>NC_044322.1:329241999-329898131 GCF_007399415.2 Gopherus evgoodei | reverse complement strand
TAGAAATTTCCCCATCTAATGTGGAAGTCCCACTCAAACTTCATCCAAGAATATTAAAGGAGTTGGCACATGGAATTGCAAGCCCAACAGCAAGGATTTTTAATGAATCTGTAAACTCAGGGGTCATATCCTGTGACTGGAGAATTGCTAATATAGTTCCTAATTTTAAGAAAGGGAAAAAAAGTGATCCAAGAAACTACAGGCCTGTTAGTTTGACTCCAGTTGTATGCAAGGTCTTGGAACAAATTTTGAAAGAGATAGTAAGGACATAGAGGTGAACAGTAATTGGGGCAAAATACAACATTGTTTTACAAAAGGCAGATTGTGCCAGACCAACCTGGTCTCATTCTTTGAGAAGACAACTGACTTTTCAGAAACAAGAAATGCAGTAGATCTAATCTGCCTGGATTTCAGTAAGGCATTTGATACAGTTCCACAGGAAAAATCATTAGTTAAATTGATCAAGATGGGGATTAATATGTGAATTGAAAGGTGGATAAGGAACTGGTTAAAGAGGAGATTACAACAGATCATACTGAAAGGTGAACTGTCACGTTGGAAGTAGGTTACTAGTGGAGTTCCTCAGGGATGGGTCTTGAGACCAATTTTATTTAACATTTTTATTACTGACCTTGCCACAGAAAAGCAGAGTATATAATAAAATTTGTGGATGACCCAGAGTTAGGAGGTATTGCCAATACAGAAGAGTACCAGAATATCATACAAGAAGATCTGGATGACCTTGTAAACTGGAGTAATAGAAACAGGATGAAATTTAAAAGTGCAAAGTGCAAGGTCATGTATTTAGGGACTAACAACAAGAATTTTTGCTACAAGCTAGGGACTTATCAGTTGGAAGTGACAGAGGAGGAGAAAGAATTGGATGTATTGGTTGATCACAGGATGATTATGAACCATCAGTGTGATGCAGCCATGACAATGGCTAGTGCAATGTTAAGATGCATCAAGTGAGGTATTTTCAGTAGAGATAAGGAAGTGTTAGTACCATTATACAAGGCACTGGTGAGACTTCATCTGAAATACCGTATGCAATTCTGGTCTCCCATGTTTAAGAAAGATGAATTCAAACTGGAACAGGTGCAGAGAAGGGCTACTAGTATGATCTGAGGAATGGAAAACTTATCTTATGAGAGGAGACTCAAAGAGCTTCGCTTGTTTAGCCTAACCAAGAGAAGGCTGAGGGGAGATATGATTGCTTTCTATAAATACATCAGAGGGATAAATACCAGGGAGAGAGAGGTCCTGCTTAGCGAACAGGAGCTGCTAACAGGGAGTTTTGCAAGGGAGTTCTCCAGGTGAAGGAGAAGCACCTACAGCATCTGTGGGGTAAGTGACTGTCTGCAGTGTTTGGGTTTGTGTGTGTGTTTGGGGGTTACTTGCTGTGTGCTGAGCTTGTGTTTGTCAGTCTGTTTGGTTTGTTTGTTTGAAGGACCGTGTGCTGTAGCTGGCAGTTGGAGGTGGAGCTACTAGGAAGGTTTGAAAGCTAGAAGCCTCTGGTAATTGGCTGAACCTTAACCAGTGGGCGGGGCATTCACTCAGGCCAGGGCTTTATAAAGCTGCGCACAAGCGACCAGGGAGCTTAGCGAACAGGGAGTTTGGAAGGGGAGTAGGAAGGGAGGGGGTGTCCCTTGTCGGTCTCATCTGTGACCCATTGGTCCCCTGAACCCATAACCTGACCACATTGAAAACCTTTCTGTTTACAGCAGAGAGGACTTTGAGAGAGTTTGACAGAGGGAGGCTTACAATGGTGAGGAGGACCCGCAACACCTGTGCTAGCACTACTTCTGTCTCCTCCACCTGTGCCTGTAGCCAGACAGAGCACCAAAGCATGGATGCTTTTACCCAGATTCTGGTGTGGGCTTGCAAAGACTGTAATTTGCAATTTCCACTTACTGATATCCAGGCTGGGGGTGGCATCCAATGTGAAAGGTGCCTGCTGGTGGAATCTCTCAGGCAGCAGGTGGGAGAGCTACAGGAGGAGGTGGCCAGGCTGAGGAACATCCATGCCCATGAGCAATTCCTGGACAGTATCCATGTGGAGACAGCTGATGGTGCTGTCCCTGTTGACAGGACTACTGACACTCCAGTGGAGGAGATGCTTCACACTCCAGTGGAGGAGGAGGCTCAGGGCGGACACAGCCAGCTGGTTACTTCTAGCAGCAGGCAGTGCTCCACCGCTGCTGCGAACCCTCCTGTTGTGGTAAAAGATAACCATTATGCTCTTCTTGATACAGGAGAGAAGAAATCACCCCCAGTAGTTAAGGGGGTGAAGCCTCGTACCCCTAAGGCTGGGAGGACTGCTGCCACCACTGCTAAGAAACGTAGGGTAGTGGTGGTTGGAGACTCTCTGCTGAGGGGGACGGAGACACCAATCTGTCGCCCTGACCGTTCATCCCGGGAGGTATGCTGTCTGCCAGGGGCCCGTATCCGAGATGTTACAGAGGCTTTGTCGAGGATTATCCGGCCTTCTGACTACTATCCCATGCTACTCATCCATGTAGGCACAAATGATACTGCGAGGTGTGATGCTGAGCAGATCAAGAGTGACTACAGGGCTCTGGGAGTACGGGTTAAGGAGTTTGGAGCGCAGGTGGTATTCTCTTCGATTCTTCCTGTTGAAGGTAGGGGTCCGGGCAGAAACAGATGCATCGTGGAGGTGAATGCCTGGCTGCGAAGATGGTGTCGCCAGGAGGGCTTTGGCTTCCTCGACCACGGGATGCTATTTGAGGAAGGACTGCTAGGAACAGATGGCGTTCACCTTTCGAAGCGGGGAAAGGCCTTATTTGCGCACAGACTGGCTAACCTAGTAAGGAGGGCTTTAAACTAGGTTCGACGGGGACAGGTGAGCAAAGCCCACAGGTAAGTGGGGAACAAGACCTGGGAGATGGGTTGGAAACAGGAGGGAGCACGGGCTATAATGGCAGAGAGGAGGGAGGGTCAGGGCAAAGCTGGGAGGCGAGATCAAACCAGTATCTTAGATGCCTTTATACAAATGCAAGAAGTATGGGTAATAAGCAGGAAGAACTGGAAGTGCTAATAAATAAATACAACTATGACATTATTGGCATTACTGAAACTTGGTGGGATAATACACACGACTGGAATGTTGGTGTGGGTGGGTATAGTTTGCTCAGGAAGGATAGACAGGGGAAAAAGGGAGGAGGTGTTGCCTTATATATTAAAAATGTACACACTTGGTCTGAGGTGGAGATGGACATAGGAGACAGAAGGGTGGAGAGTCTCTGGGTTAGGCTAAAAGGGGTAAAAAACACAGGTGATGTCGTGCTGGGAGTCTACTACAGGCCACCTAATCAGGCGGAAGAGGTGGATGAGGCTTTTTTCAAACAATTAACAAAATCATCCAAAGCCCAAGATTTGGTGGTGATGGGGGACTTCAACTACCCAGATATATGTTGGGAAAATAACACCGCGGGGCACAGACTATCCAATAAGTTCCTGGACTGCATTGCAGACAACTTTTTATTTCAGAAAGTTGAAAAAGCTACTAGGGGGGAAGCTGTTCTAGACTTGATCTTAACTAATAGGGAGGAACTTGTTGAGAATTTGAAAGTAGAAGGAAGCTTGGGTGAAAGTGATCATGAACTCATAGAATTTGCAATTCTAAGGAAAGGTATAAGGGAGTACAGCAGAATAGAGACCATGGATTTCAGGAAGGCGGATTTTGGTAAGCTCAGAGAGCTGATAGGCAAGGTCCCATGGGAATTAAGACTGAGGGGAAAAACAACTGAGGAAAGTTGGCAGTTTTTCAAAGGGACGCTATTAAGGGCCCAAAAGCAAGTTATTCCGATGGATAGGAAAGATAGAAAATGTGGCAAAAGACCACCTTGGCTTACCCTTGAGATCTTGCGGGACCTACAAAATAAAAAGGCGTCATATAAAAAATGGAAACTAGGTCAGATCACGAAGGATGAATATAGGCAAATAACCCAGGAATGCAGAGGCAAGATTAGACAAGCAAAGGCACAAAATGAGCTCAACTAGCTATGGGAATAAAGGGAAACAAGAAGACTTTTTATCAATACATTAGAAGCAAGAGGAAGACTAAGGACAGGGTAGGCCCACTGCTCAATGAGGAGGGGGGAACAGTAACGGGAGACTTGGAAATGGCAGAGATGCTTAATGACTTCTTTGTTTCGGTCTTCACTGAGAAGTCTGAAGGAATGTCTAGTATAGTGAATGCTTACGAGAAGAGGGTAGGTTTAGAAGAGAAAATAACGAAAGAGCAAGTAAAAAATCACTTAGAAAAGTTAGATGCCTGCAAGTCACCAGGGCCTGATGAAATGCATCCTAGAATACTCAAGGAGTTAATAGAAGAGGTATCTGAGCCTCTAGCTATTATCTTTGGGAAATCATGGGAGACGGGGGAGATTCCAGAAGACTGGAAGGGGGCAAATATAGTGCCCATCTATAAAAAGGGAAATAAAAACAACCCAGGAAATTACAGACCTGTTAGTTTAACTTCTGTGCCAGGGAAGATAATGGAGCAGGTAATCAAAGGCATCATCTGCAAACACTTGGAAGGTGGTAAGGTAATAGGGAATAGCCAGCATGGATTTGTAAAGAACAAATCGTGTCAAACCAATCTGATAGCGTTCTTTGATAGGATAACGAGCCTTGTGGATAAGGGAGAAGCGGTGGATGTGATATACCTAGACTTTAGTAAGGCATTTGATACGGTCTCGCATGATATTCTTATAGATAAGCTAGGAAAGTACAACTTAGATGGGGCTACTATAAGGTGGGTGCATAACTGGCTGGATAACCATACTCAGAGAGTAGTTGTTAATGGCTCCCAATCCTGCTGGAAAGGTATAACAAGTGGGGTTCCGCAGGGGTCTGTTTTGGGGCCGGTTCTGTTCAATATCTTCATCAACGATTTAGATGTTGGCATAGAAAGTACGCTTATTAAGTTTGCGGATGATACCAAACTGGGAGGGATTGCAACTGCTTTGGAGGACAGGGTCAAAATTCAAAATGATCTGGACAATTTGGAGAAATGGTCTGAGGTAAACAGGATGAAGTTCAATAAAGATAAATGCAAAGTGCTCCACTTAGGAAGGAACAATCAGTTTCACACATACAGAATGGGAAGAGACTGTCTAGGAAGAAGTATGGCAGAAAGAGATCTAGGGGTCATAGTGGACCACAAGCTTAATATGAGTCAACAGTGTGATACTGTTGCAAAAAAAAGCAAACGTGATTCTGGGATGCATAAACAGGTGTGTTGTAAACAAGACACGAGAAGTCATTCTTCCGCTTTACTCTGCGCTGGTTAGGCCTCAACTGGAGTATTGTGTCCAGTTCTGGGCACCGCATTTCAAGAAAGATGTGGAGAAATTGGAGAGGGTCCAGAGAAGAGCAACAAGAATGATTAAAGGTCTTGAGAACATGACCTATGAAGGAAGGCTGAAGGAATTGGGTTTGTTTAGTTTGGAAAAGAGAAGACTGAGAGGGGACCTGATAGCAGTTTTCAGGTATCTAAAAGGGTGTCATCAGGAGGAGGGAGAAAACTTGTTCACGTTAGCCTCTAATGATAGAACAAGAAACAATGGGCTTAAACTGCAGCAAGGGAGATTTAGGTTGGACATTAGGAAAAAGTTCCTAACTGTCAGGGTAGTTAAACACTGGAATAGATTGCCTAGGGAAGTTGTGGAATCTCCATCGCTGGAGATATTTAAGAGTAGGTTAGATAAATGTCTATCAGGGATGGTCTAGACAGTATTTGGTCCTGCCATGAGGGCAGGGGACTGGACTCGATGACCTCTCGAGGTCCCTTCCAGTCCTAGAGTCTATGAGTCTATGAGTTATTTAAGTTGAACACCAATGTAAATATAAACTGGCCATCAACAAGTTTAGGCTTGAAATTAGATGAAGGTTTTTAACCATCAGAGGAGTGAAGTTCTGGTGCAGCCTTTCCAGGGCAGCAAAAAACCTAACTGGCCTCAAGACTGAACTTGATAAATGTATGGCGGGGAAGGTATGATGGGCCTTGATACAATGGCATGTGGCCTATCTGCAACTGCCAATTTCAAGAAACCCCAATGACAGAAGACAGAACACTAGATGAGGAGGGCTCAGAGTTACTACAGAGAATTATTTCCCAGGTATCTGCCTGGAGGGTCTTGCCCACATGCAACTGATTGCCATATTTGGTGTTGGGAAAGATTTTCCCCTGGGTCAGATTTGCAGAGACTGTTTTTTTTTTTCCTGTTCCTTTGCAGCATGGAGTGTGGGTTACTTGCAGGTTTAAACTAGTGTAAATGGTGAATTCTCTGTAACTTGAAATCTTTAAACCATAATCTGAGGACTTCAGTAACTCAGCCAGAGGTTAGGGGTCTATTACTGGAGTTGGTGGGTGAGGTTCTGTGGCCTACAATGTGCAAGAGGTCAGACTAGATGAGCACAATGGTCCCCTCTGACCTTTAAGTCTGTGAGTCTAAATAAATCATGCTAGTAATAGTTTAATTATATATTTGGTATTGTACAGCCAGAGACTGGAAATTTTTCTGTGTTAAAAATTAGTATTAAAGGAACCAGAAATGAGTAAACAATAATAATACAAAGCTAAACATTGATCTAGCCCATTTCGGTTTGTGATGAGGTTAATGGAGCCCTTGGGAGGCTGCACAGAAGGCAGCCAATCAGGGCCAGACTGGCCCATATAAGAAGATCTTCAGAACAGAGCAGTTTCAGTAACTCCCTGGAGTTTGAGGAGGGAGATGGACTAGCTGCCTTGCAGGCTGAAGGCAGCAAGCACCCTGGACAGAGTAGTGCTGCAGGCAGAGACCCCGGGAGCTAAAGGCAGCTCCTGGTGGGCTGTGGGGATTTGCAGGCTGAAGCCCTGAGGCAAGGGCAAAGAAGGTGCTGGGACCATGGGGAAGTGGCCTAGGGAAATCTACTCAGGAGTTGGAGGGGGTGCTGCAAGCAGTGGCCATCTACAGCGTTCCTGGGCTGGGAACCGGGAGTAATGGGCGGGCCTGAGGCCTCCTTCCCATCCCCCAACACACACTTGCCACTGAGGAAATGGCTGGATTGAGGAACTGTGATACTGTCCCTCGGAATGGGGGAACATGGAGTGTGGCACAGCCAGAGGATTGTGTCATGAAGAGGATGTCAGAGTCCTGGGAGTAACGTGGGTCCCTGGAGTAGAAATGATGGCCGCGAGATGCCACCAGAAGTCGGTGCTCTGGTGAGAAGAGCTAATCCCCCTGACAGTCAGCAGGAGGTGCTGCAGTGGTGAGTTGCAACCCGTCACAAACATAATACACTTTTGACAACTTTCAGCCAATAAGAACATAAGAATGGCCCTACTGGGTCAAACCAAGGGTCCATCTAGCCCAGTATCCTGTCTTCTGACAGTGGCCGGTGCTAGGTGCTCCAGAGAGAATGAACAGAACAGGTAATCATCAAGTGATCCGTGCCCTGGCACTCATTCCCTGCTTCTGGCAATGTGGTTTAATTGATGAACTTCTTGCTAAAGTATGTACATTTGTGAGAATGGGGGATAAAAATAATGAGTTGCATATTCTTTCTTTCCTCTATTAAAGTGTAAATAAAAGGGAGTGCTAATATTGTACATTGATAATGGCAGTTTTCACAGTGGTTGAACTTTTTGGACACTCCCCTATTGTGTTCGCCAGAGGTTGTAATTTCTAGACACTTCCTAGTCCCTACCCTTGCTGTCTTGGGTTGTGATGGTGTAGGGGTATAGATTTTAGTTTGAGTCCTGTTCTATACAGACCTCTGTGTGTGTCTCTGCTCTGTATTGCAGGTGTTTGTACTTTCAGAAGTAATAAAGAATCCTGTGCCTTCAAAGAACAGAATCTGAGTTTCAGGTGTGTTTTACATGTTGGTAGCAGAGGATGATTGTGAACTGCGGGCCCCAGGAGTTGGAAAACAACCCCTTTAGAGACCAGAGCTTAGAAAAGCAATACAGCTAGCAGCTGTAACTGGGAGTGGAACAGGGGAATACACTGAGCCCAGGAAATAAAGATTTCTGATGCTGAGCTGGAAAAATCTATGTTTACAGCTAGAGGGGCAATTTTAACAGGTATAGAGTCAAGATCTCTTTATTATTTGTGATCACTTTAACATTTCAGGGGAGAATGAAAGCAGAGTTATAGGAAAGTCCAAGGTAGCTCTTTAATCAGCACTTAGGTAGTGAGGATGTTGCTAGTTTAGAAGATCAAGGCATGTCTCTGTTGCTGAACCTAAGGAACAGGATGACGCAGATAGCCATTCTACCACTAGGAAAAGAAACAGAAAAGTGTGCAATCCCAATGAGGGAAGTGACAGTAGTACGAGCTCTGTGGTGTGAACCCCTGCTAAAGAAAGATTTCAAAAGAGACAAGACAGATTGAAGGTTTAAATCAGAAGGATGGGCTGAGTTTTTCTAGTCTAGTCTATTATATAGAAACAGGACTACAAAGGAGCTGTTCAGAACCCAAAGCAGTGAAGGCAGTGGTTAAAAAAATTTATCCTGCAACAAGTCTTCAGAGCTACTTGGAAGGAAACAGTACCATGAGATTACCGAAGTTTACGGGAATTGAGATCCTATTATAAAAAGAAGGCTGGAAATGAACTGTATCATAATCTTGTCCTAGAGACTCAAAGAAACACCCCAGGATTTCCTGTTACATGTTTTGGATTTGTGACAGAAAGTATTGTTTGCATTACAGAAAGCTGATTCCACTCTGAGGATGATCCACTCCTGGTGCAAAATATGTTCCTCCATTCAGTCTCCATTGGGCTGCAGAATAATAACATTCAGACTGTGATGTTGTCCTATCTCCAAGTTCAGTCACAAATGAAGCTTTGTTGGAGAGACTGAGCATTGTAACAAGCTGCTTTTCTTTTTCCCAGCTAATAAGAAAAAAATCTTAATGTAGTCCTAACCTGATTGAAGGGATTGGAGAATCAAAGATCAGTCTAGCAGAAGTAAGAGAGAAAAATGGAGATCACTGCTACCAAAGAGGTTCTGAGGGCACGCCCATCATGACGGAAGAAGACCACTCCAGTCCTCAGAGAGCTCCTCCCAACTGCCAGAAGGACAAAGGGAATACCTGCAGCCACGGTTTTCAGTGTGGGAGAGAAGAGTGCTACCAATATGGATGACATCTCACGAGGAGGCTCCAAAGTAGTGAATTGGAGGGAAAACTACACCCCATCTCTCCAAAGGGACCACAAGTGACCACCAGCCCCAAAAGTCCCATGGAGAGACAGTCACCAAAAATAAACAAGAAAATGATAGATACATGTGACTAGTAGAACTAAACTGATGAAATCTGGTATCATGGTACTTGAACAGAGAAATGAAAACAATGAGTATAATTGTAATCTTGAAGGGATGGTAGGAAATTGTTCATTGTCACCAAAACAGCATGCTAGACTAACTCACATAGTAGTGAAAAGTGTATGGTTTTGTGTACTTTGAATGGAGTTAAAGAAATATCTTTGTGGGCCTCTTGTGCACAGAGATTCATAGTATCATGCAAATGGGTAAAAGGGGACCTTCGTAATATATCAGTAAGGGAGCTCATGGAGTTGCATGAGGGAGATCAAGGCCTGAGGCTCACAGTTACTAAAGGCACCTCTATTCCTTGTGACCGGTGAGTTTAAATACAGTTTCATCTGCTAAATGGTGGGAAGGTGCTAACAGTCCCCATTCTGGTCACTGCTCACAAGGTGGAAAGTCATAAGGTGATAACATTGGGTACAATGTCATTGAAGAGGTTATTCAACAGTATTGTCTGGAATGGCCAGATGACACAGTACCCACAACCCTCCATAGTTATTTGTCAGTGGTTTCTCCCCATGTTCAGCAAACAAAAAACAAATGTGTTGGTACACTTTCTAAAGGCCAGAAAGTCTGGGGAACCTTGATATGGTACAAATAGGAAAATAGTCTATGTCGAGTTACATGAAAATATGGGTCACCTAGATGCTGACTGAGTTATTGACCTTGCTAGAGATTGTTTCTATTGCCCGAAATGAAGGAGAATATTGAGCAATGTGTAACTCAGGTTTGTCTATGACTGTCACATAGATTGTACCAACATACCAAAGCCCTGTTACATCCTATTAGTACCACAGAACCATTTGAACTAGTCTCAGTAGATTTTCTCGTAAGCAACCCTGTATCATTCCCAGGGAAATGGAAGACCAGAAATCTAATTGGTAAGTCTTTAAACCAGCCCGTGCGTGCTTATAATATACACACAATGAAACAGGATTTTCTCTATTTTACTTTTTGTATGGGAGAGTCCCTACTTATATTTGGTTGTCGGCCTTTATTTGGTTTAAAAGGGAATCAGGATGATGGAGAATTGGGATGATTATGTGAACAATTGGAAAGCACGGCTGTAGAGACTTTTGAATTAGTGAATAAAAACTCCAGAAAATCAGTTGCCAGAAACAAGAGTTTCTGTGATTGCAGAGGTCACCCCAGGAGATCGGGTACTTGTATCCTGCATTTGTCAGAAGATGGGCTATGTGCAAAATTAAAAGCCTACTGGGATAAGCAGAGTTACATTGTTTCCAAAAAGACAACGGATCATATGATATGCAAAGCAGTTCCAGAGGATCAACAGGGAAGGGCAACGGTATTACCTCGCAGTCTTTTACTGTCTTGTGATTACTTGCCTACAGATAGTCCAACAACAAGAAGAAACCCAAGAAAAGTGAGAATAGGAACACTTTCCTCAGTTATTGAGGAACAGACTCCTCTGACAGGTCAGAAGATGACTTACAGGTTCAATACCTTAAACCTCAAGGTCAGAATAAACCTGTACCTCTTAACATTGGCGCACAGCACCAAGAGGAAAATCCCAGCATTGCAAATGAATCCCAGCCTGTGGGTAATTCTGATGGAAGTGCTGAGGTATCACACAAAAATGGCCATACTACATCAGATCAATGGTTAACCTAGCCCAGCCCTGATCATCTTGTCTAATAGCCACTGATGGACCTATTCTCCATGAACGTATCTAATTCTTTTTTAACCCAGTTATACTTTCGGCCTTCACAAAATCCCCTGGCAATGAGTTCCACAGGTTGAGTCTGCGTTGTGTGAAGAAGTACTTCCTTATGTTTGTTTTAAACGTCTTGTCTATTTATTTCATTTGGTGACCCCTGGTTCTTGTGTTATGTAAAGGGGTAACTAACACTTTTTTATTCACTTTTTCCACACCATTCATGATTTTATAGGCTTCTGGCATGCCATCCACCCCTCCTTAGTCATCTCATGTCTAAACTGAACAGTCCCAGTCTTTTTGATCTCTCCTCATATGGAAGCTGTTCCATACCCCTAACCATTTTTGTTGCCCTTCTTTGTACTTTTTCCAATCCTAATTTATCTTTTTTTTTGACATGGGGTGGTCAGAACTGCACACAATATTCAAGGTGTGGGCATACCATGAATTTATGTAGTGGTATTATAATATTCTTTATCTTATCTATCCCTTTCTTAATGGTTCCTAACATTCTGTTAGCTTTGTTGACAGCCACTGCACATTGAGCAGATGCCTTCAGATAATGTTCCATGATGACTCCAAGATCTTTCTTGACTGCTAATTTAGAACCCATAATTTTGTGTGTATAGTTGGGATTGTTTCCCAAGAAGCATTACTTTGCAATAATTAAAAATCCGTGATTTTTGTTGCTCAGTCTCCCAGTTTTGTGAGATCCCTTTATAACTCTTCACAGTCAGTTTTAGACTTAGCTATCTTGAGTAGATTAGTATGATCTGCAAACTTTGCCACCTCACAGTTTACCCTCATTTCTAGATCATTCATGAATATGTTGAACAGCACAGGTCCTGCTACAGATCCTTGGGGGTCTCAGTTATTTACCACTTTCCACTGTGAAAACTGACCATTTCTTCCTATCCTTTGTATCCCATATTTTAATCAGATAATGATTAATCTCTCTTTTCTCACGACTCCTTAGTTTGTTTAAGATCTGTTGGTGAGAGACCTTGTCAAAGGCTTTCTGTTATGGATCAAAGGAATCAGTTCCAGCACAGAAACAGGCTAACACTAACAGTCATGGACACACCAGGATGAGAAAAGAACAGAGGATATTCACATTGATGAGCTTGGGACCCTAAGTCATTATAGGAACCTACATATCAATTTGGCAAGACCAGGGATCAGCAACCTTTGGCACATGGCCTGCAAGGGTAAGCACCCTGGTGGGCCAGACTGGTTTCTTTACTTGCTGAGTTCACAGGTTCCGCTGATTGCGACTCCCAGTAGCGTGATTTGCCACTCCAGGCCAATGGGGGTGGCGGGAAGCGGCAGCCAGCACATCCCTTGGCCCGCGCTGCTTCCTGCAACCTCCCTTGGCCTGTGACGGCGAACTGCAGCCAGTGGGAGCTGCAATCAGCCGAACCTGCGGACGCAGCAGGTCAACAAACTGGCCCAACCCACCAGGGCCACGTGCCAAAGGTTGCCGATCCCTGGACTAGACCCTTGGGGTTATGTCTCCAACATACCAGGTACTAGGTATTTAGTGTCAGTGAATTTATGTCCAACAATGTATATATACTATATTTAAATGGTTAATTTGAATTATAGGGTTATCTCTGTCATTACAAAAAAAGTTTGATGCCATAGCTCTACCCTCTTTGTGCTATGATCGCACATTGATAACTGACGTTTTAACAAGGGGTGAACTTTTTGGACAACCCTCCACTGTTTCCCAGAGGCTGTAATTTCTAGACATTCCCTATCCTTGCTGGCTGGGGTTGTTGTGGCATAGGGGCACATATTTTAGTTTGAACCCAGTTCCATGCAGACCCCTGAATTTCTCTCTGCTCTGCATTATGGGCATGTGCTAAAAGTTTGTGTTTTGAAGACTTTAAAAACATTTATTGCCTAAATATAAAATGACTCAAAGTACTAGAAATATGTGTCAAGTATCAGGGTGTAGCCGTGTTAGTCTGTATCCACAAAAACAACAAAGAACCTTAAAGACTAACAGATTTATTTGGGCATAAGCTTTTGTGAGTAAAACACCACTTCTTCAGATGCATGCAGTGAAAATTACAGATGCAGGTATTATATAATGACACATGAAAGGAAAGGAGTTACCTCATAAGTGGAGAACCAATTCAATCAGGGTGGATGTAGTCCACTCCCAATAATAGATGAGGAGGTGTCAATTCCAGGAGAGGCAAAGCTGGTTCTGCAATGAGCCAGCCACTCCCAGTCCCTAGTCAAACCCAAATTAATGGTGTTAAAATTGCAAATGAATTTTAGTTCTGCTGTTGCTCTTTGAAGTGTGTTTCTGAAGTTTTTTTGTTCAAGTATAGCTACTTTTAAATCTGTTATAGAATGTCCATGAAGACTGAAGTGTTCTCCTACTGGCTTTTGTATGTTACCATTCCTGATGTCCGATTTCTGTCCATTTATTCTTTTACGTATGGGCTGGCCGGTTTGGCCAATGTACATGGCAGAGGGGCATTGCTGGCACATGATGGCATATATAATATTAATAGACATGCAGGTGAATGAGCCTCTGATGGTGTGGCTGATGTGGTTGGGTCCTCTGATGGTGTCACTAGAGTAGGTATGGGAATAGAGTCGGCAATGAGTTTGCTACAGGGATTGGTTCCTGGGTTAGTGTTTCTGTGGTGTGGTGCGTAGTTGCTGGTAAGTATTTGCTTCAAGCCTGCATCTGTAATTTTCACTCCATGTGTACCTATTGGGTTTCCGGGAACTGGGCGGGCGGAAGCCCGCCCATTGCTAACGGATCCCCCCTCCCAGCCTAAGGGGAGGATCTACAGGACTTCAAAAACCCAACTGATTTCGGGGGACAACTAATAAAAGAAAGGAACAGGAGTGCGGTCAAAGGGTCATAAGAAGGGAGCCTGATGGGTTCACTCCATGTGTACCTATTGGGTTCTGGGAACTGGGCAGGCGGAAGCCGTCCATTGCTAATGGATCCCCTCCCCCTCCAGCCTAAGGGGAAGATCTACAGGACCTCAGAACCCAACTGATTCCAGAGGGCAACTAATAAAAGAACAGGGACAGGAGTGCGGTCAAAGGGTCATAAGAAAGGAGCCTGACGGGATCACTTCACATGTATCTATTGGGTTTCTGGGAAGTGGGCGGGCGGAAGCCTGCCCACTGCTAAAGGATCCCCCTCCCAGCCTAAGGGGAGGACCCACAGGACCTCAGAACCCCACTGATTTTGGGGGACAACTAATAAAAGAACAGGGACAGGAGTGAGGTCAAAGGGTCGAAGAAGGGAGCCTGACAGGTTCACTTCATGTGTAGCAGGGTGGTCCCCTGCTCCTGCTCAAAAGCACTTAAAACAGCCCAGTAGAGGCTGTGGCTGGGGCAAGAAGCCTGGGCTGATTGGGGAAAGTAGGCTCAGCTGTGGCCATGCCCCAATCAGGCCCAGCTGGCATCTATAAGAGGCAGTGAGCCAGAAGCCCAGGCAGTCTCCCTCTGCCTGTAGAGGGAGATGGGCCTGGCTGCAGGGAGCTAGAGACAGGGTACCTGAGTGGAGCAGGGCTGGGGAAAGGCAGAGGAAC
The DNA here is from genome assembly GCF_007399415.2 of Gopherus evgoodei. Classification (NCBI taxonomy): domain Eukaryota; kingdom Metazoa; phylum Chordata; order Testudines; family Testudinidae; genus Gopherus; species Gopherus evgoodei. Next base: position 329,883,550 of record NC_044322.1, on the reverse strand, counting down.
TGGGGAGCTCCAGCCTGGAAAGCCCAGGCTGCGGCCTAGCATTGGGCTAACAGGTACAGGGGGTTGCAGAGGGCAGCCCAGGGGTAGGCAAAGGCAGCAGGCCCAAACCCCACCCTTGCCAGTGGTGAGTAGGCTGATACTGCAGTCTGCCCCAGGACATGGGGGCTAGACAATGACTGGCAGTAGCCTGATACTGAGGCAAGGTGGGGATAGTGGGTGGGGGTTCCCTGGGGAGGGGAGACCCTGAGAGAAAGGGGTTACTGCCAGGGGGCAGCACTCCAGATAAAAGGGCACTGGGTCCAGGGAGGGACACGGGGGCCAGAGGATAAGTGGATCACCAACTTGCAGAGAGTGCTCCAGGCTGGAACAAGCTAATTCCCTAGGACAACCAGTAGGAGGTGCCGCAGGGGTGAGTCCACTTGTCTACACCATGCATCTGAAGAAGTGGTGTTTTACCCACAAAAGCTTATGCCCAAATAAATCTGTTAGTCTTTAAAGTGTCACCAGACTCCTTGTTGTTTTTGTAGAAATATGTGATTACACAAAAGAAATTGAGTTTGTTTTATTGTGTGTTGAGCCAGGCTATGGATGCTAAGTACAGTAAAGAAACAGAAAAGCTTTAAACCACATGGCTTACTGTTATGAGGCTATTGAATCAAGTTAAACTGCATCTGAGACATTTTAATTTGAGCCCTGTCCCATACAGACCTGCAAGTCTCTCTCTGCCTTCGAAGAATAGAATCTGAGTTTGAAGCATGTTACAAAAGCATGCCTAAGAGACAAACATAGCAACACCAACAGGAAGAATTAGGATAAGGGAGATCATTTCACAGAAGGAAAGTTGTATGCTCCAAATATTTGTGCTTTGTGTGACATCTGCTTTTCTTTTCTACAGCTGCTTTTCTACAGCAACACAGAGAAATGTTGGATTCAGATTCTCAGCTGAGATCCATTCCTCTGTGCCACTCATGTACGGGAAGGGGTTCACCGCTATCAGCCAACATGTCAAAATACCACTTGTCATGTCTACTCTAGAGTTTTAAAACATGTTAGTTGAAACATGTTATCTGACATATTTGAAAATACACCTTTTATATTAAGCTAGACAATCTCAGTCTGGCCCTTAATTTTTAAAATGTTGGTTCAACAGAATGTTTGCTGATCTACTGAGTTTTTTTTTTCCGGGGTTGTTGCTAGAATCATTGATGTTTAAGAAATTAACAATAACCCCCTTACCCTAACTTTACGTATCTACCCAGGGTGTGTGGGGGGATGAGTGTGGGGGTGGGGGTGGGGGAGAGGGCCGTGGCAGGGACAGATATGATCATTTCCTCCTACAAATATTATTTGGTTATTACCTGCACTTTTGTGGTTTAAATCAACTTCCTGGTCTGAAAAAAAAAGAAAAAAAGATCCTCTGGTTTAAGAACAGGCAATCAAAGCAATCTATTTTCCTTGACATGTTGTGGATTTTAACTAATGCAGAGCACACATGCGTTGCAGTCAAAATTAATAATGGTTCAGGGCATTTAATCACGTCCAAAGTTGCGGAAGGCAAACAAGTATTTACATAAATGTGTGCTTTAAACGCGAGAATGAACTTACCACACCTATTTCTCTATCCTGGTTCCCAAGGATTCTCAAGAAATTGGATTCAACCACTGTGCTGCTGAATGCTCTGCCAGAGCAGCTTCCTTCAATATGACATTTAAAAGGCAAACATTGGTATTACATGCTTTGTAACTTCAGGCAGGATTTGTTAAACTATATTTTTTCTCTAAATATTAGTAAATTCTAAGCTGCAAATAGACTTAAAGCTTTTTGATGCTTAAAGGTGAACTGAAATTTACTTTAGATGATTGGTTTTGATGCTTGGATGACTTACATATATGGTATTATTATTTTTTCTTTTAAAATAAATTAGAATGTTTTTAGAGATAACTTTAAAGGTCATTTACTAATCACCCACACAACACCTTCAAATGACAGGTCACATTTCAAAGCTAGGCATTAGCTAGTAGAATAGCTGTTGGAATCATTGTACTTTGTTAAGAATCATTAAATTACATGGCAAACCAGAAAAACTTAATTTGAAAGAAAATGAACAACATGTGACAACACAAATGAATGTCTTTTTTTTTTCACCACAAGAACTGGTGGGTTATTTGTGCATACAAATTTTATTTTTTAGCACTTTTTTTTAAAAGGATATGTGTGAATTTCATGGATAGTGGGACTAACATCACTAGTTTGAGCCAACTTAATACTAGCAGGAACAGTGCAGGTGTAAATCCCACACAGAAATAATGATACACCTTAGTCTTGGTGTGACGTATACACACAGAAATACTATTCTACTTCACTTCGGCTTCTCTTGACTAGAGGCTGCCAGTTGTGGTCGTCTGTATGGCTCTTTTGTGATAAGACCAAAAGAGGGGAATAAGATCAAATACTTTTTCACTTGTGTTCTGACTTACAAGACAAAATTTGAATCCTTCTATCTGGGAAAGAGAGGCTAATTCAGTTATGCTCCACTTTCCAAAAATGTTCACTATTTTTGAAGTACCTAACTTAAGGTATCTAAGATTCACAAATGGAGAACCCAAGAGTGGAGGTACTCAAAATTAGTGGACACATATGAAAATCTGAGCCTTATACACTATGGCTTTTCCATCCAAATAGCTTTAATGCCATGTCTACTGATTTTTATTTTCTTTGTGACATTTCAGTATAATGCATCCCACTTTTTCTCTTAAGTTTAACCATTCATACCTGCTTGTTGGTTGAAGTGAAGTAACAATCACCTAGTAAAAAAGTTGGTTTGTTATAGCCAATAATTATTTGATGGTGTTAACTGTGTTTTAACTTTTGGATGTTTACCACAATTCATGGTCTTTGAACGATTTGCAAAAAAAAAAATACAAAATGTAAGACTAGATTGTGCCATCAAGGCCCAGCCGTGTTTTGGCTGCAGAGTTGCTCTGCTTCAGATGGAGCACCTGGAGATCTGTGTGAGTTCCCCAATGAGTTGGTAGAGTACACTGGACAGACACCTTCAGCTGCCAACACAACAGGAATTGAACTGGTGACTTCTAGAGCTAAATGCATGATCTGTTTTGGATGAGCTAAAGAATTAGAGTGACTGTAACAACTCATGTTCTCTGTGATGTGACATAACAGGGGACTTGTAACATACATCCACCAATAGATAACACGTACACTGCTACACACTTTCAAAAAGCACAGCATATCCCCACCAGGTGGCTGACCAGTTCTGTTGATTAACTTGTAGGTCGGGCAGAGCTATGGCCCTCCCCACCAACTTTGAGGTCCTCTACCCATCAGAGTAGTCCTTGCACTCAGTAGAGTGTAGGAGTTGCAATTTTGTCTTGTCCTTATGTAAGCTGTATAAAGGGAGGGAGCCTTCTTACTCCTTCCCCTAGCCCTATGCACACACACGAGGGACATGCAGAACCTTATCTGGTGAATGTAGCCTTATTACTGTTCATACGTTGTCTGCAAACATACTGCAGGGTTTTAAATAAGTTTATGAATATTGATTTGCAAATAGAATTGTTCATTAACCAGTTGCATCGAGTAGTCCTTTGGGTGACCAATATCTGCAATTTAATATTTGAGAAATGTGGTCAGCTACATTTTGTAGTGTTGTTTCTGTTCCATGAGTGAATGACCTGAGCTTTATAATGTTTACTGTTCCACCAAGAATACATATTGTCTTGTCATAAAATATATTTTATTGGATGACTAAATGAATCTCAGTTGCAGGCCCAAGTTTCTGCTTCTGAGATCATTCATAGAGGTAACACTTAGTTCACTTCAGTGTTTCTAGGGGTGCAAACATGGCTGCAGAGACATTTATTGAGTAAAATTGAAGAAATGATTGGGGAGATTGAGGGTGGTTCTCAAGTTGATCCAACATTATATATTTGCATAATAATTTATTTCTTCACTTTGTTCGATAAGAATACTAGGTACAGTACTACTGTATGCTGGTTAGGAAATACTGTAAAATGAAGTCAGAGGATCAAATGTTAAATATTTAGCAAATCAAAGTCCATTTTGCAGGAGTTGGTGTGGCAATTCCATTCATATCACTTGATAGGCTACTAGAGTGATGACCTAGAAACACTGAATGTCATAGTCACAGATCTTGTTTTTTCCAACCAAATCAGTGCAGGTTGTTTTGATCACCTTCTGCTACTGAGGGTTGAAATATTTTAGTCTTCTCCCTTTGTAAAGTTTCTGCACTACTGTGTTTGACATTTTAATATGAAACAGATACATGCCACTTAGCTGGAGGAAAACATCAGTATCCATTATTACCATATGCATGTGCCTTGTCTTCTAAACACATGCTGTTTGCTGAAATGCCTTTTAACTCCAGCTGAATAAATGAAAACATTGTATAAACAACTTCCATTCAACTTCTGTTGTATCTAAAGTACCAACCTAAGGCGTGGTCTACATAATTTAGATCAGTTTACAGAGGTGTCTACATTACGCTATGTCGATTGGAGACACTCTCCCGTTGACATTGCTTCTGCTTCTTGTTGAGAGGGAGTGCAGATGTTGATGGGACAGCATTCTCCCATCAACTTAACGCATCTTCATCAGACCTGCTAAATCAACACAGCAGCTCCGATTTATCATGGTAGTGAAGATATGCCCTAAGTCTATCAGTTTTTTCAAACTGAAGAATTTAGCTCTGAAATCTGTAATCATACTATTTCAGATGGTAAATAACACTGGCTCTCTAAAATATATGAAAGCAAATACTTTGAATCTACAATATCAAACACTGAGAAATAATTAAATTTCTCCCCTCCCAAAGAAAAAGAAACTAAATAAAGTACCAAAGAAAGAAATGTTATTCACATCCATGTTCCTTTAGATTCCTAATATATTTGTCTGAAATATATATATATATATACACACACTGTACCCTCACTAGAACTTGTGTCTATGTAGCATGAATTTGCATATAACACAATCGCAGTCATGGATCCCAACTTTAATTACTCTAATTGCAATTTATTTTAACATGGTCCCTGCTATAACGCGGTCCCCGCATTAATGCAGTACCGCACATGGATCCCAAATCCCGTGTTCTAGCGAGGGACCAGTGTATATACCAAATATGATTTTTGTTTAATATACATGGTAGCTGTCTTCCTCTGACAAACTATTTATCATGCAGATATCAGAATTAGGACAAGTGAAGTTCAACAACTATAATGATTTGTTTAAATAAAATGTTGATGATAAATTCTTGAAAATAAACCAGCTGGATCACTTGAATTAAGTACCTATATACATGTAAATAGTAAATCTTATATCTGCCTAGTTTATGCTTCTGCATTCTTTGTCGGGCAATTGCAAATTTGATCTCTATCCCAAATTTGCCTCTATGGCTTTTCTGCAGCCATGGCCCTGATTCCCAGTTAAGTGGAATAGACTTGTGGATAAAGATGGCTTGAAATATTCCAGACATGGAGGAGCCAGCACATCTCTGCTCTAATTACATAATAATAAATAGGAGATATACTTATCTCCTAGAACTGAAAGGGACCTTGCAAGGTCATTGATGCTAGCCCCCTGCCTTCACTAGCAGGACCAAGTACCGATTTTTGCCCCAGAGCCCCAAGTGGCCACCTTGAGGATTCAACTTACAACCCTGGGTTTAGCTGGCTAATGCTCAAACCACTGAGCTATCCTGCTTCCCCAAATTTATTATTTACTTCTTGGAAAGCAAAGCATCAATGGAGAGCAATCCATCTGAAACAATCTCTCTTTTCTGCTCCCCATCCCTGACGTGCACCCTGTCCTGGGAGTGGAGAAAGTGTAGAGCTGCTCTGCTCTTCTACACCAGTGGGGGAAAGTTTTTATGTAAGGGTGTTCCCTGAGGATGTTTTTTGGCCCCTTAAAGGGCTCCCTCTTTTGCTGCCAGAAGTGGTATGAACGGTCCTTAGCACAACAGAGAATCGGCTCCATTCAGTCTATGGTGCCCTGGAGAATGTTGTCTATTCTAGAAGTATATTTCTGATTTCAGCATTTTGCAGCTGCATATCCTGCAGGCCTGATTCACCACTACCTTCCATCTGGCATAGTCATTAACATTTGTGCAAATCAAGCCAACATGGGTGTGATATTGCACCCCATATTCTTTGCAGTGATATTATTATGATATGATTATGACATAATTATAATGTATTTTATGCAAGATAAGTCATATGAGGTGTCATTGGAAAAGTTATGATTTGCTGAAGATTATCTTTTTTGTATTCATGTATCATTTTTGAATGAAGTGATGAATATTGACCATGTAGTTACACCTGGGTAATGCCCACTAGACAAGATGCTTTCAGTCTAGATAGTGGGTGGGGAAGGGCTTGTTCGGGGCAAAGGGACATTAGGAAAAAAACAATAGGCCTTAGGAGAAGCATATCTCCCATCTGGGTAGCCTTTCTGAGTACACTATAGACAGCCTCTGAGTAATGGCTGCTATCACTCTACAAAGATATGTGATCAGACCACATGAAGCTGACCTCCATCTTGGGATGTCAGAGTTTTTTTCCACAGGTTGGTCTGGGAACCAAGCCTTGAAACAAAGGGTTCCTGCCATATGTAAAAGCTATATAAGGCAGGAAATGACATCATCTGGGTTTTTTGACTCCCCACCCAAGAAAACTCCTAGAAACTCCTGAGGAAGAAAGACTGAAGTGGAGGAAATACTGGACCCAGGCTAAAGGGATTTCTAGCCTGTGAATGAAACATCTGGGGATTCCAAGCTGTAAAGCAAGTGCAGCTTGCCCCTTAAGAATCTGCAGCCTGCTTGTACCATCTCTTAGGGTGAGAATCTGCTATTCATATTTGATCTATGTAGTATATTAAGCTTAGTTTGCATTTTTTGTTTATTTGCTAGGTAATCTGCTTTTATCTGTTTATCACTTATAATCACTTCAAATTTATCTTTTCTAGTTAACAAACTTGCTTTTGCTTTATCCAGACAAGTGTGTAGGAATCATAAGTCAGGGACAAAGGCTGTCACATATTCCTCTCCACATTGAGGGAGGGGGCAAATTTTTTGAGCCTATGGTGTACGGTTCCATGTGCAGTGCAAGACGATATCATTCTGGGTTTATATTCCAGAGGGGGTACGTGCCTGGGGAGCTGGGAGTTGCCTTAACTGTAGCCTTCCTATGCAGGAGCTGGTCAGAGAGCCTGCACGTAACTGCAGTTGGGTGTGACTCTACCTGTATGTGTGCTGGTGAAAATGCAGGCTGGAGGGTTTTGCAGTTTTGCAGTTTGTCACAGCAGTACAGTGTGAGAGTGAGCCCAGGCTGTTGTGTCAGAGGGCTCAGTGGTGGCACCTCGGGGGGAACCCATCACAATGGATATTAAACCATTGTGAGGTAATATTATACACCCACTCTGTATTCACATTGAACAAGTGTAAATGACAATCCAAGGTACAAGGTTGGGGGACAATGGGTGCCCTGTGATGCTACCAGACCTTGTTAATGTGGCTAATTGTGATGAACTGAGCCAGTGTTTCTCAAACTGGGGTTGCCATTTGTGCAGGGAAAGCCCCTGGTGGGCCAGGCCGGTTTGTTTACCTGCCCCATCCGCAGGTCCAGCCAATCGTGGCTTCCACTGGCCGCGATTCACCGCTGCAGGCCAATGGGAGCTGCTGGAAGCCACAGCCAGTAAGTCCCTTGGCCTGTGCCAGTTCCAGCAGCTCCCATTGGCCTGCAGTGGTGAACCGTAGCCAGTGGGAGCCGCAATCGGCTGGACCTGTGGACGGGGCAGGTAAACGAACCTGCCCAGCCCCCCAGGGGCTTTCCCTACACAAGCAGCGACCCCAGTTTGAGAAACACTGCACTGAACAGACTCAGAATAGCCTCTAACAAAGGGAAAGGGGCTTTTGTATCCTACATGCCAGTTAGGGAATAAGCTGAAGAGGGCCATATGGTCACAGGATGGTCTCCCTAGTGGAGTCCTGTGGCAGGGACCAACCAGGTTGAAGAACGGAGCCCACCACACTGTAGATTTTCCTCGCAAGTGGTGACTTGGGGACAGAGGGGGCAGAGAGCCCTTTGCAACTTGCCTAAACTATCTTCTCCTCAGTGACTAATCTTATTTCTAATTTATAACCTCCAAATCATCTTTGCCCATAGTCTATCCTTCTCTGATAGAGTCATTACTCCAGGCCTAAGTCTGTACAGTGGTCTTGTCTGTAGGTTGCCTGGGCTGTGGAGGGGGAGGAAATGGAGTTGGACCAGGTATTAGGTAGTAGTAGTATGTGGAAGGCAAAACTCCTTACTGCCAATCCTTCCCCATTTTCTTTTTACTCTATACACTAGACTTGGCAGATTGTACATGGATAGTCAAATCTAGGCTACCTACTTGTCCCTCTGGGAGCTGCAATACAGTATCATACCTGCTACTCCTTAATGAAGTCTAAGACAGTTGCGTGTGTCTTTAAATTCTAATAAAACCTGATAAGTGCTTTGTGCTGCTTCAGGGTATTTCAAATTTCATGTGATGCAGCATGACCTGAAATAACCCACGGCTACATCACATGAGAAAATACAGCTGTAGCCCACAGGGAAAGATGACTTTAATAATTTTGAAAATTGTGGAATTTGTTTAATCAATTCTGTGCTTCTTACTGAATACATTTTGTGGAGAACCCGGGTAACTGATGCCTAATAAACTAATGAATCAAATGCTCTTTGCAAGTTAGAAAGCCTGTTGGTTTTAATTAAAAACTATTTTGGGGAAGGGGAGGTTGTTTCAAATAATCTATTTTTCACTTAATTACACCTTTCCTCACATGAGCAAGAGCCATGCTTTCAGCTGCGAGAAATTGGATATAATTCCTCCATAGTCAGAGCCTGTCAGAGCTATGCTCCAGGGTCAGATGGAGAGGTTTATATAAAATGTCATGAGGGGCACCCTCTCCTCCAGCAGCTGAGTGTCCTGCCTCCATATTACCCATAGTCCCTGCCAGCCTGTGAGCTGGGTGGGATTTAAACTCTGATCTCCTGGTGGCATAATAAGATGCCAAGACTGCCTGGTTGGCTCCAATTAAAACCTTTCAAAGCTTTTGCACTTTTATAAATGCAGAATGTTCCTCACTCCTATGCAACCATTTTGTCTCCTCAATGATTTCTAGGCATTTTACTTGTCAACCAGCCTGATACAAAATGTGCTGTTTTTACTTGACCTACATATCAGTTCAAAGCTACTTGGTTCTTTAATTCACTGCCAAATAAAGCTGTTGTTATCTCAGGATGGATAAAGAGGAACTAGGCCAAATGGCAATAAAGTCTCAGGGATGAAATGAGATTAAACCAGTTCTACCTCACCTTGCTATTTGCTAATTATGTATGCACTGGTCAGCGGTACATATTGTCTTTGTAATAGTCTGCCTAAAGGCCAATTAAAAGGTACTAATGTCAGTAAGTTAATTTCCAGGGAAAAGTGTTAATAGGCATGTTCTTTTTTTTAAGACCCCTCCCCCACTTCTTTCAGGGTATAAAACATAATTTATCAGATTACAATATTATATTAAAATTGAGGATGATTTCTAGTATTTTACATTCCAAATGGCTTGGCAAAGAGAATAGCAACACAAATAGCCAATCAGCTCAAAGCAATACCCCCAATTTCTTGAAAATATCGCTGAAGAAAAACATGGCATTACACAAAGTCTGATGGCCAAGTTCGCATCAGAAACCTCACAAGGGCATCATGCAATGCTAAGCAGCTGCGTCAGAACACTTTTTGGAGCAGTTACTCACTTCAATCACTGCATAAACACAGACTCAGCTGTAGAATAACTGTTTTATAATAAAGGAGGATGAGCAGGATTGTGCAGGGGTTGTTTGGAGGGTGAGGTGGGGAAAGGAACTAAAGTTTATAAACCTGTGGGCTGTTTCTAAATAAAATTAGCTGAGAAATCTGCAGATCAAAGCACTCTGGGTCATTCAGGAAGTATGTATAGTTTCCTTGAAAATGCCTCCTTGGATCCTAATACATTCAAGCCCATCACTGACACACTGCCTCTCTTATGGCTAGTCTCCCTTGCCAATCTGGACCCAATTCCTTTTTTCACTTATACCCGTGTATATCAGGAGTAACTCAACTGATGTCAGTGGAACAGTATAAAATTAGTAAAAGAGAAAAGAGGGTCTCTGTCCCTCAGGCTAACTGTCATATTTAAGCAGCTCCTCAGGAGGCAGCATCTTCTGTCCATCAGGTGAAAGAAAGCTCTGCCTGGATGCGGTCTCATAGCACTTCCTTTCACTGATTCAGAAGAGGTACTGAGTCCAACAGAGCTACCTTGGCACACAGAATATACAGAATCAAAAGACGGTGGAAGAGAGAGGGAAATAATGAACAGGGATTGAGAGCTGAGGGTATCTGTACACTGTAATTAAAAACCCACGGCTAGCCTAAGACATCTGACTCGGATTTGCAGGGCTCAGGCTAAGGGGCTATTTAATTGTGGTGTAGACATTCAGGCTCAGGCTGGAGCCCGGGTTGTGGGAACCTGCAAGAGGGGAGTCCAAGCCTGAATGTCTCCACCGCAACTAAACAACCTCTGAGCCTGAGCCCTGCGAGCCTGTCAGCTGGCACGGGCCAGCTGCGGGTATGTAATTGCAGTGTAGAAATACCCAGAGTGGCCACAATAGAGAGGAAGAAAGCTGAAAGAACAGGAGATAACAAGAACATAGTAGAGAGGTAGTAGAGACAGAAGAAAAAGAGACTGATAAAATTGCAAGAGCTGATTCAGGTGAGAGGAGCTGCAGGGACACCAGAATAATGGCATAGGATGCAGACTGATTGACAACTAAAAAAGAGTAAAGATGTCACCATTCTTTTGACATTAAAATGTTCCAGACTGAGATTTGCAGTGTGAGGGGGATCAAAATAACAGTAGGCACAATCTGAAGATTAGAAATGTGAGCAAAAGCAAGAGTTTGGGCAGCATTTTTCACTTAGGCAATACACATATGGAATAAGTTGTCATGAAAGCAAAGTTTTAGCAGATAGCTAGCTGGTTTTGTGAGAGGGCAGTGGAGGAAATAGTATGACACAGCAGGGAGGTGGGGCTCATCTTAAATGTGGAGTAGCTTTTTCCATGTGGACATCTTCATAGATCTATACAGAGTTGAGCTGACGTAGCTTGGAATAAAATAATATTGATGTAACATTTACCTGCAACTATTTCAGATTACTTGGTAAGAGATGTTAGCCGACTCACCCTATATGGCTGTCCACATTTTGGTCTTGTAATGGGCTACCTCATCTTCCATGTCAGACCATCTCCTTCTATCATATTACCTGCTAACTCATATTACCTACTAATGTTGCCATTTTTTATATACTCTTTTAGGAAATTAGTGCACAGTCCTGTTCAAGTTGAAGTCTGAAGGAACAGAAGTTAAAGTCTGTTCTTTTAGCTACATGTCTGTGGTGCAAAAGTAATGGAACACATCAGCTGGCAAGCACCCTCCTGCCTTTGGTGTAGGGGGCATGCTGGGAACAGAGAAGAGTGTGGTGAGATCTAGCAATCTCCATGTGTTGTGCAGTTCCTTGGCTGGAGCTGGTGCAGACTGGCCCGGAGAAGGGGACAATAACTAGCTCCTTGATGTCTGCTGCATGGATCTCAGAGAGAATGTTAGCTATGATGTGTGAGGGATTGCAGGCCTTGAACCCTGGGCCCACAGCCACCATCCAGCAATTCATCTAAACAACTGGAGAAGGGAGCCAGTGAAGTGCTAACTTGCAAAGGGCCCCACCAGAGGTGACGTGGGGGAGAAGAGCACGTGACCCCCACGTTCTCCCTCCGCCCCAATTTTTGCCAGGGTTTGCTGGCCCTGCTCAGTCACATGATGCTGCTGGGCCCTATCCTTGCATGGCAGCTACTGGAGCTGGCAAGCTGAGAGCTGTGGCCATGGGGAGAGGCAGCAGCACACAGCCGGGAGCTGCAGGGCGAGCTGCTGCTTTTGTGGCTGCCTCTCCACACTGAGCTCACGTGGCCCCTCCTTGCAGTTCCCAACTGTTTGCTGCTGCCTCTCCACATGAAGCTAATGCCTGGGAGCTGCAGGGAGGTGCCTGTGAGGGTAAGAGAGGGGTGTTTGTGACTCAGGCTATTCGGGCGTGAACCTTTAAATTGTGCCTCCTCACTCAGCAGGCACTTATTGTCTCTGGGCCCCACCCATGAAACTCCTGTTTGGGGGGAAGATCCAGTATCACTGATTGGTTGGAGAACTCTATTTAAACCAGAAAGAGAGACAGGAAGTTGTCTGAGCAACTAGAGGAATTGCTGCTGGCATGGACCCTGCCTGCTTACCTGACTCTTGGGTACTGCTGTCCTGCCTGTTCTGTGTTCCTGTCATTATCCCAGACCTCTATCTTTTCTTTGTTTTTGCCTCACTCCAAGCCCCTGCTCCTGTGCCTTACCCCAGATGCTGTCTCTGGCACCTGACTTTAAAAAATCAGGCATGACTGCCTATGCCCCAATCACTACATAATGTTATTGTCAGAGGTAATAAAAAGGGTTCTTCTTCGAGTGCTTGCTCATATCTATTCCAATTAGGTGTGCGCGCACCGCGTGCACGTTCGTCGGAGACTTTTTACCCTAGCAACACTCGGTGGGCCAGCAGGTCGCCCCCTGGAGTGGCGCTGGCATGGCGCCTGATATATACCCCTGCTGGCCCGCCTGCTCCTCAGTTCCTTCTTACCACCCGTGTCAGTCATTGGAACTGTGGAGCACGGCTAGCCGTTCTCCACTTCCCTAGCGTTTCACTCTTCTACAGTATAGTGTATATAATTCTGTAATTATAGTAATAGTTGTAGTTATAAAGTTAGTTAAGTGTAGTTTGTAAATAGTTATACAGAGGATCGGGGGTTCGCCCCCTTTTCCTCCCTGCGGTGCTGGGGCCCATGCCCGGTTCACCCAGGTTTAAGCCTCGTGCAGCCTGTCATCGGCCGATGCCCACAGGAGATCCGCACGACTCCTGCCTGAGGTGCCTAGGCGAGTCCCACCTTGCGGACAAGTGCCGGATCTGCAAGGTGTTCAAGCCCCGAACAAAGAAGGAGCGGGACAGTTGCCTGAAGCAGATCTTGATGGAGGCAGCGCTGACTCCCCACCGTCGGCACCGACTCCGGCACCGGGACCAAGTGTCGCCTCCGCTCCGGACCGCCTGGCGCCGGCAAAGGCTTCAACTTCCCGCTCGGCACCGGCCCGGCACCCTAGCCAGCACCGCTCCCTCTCCCCGAGGACCAAGAAGCACAGGGCTCCTGCGGTACCTACAACTGCACCGCAGTCAGAGCGTGCCTCCAAACCTGACCGCCCGGCACTGTCATCCGCCGCGGCACCGAGCGTCGTCACACCGTCGACTCCGGCTCCTCAGGGACCGTTGAGTCCGGTGCCTCTCAGCTCCCCAGTGAGAACAGCGGTTGAGCTTGTCGCGCCCTCCACGCCAGAGACCTTCTCCGTTGCACGTGACCTCATCGCCCTGACAGAGCCCGAGCTGCCCCAACCCCCGGCACCGCCGGTGCGGGTTAGCCAATCGATGGGCAAGACCGCCATGGTGCGGCCGCATTCGCCAGGCACTACTGAGCATCGGTCCCATTCCAAATCGAGGGACCACTCTCAGCGTCGCTGCTTGAGATCCAGACGCAGCTCGCAGTCCCGGGACTGCTCCCTGCGGCACCGGTCATACTCACGGCACCGATCAAGATCCCGGTCGCCATCATATTACTCTCGGCACCGGTCTAGATCGCGGCACCGACGTTCCTAGCGCAGCCGATCCCGGCATGGCAGCGTACGGCACCGGTCGACCTCCCAGCACCGAGCTGATAGCAGGTCCCGGTCCAGATCGAGGTACCACCATGACTCCCGGTACCGCTCGCCGGCACTGCACAGAGACAACATCGGGATGCGCAGAGGCCTGCCGCAGTCATCGATGGCTCCTCCATGGCCTTCAAGGCACTCGTCCGCTTCTTCCCGTATGGACAGCGCCTCTTACGGGGGTTCGGATGTTCAGGCCCGCCTGGACCAGGGACTACCTCAATGGTCCTTTTGGATGCCCTGGGCATACCACCAAGCCCAGGGCGAACCTTCGGGCCCAGCTCGCTCCAGTCAATAGGAGCATCGTGCACCAGAGGCCACACTCAGCCGACCTCCCCCCTCAGGTATGGAGGAAGACCCTGCGGATCCCCTGGCGCAGCAGGATGCCCCAGAAGTGGAGGTCCCTCTGGATGAGGCGTCCGTTCAGGAACCACTCCTCCCTGGGGTGTCTTCTTCCTCGTCCCCAGATGAGGCGATAGCGGGCACATCTTCATCAGGGCCCCTGCCGATTGATCTCCAGGCATATCAAGACTTTCTGAGGCGAGTTGCCCAGAATATAAACCTTCCTGTAGAGGAAGTTCCGGAAGTGGAGGACCCAGTGGTAAGCATCCTCTCTGCGGAGGCACCGACCAGGGTAGCCCTCCCCTTCATCAAGTCGATCCAGGCGAAGGCGGACACCATATGGCGGTCTCTGGCGTCCATTCCACCCACGGCCCGCGGAGTGGAAAGGAAATATATGGTACCATCCAAGGGGTATGAGTACCTCTATGTACACCCTGCTCCCTGCTCCTTGGTGGTACAATCAGTTAACGAGCGGGAACGCCACTGCCAGCAAGCTCCTGCGCCAAAATCCAGGGAAGCCAGGCGCATGGACTTGCTGGGCTGCAAGATTTATTCTGCGGGAGGCCTTCAGCCCCGTGTGGCGAACCAGCAAGCCCTCCTGAGCCGTTACAGCCACAACACCTGGGAGGCTGTCGGCAAATTTACAGAGCTGCTTCCCCAGAACTCACGCCAGGAATTTTCATCTCTCCTGGAAGAGGGCAGGAGGGTCGCCAGGACCTCGCTACAAGCGTCCTTAGATGCCACAGATTCGGCAGCAAGAACACTGGCGTCAGGCGTAGCCATGGGCCTTATATCGTGGCTGCAGTCTTCCGGACTACTGCCGGAGCTACAGTACACGATCCAGGACCTGCCATTCGATGGGCAGGGCCTCTTCTCTGAGAAGATGGATCCCAGGCTACAGAGCCTGAAGGATAACCGGGTCATCATGCGTTCACTGGGAATGCACAGGCCCCAGACTCAGAGAAGGCCATTCCGCCCCTACCATCAGCGCACTTACCCCCCGCCTCGCCCCAGACAAGATTTTAACTGGAGGCGAGGCCGGCTGAACCGTAGACGCCAGTCAGGTCCTCAAAGGGGTAGCACTTCTGGGTCCGACAAGCCACCGCAGGGACCCAAGAAGAACTTTTGAAGGTGCGCCCGAGAGCAGCTTACCAATCCCTTCCCTGGATCCTCTTCATTTCCTCAACCGCCTCCGTCCCTTCCTGCCGTCATTGTCCCAGCTAACTTCGGATCGTTGGGTCCTGCGCACGGTGGAGTTTGGTTACCATCTTCAGTTTATTTCTCCACTCCCCTCCCATCCTCCCTCCTCGTCCCTCTTCAGGGACCCCTCTCATGAGCAACTTATCATCCAGGAGATTCGCAAGCTCCTGCTCATCAGAGCTATAGAGGAGGTGCCAAGGGAGCTAAGGGGCAAGGGGTTTTATTCCAGGTACTTCTTAATCCCAAGTCAAAAGGGGGCCTTCGACCCATCCTGGACCTGCAAGGCCTGAACAAATTCATCAAAAGGTTCAAGTGCCGCATGGTAACCTTAGGAACCATCATTCCTTCCCTGGATCCCAGAGATTGGTATCCCGCTCTCGACATGAAGGACGCTTACTTCCACATTGCGATCTTTCCCCCGCACAGGCGGTATCTTCGCTTTGTGGTAAATCAGGACCACTACCAATTCACGGTCCTCCCCTTTGGGCTCTCCTCGGCCCCCTGGGTATTCACCAAGTGTATGGCAGTCGTCGCCGCTGCCCTGCACCGTCGTCGTATCCATGTCTTCCCTTACCTTGACGACTGGCTCATTCGAGGCACGTCGGAGGTGCAGGTGACCGGGCACATCACCATCATCAGGGAGCTGTTTGCGAGTCTAGGCTTGACCATCAACCCGGACAAGTCCACTCTGGTGCCTACGCAGAGCATAGAGTTCATCGGGGCAATGCTGGACTCCAACCTCGCGACGGCCAGCCTCCCCCGGCACCGATTCCAAGCCATAGTGTCCATGGTCACAAGCCTACAGGCCTTCCCGACCACATCTGCTCGAACGTGCCTCGCTCTCCTGGGGCACATGGCCGCATGCACCTTCGTCACCAAGCATGCAAGACTCCGCATGCGCCCGCTGCAGACCTGGCTCGCGTCGGTCTATCGACCAGGCAGGGACGCCATAGACACAATCGTAACGATTCCACCGAATGTTCTAGGTTCCCTAGGCTGGTGGACAACACCCTCCCAAGTGTGTGCGGGCCTACCGTTTCACGCCCCTCAGCCCTCAGTGTCCTTGACAACGGACGCGTCATCGCTGGGCTGGGGTGCGCACCTGGGGACCCTGCGTACACAGGGTCTATGGTCACAGAGAGAGCTGACTCTCCACATCAATGTGTGGGAGCTGCGGGCAGTTCGCCTAGCATTCCAGACATTTCAACGCCATTTACATGGCCGTTGTGTCACGTTATTCACGGACAACACAACGGCCATGTATTACATCACAAGCAGGGCGGGATTCAGTCCTCCCCGCTGTGTCAGGAAGCAATACGTCTGTGGGACTTTTGCATAGCCCACTCTATTCATCTAGTGGCCTCCTTTCTCCCGGGAGTGCGGAACACCCTTGCGGATCACCTGAGCAGATCCTTTCTGTCCCACGAATGGTCCATCCGTCCGGATGTCCTCTATTTCGTTTTCCGGAGGTGGGGGTTTCCCCAGATAGATCTGTTCACCTCCAGATCGAACAGGAAATGCCAGGTGTTCTGCTCCCTACAGGGTCGCTCCCCGGGCTCCCTGTCGGACACGTTCCTCATTCCGTGGACGGGACGTCTTTGCTACGCCTTTCCACCCTTCCCTCTCGTCCACCGAGTCCTGATCAAGGTCCGGAGAGACAAGGCCCGCCTCATCCTGATCGCTCCGGCTTGGCTGCGGCAGCCTTGGTACACCATGCTGCTCGATCTGTCCCTGGCGAATCCAATTGCCCTACCTCCTTGGCCGGATCTGATCACACAGGACTTCGGCAGGATGCGCCATCCGGATCTATAGTCCCTCCATCTGTCTGCACGGCTCCTGGCTGGTTAAGCCAGTCCGAGTTGCGCTGTTCTAATGCAGTACAACAAGTGTTGTTGGGCAGCTGGAAGCCTTCCATGCATTCAACCTACCTAGCGAAATGGAAACGCTTCTGCTGCTGGTGCAACCAGCACGGCCATGACCCATTCTCCATGCTAGTCCCCACCATTTTGGACTACGTGTGGTCTCTCAAGCAGCAGGGCTTGGCGATCTCCTCTCTGCGCGTCCATCTTGCGGCTATATCCACCTTCCATCCAGGCGAGGCTGGCAAGTCCGTGTTTTCCCACCCTATGGTGTCAAGATTCATCAAGGGCCTGGAGCAAATATACCCTCAGGTCAAACGGCCTACCCCTATTTGGGACCTGAACCTTGTCTTGACTAGGCTCATGGTGCCCCCCTTCGAACCCTTAGCCACATGCTCGCTGCTGTACCTGTCCTGGAAAGTGGCCTTCCTAGTCGCTATCACGTCGGCTCGGTGAGTCTCGGAGCTTCGGGCTCTGACTGTCGACCCCCCGTACACTGTCTTCCACAAGGACAAGGTACAGCTGCGACCACACCCGGCGTTCCTCCCTAAGGTCGTCTCCGCCTTCCATATTAACCAAGACATCTTCCTGCCAGTCTTTTACCCAAAGCCGCATTCATCCCGACGAGAGCAACAGCTCCATTCCTTGGATGTCCGAAGGGCTCTCACGTTCTACATTGAGAGAACTAAACCCTTCCGACGTTCACCACAATTGTTTGTGGCAGTAGCGGAACACATGAGGGGCATGGCAATCTCCTCCCAGCATATCGCATCCTGGGTCACGTCCTGCATCAGGACATGTTACGGCTTGGCCCACGTGCCAACAGGGGCCCTTACCGCCCATTCTACCAGGGCTCAGGCTTCGTCTGCCGCGTTTTTGGCTCATATCCCCATACAGGAAATCTGCTGTGCAGCCACCTGGTCTTCTGTGCACACCTTTGCATCACACTATGCACTGGTCCAGCAAGCTAGAGACGATGACGCTTTCGGCGCAGCGGTTTTACAGTCCGCAATGTCTTGCTCCGACCCCACCGCCTAGGTAAGGCTTGGGAATCACCTAATTGGAATGGATATGAGCAAGCACTCGAAGAAGAAAAGACGGTTACTCACTTTTGTAACTGTTGTTCTTCGAGATGTGTTGTTCATATCCATTCCACACCCGCCCTCCTTCCTCACTGTCGGAGTAGCCGGCAAGAAGGAACTGAGGAGCGGGCGGGCCAGCAGGGGTATATATCAGGCGCCATGCCGGCGCCACTCCAAGGGGCGACCTGCTGACCCACCGAGTGTTGCTAGGGTAAAAAGTCTCCGACGAACGTGCACACGGCACGCGCACACCTAATTGGAATGGATATGAGCAACACATCTCGAAGAACAACAGTTACAAAGGTGAGTAACCGTCTTATCTCTGGTATCAAGGTATTATTAGATTTTTGCCATGGATCGTACAGCCCAAGTAACTTTCTGTATAATGTGAGGACACCATGGCTGAAGCATGCTGCCACAATAACAGTATGGGCAACTAACACTAGTGCTGGTTTAGTTTATCTTACTCCCAGGTAAGCATACTTAGATGCCTAATAGGGCTACATTTGGACTCAGAACAGTCTGAACCCATAATTAATTTGCATCATTTGGAATTTGAAGATAACTTTATTCAGGGAAAGTGCTGTTACTGTAATGTAGGAAAGAAGAGTATGGGTGAAATCTTTGCCCATTGAACTTAATGGAAGTTTTCCCCTTGACTTCAGTGGGGCCAGAAATTCACCCAGTATACATTGCAATCAAACCAAAAATAGGACAAGGAGTCACCCTGAAAATTCAGTATGTCTGTTTATTGTCAATTTGTACAGTATTAACATAGCTGAAGAAACTGTAGAGAAAAACAAAAAACTTCCATAGAAAAACAGAACCAAAAGCAACAAAGAACAGCACAGGTTTATAAAGAACAAAGCTTGATAAACTTTTTTTTATTACAAAATTTTGTCTCAATTCTATTTCAGCCATTTCTTTTGTAATTAATCTTCACTCATGTAAATAAGGACTGCTTGTATGAGTAAGGGTTGGATAATCAGACCCCTTACTAGATGAAAGGAATGCAGTTGATAGAATGTTTTGATTTTTAGTAAAATATTTGATTCCCTGTCTTTAAAAAGATATTTCCCTAAAATTAATTCAAAACAACCGGTATTACAAATTTTGTTGTCTTGATTAAAAACTAGCTGAAAATCTATTAACAAATGTAAGTGATAAATGGCAACATATTGAATTGGGAAGAAGCATCTGTAGGGCACCACACGAATCAATGTTAGGTCCTGTAGCAGTTAACATCTTCATTAATGATCTGGAAAGGGAATTAATAGCATGTTAATGAAATCCACAAATGATTCTAAATTGGAATGAGGGAGGAGTTGCAAAGACAGCAATAAAACAAAGCCACATAAAAGCATAGAAGTGTGTGCCAAAAGCACCACAGTCAATTGTGGAAATTGCAAGCTATTATTTCTGGAGAAAATACTAAAATATGCACCTATTTAAAGGGTGTGGAACTGTGGAAAAAGCAGTAATGCTGAGAGACTTAGGGATGATAGTGGAGAGCAAATAGACCTGGGTTTTCAGAGATATGGCAGTATAAAAAGCCAGTGCAGTTTTGGATTGCATATTAGAACTGGTTGAGAATTATTCAGCAAAACCAAGGTTCAAGTCTCTGCTTTGCCTGATTGACTTGAATATATATCTCCCATATCCCAGTTGAGTGCCCTAATCACTAGCTATTGGTATTCTGGGGTGGAGGGTGTCTCTCTATCCTCTCTAGCGATTTTTACACTTAAAAAAATTAAATGGTCTCATTTTTGTTCTGATGTGGAATGAAACATTTTAAAACCTCAATTTGTCACAGAATAGTATCCTGTTTTCTGGCTTCCCTACTGCATAGCTATCTGTCTTTGGTATAGATATGCCCCCAGTACCATAGTATCTGAGCTTCTTGTGATCTTTAGTGTATTTATCCTCACAAGTCTGATGAGATAGGTATTATCCCGATTTTACAGATAAGGTACTGAGGAACAGAGAGACTAAATTACTTGCCCAGGGTCACATGGGCCATTTGCGGTGGAGCTGGCTCCTAAACCACTGCATCACCCTTTCTCTAGAAGCATCATGCAGTGAGTTAATAGTTCTTCTCTGTATGTCTTTACAGTGCACACATCTGAAATACTGCACTGAATTCTGGCACTCTGTTATGAGAAAGATTTTGAGAAAATAGAGGAAGTTCAGAAAAGAGCTATAAAAATGATAAAAGGACCAGAGGGAATGACATATGGGGAACAAAATAATATTTAGCTTGTTTAGCATGCTTAAGCAACAAGAAGTAGGGGACACAATAAGGGTTTACAAATATTTACAAGATGCAAAGAGGGAGATGAATTATTGTAGAGTGGGGAAAAGTGTATGGGAATAAAGTAAAGTGAAAATTCCCCAGACATCTTCCTGAGAATGGGCTATGTTGTGAAAGAGATTTTTAAGTAGAACATTTCTGCTTAAAATTGTACAATATGGCTCAATGTTATCTTATCAAACTGTGGAATCATCTCCCAGGGATGATGGGGACACTCTGTTGCTTTGAAATTTAAATCTAGACTGAACAAAGCACTGGAAAATTTAATATGCCGCTCTAGCAGAGAAATGGACTAGATAACTTATTTGGCCTTGTCGGCTCCTAAAGTCTGCAGTTTCCAGGTGATCAAAGGAAGTTTTCTGTGTGTAGCCTCCCTCGCACTAAACATTGGATGGCCTGCCCAGTTTAACCACCTTGAGACAAATTACATGTATATCTGCTCAACCCATAGGAAGCAGCTAATGCTGAGGTTCCTCTGAGAATGCTGCTCCCATAATCATTCATTCCAAATGAGCCATGGTTTGTCCCACCCTGGAATGAACCAGATGTCTGCCCACAAACTCCATTGTTTTATGAGGATGGGAAGGAGATGAGGTCCAGAGGCTTTGTGCTTTTGCATTTGTTTTGTGTCTCTCAGGTTGCTTCCTCCTCCTTACTTGCCCTTCCAACCCATGATCTTGGCCCACCAAATCACCACACACCTGGCTTTGTGTGGATCATCCTTACATAATGGTAGTCTCCCTGCAGGCTCCTAGGAAGGTGGAGATACTGATTCAAGGACCCTGTCCTCTCACCATCCCCATTCCCCATGAAAAAACTGAGATCCGTACACAGAAAACACCCTAATCTTCTCCCCAGCCCCATCAATGCCCAGGTCTCATGATTTCAGGTATATTAGACCCTTTAGAAACAATTAGTATTAATAAACTTGAAGCTAGTTGTATCTAATATTCCACTTGTTGTTTTTAGGTAAAATAAGTGGTTGTAAACTTTATTTTTATGACAACATCAATAAAACAATCCTTGGAACAAAAACAAACAAACAAAAAGAAGTGAGGTATTGAGAACACAGAATCTGCAAGGAAAGTAGGAAGGTTCAGAGAATAATACCAAAAAAATGCCTTAATTCTTTGAAAATGTTACATAAAATAAGCGTAAAACTTTATAAAAAAATGTATCTCCAATAATTTACTTTATATATTCAGGCTTCTCCTCCTTGGTTAGACTTTTAAACTGGCTTGAAAAGGAGAACTGGCAGGATGACAGCATATATTTTTGGTGTCCATTTTACAATGGTATACAAGCAGCCTGGTCCTTTAGTCATTACTGGGAAAACCTTACATCAACTTCAACAACAGAAGATGCAAGTTTAAGGCTCATGGTCTAGCAGAATAGGCTTCAGGAACAGGAGTCAGGGCACCTGGGTCTTAGTCCTGGCTCTGCCATTTTCCTGCTCTGTGACGTGACCTTGGGCAAGTCAATTTCCCTCTTTTGTTCTTGTTTCCTGCACCTTTGCATTGTCAATTTAGATTGTAAGTTCATCAGGGCATGGACTGTCTTGCTATGGCCAGATCCTGAGCTGGTGTAAAATGTCATAGCTCCTTTACTTCGGTTGAGCTACAGAGATTTACAAAAGTTGAGGATCTGGCCCCAGCACAATGGGGCCCCAATCTCACTTGGGGTCTCTAGACACTACTGGAATACAACTAAATAATAAAGTTAAGTCCAGAGCAGATATACGAAAACAACAGGGCAGTAAATGAAAGACTGAGGATTCTAGGCTATCCTGTGGTGCTGAGCAAAGGCCATAAAGAGTGTGGTCTCCACCTCCCTTTCACTTCCTACTTACCATCCATAGAGAGAGTGGGAGCTTCTCATCACTCTTCACCTTTAGTTAGGCAGCCTCTAGAAAAGAAAATATCTCTTGCATATAGTTGTAGTTAATTTGAGTGTAAGTATTGTATAGTTTAGTTAGGTAGTTAGTATTCTCATTCTGGGGCTTTATTATGCAAGAATCCCCAGTGTTCAAACAATGTGCCACTGTAGGGCCATGATCTCTGTTAGTGATAAGCACAAAAACTACCTAATTTGTTTGGATGAGGAATTTGTGAGAGGCAAATTTCCTATTTGTACCTCCTTTCCAATGAGGACAAAAAAGCAGAGGAATTTCTGCGTTAAGGTGCATCTCCTGGAAAAGATGATGAGTCCCTCTTCAGAGACTGACCCTTACCACAAGAGCACCGATAGTTTAGCCGCAAGGAATGGCCCTCTGGCTGTCCTAGTTTCAAAGCCCAAATTGAGTGAGAAACACCACTTATATTTTGGTAGCCTCTTTGATGCAGCCAAAGTCATTTTCATCCTCTGAGACTGACGGACCATCAAAATTTCATTCTTTGCTCCACAGAAAATCTGAAAAATCCTCTGGTGCCAAGTAGAGGTCTGGTGGCAGGCACTGACACTCACCAGCACCTTTGCTTGTGGCTGTAATGGGTCTATTGAGACTGGTGTCTTTGCTGTTATCAGATAGACCCTTTACCCCAGCACTGCCAAGTCCAGTGCCACAAGCATTGGCACTGTAATGCTTGCCTCTGATTTCGATGCCATCCAAACTGCGGTAGTGAAGTACCTTTTATGTCTCCTTCTGTCGGATTTTCCTTTATTATATCTCCCAGCACTGATCAGGTTAGCCTTGACCACATCAGCACTGTCAACATCTACTACCACTGCACCAGCAGAGGCAAGCATTACAGAGTCAATGTCAACTCTGCTGGCACCATCAGCGTTGACCTACCCTTCAGCCTTCAACTGCCTTGCCTGCTTCGACCAGCTCTGCCACATCGTTAGCATCAGTACTTTTAGATCAGCACTGTGTACTGCTGATGTGGAGACTTTCACCAATGCCTGCAGGAACTGCTCCTCCATTCACTGACAAGAGCTAAATTTCCTCCTCTTCACACTCTCACAATGATAAATATATCTCTCCTCCTAGGTCTTTCAGGTCTCTGTACACCTGGTGCACTAGGGACACCGGGACCATAAAACAAGATCAATATTCTTACCAGGAGGCCCCAGTGGGTGTCCACCATCGTGGGCAGTACAAAGACTGGAATATACTCTTTCAGCTTCTTGGACATCTTGAACTGCTTCAAAAGCATCTAGGCCCCATCTGAGACTTAGTCTAGGAGGAGATCACCTTCTCCAGCACTGGTTGCTACTAGGGAAGATCCTCTTGAAGTCTCTCATCATCCTCCTTTATTAGACCGCACAGAAGAGGAGGCAAGGGAGGAACCTCTAGATGCCCCCACCTATATTTCTTTCTTTTCCCTGGATGAGGCCATAACTCTAGAATCAGCATCTCCTCACCGTTAGGTTTTTTTTAAGTATTTCAGGACCTTATGATGAAGGTGCATACATCTCTAGGAGTGCAGGCAAAACTTATGCAAAACAATCTAGACAAACTGTTAGATATCTTGCAAACTCCTGTTCTGGGAAGGGTTCTCCTTCCCATTAGAAGTCTCTCTGGAACTTGCCAAGACCTTCTGGCAGATACTGGCCTCTATTCCACGCACTGCAAAACAGGTGGGCGGGCGTTACCAGATCCCCTAGTAGGAATTTGGTTATTCCTTTACTCACCCCTCTCAAACTCAGTAATGGTCTCAGCAGCCAAAGGAGCGATTGGTGCTATCTTCCTTAAAGCTACTCCAAAAGATAAGGAGTATAAAAGACTAGACATTTATGGCAGAAAGGCCTATACCACTGCAAGTCTTCAAATAAGAGTGTCAAATTATCAGGTATCATTGTCCCATAATACCTTTATTAATGTGTCAGAAATCTTGAAATTTGTAGACAAATTGTCCAAACAATGCAATAAAAGACACCTCACTGCCTAGACATCTCTTCAAATAGCTATCAACGTAACTGACACTGCTTCATGTTCCATGGCCACAGCCATCTCAATGAGATACTCTTCTTGGCTGCTAGCCTCTGGCATTCGAAGAGAGCAAGAAAACACAATAAAAAGAATTACTGTTTGAAGGATCCAGACTGGTTCAAAAGAACAATGACTCTATGTGGACGTTAAGACTCCTGTACAACTCGCCATTCACTAAGCGTCTGCAACCTAGTAACAAAGAAGAAACGCTTGGCGCTTCCAGCATAACAGAGATTATTTGATCAACTGAGACCTTAGGATATATACAAGGAGATCTAAGCCTCCTAGATGTCACCAATTGGCATAATCCACAGCAGGCCCTTCTCATCCGACCTCATCAGCTTTGAAGCAGTCATTTTGACATCTTAATCAAAGACAGTATACCAACCGTATCTCACCTTCCACCATTTGAAAGGGACCACTCTCTTTTACCATACATAGACAGAGATTACATTGTACAAGTGGATGCTCAGCACAGTAAAGGAGCGATACATCCTTTCCTGAACCCACCTTCCCCATTCTTTTTCAGGGACCATCTCACGAGACTGTTTTACTTCAGGAAGTACAGTCTCTTTTGTAATTGGGAGTGATAGAAGAATTTCTTTACCAGCAGAGAGGGAACATTTCTAGTCCTGGTACTTCCCTATTACCAAATAGAGAGATAGGCTTTGACCTGTTCTGGACCTAAGAAAGCTGAACCAATTATTAAAAAAAACAAGTTCAGGATGGTCAGCATTGTGTCTGTTATCCCTTCCTTAGATATTAGAGATTGGTATGCTGCCCTTGATTTGCAGGACTCCAACCCAAGGGCAGCATTGGAGTATCTTCTGAGCAGACATTTGCTGGACATGCTGACTTGCATACCTCCATGAGTGCTTCAGTCCCTGGATTGATGATAGGACACTTAGAATGTATGCAGAGCAGTTCCTTTCATGCCACCAGAACCAGGTCTGACTCTTGTAACTGATGCATCCACCTGGGTTGGGGAGCCCATCTGGGTCAACTTCAGGCATTGTACACCTCCAGAGGTTTGACTCCATATAAATGTTCTGGAACGTCAAGCTATTCACTGGGCTTGCATTGCCATCATTAGGTGTCAGGTGGTTCAAGGTTTCACCAATGATATCACTCCTATGTTTTATCTGAACAAGCAGCATGGTGCAAGGTCAATTCAGCTGTGCGAGGAAGTGATCCACATGTGGTACTTCTGTGTAAAGAACAATATTTCTCTAAAAGCCTTTCACCTTCCAGAAGTGAGTAACACTATTGTGGATTCCTTCAGCAGCAACATCATCAACCATCATAAGCGGTCAATAAGGATAGACATTCTGCAGCAGAATTTTCATCAATGGAAATGGACTTCTTTGCAACCAACCTGAACAACAAATGCAGAAGATTTCTGCTCCAGGGTTGGTCACAGCTCAGCTTGCATGACAGATGCTTTTCTTCTTTCCTGGTCAAACCGTTCGCTGCATGTATTCCCCCCAGTTCCTCTGATTCCAAGAGTCATCAGGAAGCTAAAAAAAGACAAGGCTCCCTTAATTCTGGTGCCTGCCTGCCAAGACAGTCCTAGTAAACAGACCTACATCAACTATCAGTTCCAGCATCCATAGTTGCACCCTGGTCAAGGACCTCTTGTCTCAAAACTAAGGCAAGTCCCTGCACCCCAGTCTACTATCTTGCCATCTCATGTCATGGATGATTTCCAGCTGAGCAATGAGGAGAGACTCTGCTCCCAAGATGTCCAGGTCATTTTGGTGAGCAGCAGAAAGGATTCTACCAGAGCCATGTATGCAGCAAAATGAAAATAAATAAATAAATAAATAATTCAATCTTCGAAGAATCTCACCAGTTATCACCAAATACCATAGAGTTTAAACATTCTGTTTGCTCCACCTGAAATCTTCTGGTCTCTGTCAGTTCAGTGACAGTCCATCTAGCATCCATCTCTGTAGAACAACCTCCCATGGATGGGTTTTCTAACTTTTTGCAGTCCTTGAAATCCCAAATTTTACACGTAGCCTCCTGTATCCAATCAAGTGCCTTCATGACATCTGAACTTAGTACTGTCTCACTTGATGGGTTTCCCCTTTGAACCTTTGGCAACAACATCTCTGTTGTGGCTATCAATGAAAACAGCTTTTTTGGTAACACTTACTTCTGTGAGAAGGGTGCCAAACTACAAGCATTTTTAGCACAAAGACAAGGTCACTCTTTAGCCTCATTCTGTTTATGCCTAAGGTGAGATCAGCATCCCACCTCAACCAGACTATTCATCTTCCAGGGTTCTTTCTGAAGCCTCATTCTTCCAAGGCTGAAGAAATGCTTCATACCTTGGATATTCAGAGCATTCTGGCATTTTACCTGGGCCACACACATTCTTTTGGGTCCTCTCCGAGACTTTCTGTAGCTTTATAGTGAGAGGATTAGGGGGCAACCTCTTCCAGTCCAGTGTTTCTCGATTTCTGCCTCTATCTAACTGTGCTACAATCAGGCAAATGTCTTTCCACACCTAGGATAACAGCCCACTCCACTGAGGCTCATTCTATTGTAGCCTTTTGGAGCAACATTCCTATAACAGAAATTTGCAAAGCAGCAATATGGTCATCTGTACATAACTTCACCAAACACTATGCTATTATTCAAGCTTCCTGAGACAATGCCAATTTCAGCAAGTCAGTATTGCAATCTCTTCAAGTAGTCCAAAGTCCCTCCATCGGCAGTCACCTACAGTGGAATGTATATGTGCACAATAACTCCAAGGAGTAAAGAAATGGCTACTTAACTGTACAGTAACCATTCTTCAGGATGTTTTGTGTACAAATACATTCCACCTTCCCTTCTAATTCAGGTATTTGATTCCAGTGGTGTGAAAGAACAGAGATAGACGTGGTGACCACGCCTTCTTATTCTCTCAGCGGGGCACATGAGGATAGTGGGAGCACGTGTGCAGCCAGCTAGCATTGCTGCTGGCAAGTCTCCAATTCAACTTGTGCACACATACACCTACAGTGGAATGTGCAGGTGCACAAAACATTTTGAAAATTACTATCTAGGTAAGTAGCTTTCACCAAAGAAAGCTGAAACTAGTGAGTATGGAGACCTGCAATGGGGTAGGTATTCTACAATGATCCCTGTCGTCCAGAGGTTTGGAGGTTTGTTTTGGAAAGCCACCCATGTGCCTATTAAACAGGAGTTTGACATGTATAGAGCAATTTATAATGTTTAAACTCTTATGTTTTAGGACAGTTGTTCTCAACCAGGAGTCTAGGGGGGCTGTAAGGAGGTTTCAGGGGGTCCGCTAAGCAGAGGTAGTGTTAGACTCATTGGGGCCCAAGGAAGAAATGTGATGTCCTACCACATGGGTCTGAAGCCCAGAGCCCTGGGCACTTCCACCTGGGGCTGAAGCCAAAGCCTGAGCAACTTAGCTTCCTGGGGGCCCGTGTGGCATGGCGCCCCAGGCAATTGTATTGCTTGCTACCCCCTAATGCCAGTCCTTGCTTTTATATGCTGAAAACTAGTTGTTATGGCACAGGTGGACCATGGAGTTTTTATGGCAGGGCGGGGGGAGGGACTCAGAAAGAAAAAGGATCAGAACCCCGTTTTAGGATACACGTTATGGATTGTTAGATATAAAAAGCAAAGAAGTAACCAAACAGCTAAAAACTTATAAGAGGAGAAAAATAAATGGAAGGGACAGAAGTAACTAGAAACTCCTAACTGGGACATTTGAAAGTGACAAAGCTATATAATACAGTTTTGATTTTTTTTTTCAAGTTTATGCATTAAAATGAAATGGACTAACTCAGTTCCTTTAAAAAATGGATTGACTAACTAGGTAAGCGTCATGGCATGCCTTTTTCCCCCCCTTTTTTCCCCCCTTTTTAAGAAAAAAATAAAAAATCCTAAGTTATGACAGTGACAAAATGAAAGTTCTGGTTTATTACCACATTAAAGAGATAATGCACCTGGGAAAATAAAATGTAGCTCATTACTCACCATTAGTAATAGCTGAAATATCTCTGCCTTGTCTCACCTCCCTACAGGGTGGATGGTGGGAAAGTAAGAAATAAGAGCTTTTGTGATAGACTTAATTGCAGAGCTGAAGTAAAGGTATCATGATGTAACCAGTCATATAAACTAACCTTAGATATGAAAGCTTAATTGCCTCTTGTGGATATGGAATCCAGTAATTATCTGCAGGAATTCCAGATTGTTTGTATCATTATTATCTATCGTTGGTTTTACAGTCATTTTAAAGTAATGCCCGGAGGCTCCAGTCAGGATCAAAGTCCCAGTGTGCTGGTCACTCTACAGATCAGTGCCTGTATATTTACCCTTACTGTAAGCATCTTGTGTATTTGATAGGGTTGTAGCTCTAAAAACTACAAGGAACTCTTTTAGGAGGAGAAATACATGCTGTGTCAATTAGTCTACATTATATCAATACAGTTTGATTTTTTCCATAGCCTCAAGCACAGTCAGTCAACTCCTCAAGCCCCTTTCATCAGAAGGGCTGTTGCCAGGAAATCTCCACAAAGGGAAGGTTGCAGAAGTTTTCCTTCTACCTCATGCCTCCACTACTTTGCCTTCTCCTGTGGTTTTTTCTGAGGGAGGGTGTAATCTGGCCAGCAGTTACCAAATATAGGGGAAAAGTAATGTGTTTTCAAGTATCAGAGCTCTGCAAAGTGGTTTTCCAAATGCTGTGCTGGGGTTCTCCTGTTAACTCCTGATTACATGAGATTTATTTTAACCTGGGCGGAGAGACACCTAACCAAACACTTACCATTAAGAAGCAAAAATCAATGTTTCCACGGGGAAAAGAATCTTCTCTGCTTTTTGAATACCAGGACTTTTCAGAGGCGGTGTATCATGTTGAAATACACCAGCTAACTTATTGATGACCAGGATGAATGAGGCAATTTCTCTTTCAAACAGGCCTGCTCGCCATAGAAATATGAGGTGCCTTCAATGCGATGTTATCTTATATTTATCTGAAAAGAAATGGCAATAAAGCATAAGTAAAGCAACATCCATCAATGTAAAGGACTGAATGCACTATTGGTCTCATTCCGCTCCCATTGAAGTAATAGGAAAAGTTCCATTGATTTCAATGATGCAGGCTCAGCTCCTGAAAGAATTAGTGATCCAAGCCAGAAATTTCTGTTCAAACTTTCTCAATGTTTCAGAGTGTTCAGATCCTGGGATTTGGTTTGGTTCCAACTCAAGGAAAAAAAGACAGTGCTGGACTGAATTTCCTGATTCAGTGGAGTGTCTGCACCACATTCTTTCCTGACATTTTCAGAAGTGGCATGATTAGTAGGCAATACTTCCAAGAAGTACATGAGCACTGGCTAGAGCTCTTATGCCATTGTTAGGGACAGACTAACTGGTTTTGATAAAATAAGATCTATGGAAACTTTCACCGAGAATTTGAACTACATTCAGTGAAGGTTTTGTTGTTGTTATTTTGGGTTGTTTCTTTGTTTAAGTTCAGAAAGCTGGTAAACTCTTCCTTGTGATTAGTTTTCATTTTCATATAGTTCGTTCATTCTTGGTTCTGGCATGAATGTTGAAATAACATCAGAGAGGCAGTTTCTGTAAGATTTCTGCTAAGGTTTATATAGTCATCTATCTGAACTTGCAGTAACTTGTCTGAACTGATCTTTTTGAACTTTGCTTAATACTAGCCATTTCTGGTTGTACTACTAGGCATCTATCTGACTTGCTGACTGCTCTGATGAGTGTGGCTAACTTTACCATATATTCACCTTCCTGCAGTTATTATGAATACTTATGGGGCTGGGCATATGTTGTATAATACCTTAGGAAAGGAAATCAGTTCAAAAAGTATTTCAGAGAAGGCTAGCATAAGTTAAGCTAGCTTCATTGCTTTCCCTTCCCTTTCAAGGGTTTTACAGTTGGTAAGGGGCATTCTGGCTCTTACTGCTTAAATGATCAATTACATGGTTATGTAATTCTTGGATGCTTCTATTGGGGCAGTTATCTTTACAGAAAGGCATAATTCCTGTAATGACAGTTACTGTCTTGGAAGTAAAACTGACTGGACAAAACAGCCTGATGATGTCCCTTGAGGTATGTCTACACTACGGAATTACTCCAATTTTACAGAATTCAATTTTTGGCAACAGATTGTATAATGTCGAGTGCATGCATCCACAGTAAGCACACTAATTTGACGGTGTGTATCCATAGTGCGGAGGCTAGCGTCGACTTCCAGAGAGTTGCACTGTGGGTAGCTATCCCATAGCTATCCCATAGTTCCCACAGTCTCCCCCGTCCATTGGTATTCTGGGTCGAGATCCCAATGCCTGATGGGGCAAAAAACATTCTCACGGGTGGATCTGGGTACATGTCATCAGCCTCACCCCCCCCTCCATGAAAGCAATGGCAGACAATCGTTTCGCGCCTTTTTTCCTGGGTTACCTGTGCAGACGCCATACCACGGCAAGCATGGAGCCTGCTCAGCTGACCATCACTGCATGTCTCCTGAGTGCTGGCAGACATGGGACTGCATTGCTACACAGCAGCAGATCATTGCCTTTTGGCAGCAGACAGTGCATTATGACTGGTATCTGTCATCGTCATACTCCTGGGTGCTCTTTTAGCCGACCTCGATGAGTTTGGTCTGGGGTGCCTGGGCAGACTTGGGAGTGACTCAGCCAGGTCATTCCCATCTTCTGCCGAGCACCCAGAAGATGACAATGGCTAGTAGTGGTACTGCACCATCTCCTGGTAAGCACTCAGGAGATGATGATGGTTAGCAGTCGTAATGCAGCATCTTCTGCCGACCACCCACCATCTGCTACCACCCTAAGATGTAAAAGATAGATGGAGTGGATCAAAACAAGAAATAGACCGGATTTGTTTTATATTCATTTGCTCCCCCCTCCCTCCGTGAAATCAACGGCCCGCTAAACCCAGGGTTTTGAGTTCAATCCTTGAGGGGGCCATTCCATGTGACAGTTGTTTGTGTTTCTCCTTGATGCAAAGCCACTCCCTTTGTTGATTTTAATTCCCTGTAAGCCATGTGATCAGTCGCCCCTCCCCAGAGCAATGGCAGACAATCGTTTCACACCTTTTTTCAGTGCAGATGCCATATCACAGCAAGCATGGAGCCCGCTCATCTCAGTGCAGCAGTCATGAACATTGTAAACACCTCACGCATTATCGTGCAGTTTATGAAGAACCAGAACATGAAAAACCAGGCGAGGAGGAGGCGATGGCAGTGCGGTGACGAGAGTGATGAGGACATGGACACAGAATTTTCTCAAAGTGCAGGCTTTGGCGCTTTGGAGATCAGGGTGTTAATGGGGCAGGTTCATGCCATGGAACACCAATTCTAGGCCCGGGAAACAAGCACAGACTGGTGGGACCGCATAGTGTTGCAGGTGTGGGACAATTCCCAGTGGCTGCGAAACTTTCGCATGCATAAGGGCACTTTCATGGAACTTTGTGACTTGCTTTCCCCTGCCCTGAAGCACCAGAATACCAAGATGAGAGCAGCCCTCACAGTTGAGAAACAAGTGGCGATAGCCCTGTGGAAGTTTGCAATGCTAGACAGCTACCGGTCAGTTGGGAACCAATTTGGAGTGGGCAAATCTACTGTGGGGGCTGCTGTGATGTAAGTAGCCAAAGCAATCACTGAGCTGCTGATATCAAGGGCAGTGACTCTGGGAAATGTGCAGGTCATAGTGGATGGCTTTGCTGCAATGGGATTCCCTAACTGTGGTGGCACAATAGATGGAACCTATATCCCTATCTTGGGACTGGACCACCAGGGCAGCCAGTACATAAACCACAAGGGATACTTTTCAATGGTGATGCAAGCACCGGTGGATCACAAGGGAAGTTTCACCATCATCAGCGTGGGATGGCCGGGAAGGGTTAATAACATTCGTGTCTTCAGGAACTCTAGTCTGTTTAAACGACTGCAGCAAGGGATTTACTTCGCAGACCAGAAAATAGCTGTTGGGGATGTTGACATGCCTATAGTTATCCTTGGGGACCCAACCTACCCCTTAATGCCATGGCTTATGAAGCCATACACAGGCAGCCTGGACAGTAGTCAGGACCTGTTCAACTATAGGCTGAGCAAGTGCAGAATGGTGGTAGAATATACATTTGGATGTTTAAAGGGTTGCTGGTGCACTTTACTCAGACCTCAGCCAAACCAATATTCCCATTGTTATTTCTGTTTGTTGTGTGCTCCACAATCTCTGAGAGAGTAAGGGGGAGATGTTTATGGCGGTGTGGGAGGTTGAGGCAAATCGCCTGGCCGCTGATTACGTGCAGCCAGACACCAGGGCAATTAGAAGAGCACAACAGGAAGTGCTGCACATCAGAGAAGCTTTGAAAACCAGTTTCATGACTGGCCAGGCTACGGTGTGACAGTTCTGTTTTTCTCCTTGATGAAAACCCACCCCCATGTTTGACTCATTCCCTGTAAGCCGCTCACCCTCCCCCCTTCGATCACAGTTTGTTTGCAAAGGAAATAAAGTCACTATTGTTTAAAAAACATGTATTCTTTATTAATTGATTATAAAAATAGGGAGATAACTGACAAGGTAGCCTGGGTGGAGTGTGGGAGGAGGGGGGAGGGGAGGAAAAGGCCACTTCAAAACTTGTTGAATGCCAGTCTTCTGTTGCTTGGGCTGTCCACTGGGGTGGAGTGGTTGGGTCCCCGCGTTCTTGGGCATCTGGGTGAGGAGGCTATGGAACTTGGGGAGTATCCCCTCCCCAGAATCCACGGTTGCGGTGGGGCAGTGGTGCCCCCACCCCAAATTGCCTTCAGCTCAGCATAGAAGTGGCATGTCTGTGGCTCTGCCCTGGAGCATCTGTTTGATTCTTTGGTTTTCTGGTATGCTTGTCTGAGCTCCTTAACTTTCACGCGGCACTGTACTGAGTCCCTGGTGTGGCCTTTCTCCATCATGCATGCCCTTGGAGATTTTTTCAAATGTTTTGGCATTTCATCTTTTGGAACGTAGTTCTGATAGCATGGAATCATCTCCCCATACAGCGATCAGATCCAGTACCTCCCGTTCGGTCCATGCTGGAGCTCTTTTTCAGTTCTCGGACTGCATGGTCACCTCTGCTGATGAGCTCAACTGGCCAAACAGGTAATGAGATTCAAAAGTTCTCAGGGCTTTTCCTGTACACCCAGCCAGTTCATCTGAGTTGAAAGTGATGTCCAGATCAGTCACAATGGTGCACTGTGGGATAGCTCCCAGAGGCCAATACTCTCCAATTGCATTCACACTAACCCTAATTTGAACCAGCGATATTGATTTCAGCACTAATCCCCTCGTCAGGGAAGAGTACAGAAATCGATTTTAAGAGCCCTTTATGTCAAAATAAATGGCTTCATTGTGTGGACGGATGCAGGGTTAATTTGATTTAACGCTGCTAAATTTGACATAAACTCGTAGTGTAGACCACTAGACCAGGCCTCAGAAACTGCCTATGTTTGAAAGGTGGGCAAATTTTTCTGAATCATTCTGGTCTACTAGTAAGCACTGAAGGACACATTTAAGATTCCATAGCAAATTCCTGTCATGATGGAAATTTAAATTAGCAAACCAAGTAAAGTACATGAAATCATATTTGCAGCCAGTGCTGTACTAATTCAAATCAAGTTATTTTTCCAATATTACAAAGAGTCCTGGTGACACCTTATAAACTAACAGATGTATTGGAGCATAAGCTTTCTTGGGTGAATACCCACATGTGTCTGACGAAGTGGGTATTCACCCATGAAAGCTTATGCTCCAATACAACTGTTAGTTTATAAGGTGCCACAGGACTCTTTGTTGCTTTTTACAGATCCAGACTAACACGGCTACCCCTCTGATACTTTTCCATTGTTATTTACATATTGCAGTTTCTGAGCTGTGAACTTGGAAGGATAATATTGCCTGGACTTGCTGGGGTTTTGCCATCATTCTGTGCTAATGAATGGAGTAAGATAGTGTATTCCTAAGATGCACTGCAGCCTCTTGTTCTTCTCTTTCACATTTTTCACAACAAATCATGTATGAAATAATAAATGCTTCAGAGTACTGTTAAATCATTGCTTGTTGCTATAGCTACCAATAAAACCACTGTAAACTCATTCTCATTTTTAAAGAATCTCAAATGGCTTCAAAATTCCCTGCAGTCTTTTCAGATTGCAAATTAGGGGAGGTTGGGAGAAAACACTCTCAAGCAGAAATATTCAATAGGAATGAGAAAGCTAAAGATAGTAGAAGAAGACCTTGATGTAAAGTGAGCCAGAAAGTAGGTAAGAGTCTGTGAGGCCAGTGTAATTTAGGGTTATACATAAGAGACAGAACCAAGGCAAACAAGTCACAAAGAATGCAAGAGATAGTCTTCTATATAGACCTGGTAAGACTTGAAATATTCTGTCTAGTACTCAGTGCCTCAGTATATATAAGACATTGACAGATTGGAGAGAGTTCAGAGAAGAGCAAAAATGATGGGAGTACTAGTAAGATTGACTTATGAATAAAGATTTTTCACCAGGTTTACCAGTATGTTCCAGCTGCAGGGCTGCCTGGTGGGGGAGGCAAGTGGGGCAATTTGCCGCAGCCCCGGGCCCCACAAGGACCCCCAGGAGAATATAGCATTATATAGTATTGCAACTTTTTTTATGGAAGGGGCCCCCAAAATTGCTTTGCCCCAGGCCCCCTGAATCCTCTGCGAAGCCCTGTCCAGCTGCCTTGTACTGCAGAAGCAATGAAAAATAGCTGTTAGCCCATCTAAATGCACAAGTGAAGCCAGACTTTTACCTGCTTTATATTGATGAAACAGCGCAAAGAAGCTGCAGTGTATTGTTGAGTCTGGCCGTTAAAAAGAGAAATGTAAGGCGTAATTTTACACAAGTGGCCTACTCACTTTTACATAGAGCAATGATTTCTGAAACAACTAAGAAACAAGTAAATGCTCTGTCGGATTAATGATGAATCAAAACATTTTATTTGATAAACATCATCAGAGAAACTGCTTCTGATTTTTTTGAGTTGACTTTGCAGAGCTCAGTGCAAATCCAGAAGTGGGGGTATGTGCAAAGGTGGCTTTAAGTAACAGCTTCCAATCTGGTGAATTTATTCAAAGTCAACTCTTTCTGTATCATGGCCCTGATTCACTAGCTCATTTGGACTGCTGTATGCCACTCCACTGAGGTAAATCAGTCTTGAACCCAGAGCACTTTTCCCCTAGCAAAGACTCTCCTATTTTAACCATTTTGTGGCTGGAAGCTTAGAGGATGGTTCTGAGGAAAAGGGAATGTGGCCAGGAAAGCCTTAAGCTGAGCGGTTGGTGACCAGGGTGTGGGCAGTAAGGCCCAATGGTTTAAGCAGCAGCAGTGAGAGCCAGACTCAGGAACTGAGCAAGACTGGACAGCGCTGGAAACAAGGCAGAGAACAGGAGTGATTGGAACTGCAGGTATAAGCTTTGAGTATCCAGCAACTTGCTGATGATGATGATTTTAAGAGTGTATCTTCTGGTTCCCCTCAGCCAATCAGGTACATTAGTTAATCGGTCAGTTTTGCTGTAGCTCATGTGTTCATTAGTCTGCCTGGAAATTGGAGACTCAGTGGCAGGCCTTTGTTCCTGACGTGGGCCGGTCAATGGCTACCATAAGGGTCCCTGGGATCCACTGGCAGCCATCATAAATACAAGGCTGTTAGTTGGTGTAATTAAAGGAGCCCGAAGGTTACTTTAACTTTAACTGTCTGCGAATTAATTTCAATGGTCCTTATGGCAGCCAGGAACCAACTGGGTGTACAGATGCCCCAACATATCCTCTTTATTCATCTTTCTGCACTGGCAATAGCATAGGATCCACTTTGGTGGCTTTGCCCCACACACAGTTCCCCTTTTCTGGGGGAATCTGCCAGCAGCTGGATGCACCAGGTTTAGTTACTGAGTGGCACAAAGCAGCCGGAAGATACAGGAGTATCAGGGTCACAATATAGAAAGGGTAGTCTGAATGGATTGCTCCTTTTGAGTTACCTTGGGCGGTAACTTTGAGGCAGTAACTTCCAGTTGTGCTGGCCCTTGAATTTTATTCATGGTCCAAGGTAGATGGAAAGAGGTAGAAACAGGGCCGGTGCAACCATTTAGGCGAACTAGGCGGTTGCCTAGGGCGTCAAGATTTGAGGGCGCCAAAAAGCGGCGCCCCCAAGAATTTTTTTAAATGGCTGCAGACGCTGCTGCTGGAGAGGTAGTCTGAGCTGCCTGCCGCCGGCAGCCCAGGGCGCCCCCGGGGTCAGGGTGCCAGCCCGGCAGCCCAGGGCGCTCCCGGAGTCAGTGCGCCGCCACCACGGCAGCCCAGCAGCCTGGGGCGCCCCCGGGGTCAGGGTGCCAGCCCGGCAGCCCAGGGTGCCCCCGGGGTCAGTGCGCCGCCACCGCGGCAGCCCAGCAGCCTGGGGCGCCCCCCGGGACAGGGAGCCACTGCGGCAGACCGGCAGCCCAGGACTCCCCGGAGGTCAGCATGCTGCCGCCACGGCAGCCCGGCAGCCCAGGATGCCCCCGGGGTCAGCGCGCCGCGGCGGCAGCCCAGAGGTTCGGGCTGACGGCTGCTGCGCTGACCCAGGAGAATCCCTGAGCTGCAGGCAGAGGCTCAGAATTCCTCTCCCTCCCAGAGCAGGGGCTCCAGCCTCTGCAATTTTTCTAGTTGCCGGCGGGGGCGCCGCCGGCTGGGCAGAGCTGCGCAGCTCTGCTTAGGGCACGTGGCAGGGGCCCTGCGGCAGCAGCGCAACACCAGGGCTTCGCTTCTGGAGGAAAGCCGTGGCTGCCCTCTGGCTCAGCCTTCACGTCAGCCCTAGCGAAGGGCACGGAGAAGAAAAGAGCCTCAGCCGTGGTCTGGTGGAGCGGAGGAAGAAAGAGGACCCCAATGCTCATGCATTGGGCAAGGTAAGCAAGTGCCTCCCCACAGGTCGGCCTCAGGTGCCTGTGCTCCTGCCCCCTTGGTCCTTGGCTGGTCCCTGCTCTTGCTCCCCTTGTGCCTGGACGGCTGGAGAGAACAGCAGCCTGCAGAGCTGAGCTGCCCCAGTGCCCCCAGGCACCCCCCTGACCCCATCCCCCCCACAGCCCTGACCCCCAGCTCCGAGCCTAGTCCTTCTGAGTTGGAAACCCCCTCGACCTCATCCCCCCACAGCCCTTACCCCTAGCTCCGAGCCCAGTCCCTCTGTGCTGGAAACCCCCTCGACCCCATCCCCCCCACAGCCCTGACCTCCAGCTCTGAGCCCAGTCCCTCTGAGCTGGAAACCCCCTGACCCCATCCCCCGAACAGCCCTGACCCCCAGCTCTGAGCCCAGCCCCTCTGAGCTGGACACCCCCCGACCCTATCTCCCCACATCCCTGAGCCCAGCCCCTGTGAGCTGGGCACCCCTGAACCAAGAGCCCAGCTCCCCACCCAGCCGTGGGCAACAACAGCACCACCCTCAAGCAATGGCAGCCCATTGGTACCAACTATCACAATCACCCAGCAACTGCCCAT
The DNA here is from genome assembly GCF_007399415.2 of Gopherus evgoodei. Lineage (NCBI taxonomy): Eukaryota > Metazoa > Chordata > Testudines > Testudinidae > Gopherus > Gopherus evgoodei. Next base: position 329,845,415 of record NC_044322.1, on the reverse strand, counting down.
TATGTAATTGCAAATGTATACATACCATTGCAGCTTTTAATGTTTTTAAATAATGTATTTAGTTTATTTTCAAATTATTACAAATTAATTTTTGAATGTATTTCACTAGTTATTTTTTACATTTCCTAATACATGTTACTATAGTATTGCAAATGTTTTATGGAAGGGGCCCCCGATTTTGCTTTGCCCAAGGCCCCCTGAGTCCTCTGGGCAGCCCTGTCTGAGTTTTAAGCCCTGCTGCTGTGTTTTGCCTGCAACAGGCAGGCCTAAGCCTGTGAGTGACCCCCATAGCAGCTGCCTGAAGAAGTGCTTGGGGGAATCATGCGGAAGGAGCGTGATATTTGTTTGAGTTCTCTCCTCATGGAGGCTGTGCTCCACTTGGTGCAGGACAGCAGTCTCAGCAGGACTCTAGGCCCAGCACCTTGCCTCAGTTTGTAGATTTGTAGTGCACTCATCACCGGGCTCAGTCTGGCACCGTTACCCCTCACCAGTGCCTAAGAAGCAGTCAAAAAAGTTGGATGGACTGGTTAGGTTAGTTGTCATGCTGTTGCTTGGCCAGTGTAGAGACCACTGAATGCATAGTATTCCTCTATGATGTTCTGTCCTGAGCAAAATTGGCATGTTATGAGGTAGTGCCTGTGAGGGACATGTGTCTGTTTATGTATCCAGCCATCATGTCTTAGGTCTTCTTGGGGGGGAGCTTTTCCATCCTGCTTTCATTGGTGACATCTGTGATGCTCTGGTAGACATCTATGAAGACAATACTCTGACAGGATCATCTGGCAATACATCACGAGTTGATGCAAAGGCTCTTACAAAAGCCATTTCTAGTTTCAAGTTTCTTGTTTCTCTTGTTTTGTGGTATGACATATTGTTTGAGATCAACATAATTAGCAAACAACTTCAGGCAAAAGAATTTGATATATGTGATTCCATTAATCAACTTGGAGAAACTAAGAAGTTTCTTGTGGGCCGCAGAAATGACACAGCCTTTGAGAAAACATTGGTAGATGCAGGTGAACTTGCGGAGGAGTTGGATGTACCGGCACTTTTTGAACCTGATCCAATCCATATTAGAAAGAAGAGGAAGCAGTTCACATATGAAGCAGATGACGAACCTATTTATGATCCGAAAGAAAAATTCAAAGTGAACTTTTACTTTGCAGTCATTGACACAGCAATACATTCGGTTGAAGAAAGATTCACAATGATGCAGCAAATTAGTTCAGTATTTGGCTTCATATATGATGTTTACAGTTTGCAAAATAAAACACCAAAGCAAATTATGGAACATTGCTTGAATCTGGAGAAAGCTTTGCAACGTGGTGAATCCAAAGATATTGATGCCTTTGACTTGTGCAGTGAATTGCAAGCTATTGCAAGACGAGTCCAAAGGAGTTCATCACCGCAAGATGTATTGAACTTCATATGGGAAAATAAGCTGACAGATAGTGTCCCTAACACAGTTATTGCTCTTCGCATCCTCTTGACTCTCCCAGTTTCTGTGGCCAGTGGTGAGTGAAGCTTCTCGAAGCTCAAGTTGATAAAAACATATATGCGAACATCAATGTTGCAACAAAGACTTGTTGAGCTATCTACCTTGTCACTAGAACATGACATTGCTCACAGCATTGACTTGGAGGAACTTGTTTCTAAATTTGCTAAACTTTAAGCGCGGAAACATAAATTCTAAATTATAACATGTTATTCTGTGACCGTGTATTGTGTATAATGTATGTGATTTGGGGGGGAGGGGGGCGCAAGATGGAAGTTTCGCCTAGGGTGCAAAATATCCTTGCACCGGCCCTGGGTAGAAAGGTCCTCAGTAAAACTGCTAAAAGAAATCACAGTATGGAGTCAGAGAAATAGCGTGAAATGAATTGGTTTGGACTAATGCTCTGGTGATTATGGGCTTTTGAAGAGTCTGGTGAAGACACAACATTATTATAGCTATACACCATTACCTCCTTCAGAGGGGACGGAACATCAGAAACTTGTTCTGACTGGAGAACTATGATGGGACATCCAGCTTCGTCTCTTGGAATGTCTCTCTTCTCCTTTCCCTTGCCTTTCTGATCAGCAGTGTCTGCCCATAGCTCCTACTCAGTGATTTGCCATTACATGCCACTGGGGCCAAGCATCTTCCAACTTCCCACTCTCCCACTGGTCCAATCCAAAAGCATTTCAGACTTGGGTTCTTCAGCTCCTGTATCTCATAAAATTCCAATGAGACGTATTGGTGTTAAGGCAAAAAGCCATTAGCTGTCTCAAAGGCCAGTGATATTCCGTAGGAAGGCAAGTTCTCTTCTGGTCTGGTCTTGCTCCCATTGAAGTTAATTGGAGCTTTACATGGGAAGAGGATTAGATCTTTAGATACCTCAGGAGACAAGGAAAAAACCAATACAGCCTATTTTAATACAAATACATTTAAAAAGCACATTCTACCTATTTGCAGAGGAAGTGTGTAAAACTTGTTTGAACATAAATGACAGAACTCTGTGTTCTCCTCCACCTTACAATTATCTCCATTTAGAACTACTCTTGTCTCACATATTAGCAATTTCCAGCAAAAGCTCCATCCTTTCCCGCCTCTAGCATGGCTAATTACTTAAAGAGTGTATCCTTGAGGAGAAGTCCAAAAGATCTCTGAGATTATCACAGACTGAGATCACATAACTAAAGATATATTTTCATCTCTTTGATCAAATACTGTAATGAGGGTATCAAATTATAGTTCTTTTTCTTGCAAAAGCAGGAAGTAGAGAGGAATTACATTGCTGACATCCAAAATACTTTCTAAATGCTCTAGGATATGTGTAGTGTTGTGGGGAGGAGAGATATGTATAATTGGATATTCAGGGAACTGGGTGCAGAATGCCTGTTAATGGATGAGGTGCACCTAACAATGCAAAGAAAGGTCTAAATAACCCAAGGCCAATATTTAAAGAAATCCTTTATACTTGGCTTCTAGACAAAGAGAAGTAATGGTATTTTTGTCTTTAGAATATTTTCTCTTATGTTAAATATTCTTTTTATGTATTAACCTTCTTATTAAGTAAAATCATCCCAGCCACATATTTAAGATAAGTCAATATTCTTACTGCAGAATAGACTGTTTAGTGACATTTAAACTAGCGGTGACATAATCTAACTCAGTGGTTCTCAATCTTTTCTATATAGTGGTCTGACTTCTTCAGACCCATCCCTCCCATTTAGCTATATGATAATGACCCCGACACTCTTTTGTGATTCCCTGGTGGGAAGCTTGATATTCAAGTTGAGAACCCCTGATCTTAATAAGCACTTCCTTTTAGTGTTTTATCTTCTGGAAAGGAAAGGCATCTTCCTCAGTACAAAGAAGTGAAGGGTGAAACTGACTGTTTTACTAAGCTATACTCTAGTAAAAGTAGGCCAGGTCATAATTCCTGTTGTGCTGATTGCAGGGTTTGCAAATGTATCAAAAAAATCCACAATAATTTCCATTTTTATTCCTGATGTTTATAAACCAAAATAACAAGTTTGCAAGGATCAGATTTCAGCTGTCACAGTATAGTGTTTCCATGACTGTTTTCCAAGCCTCTCAGTACGTAACAGAGCTGGTAAGTGAGCAGCAAAAATGTTAATGCATTCTGGACAGAAATTACCGCAATCCAAAAATGACACGAAGGGAGTTGATGCAGAACCTTTCACTGTTTATACAGTAAGGCACCGATTTTCAAAAAGGCTCAGGACCCAACAAGTGCCATGTAGGCACCTGAATAGTGGCAGGAATTTCCAAAGTGCTCAGCTGCCATTTAGGCTCCTAAATGAAATATGTAGGTTTCAAAAGTTGGGGACACTGGGTGCTGAGCACTTCTGAATAGCTGGCCACTTTATTTAGATCCTTAAGTGGGAGCTGAGCTGTTTTGAAAACCCAGTCCCAATAAGTGGGAGTTGAGCTCTTTTGAAAATCTGGCCCAAAGAGTGGTACCAAACTGTACTGAGGAGTGTTCTCGAACATCTTTATTTGATATGATTTTAAGAATATCTCTGGAACTTAATCAGAATCAAAAATCTAAATTATCAAGAAATCACTGGATTTCTGTACTAGCTAAGGCAGCAGTGATAAAATAGAGTCTGTTGTTATTTGTGTTACAGTACCACCTAGTAGGCTATGGCTCAGGAATGTGTTGTGCAAGGCACTGTACAAACGTGGTCCCTGCCCCAAAGAGATCGTGTCTGCACTTGAAACCAATGAGACTATGGAAAGGTGGGAGGGGAGAAAGCAGTATCCACTGCAGTAAGTGTGTGCAGGATCAAGCTTGTTCCCATACTTTCATTTGTGTGTGGGGGGAGGGAGGGAGGAATTAAATGCAGAGGACCAGGATTACGTGTATGACTGTAACTAAATCTGGAACTCAATATGTGTGCATCTTTATAGGTATGTTGGGCTCTTCAATGTGAAAACACTCCTGGATATGACTTTGCACATTCAGTTCTGACAGGATCTGAAAAATAAAGGCTCTCTCTGCCTTTTTTACACAACGTAAGAAACTTCATTTGCAGTACCTGGGTGGTTTGGCAGACCATCAATTACACTTCACTCATAAGTGTTATGAAAAATTAGTGGGTTTGACTGTCTTGTCTTGCACATTTTCATAGGTTATTGTGGTTTTGTGTGTTATTTTGTATGTTCTAAAAGAAATGACATTTATTTAAACCAATGAACAACTGCTTCCCTTATCCCATCGTCTGGGGATCAGGTCATTATGCAATCATCCACCATCTTTGTCTGTCTAAAGCAGCATTAAGATTCACCTGCTTACCAGTTTCTTTTATGCAATCCATCCATCACTTTCTCAGCTTCTCAGGTTCTCTTTCCTAACGCCCTCACCTGCCATACTATCTTCACCCAGTCTTCTTCATTCATCCTCTATACGTGTCTGAACTAGTGAAATTGCACTTGCTGGATGTTGTCAGACACATCAGACTTTGACTTCCATCCTAATACTTTTTTGTGCCTTTGTGTAGCTCTTTCTATGGTGCAAAGACATCTCATCTGAAACACCTGTGGATGTTGAAACCGCCGCCTCTTTACCACCTATGATTCTGTACATACAGCATTGTGGGGCCCACCACTGTTCTATAAAATTGGACTTTCAGTCCTACACAACCCCTGAGATGTTACCATGGTTTTACTGTCATGTTAAGAGAATGAATAGAATCGTCAGGCTGTGGGAGCTGACAGTGGAAGAAGGCAGCTGGTTTTAGGCTAGACTGATAGATCAACCTGTATCAGGAGTGAAGGATCTGATAAAAGAACTGGAATTAGTTTAAAAAAAAACTGAGATAAAAATTATGCAGAGGAGGAAACACAAGTCTGAATGAAATAAGTTGGATCATTTAAGATTTCCTACATTTCTAAAATTGTCAAGAAATGCTGCAGACAATTGGAAAAGGTTTAAACAAGAATTTGTTTTATTTTTGAGGGCATTGATATCTACTCATAAGTAAGATGAACAAAAGGTTGCCGTCTTTTTTGAATATTGCAGATACTGAGCAATTTCATTATATAATTCATTTGAGCTTAATGTTAGGGAATGAGCGGACTATAAGTTTCCCTTATTTTATTTATTTACTTTTTTGAGGAATACCATTTATCAAAAAGAAATTAAACAATCGAAAGGTTTCAGTTTCACTCAAGAAATCAAATGGAGGAAAAGATTTTTAAATTAACAGATCTACAGATAAGAAGCCAGACATGTAATTTCCAGAATCTCAGTAAGATCAAACTGTGATGAGTATAAAACAGGGATCAGCAACCTTTGGCACACAACCCATCAGGGAAATCCGCTGGCGGGCCAGGATGGTTTGTTTACCTGCAGCGTCTGGAAGTTTGCCCGATCACAGCCCCACTGGCTGCGGTTCGCTGTTCCAGGCCAAGGGGAGCTGCAGAAAGTGGCATGGGCAGAGAGACGTGCTGGCTGCTGCTTCCCACAGCTCCCATTGGCTTGGAATGGCACATGGCGGCCAGTAGGAGCGTGATCGGCTGAAGCTGCAGACGCTGCACATAAACAAACCATCCTGGCCCAGCAGCAGATTTTCCTGACAGGTTGCAGATCCCTGGTATAAAAGATATCAGTATAAAAATAAGAATGTTAGAAGAGCCAGCTCTAACTCTGGAAAAAAGCAATGAGTATTTGACAGACTGCTGAACTTAATCACCAACTATTGCATATGTTAGAAAGAAAATAAACTGATGTGAATATAAACTTAATAAGGAAAAATGAAAAAAAAATACAAGTCTATGGAGGAAAAGAGAATGAAAGTGTTAAAGTTAAAACACATGAGTATATGAAAGAATGTTCTAGATGTGGGCGGAGGCACCAATCTAGACCATTTCCCTTGGAAATTTCCACTACATGTATCCAATGAAGTGGGTATTCACCTATGAAAACTCATGCTCCAATACCTCTGTTAGTCTATAAGGTGCCACAGGACTCTTTGCTGCTTTTACAGATCCAGACTAACATGGCTACCCCTCTGAATCTAGACAATGTCCAGCATATGGTCAAACCTGTCCTATCTGCAAGAAACAGAATCACTTAGCAAACATTTGTAAACAGAGAAATCTGGAAAAACTCAGAAACATACGTTTAGTTCAAAATTCAAAAGTCTCAGAGAAGATAGTGAATAAGGAAAACAGAGTTGACATTACAGATGAAGAAAAATTTTCTGGTTATTTTGAAACAGAGCCTCTCTGTGAACTACAAGGAAGAATGGATAGTTACACTACCTACTAAGGCCTCATTTATTTTGTATGTAATAGATACAGGTACACAAGCTAATGTAATTTCAGAGGAAAATACAAAATGTCTAAAAGTAAAAACTGTAGTAAGAAAAAACACAAAATATAAATATTCATTTATGATCTTATAGTGATGCAAACATTCCTGTTACACGTATTTGTGAATTACAGGTCATAGTTAAAGATAATTTAGAGGACATAAGATTTGTAGTAGTTAAGGGATGAGGAGTTTCTATTTCAGAATTAGAAACATTTTAGCACTAAATCTAATTGGTAAAATTCAGTCTATTCATGATTCTGAAACACTGGAAATAGAACATCAATTTACAGAGTTAACCACTGGCATTAGTAAATTGGATGCAATTTACCAAAAATATAGTTAAGTGAAACAAAGAAACCAGTTATATATGCAACTAGAAAAACACTCTTAGCTTTAATAAATAGAGTACAAAAGGAATTAGAAAGGTTAGTTAATTTAGATATAATTAAAAGACTGAATGACTAAGTTTCTTAATAATAATAGAAAAGAAAGATGGATCTTTACATTTATGTTTTAGATCAAAAAGACTTAAATACGTATGTTAAAAGGGAAAATTTAAAAATACCTACCGGGGTGAAATATTTGGACAAATGTCAAGAGCAAAATACTCCTCTTTTTCAGATGCTTTGAACTGATTTTTGTCAAATCCATTGGTGCAAGAAAGTCAATTGCTGTATACATTTAACACACCTTTTGGACATTAATGTTTTAAAAGATTACCTTTTGGATTATGGTCATCTCCAGAGGTGTTTCACTGAGCAATACTTTAAAAAAAAAATATAAAAGGCACACAAGTGCACACAGATAATATAACAATATAGGCAAGAACTTTAGAAGACCATGATATAAGATTAAAGCATTATCTAGTGCAAAAGAAGCAAGATTGAAACTTAACAAAACAAATGTAAAGTTAGATTGCAAGAATGAATGTTTTTCAGAGAAAATCTGACCAGTCAGGGATTATAGATTGATTGACAGTAAACCCAAACCATTGATAATACTTACCCAAAAGATAAGGAGTCATTACAGAAATTTTGGGGTATGGTTAATTTTATAGGAAAATATATACCTAACCTAGCAGAAAAAAACTAAGGGGTTTGTTTTGTAAAAATAATCAGTGGAAATGGAACTGTCAAAATCAACAAGAATTTAAGAAGTTTAAGCAACTAATAAAAACAGCCCCAGTATTAAAACTATTTGATAGTAACAGACTTAATACTCTTCAGATGTATCCAAACAAGGCCTAGGAAGAGTTCTGTTACAAAGATAGGGTGATCTATGGAAATCAGTTGCTTATGCATCTAGAGCTATATCAAAAATGGAATGCCAAATTGCTCAAATCAAGAAGGCGGCTTTGGGATTGGTTTTGGCTTGCAAACAAATTTACATGCTTATATATGGTAAGTCGGTACTGGCAGAAACAGATCATAAACATGCAGTTAATATTTCAAAGAGGAATATGATACACATACTGCCTCAGTTACAAAGATTATTTTTTCAATTATATTTATATGATTTAAAATTAGAATATCATCAGGCAAATCATTAATTGTTGCTGATACTCTTTCTAAAACTTATGATGTAACCAGTGTAATTGAAGAAGGAGGTGTGGTACATGTAGATGTACTTAAAAATTTTTTCCTATATCAAAGAGAGTATGGGAAGCAATTGTACAATCAAGTAGACAGGATGAGAATTTACAAAGCATTTTTATAGCTATTAAAAAGGGATATAAAAATGATACTGAAGCCATATAATCAGTTTATTCAACACTTATCAGTAATTGAAGGAATTTTGCTTAAAGATAATAGTGTAGTAATTCCTTTAGGGTTAATGGCAGAGATGTGAAAACACATACATGAGGGACATGTGGCATAGAAAATGTAAATATAGAACAAGAGATGTTCTGTATTGGTCGTAAATGAATCAAAACACAGAGGGTTATAGAAAACAATTTGATATACATCAAAAATATAGAATTGTTCTGTCTAAACAACCTATGACATTCAAGAAAACATAGGATCTTTGATTTAAAGTAGGCTTAGATCTATTTGAAAATAAAAGATATGCATATGTTATAGTTCTTGATTATTTTCCATATTCTCCTGAAATATTTATACTAGAAAACACAGGTTCCACACAGTAATTAATAATTTGCAAGGCACGGCATGCCCAATATGGTAATGACTGAACCCCAATTTCATACTCAAGAATTTTAAAGTTTTGCCATAGCATATGATTCCAAACATATTACATCAAGTCCAGGTTTCCCATAATCTAATGAGCTAGTTGAAAATGGTGTTGAAATAGTACAGAAATTACTGTACTAACAAAAGCTAAAGAAACAAACACTGATTTATATTTGGCATTATTAAATTATAGAACATTACCATTACAACAAGATTTATCGCTTGCATAGTTATTTAACAGAAAGTTTAGAAAAAGATTACCTATGTTTTTTCAAGAAAAATATAAGGAAAGGAATAAGTATAAGTATCAGTGGAGTTTGTATCAGAGGAATTATTATGACAGCTGGCTTTATTTGTAACCAAACAATAAATGTATGCTAAGTTCCCTCTAAGCTACACGGCTGTGCAGCAATCTATTAAGCTCTGTGCAGTAGGGAGAGAGCTGCGCTGGAGAGTGATGCTGCTCCCCAGCCCCAACCCAGCCCAGCCCTGGACCTTCCACAGCTGGGGAAGAGGCGCCTATCCTGTGGTCTCAGCTCCAGAGCTGCTGCAGCGGAAAGAGGTGACTCTCCCCACCAGCCCAGTTGTGGGGGGAGAGACCTGGGGGGAGTCCTCTCTCCCCACCATAGTCTCAGGGCAGCCTGCACCCCAAACTCCTCATTTCTGGCCCCACCCCAGAGCCCACACCCCCAGTTGGAGCCCTCACCCCTCCTCCACCCCCCGCACTCCAACACTCTGCCCTAGTCCTGACCCCCTCCCACACTTTGTATACTTCAGCTCCACTTCCATCACATGAATTTTTTTATGTGCACCAATGTGGAGGTGATGTGTGACACCACCTCCATATTGGTACACATAACAAAATACATTCCGCACATGAGTGGGAAAAATTAGCGGGAACACTGACTGCGTATGTATCTATAGTGGTTGAAATTGGGCTCAGAAAACCACTGTAACAAAAGAGGTAGCACCTCAATCTTATGATGTCATGACTAATAACTGTGAAGTAGATAGACAAAACTGGAGACATTTGCAATTGTTACCTGCAAGGCTAGACTCAGTCGAAAGAAGAAATGATATAGTACTGCAACAAGAGCATCAAGAAAATGAAAATGATACCATTCCTCTAAGTAATAACAACTTCAATAATACAGCAAACATAGAAGGTCATTGTGTCAAAGGAGAACTGTTAAAAGACTTATAGAAAGCTCTTAAGATAATTCTGAGATAGATACATAGATAATGTGTGTGTGTGTGTGTGTGTGTGTGTGTGTGTGTGTGTGTGTGTGTGTGTGTGTGTGTGTGTGTGTGTGTGTGATAAAAAATTAAACGGATAGAGAGATGGTGTTACTGTGGCTTTAAGAGAATGAATAGAAGCTTCAGGGTGTGGGTGCTGACAGTTGGAGGAGGCAGTTGGTATATTAGACTGGTAGATGCACCTGAGTTATATATGTTAACTACATAGCTAATAAAAATGTCAAATTACTAGCAAAGAATTATTATAAAGACTAGTGGAATACTTAAATATAAAACAACACAAAACACATCCCCTAAGATGTTATTCCACACCCTTCCAGTCTGGACCATATTTCATGTTTAAGCTCACCGTCTTCTGTAATCCACCCTCCCAGGTTCTTGAATTGGTCAGTCTGGTTTAGTAGTACTCCATTGATATCCAGTTCCTCTGAGGCATCTCTACGGGCCCCAGGGCCTCAGTCTTAGTCATGTTCATTTTCATCTCGTGCCAGCTTGGTCATCATGCTGTTTTATTATTACCCTAGGTCTTCTTTTAAAAATGCCCTTATTACTATGATATCTTCATATAACAGCCTCTCATCTTTCCCCATTGGGGTCTTTCTCCTGACATGGTCCATCAATATGATAAACAGCTGCAGACTTGGGCTGACCCTTGATGCACTATGACATTCACTCCAAAGGGGCTTGTAGTTCCAAAAGATGTTTAGATGGTGATCTATGTAATTTTTGACCATAGTTATTAAATCTTCAGACTCTCCATATTTCCTTAGCATTGCTGTGAGCATCCTTCTGTCCACTTTATCTTATGCCTTTTCTAGGTCTATAAAAGACCAGAAGTGATCCTGTTGGTAATCTAGCTGCTTCTCTGCCACTTGCTGAATTACAAACAGGGCATCTATGGTTCCTCTAAAGCTGAAGTCTTGTTGTTGGAGGAGGGGCCCACCTTTCTCCTAATCCTGGGATCCAAGATGAGTTCCAGTATCTTCATCCCATGTGACAGTAACTTTGTCCCTTGATAGTTTTTGCATTCATGGATGCTTCCTTTCTAATATATTGAGACCAAAATAACTTGCACCAGTCTTTGGGAATGTTCTTGTCTCAACATATGGCTGTAATCTAGGCTGACCAGATAGCAAGTGTGAAAAATCAGGACCGGAGTAGGGGGTAATAGGAGCCTATATAAGAAAGATCCCCAAATATCAGGACTGTCCCTATAAAATCAGGACATCTGGTCACCCTACTTTAATCATTCTCCTCATCCATTTTAAACCTCTTCATCTACACAATCTACATTATTTTTAGTTGGTTCCACTCCTCTTGAGCTGATACCAGATCTGTTTCCAGATACTTATCCAGATACTATGTGCACAAACTTCTCTTCTGCTCTTGCCCTTAACTTCTCTTATTTCAGTAATTTCTTTTGACCTCAGTTCCCACCTTGCCCAATGCTCAACTGCAGTCTTTACCACAAGAGATTTGTACTGCAGAGCTACTGTCTCACTAGGTATCACTTAGAAGACCATAACTTGACTCCACTGCAATTTATCCACTATGATCATATCAATCTGGCTTTTGTTACCACCATCGATGCATGTGATCAAATGACTCACTGTCTTTTTTGAACCATATATTGGCCATCATCCATTGACTGGCAATACACCTGGCTACTAATGCTTTCCCTTCCTCATTCATAGTACCTAGGTTGAAATTTCCTAAGCACATTTCATACCCCCTTTTTGCCTGTGTGCATTCACATCAGCCGGCACAACAGCAGGTTCTCTAGCACTGCTAGTTTCTGTAAGTCTTATCTGAAGCTCTCCTCTTCTTTATAGCATCCTTGCTGAGGTGCTTATGCTGATATGACAAACAGTTCATGATCTTTAACTTGACCTCTCTCACTTACTCTAAAAAATTCAATCACCATCTTCCTCAACTCTTCTCTTACTACCACGTTGACTCCATTATGTTCCCTTTTTTCACTTGTATAGAAGAAAGTTTACAATCTAAGCCCAACTCCTTGACTGCTTTCCCCATCCATTGCATTTCCTATATGCACAGAACATTAGTATCTCTCCTTACCATCAGATGAGTTATTTCCATGCTTTACCAGTCAAGCTGGATACATTAAATGTTCCTACTAGTATGATATGGGGTTTCTTTGGCTGTGTAGGTCATTGATTTTCATCTGACTCTTTGCTCTGACTACTAGTCTCCCCTGGATCTCTAGAGAAGAGTGCAGATACCAGCTTCTAGAAATCCTATTGGCCTGTGGCTGCCAGGCTTGAGGTGGACGGCCTATTGACATTGGACTGAGATGCCCTCCCACAACTATCAGCAGTCTCTGGTGAAGCATAGAGTCCGGTGTCACCCTTCCTTATTACTGGTATCTACTACTGCTCTTTAGTAAGAAAAAGAAGTTGTTTGCACCATTATAGTCACCATGCCCCAGAAACTATAGTTAATTGGTTGGCATCCCTGACATATACCAGTAAGAGGTTCTTTCCCCCGTTGAACTAAGTACATGCTCACTCTCTCTCCCTACCTTGTTGTCATAGACCAAGCTTCATTTAATCCTTAGATGGGGGGTTGAGCACAGTTTTCCTTCTCCAAGGTAGGCTGCCCTCCCAGATTGAAGAACCCCACCTGCCCTGAGCTGTCCAGTTATTTTCAAAAGATACCTGCCTTTCACACCCCCTTTTAGTACAAACACCTCCCACACATGACTGCAACTGCTGGCTTTTCATAGGTGTTGGGAACTCATGCCCAGCCCTGACCCAGCCATAACAGCCCTTTTGGGAGAACTGAAGAACCGAACAAGTGAAAACTGTATATTACAATGGAAGTGAGGTCCCGTCAGTCTGACAAATCAGTTTCCACTACATGGTTGATATTACCAGTGATGTGCTTCCAAATTTTCAGCAGTCTGAGATTTCTTGGCACTTTTTTTGTCAGTATAATTTTGAGGGACTAAAGAAGTTTGAGTTTATAGTAGCAAGTGATGATACTGTTAGAGACAACTCATAAGCCAGCTTGAAGACATCTCTTAACTCAAGCCTAAAATAAATTCAAAGATGTTAGTTTCCAGCTGAAAAATTTAGTGATAGATAATTAAATTATTTTTCCCATTCTGAGTGACCATGAGGGGAAGCAGATTGCTTCCAACCCTACCTAACCAATGGTCAATGAGGGATTTGTCAGTGAGTTATAGATTATTGTAATAAACCCTAAATCCACTGTCTCTATTCAGTTCATTTACCATCTTAGAACACTGTAGAATGATCACTTTCAGGAGGGGAGTTTCCATTTGCAGCCCAGACCAAGGAGCAGCTAAGATAACCTACCACCACAAACCTACTACTCCCAGTAAAGCAAACAGGTATGGTGTTAGCTGGCAAAAATAATACCTAGAAATGAAGCCAAACCAGGCCAGAAGATGGAGGTCAAAGTCAGTCAGGGAAGTTAATACTAAACAGGTCAGAGAAGCTCTCCTCTTGCTGAAAGGGAAACAATGGGAAAGAGCCAGTATGCCCGTGGCAACCCCATACAAACTGGCAGAGGCCGAGTAAGATGTACTGGGGCCCTGGGCACAAAGAACATTTGGGCCTCCCACACCTCATTAAAACCCCCACGCCTGCCCACTTTTTAACATGGGCAAAGTTTTGCGGGGGCAGGCATCTGCATTGCCACCCCCCGAATCTAAAAGCCTTGGCAGGGGCAGAGTGATGCCGGCAGGGGCTGCATCTCACTTTGGAGGAACTGACAAGGTGATCAGTTCCCCTGCCACGAAGTGCAGCCCCTGTCGGAGGCACCAGCCTTTTCCCGGAGGGAAATTGAGGGGGACCTCAGTGGCCCTCCCCTGCTCCTCCGTTTCCCCCCAAGCCCTACCCCCGGTCAGACTGAATGCTAGAGTTGGGCCATACTAAGAGCCTCCCAGGGACCATGATGGGGAGCCCCTGACCCTCTACCTGACCTTAGTGATCATTCTACAGTGTTATGAGATGGTGAATGGACTAAATAGAGACATTGGATTTATGGTTTATTACAATAATTTATAACCCACTATGACTGGAGGAGTGTTAATGGGCTACTTCATCTTGAATGGTCACTGGAAATATGTGTTAACTACTTATGTTAAACAATCTGTTCCATCTTGTATTTAACTATGACTCTCTAAGGGTATGTCTACAAAGCAAAGAAAAACCCACAACCAACTCAGGTTCGTGGTGCTAGGGCTGCGGGGCTATTTCAATTCTGTATAGACTTCCACGTTTGGGATGGAGCCTGAGTTTTGAGACCCACCGACATTGCAGGGTCCTAGAGCCTGGGCTCCAGTCTGAGCCCAGAAGTCTAGACAGCAATGAAACAGCCCCATAGCTTGAGTCGGCTTTGATGTGTAGACACATACTAAATTTTTCAGACCTGAAGAAGCACTCTTTGTAAGTTTGCATGTGTATGTGACATTTCCCTCTGGTGTTATCTGGATTGGTGATCTGCTAGGCCTCTCCAATCCTTGACTCTGGGAGCCAGCCTTACTCTGCTCTGCTGTGAGACTCCCCACTCCTGGGCTGCTCACACACAACCTCTGGCATATAAGTTGCTCCTTGGATTGTGCAACCAAATGACACTAGCCAATATCTCTAGTCCCAGACACACAACCCTAGGAACCTCCATCTTGCAATGTCCAGTTATACCCGCTGAACACTGCAAGCTTGTATGAGTTCGTGAATTTAACAAAGAAATTGATAAGTACCAGGCTTATTATCCTAAGGAGAGTCTCTGACACACTTCAAAGCAAACGCATTGCTTCAGGTAAAATAAACAAACAGATTTATTAACTACAAAGATAAATTTTAAGTGATTATAAGTCAAAGCATAACAAGTCAGATTTGGTCAAATGAAATAAAAGCAAAATTAATTCTAAGCCGATCTTAACACTTTCAGTGCCCTTACAAACTTAGATGCTTCTCACCACAGGCTGGCTGGTTGCTCTTCAGCCAGGCTGTCCCCTTTGATCAGCTCTTCAGTCACTTGGTGTGGTGTTTGTAACTGTCGGTGGAAGAGAGAAGAAGAGCATGGCAAACATCTCTTTCTTTTATCATATTATTTTTTCCCTCTTGGCTTTGCCCCGTCCCCCTTCAGAGTCAGGTGAGCATTAACTCATCGCAGTCCCAAACTGACCAAGGGAAGGGGGGTGACTCACTTGAGAGTCCAACAGATCCTTTTATTGCTGCCTAGGTCAGTGTCCTTTGTTCCTGTGAGGCTGGGCTGGGTTTGTCCCATACATGCCCTGATGAGGTATGAACTGCCTCTCTAGCCTTAGAGAGTTTTTGCCTGGACTTATTTTAAGGCATTTTCAGCCTCACAACTATATACATGGAATTATAACCTTAAACAATACTGCAATAATACTTATAACATCACTATAACAACAATGCTCAGTGCATCATGAGCGTTCCAAAGACACTCAATGTGACAAACTTTGTATTGGATACCACACACTCATTTTACAAGGATGAACATGGGGGTGCTGGGTGTTGCTCCGAGATATAGAGCATCACAGTGTATCCCTCTCACCAATAGGAATTGGTCCAGTGAAAGATATAACCTCACCCACCTTGTCTCTCTAATATCCTGGGACTGACATGGCTACAGAAACACTGCATACAGATCTACCTAAGCATTCACACCCTTTCCTTTCCTCTTGATTAAGCTTTCATTTTCTATTATGCATGCAAGTGAGTGGTTATTGGGAACCCAACAGATGCTTGAACTCCTAGGGCCTAGTTCTGGAAGTACCCACTGGGGTTTGGTGTCCCTGGGATCTGTGACCTGGAGTGGTAGATACACTAACTACCTGCTGAGCTCCTCCCTAAGAGTCAACACTGATTATGCCTTTATCAAATTATTACACAGAGTGTAAACTTGGGTTGCATGCAAGTATGCATTAGTATATTTGATATGAGTCATCTATCTGCGTAATAAGTCACTAGTCACCGAATCTTAATATTCAGCCTCTAGTGACTGCAAAACTATTCTTCATCTGGAATCCTCAACTAAACACAAACAGAGCGAAGTCAAACCCCATGCAGCATGTTACATTCTGCAAATGGTCTGTCACTCCCTGACATACTCTTTAAAAAAAAAATCTGCTACCAGCTGTGTCTGAGAACACTGCATGTTATCCCTCCTGAAGATTTTACACATGTCTGAATGGAGGTAGATGATTACCATTTTCCCTCTGGAAATTCCTTCTCTCCATGTGGAGTGGGAGAGGTTCACTGAATTTGGCTCATTTTATCACTGTTCCCCTTAAGTAAACAGAATTTCTTGTTCTTAATACCAGCAGCAGATTAATCAGAGAATAGCCAAGTTATTTTTTCACATATAGGGAATCACACTTTCTGGATCCTGAAACTCACCATTGCCAATTTATAATACTCATTTGATAGACCCTTTGAGGAAGGTTCTGTCTCTCTGGACCAATGGCATGCAAGAAGGATTGTAACAATGTCTTTCCTCCTGTTATGTGCAACGGAAGCCAACATCTGTCTTGAAATCAGAAGTGCTGATAAAACACTGATCTACATTTCCTGGCCTTTGTCATAGGATATGCATCATAATTAAGAAAAGATTAAACCCCGTCATACGGCAGGGGTCAGTAATACCTGACTTTACTGGCTACCATTGCATTTCTGACAAAATGGTTTCCAGTTTTGGCCATATCTAAGCTAATTTTCATATGTGCTGTAAGTAAAACTTAATCCAAGACCTGATTGTGTTCCATCTGACTTTTACAGAGAAGCTGCAAGTACCACAAGAAGTGTCCAAACCAATCCTCCTATCCTTGAAATATTCATTTTGCTCTCTGTGTTTAAGACTGTCACGGTATAAACCCCCATTCTGAACCTTAGCGTCCAAAAGATGGGGTATCAGCATGAATTCCTCTAAGCTCAATTACCAGCTTAGTACTTGTAGCGCTGCCACCAACCAGGAATTCCGGTGCCTGATACACTCCAGTCCCCACCAAAACCTTGCCCAGGGACCCCCAAGACCCAGTCCCTCTGGATCTTAACACAAGGAAAGTAAACCCTTTCCCCCACCATTGCCTCTCCCAGGCTTCCCCTCCCTGGGTTACTCTGGAAGATCACTGTGATTCAAACTCCTGGAATCTTTAAACAGAGAGGAAAATTCACCTTCCCCCCTCCTGCTCTCTCCCCCTCCCAGACTCTCCCTGAGAGAGAAAGTAATCCTAACACAGAGAGAAAATTAACCTCTCTCTCCCCCTTCCCTCCTTTCTCCCCACCAATTCCCTGGTGGATCCAGACCCAGTCCCCTGGGGTCTCACCAGAGTAAAAAAAAATCAGGTTTTTAAACAAGAAAAGCTTTTAACTAAAGAAAGAACTAACAGTAAAAATTATCTTTGTAAATTTAAGATGGAATATGTTACAGGGTCTTTCAGCTATAGACACTGGGAATACCCTCCCAGCCTAAGTATACAAGTACAAATTAAAATCCTTTTAGCAAAATACAAATTTGAACTCCTTCCAGCCAAGTACATATTTGAACTCCTCCCAGCCAAATACAAATTTGCAAATAAAGAATACAAATATAAGCCTAACTCGCCTTATCACCTAGTACTTACCATTTTGAATCTATAAGAACCTGTAACAGGGAGATTGGAGAGAAACCTGGTTGCACGTCTGGTCACTCTCAGAACCCAGAGAGAACAACAAAGAAAAACTAGCAGCACACATAAAGACTTCCCTCCCTCAAGATTTGAAAATATCCTGTTCCCTGATTGGTCCTCTGGTCAGGTGACAGCCAGGCTCACTGATCTTGTTAACCCTTTACAGACAAAAGAGACATGAAGTACTTCTGTTCTATTAATGCTTACTTATCTGTTTATGACAAAGAGAGAGGGAACAATCACTCCTAGTCCTTTCTCATCCAAGATCACGCACTGCAAAAACAGAATTATAGTTAATCTGGATTTTGGACCCAAGGGACTCATAGTTTTTAGTATATTCTTCCTTCAAAGCTTCTTTGTGTTACACAGAGAAATTATATAAAAATAGTGACAAAGAGTCCTGTGGCACCTTATAGATTAACAGATGTATTGAGGCATAAGACTAACAGATGTATTGGAGCATAAGCTTTTGTGGGTGAATACCCACTTCGTCAGACAGATTCATCTGACAAAGTGGGTATTCACCCACGAAAGGTTATGCTCCAATACATCTGTTAGTCTGTAAGGTGCCACAGGACTCTTTGTCGCTTTTTACAGATCCAGACTAACACAGCTACCCTTTTGATATATTAAAAACTAATACTTTTGCTGGAAGGTTGCAAAGTAACACTACTGTATTTCTTGGAATTCAGAACAATAACACACAAGAACCCCAAAATAGAGACAAAGCAGCCTGCTCCCTGAAACAGAGAGCTACAACTCAACCCTCTGTACTGTAGGCTGATTTTCTGCAGACTGACTCAGAAGATGATCACATGCCCCAAGTCCTGCAAGCAGAACCAGGAAGCCCCTGAGCATTTAAAGTGAGAAGTTACAATTGTAATACCATATACCAAACTTTGGTTTTCCGCAGGGCCAGCTCTACAGTTTTCGCCGCCCCAAGCAGCGCATCAAATTGCCGCCGCAAACAGCGGGGGCAGTCCGTGTGCCCTTAGGGTGGAAGGCACATTTCCACAGTGGCGGCAATTTGGTGGCAGCTTCTATGTTTAACTGAAGCTGCCGTGGACAGCTAAACATAGAAGCTGCTGCCGAATTGCCCTCACCGTGGAAACGTGCCTGCCGCCCTAAGGGCACACGGACTGCCCCAACTGTCCGCGGTAGCAATTCGGCCGCTGCTTGGTGGCAAAACAATAGGGACTGCTGCCTCTTCCAGATTGCCGCCCCAAGCACTAGCTTGGAATACTGGTGCCTGGAGCCAGCCCTGGTTTTCAGGAGGGCCTGCTCACACAATCTAGTTACCCAAAACACAGCTAACAAACACTCCAGTTTTGCAACTATATCTCTCAAGGTACAAGATGAATTGACAACCACAATGTATTTTACCAGTTTTGCTTAGGAAGCAGCCCTAAGTATGGTGTTGTATTCTCTCATCCTTTTCACACCTGAGGAAACTGAAGCTAAGGTATAATGATTAATGATTCCTGTGAATTTAGCATATACTATTCTTGATAGTCAGTGTTCAGGAATTTAACTCCTTCAAGGACATTTTTACATCTCCTTTCTGTCCTGGCACAGAAAACAAAGTCTTCTAGATGTTGTCATTTGATTGTTGATGATTATTCTATTCAATTCAGTTGTACAGCTAGTCAAGCAGTATTTGATGAACAACCTATTGGCAGATTTTACCCATACTTGTCAAATAAATTATTCAACAAATCATTTTTGCTTTATTTGATCATCTGTAACAGCATTTCTGACTCTTCTGTGATCAGGATACTCTCTAAATAAATAAACATTCTTGTCCCCAGACACTTTAGGAATTGAACAGTTGGTTTCCATCATCATGGTAAAAGACCTCTGTGTAGCTCTGAATGAATACCATTATTCTTCGTGGGTACACGCCTGGGTTCAAAGAGAACGTGAGAACCCTTTGTAATTTGTGTGCATAGGAATACTCCATAATGCAGGTCACATATCTACCCTTGGCTGGAAAGGTGGCAAGACACTGAATCCAGGTTGAACATGTAGTAATGTGCTACAACAGACTTTGTTTCCTGGATGGGTAAAACTGGTGAGGTGTGTGGGAACCAGTGGGAGATGAAGCAACATCGACTGTGTCTTCAGGGAGGGAGGAGGACTCAAGATAGACATTAGTCAAAACCAATCAGTGAAGAAGGGAATGTAAATTGTATTTATAGGGCACTCAAATGGCTTCTTTTTGGGTGTGAGCCATAGCCCCCACCCTCTGATATTGGGGTTTCGCACAGAACCTAAGGCTTGTTTACAGTTTATCTTTAATCATGGTGACCTGCTTCACTATTTTGTTATAGGATGGGTGATAAAAATATGCAGCTCTGATCTGCAGGCATTGATGCTCAAAACTATTTAAGCTCAGTATGGTTCCCACAGTGTGATTTTCTTCTAACAGCTCACCTGCATGAAGGAGTGGATTTTCTACCACAGCAATCTGTGCGAAGCAGCTAGCTGCAAATGAGAGTATCATCATTATCTAACAGTCTTGAAGGAACCCTAGTTGAAATAATAATGTTTTACAATTGTTCTATCTAAATTACAATTAAAATAGTCATTTTCTTAATAGGAAATTTGAATGAACTGAGGAAAATGTCTTTCTGAGTTAGGACAGGTTATGGCAAACCTTGGAAGTCATATTGTATATTAAGGATAAATTTATAAATAGTTTATAAAGGATTTGTAAATTATTAATAGATGTTAGAAGCATGTTACAGATGTGAGTAGTATGTGTTATAGATGGTTATTAACGCAACAGTAAAAGATATTATATTCAGTTATAAACTATGATTATTAAACTATGAATAACCAATTGACCCATCAGACTCTAACAATTAATCTTTTAATAAAACATCTATTAATCACATATTAAACTTTTATAAACTATTTATAAATGTACCCTTAATATAAAATGGGACCCAAATTATGAGGGGACAAATACCAATTGAAAGTTGCCATGTACATGTCAATTATATATTTATGTTTAATTTTATTATTATTTTGTTTATTACTACTGCTTCCATAGAAACAACATCACTTTGGGGATTATTATGGTTTCACATTGTCACTTAGTGCAGGGTTCTCAACCTTTTTTCTATGTGAGGCCCCCCCACATTCTATAAAAACTCCCTGACCTACCTGTGCCACAACTGGTTTTCTGGATATCATAGAATCATAGACTTTAAGGTCAGAATGATCATCTAGTCTGGTCTGACCTCCTGCACAATGCAGACCACAGAATCTCACCCACTCACTCCTATCAAACCCCTAACCTATGTCTGAGCTATTGAAGTCCTCAAATTGTGGTTTAAAGACTTTAAGGTGCAGAGAATCCTCCAGCAAGTGACCCGTGCCCCATGCTGCAGAGGAAGGCGAAACCGCCCCCAGGGCCTCTGCCAATCTGCTCTGGAGGAAATTTCCTTCCCGATCTCAGATATGGCCATCAGCTAAACACTGTGTATATAAAAAGTCAAAACTTTCATTAGGGGATAATAAGCTGGGCAATTGCCCATGGCCCTACACCTGCAAAGATGAGTTGCTCAGGCTTCTTCTTCAGCCTTGGGTGGCAGGGCTCAGGCCCCTGGACTTCAGCCCAGGGTGGGGCTTCGGCTTTCTGCCCTGGGCCCCATTAAGAATAATGCCAGCCCTGCTTGGCAGACCCCCTGAAACCTGATCGCGGCTCCCCAGTGGGCCCTGGACTCCTGGTTGAGAACCACTGATTTACTTCACTACACAATACCAGTAAGTAATTTTTATAAATTAATTGGGAGTGGATGTTTTGAATTTAATCAGCTTTCTACATGTGTCCTTCTGTAGGCATCAAAAGTACACATCCCTAGCTCTGTACAGTCAAGACATAGTAACACAAATATAATTTACCTGTAACATAGTGAGTTGTCCTCCAATTGCATACCCTTAAACAAAGCAAAGACAAATAGCTAGACCAGATAGCTATGTGTGTTCTCTTAGCCAGGGGAGGTGGCCCTTGATGGAAATTTCTTTACAGAAAAGATTGTGTGCAAAAAATTGCTTTATGTTAAGCAGATTCCAGTGGCTGTCTGTGTATGTATATTTGCATGTGCAAAAGGCAGAGTGTAACTCAATCATAGTTGTCATTGTTTTGAACACAAAAGACCAGGCTCATCCCTGGTGAAACGTCATTGAATTTGGTCCAAAGGCTTCACAGTCTGCAACATTTCATATATCAAGAAAAGGTGAGGAGCACCAAGGAGCTGTGTAGACATTGGGGCTTGGGTTGCAGTCCAAGCTCTGAGACCCTCCCACCTCACAGAGTCCTAGAGTCTGGGCTCCATTGAAGCCCAAATATCTACACTGCAATTAAACAGCCCCTTAGTCTGAGCCTCGCTGGACTGAGCCAGCTGGCATGGGCCAACCATGGGCTTTTAATTGCAGTGTAGACATACCCAGAGAGACTCCAAGTTTAGCAATCCTCTTTTATTTTCCCGATAGCTCCAACTAAGATCAGTGAGGATAGCTGCTGGGAGAAAATCATGTAAACGGTTAATTGCTTGGGCAATTCAGCATAACATCCCTAACGTTTAAATGTTGTTGCATTAAACAAAAGCAGGGCTTTGTATTTCAGAACTGAAATGGTGAGTTAGGAACTTAGACCCCCTCATAAATCAGTGAATACACCAGCTACTGGTGAGCAAGAAACTTGGCCTGGGTGGTCAGGTCCTGCAAGGCAGAGTGGGAGGGAATGACAAAGGTTGCTTTCAGACACCTTTGAACTTCACTGACTCTATGCTGGACCAGAGTGCCCCAGCGTAAATTAAAACAAACACTGGGCTGCTCTAATTTACACTGGCTGATAACAACCTCAGAGGTTATTATGCAACTGGGGATGACAGGAGTACAAGGTGAATCCCCAGCTGTCCTTTTAGGGCAGCTTTATATCCCCATTGTACCACAGATGCTGTAGATCTAGCCCAGTTTTCTCATTGTTCTTTGCCTTTACAGAATACAGACTTAAGATGGCTGTTTTTATCCTTACACGCTGAAATCTATGATGACTTTATTTTGTCAAACTGTTTAGAAGCAACTTCACTGTAGACTCAAGGCATGGTGACACAAATCTAACAGTGAGTTGTCAGTGATCAGGATGTGGGCAGTCGTGCCTAGTGGTTAGAGCAGAGGTCAGGCAAAGTGGCTAGAGCAGGATTCAGACAGTAGAGCCAAGGGTCAGAACTGGAGTTAAGGGACGGAAGCCAGAGCTCAGGGTCAGTGCCAAAGTCAAAAATCAGAACCAATTAAACAACAATAGATTATCTGATCCAGGAATAACCCTATTTTGGTTTTGAAGGAAAAACTTCCACTGACGAGCATACGAATTTGTTCATATAAGGAGTTATTAGATTTAGCTCTGAATAGAACTTTTCTAGCAGCTTCAACTTTGGTTCCCTTTGTAATCTTCATTTTTACTTTGGGGGGCAAGTAAAACAAAACAAACAAAAAACCTTTCCCCTGGGATTATTTTCCACTTTTGCAAGTGTAAGTGAAAAAGGCATGTCAATAAAATATGACCTCTCTAGCAACCTAACATAAAACAGTTGTCCTGGAGAGAATTCGGAGTCCACCAAATTCATTTTGTAATCCTGTATAGGAATTCAATGTTTATGTACAGTGTGTCAAACTTACAATCTAATACGCATGCAACCCAAGAAAGAGAGAGGGGGAAAACATTTATGGAAGTTTCAAAAAGGGAAAAGTCAATATTTTGTTTTCAATTTAATATGACGTACTATTCAGCCTACAAATTAAAGCAATGGAAAAAAATGTGAGAGTGTGGTGCTCACTTGTGATTTTCAGATAAAGTAATGCTAAAGTATTTCTCAAAGGTATAGATTAAATGTTCATTACGTAAATGTACTTCCCCATCAATCTATCCTTTGTTCATTTAGATAGTGTCACACTGTTTCCATGTCAAACAACTCCTGATTACAAATAAATAATTCAGCACTGAGATACGCTGTCCGCAGAGCATGAAAAAGGGAAACGAACTGGAAAAGAACGTCAATACATTTACACTACTAAATTTCAATCGGCTCATTCTGATTGGATAATTAAGCTCCAAAATCAACAACAACAAAAAACTGCTTCCAAAAGGGGAGGGATTAAAAAGACTGTGACTGCTTAGTTTAGAAAAGAGACAACTAAGGCCTGGTCTACACTACACGTTTAAACCGATTTTAGCAGGGTTAAACCAATTTAACGCTGTACCTGTCCACACTACGAGGTCCTTTATAGCGATATAAAGGGCTCTTTAAATAGGTTTCTGTACTCCTCCCCAACGAGAGGCGTAGCGCTAAAATCGGTATTACCATATCGGATTAGGGTTAATGTGGCCGCAAATCGACAGTATTGGCCTCCGGGAGGTATCCCACAGTGCACCACTGTGACCGCTCTGGACAGCAATCTCAGCTCGGATGCAGTGGCCAGGTAAACAGGAAAAGCCCCGTAAAATTTTGATTTTCATTTCCTGTTTGCCCAGCATGGAGCTCTGATCACCATGGGTGGCAATGCAGTCCCAAATCCAAAAAGAGCTCCAGCATGGACCGTACAGGAGATACTGAATCTGATTACTGTATGGGGAGACAAATCTGTTCTATCAAAGCTCCATTACAGAAGACAAAATGCCAAAGCGTTTGAAAAAAAATAATCTACAGGCTACACAGTGCTGCATGACAAGCGTAACGGGAAGCTAGAGACTCAAATGGATGCTCATGGAGGAAGGGAGGGGGTACTGAGGACTCCAGCTATCTCACAGTCCCCAGCAGTCTCCGAAAAGAATTTGCATTCTTATCTGAGCTCCCAATGCCTGTAGGTTCAAACACATTGTCCAGCGTGGTTCAGGGAATAGCTCGTCAATTTACTCCCCCCCCCACGTGAAAGAAAAGGAAAAGAAATAATTTTTTGACTTCTTTCAATGTCACCCTATGTCTACTGAATGCTGCTGGTAGACGCGATGCTGCAGCAGTGAAGAGCAGTATCCGCTCCGCTCCGCTCCCCTCCCCGGTGGCAGACGGTGCAGTAGGACTTATCAACCCGTGAGTGCTCCTGGCTGGCTTCAGATGAGGCTGGCCGGGAGCACCTAGGCGAAAATAGGAATGACTCCCAGTCATTCCCAGTAGATGGTACAGAATGGCTGGTAACCGTCTTCATCATAGCAACTGGGGGCTGAGCTTCAATCAGCCCCCTCCCTTTCATGTGAAAAGAAAAGATTCTGTACTGCCTGGACTATCATAGCAGTGGGATACTGGGCTCCTCTCCCTCACACTGCTTAATGTCCTGCCTGGACTATCATAGCACCGGGAGGCTGCCTCCTCCTCATTTTATGTCACTAAAAATTCAGTGTTTCTTATTCCTGCATTCTTTATTACTTCATGACACAAATGTGGGGGACACTGCCACGGTAGCCCAGGAAGGTTGGGGAGAAGGAAAGCAATTGGTGGGGTTGTTGCAGGGGCAACCCCCCGTGAATGGCATGTAGCTCATCATTTCTGTGGAATCTGACACAGAGCAGCTGTACTCTCTGATACACTGTTTCTCTAGTACATTTGCCCCATATTCTAGGCAGGACTGACTCTATTTTTAGAAACCATAAAGGAGGGATTGACTCGGGGAGTCATTCCCAGTTTTGCTTTTGCGCCCCCGGCCAATCTCAGCCAGGGGCACCCATGATAGCAGCAGACAGCACAGAAGGACAGATAACTGTCATCTCATTGCCAAATTACACTGGTAGCAGACAGTACAGAACAACTGGTAACCATCTCTGCTATCATGCAAAAGCAAATGAATGCTGCTGTGTAGCACTGGAGTATCGCCTCTGTCCGCGGCATCCAGTACACATATGGTGACTGTAAAAAAAAGAAGGTGAACGGGCTCCATGGTTGCCGTGCTATGGCGTCTGCCAGGGCAATCCAGGGAAAAAGGGCGCGAAATGATTGTCTGCCGTTGCTTTCCCGGAGGAAGGAATGACTGACGACATTTACCCAGAACCACCTGCAACAATGATTTTTGCCCCATCAGCCACTGGGCTCTCAACCCAGAATTCTAAGGGGCGGGGGAGACTGCGGGAACTATGGGATAGCTATGGAATAGCTACCCACAGTGCAATGCTCCGGAAATCGACGCTAGCCTCGGACCATGGACTCACACCACCGAATTAATGTGCTTAGTGTGGCCGCGTGCACTCTACTTTATACAATCTGTTTTATAAAATCGGTTTATGTAAAATCGGAATAATCCCGTAGTGTAGACGTACCCTAAGAGAGGGGTATGATAGAGGGCTACAAAATCATGAATGGTATGGTGAAAGTGAATAAGGCACTGTTGTTTACCCTTTCACATAACACAAGAACCAGGAGTCTCCCAATGAAATCAGTAGGTAGTAAAACAAATATAAGGAAGTACTTCTTCACACACCACACAATCAGCCTGAGGAACTCATTGCCAGGGGGATGTTGTGAAGGCCAAAAATATAACTAGCTTCAAAAAAGAATTACCAGTAGATAAATTCATGGGGGATAGGTCCATTAATGGTTATTAGCCAGCATGGTCAGGGATGCAACCCCATCATCTGAATTTCCCTACACTTGTGACTGCCAGAAGCTAAGACTGGACAACAGGGGATGGATCACTTGATGAGTCTCTGTTATGTTCATTCCCTCTGAAGAGTCTGGCACCAGCCGCAGCTGGAAGACAGGATACCAGGCAAGATGGACCATTGGTCCGACCCTCATGGCACTTCTTCTGTTCTTATGGTATGTTCTCTCTTTTGTTGTGGGAGCAAAAAAGGAAAGGAAACAACTAAGGGAGTTTGCTAACAGCCAACTCATTGCAGTTAAAGGGGAAATCTGAGGGCAAACCAAACCAACTGAGTCTAAGAAAAAAGTCCCAAAAATGCATTACAGAAAGGGCTGAGTCATTTCAGCCATATCATGAACCAGTAAGGAACCCAAGAGTGCATTTATTAAAGTATTATTTTTGCTTTATTATTAAATAACACAGGTAGTTTGTCTTCTCTAAAAAAATAGATCTACATTTAAATGATATAATACAAAAATTAAGATTCCTTTTGTTATGGGATCAGATTCATGGTCTGTCTGCTTCAGTATCCTGTGGTCAATAGCAGCTCCTTTAGAAGAAGGAGAAAGAATTCCTGTAACAGAAAATTATGGAATAAGTTGCCTAGAGGGGAAGTTTCTACCTAACCCTTGATCCCTTAATGGTTGGCTTATGACCTAAAACATGAGCGTTTATTTCTTTTATATCTTTTATCCTTTCTCATGTAACTGCAGATGTTCTTATGATTCATATAAATTTCCTCATTATTCTTTTCTTAATCATACTAGGCTCTTGCCCTCTATAATATAGTAAAGGAAGGGTCACTAGGTGGCATTGTTATACATCACCTTACAAGTTATTTTTCTTAGCATGGGAGCAGTGTACAATCTTTGAAGAAATGCTACATTGTTGTTAGTTTTGTGATGCTGGTTCTTTTGGAGGAGCTGTTGTAAATAACAAGAGAATTTTCCCTTTGGGTTAACCTCTTACAACAATCCTAGAGCAGAGTTGCTTCCTAGGAACCATCCATTGGTGTTTGGGCTGAGCGTTCTGGAAGAGGGGAGTACTTGCATGCTGTTTGTGACCACCTTTGTTCAAAGACTGGTTGTTCAAGCACATTAACGAATGTAAATTACAAATGATTTGTGTCATAACATAGAGTAAATCTGAAACTGAAATCAATGTTTCCATGATACAGAATCTGGGAATGGTTGCTAATAATGAGTTTAACAACAGGAAGTCAGTGATTGTCTGATCAAGGAACAAGCTATGCTATGTATTAAGTTTCCAGAAACATTAAGGCATTAAAGTTAGCCCTCAGTTGATATTTAAAATAATGCTACATATTTCCAGATATGTTCTTTATTGTTATTTATTTATTTGATTTTATTAGTGCCATTGTTAATAATTTTTGATCTCGTAACACAGATTTTGTTCAGTAATTCTAAACATGCATAAGTATTTATTAGACAACTGCTAATTAAGCTGGAGTGAATCTATAACAGCACAAATTAAAGTACATTACACATTTAGAAATAGGATATGAATATTTTGTGTTTTCATTAGTTAACTGAATAAAGAAAGTATTACAACTTTAACAGGCAATTAAATCAGTGATCCAAATTTGCCATAGTTCACCAGGAAACTATCAAATTTATATCTGGATTGATGTGTGGCATCTAAGTAAATATTGGAAACCAAACCATCTTTATTCAGAACTAGATCTTCCCATATGTGGAAGGGGAAACAGACAGAAAGAAAGAGAGACGTATGCAACTAATGGGAATGGAAACCACACAGATCTGACTTGGAGTTCATGGAAATGGGGCATATTGCGTCTGTAGAATCATTCTTCCTACCATCACTCAAGGGTATGTGTTTCTGCCAGTAGTTTGCAGAGTTTAGGATTGGAGGGTAGGCAGGCTGTGGGCCGAGGTTTGGAGGTGGTACATATCCATGAGGTTAGGAAGTCTAGGTCTTGCCGCGGTTGGATTTTTGGAAATCCTCAGGTCAAATCCCCTGTCAGTCTAATGAGGGAGAGTTCCCTGCACATCTCGCAGAATGATATTAAGGAAATTCAGTGAATGCAAACAAGCAAATATACCAGTGCAGGATTAATTTGATATGGGATATGGCTCTTTGGTAGTATGTAATGGAACAAAATATTACAAGACTTAAAAGAAAAATGGTGTTTGGTAGAAGACATGTAATGAGTGCAGGTAGTAATTAATGTTATTCAGTGTTAAATGTTCTGTTTCCTGGTCAAGAGAGGAGCACAGGGAAAGGATTACGAACCAAAATATTAACAACTGATAGAGGTTTCAAACCACACCTAGAGCTTGGAATAACCATTGTTATGTCAACAGCATACCTAAAATAAATCTCCACTTGCTCTAAGAATCTCTTTTAATAGACAACCTTCTGTTCAAAGTGAGCTCTTCAAAGTAACCCCCAAGCTTTCGAACTGGCCTTGTAAAACTTCTCATTAAAGGACACTTGTACTAAGCAACCAAGTTCTGTTCCTTTGGCTGGTTGCTTAAAACATGTTTCAGTGTGCACAGGCTCATGTTGGGACAAATCTTCTCTCCTGTTAGGACCCATCCCATTTGGTGTGGCAAAATTAACCGCTGTGCAGATTAAGCTGGGGTCTGGAGGTTTGGGGGAAATTCAGTGGACCTGAAAACAAAGTGAACTGTCTCTTCACTACTCCCCAGATCTCCTCTCTTGGGACAGCTGGCTGTGCTGGGACACACACATAGGACATTAGCAGCTGGGCCACCTTCCTAACCTTCCAGGATATCACAACAACAAGAGTTAATGCCACATAGACTCCAATACCCTTCTTCCCACCCACAAAAAATTGCTTTATTTCTGTGAAAATGCCATAATTTCCCACACTCTGCAGATCTCTCCGAGAGTCGCAATCTGTCCTCTTATCATTCACAAAGAATTAAAGTACATTAGTCAGTGGCAAAAAAGCTGAGGGCAGCACAATGGCAAGCAGAGGGCAAAAGATGCTGGGATTGAAACCTCTTTCACCTGGTGTAGTTGTTCAGCTCAGCTACCTAAAAGTAATTAAACTGTTTCCCCCAAACAAAATTATTACCGAAAGCTAAAATTCTTTCATTTTTATTTTCCTTCAGAGAGTGAGTACAGCTGTTGTCCATCCCTGTTCAGCAAAATATTTAACCATGTGTTAAACTTAAGGCACTTGCTTCAGTTCCATTGACTTCAATAAGACTCAGGTACGTGCCTAAAGTTAAGAACATACCTAAGTGCTGCTTTGAACAGGGATGGACTTAGGGATGTGCTTAAATGCTTTGCTGAATTGAGGCCCAGGTGAGCAGAATGATGCTGAAGGCCAAATAATTCAGCAAATTTAAGGAAAAGGTCAGTAAATCTCACCCAGGTAAAATGTCCATAGATTCCAGTAGGAGTTCTGCTTATGTACAGATTTCTGGACTGCCCTTTTAATCTGAATGTTCACTTTCCCATCTCTCAACTATGCCATACTTCTATTTATTTATTTATTTATTTGCTAGTTGAAAAGCAGGATGGGAGGGGGGTTGTTACTCTAAAAATTGTCAGTATTATCAGGAGAAAAATGTTCACCTTCTCAAAAACTGAGAGAAACTTTAGTCTGTGTTTTGTCACCTTTCTGCAAATACATATCTGAGTAGGTATGTCTGGCAACAACATAGCTTTCCAGTTTCATAAAGAGACCGTAAGGAGATACAGTATTAATGACTATTAGCAAGGGAAACTGGGTTAGTGAAACTCCCATCAAAGACTAGCAGCCATTTGTGTATTACTACAAGTGTCTGATCTTTCACACTTATTTTCCATAAGAGCAGGGAAGTTAATGATTTTTCATATATAGGCTAATGGGGCCTATCTAAAACATAGTGATCATATTTGTTAGCGGGAGCAGTTTGAAGCAGATAGGATCAGTCTCTATTAGTCAGAGATGTCCCTGTTCTGTCATATTAAATCATCTTATTAACATCTGAAAAGGTGCCATGTCATATTTGGAGTTGCTGTGAGCTATTCACCAGCACTGCCACTGCTGTGGCAAACAAACATTCATAGGATTATGTGAAACAAGTGGGCTTTATCACAAGAAGATAATATCATAGTAAAACATGATTGTCTTCAATTCTGTGGTAGAACTATATGTAATAACTAAGATCTGTGAGGGTTCTGATGTGCTGTAGCTGGATAAATATCAGTCAATCACCATAACACGATGGTATCACTAGTGGTGATTTGCTGTATTATTGTAATTATAATTTGGCATGTATGATGAGTCAGATTGGAACTCCTAGACTATTAGAGTAAAAGTTTGTGCCCTATGTCATCTGAAAAGAAATTTCCCCTGGATTTTCTTGAAGGTCTTGAATTGACCTTATAACTCAAAATATACATTGGGAAGAGAAGGGGGAATGTCATACAGCTGGAATGGGAGAACAAAATGAAAACATGTTTGTAGTCATCCCCTTAAAATAATCCCCAGATGCTCTTAAAGACACCCCATAAAGCAAACTCAAAACTGGAGTGAACATAATTTAGTGTAAATGTGACTACAGTTATTTTTCTTCAGTGAATTTACTGATCATGAAAAGTGCCTGAGAAGTGACTGAACACGGAGAAACCCTTCACTCTGGTCAGTGATTCTACACACAGTGAGTAAGGATAGCTCTCCTCCCTCAAGCAATAACAAAGAGGTTTGGGGCCAAATCATTCTGAGTTTCCTGTTTGCCTGAAAGTAAAGCAGGTAGGTGAAAATTTTGTTAGTTATAAATTGAATTTTGACTTACCACATTCCTAACTTTTATTTTTATTTGCTTTTCATGGATATTTCCATCGGCAGATGTGTCTTATTTAAATGAATGCTTGTGGAAAGTTGATTTATAGCAGGAAGCCAAAATTATTTTGTGACTAAATGGAATGTGTTTGTTATGAAGTAAGCTTCATGTTTTCTTCAGTACAGTAAATTTGTCTGGAAAATACTTTGTATTTGCAGCAGGTTACTATGATCTGCCACTAGTGGAAGTGCTAGCGTCTGATGACTAAGCTATGCTGGTGGTGCCCATTTTTGGATTGCCCCCAGGACCCTGCATGGGGTCAAGCATGTTTTTTTGACAGACCATTCTCCTGTGCTGTGCTCCTCTTGCCACAGTGTGTTCTGATGATTAATAAAGACAGTTTCAAATAGAGCACAATAGAAGAATAGACATATTGAAATGTTTCTCAAACCGTCCTGTGTAGGGCCCTGTTCTGGGATCTAACGGCTCCCTTCCAAACTAAGATGTAACATGTATACAGTACTTGCATCACAATTACGAATTCATTTGTGGCAATGGCTGTGGTGAACAGTGAAAGGTGACAGAAAATTGGAGTCTAAGGAGTTCCCTAATTTCATTTGGAAGCTATATGAAATATTTCTGAAAAGTGCTTAATAACAAGACAGCATGATGGGGAAGAATGGTGTTCCAAGTCCCCAGACTAGAGATTTGGCACTAATGCAGATAAGAAAAATAAATAAACATGACCCTGGCTAATACTATTACAGTAGCGTCTTCTTTTTTCTCTAGCAGTGCTGTCTCAGGCAAGGTCTAACTCAATTCTCAGTTCTTAAGCGTTTTCCATGCATTCATCACACCTATAAGCAATACAATTTATGGGATACAATTCATTGTCTATGTTCTTTTAATCAAGAATCTCAAATGGCATTGGTCCTAACCACCTTCTTTGACTACTTCTCCAAGATGACATGTATAAAAGAGCCAACCAGTCTAAGACTGAAGTAGACTAATTTAAAATAAGATATAGGAAGAACAGAGCTTAAATTCAGATTAAAACAAAAGAAAATATCTGTGTAACATATTCAGCTCAACACTCTTATGTAGATGGATTCACTGTAGGCTTGCTTAGAATGAATAGTGAGAGCAAACTTAAATTTGTAGAAAAGTCATCCTTTCTCCCTTCTGACCCTTTTAGCCAAGCAGTATCTCAGAGATTCGGTCTCTGGTTTTATATGGCTCAGTCCCTCTTCCCTCCCCAACTTGTATCTCAGTCCTTTATAGTCTGTGAACCTGATCCTTTTTTGAGGTTAAAGGTATGACAGAATTTATTATTGTATCAGGCATTCAGGTGTAGGTTACACCAGCATTTCCTACAATCTAATGCATTATACTGTGTATCATCCAGGGGAATGTAATAATCTTTTTTCTTGTACAATAGTGGTTGTCTTCTAAATTGTATAGCATCCCTTCCCTACCCCCCTCCCTACCCCCCAGCTGTGGAGGTCAACCTCCTCTTTCAGAACCCAAAATTTCAATTGCCCCGTGGATTTTCAGTCAACCTAAAGGGTAAGGTGACTGGCCCTAGTTTTGCATGCCAGTTGTTTCTAGTTAGACCTTAGATTGAGTCAAGTTCAGTTTGACTTTAAAGTAACTATATATATATATAGTTACTTTAAAGTCAAACTGCTGTGAGTGTAACATATTAAATAAATCTATCAATAATTCATTCTTGATATACAGTAAAAATACTGGCACAAGGCAACTTCACCAAATATATATATATTTTTACTGTATATCAAGTATTTTTACTGTATATGTGCCAGTATTTTTACTGTATATCAAGAATGAATTATTGATAGATTTATTTAATATGTTACACTCACAGCAGTAACAAATATAGGTAGTGAAGATATTTTACAAATATTTACATTTTGCAGTTGGTTCATATGAAACATGTTTGAACAATTTTGAAAAAAGAATCTGAGTCTGGGCATGAAAAATTTACCAATGGAAAAATGGGTGAAATGTATGCAGATAAAATGCTGTATAGGCTTTAAAAATATGACTAATTTGATTTTCCACACATATCGACAAATATTTATTAGATACTTAGAAAAACTTACAGCAGCATACAAATCAATACTCATACGTGCCCCCCAAAAGTAAGATTTTGAGAGTCCCCAGTTATGAAATTCCACTGGAGTAATACAGTGGTAAAGCAGGCCCTAAAGGGAAATTTGCAAAGGTATGAAGGATAGTTAGGCTCCCAGTTCCCTTTAACTTTGATTTTCCGTGGCAGCTGGGGGCCTAACAAACTGTTGAGCCTTTGAAAATCTATTTAGTGATTACATATGACTGCAAATGAGGATACTTAATTTGTATTTTCTGTAGATATTTGCAAATCAGTTATCCAGTTTTACATCCTATTCTAGTTTTTTTTTTTTTAGGATGCATGATTTCGAGGCACATCTCATTGATGATGATTCATTTAAAATGATAGCAGTAGTCAACAGCGAGTGGAAAAAAAAGCTTGTGAATATGATGGCATTAAGAGCTGATGGAGATGTTGATTTTTGCAATTTTGAACCATCCAGACTTATTTCCAGGCTCTCCATCAAAATATGAATATGGTAGATGCTCTGACTCTCAAATGGTTGAGAGAGGTCTCTCTTCTGTCTCAGTTGTGTGCTTTGGTTATATTATTGATTATTGTGTGAAGTTCTTTCAGAGGGTGACTCTTGCACTTTCAGAGGAAGAAGAGCCTGTGCAACTGTGCCTCTCAGTTCATTCCAGCTTGGTTTAAAAGAGGGCACTTGGACTCCGTGAGAAGGAAACCTGGTGAGTCAGGGATCCCTGACAGCACAAACTGGAGGAGCAAGAAATAGGGCAGGTGACAGCTGCCTTGGAGAGAGTGTGTAGGGAGGGAAAAAGCCTAGGAATGGGGAGGAATTGGCTAAAAGACCAGCAGAGGGGCTAGTTTGCTGATTGCTGTGAGCTAGCGAGACAGTTCCAGAAGGTAGAAAAGGGCTGAGTTGATGGAGTATGTTTTAGGCAGAAAAGTCATGGGACAAGTCACTCCCTGGAGATTGAGGCCCCGAAACAAGAACAGAAAGGAACTGGGAACTGAGTGCTGCTGGTGGACTCACAGGTGAGTAGCTTAGAAAAACACTGTACATTTCAATGTTGCACTGTGGGAATTGGGAGAACTGGTTTCCCCCTGAGGTTTCTATGGATCATGGTATGTGTGTCTGAATAAATAATGTGGAAAGGTGAGATTTTGAATGGACACTAGGAGACACTGTGTTCTTTTGTATAGCTGGACCAAGAGAAAACTGAGGTAGGCACACTGGTCATGCTCCAGGAGGGTGCTCCAGGCGGGGCTGCCCTATGATAGTTCGGTATTCTGATCATGCTGCTGTCAGTAAACTGTAGATCAGTGTTCATTGCAGCCTAGACATCTAATGCTTTATTATGAGAGTTCGCTCTCCTTCTACATTTAGAAATCTATCCTTCAGTTGAGGCATTTTAATATGAGTCTGAAGTAGTCAACTAAGATTGGCTTGTAATAATTGGTGATGTATATTAAGGCTTCAGCCTTGTAGTACAGGGAGTCATTGGACTTACGTTGGACGCCACTTTCAATGCTTTTCAATTGACTGCCCGTTTTGCCCCTACAATGCTTGTTTCACCCTTGTGACACTCGATTTGCATAACATTCGTTTGAAATCACTTCCTGGTTGCATTATACTGGGATGGAACTGGAAGGAGAAGCTTGTTGCCAGGTAGGGTTGCCGCTTGTTTTTGATTGGCTCATGGCCCCGGGCTCAGCCAGTCAGAAAGCTTGAACAGTGATTGGCTGAGGCTCAGAATGCATGCCAGTCTCCCTGGCTTTCTGAGTCTGTGTTGCCAGCATTCTGAGAAGCATATGTGAGTTTATATGTTTATCTGAATACTGTTTACAAAATATAATGTGTAGTAAATACATTGATGTTGCAACATTAGTCATCAATAATTCACTTAGTACAAAAATCTGGGTTATTGTTGTGAAAATCGTGTATCAAGCCTTGGTTCAGGAACCAATTCCCACTTCATACCATTGATTCTTATGGGAAAAATGGTTTCGATTTACAACATTTCAACTTACAACACAATTCCGAGGAGCAAATTGTGTCATAAGTCTGAGGACTCACTGTAGTTAAAATTTGTATTGACTCGATTTAAATGGGAATTCTCTCTATGAAGACTGGCCCCAGGTATCCCCAAACTGATTTATCCAAAGTAACCGAACTTTCACTGCAGGATCTGACGTTTATAGAAATGAACATTCTTAGTTAAGTCAGAGAAGGAAATTCTCAGTATATACAAGAAACTAAATCCTGGCCCCACTGAAGTCAATGGGAGTCTTATCAGAAAGGCTAATTTCTGTAGGAAGTGGCAGAAAGATATTATTTCAGAAGCATTCAGGAAGCTGTATTAATTTAAAGATTTAAGAGCAAGCTTTGGAAACTGGTGGCAGATGGAATGAATCCTGGAGGAAATCCACTCTGAAATAGTTTACTGAGCAGTGGTGAACTAGATTCAGTTACATCAGGATTTAGTCACTTGAAATTGAATGCATAAAATTGCGTTAAGAATTATTTGTATTACTGTAGCACCTAGGAACCCCATTTATGAACTGGGGCCCCATTGTACTTGGTGCTGTACACACATTCTGCTCTTATTTTTTAACAGTTTTAGGATCTGATCCAATGTCTATTGATGTCAATGGGAGTCTTTCAAGTGATTAATGAAGGGCGCTGCTTTATGTTCCACTGCTTTACATTCCCAGCTCTGATATAGTATGGGTATTAACTAAAACCCTTTTTATTTTAACCAGGAGAACTGCAGCGTAAGTATCATGTTTAATGAGCCTCTTGCTTCACTAGAATTTTGATAGGGGGCAGAGTAGATTGTCTCCTCAGAATTTGTGCTGGCAGCACATGGCCAGTGATCCCTCCTTCCACCACAAAGTAGTTGTTAATCTATTCAGGTGTTAATGCAGCATGAGGCTCATTAATGGCTTTCACCCTCCATTCTGTAGAACCTTCTTAAAACAGGTCCCAAGGGACAGCAGAATGTAGCAGTAGCCAAGGGCCATTAAAGGACTGTCTACACAGCAAAGAAAAACCAGCAGCTGGGCCATACCAGCTGACTTGGTCTTGCAGGCTTGGGCTGCGGGGCTGTTTCATTGCTTTGTAGACTGCCAGAGGCCAGTAGTCTACACAGCAATGAAAGCCATATAGCCCGAGCCCCGCAAGCCCAAGTCGGGGCCAACCATGCATCTTTGCTGTGTAGAAATACCCTAAGCTAAGGGTATGTCTACACTGCAGCTGGCAGGTGTGATTCCTAGATTGGGTAGACAGACTCTCACTAGCTTTGCTTGAGCTAAAACATAGCAGAATGGACATTGTGGCATGGACAGTGGCTCAGACTAGCTAAACTAGTCCAAGTCATCCTGACCTTCTAGGTCCTAGCCTGGGTGCCTATCCTGAGCCACTACCCATGCCACAAGGTCCACATGGCTATTTTTAGCATGCTATCTCAAGCACAGCTAGAGCAAGTTTGTCTACCTGTGCTGGTAATCTCAGCTCCCAGCTGCAAAGTAGAACATACCCTAATGGTCCTGCAGTGTCTATGGGTCTTGGAAGCCAAATTTCTGCCCAGTTTTCAGGGGGGCTGGAATGGAGAGCTTTATTATGCCCTGTTTCCCTCTGGCATAAGTTAAAGCTGCCCCCTTGCAGCCACTCATTATGCTAGCCATTCAGACACAGGACTCTGAATCTCTAAGTATTTTGTTAGCTTAGTTAAAACTGCACTAGCGAAAAGCACCCCATACGGTTAATATCCCATATTTTCTGATTGGAATGCTCGATAACTGCAAATAAACAGAATGAAATAATTAACAAGAGCATTGTTCCACTGCAGTGTCTCAACAGATAGTTGTTCCAGTGGGAGAGGACAGCAAGACCTTTAAGCAGCTGCAATGAAAGAACAGCTGACAACCTTTGTTGGGTGTAAATGCGAAATGTACATTCAGTGTACTTGTTTTATCTTTTGTTCTAACATCTGTGACTTATTCTATATGCCACTAGCAATTACTTGTGGAATTCTGGTAAAGAAAATAAAATATGATTACAAGTAGGAAAGCAAATATGATGAGTTATCATGGCCATTATAGCATGAGAATACTGATCTGGCATTCTTGAAATGGCTTAACTGCAGTACGAATGCAATCAATCAGTTTTATTTGTGTAATATACTAACTCCCTTTTAAATATATATCTTTAATCTCCTAACAGAATATGTCCTTTATTATATCCATTCACATTGTATACCTCTCTCTCTGTCTCTCTCTCTTTTTTAGCCTTGTTTCTAGAAGAGCTCTTATAAATGTTGCCCCAAGCTGTTACCACTTCATGGATCATCTGGCAGGAAATGAAACTTCAATTGGAAGGGAGAATATAGATTTTCATGAATACCGCTCACAAATGAGTATCAAAATGATACTATTCTTTACTCTGTTCTCATTTTCAGCATAATTAAACTGGGGCAAAGCATGGAAAGTATGTGGGCTGTTATTCTCCAAATGTATTAGACTCCACGTCGTGACAAGGATCTCTTAGAACTGCCTCTCTACTTTACCTTGCTCCCATTTGCAATAACCCTTTCTGCCACTGAAATTGCTCTCATCATTACCCTCTCTAATATGCCAAGTGTTAGAATGCTCTAAGGGGAGTGTGGTAGTTTTAGTTCCCAAATGTGACATATAGCAACGCTGATGATAGTAAATAAGAGAGGTGTCTTCTATGCTGACGTGTGCCCTGTTAAATAAGAATGGAAAAAAAGGTCGGGGGTGTGCCCAGGAAGTTCTAAGTGCATGTACAATTACACAATTGCTGCTCTGAGCCATGAATGTACGTAGTCATCTGAAGTTAAAGGGAAAAAAAAAGAATGCTTTTCTTTTTAAACTTGTTTAACGTGTTTTGATAATGTGAGGGTTTGTACGTCAGCAGTAATTCATATTTAATTTCACTTTTCATTAGCTTGGCTCACTGCCAGTCTTGATAAAGCTGCTCTCTCGGCAAAACTTCTTAAATGCAGCAAGCTGTTTTTCTCTCTTCCTCCAGCTTCTCTAGCTGAGAGATTGCCTCAGAAAGGGGCTTTTGTAGCAGAATGCCACCATAAGTGGCTTGCCGGAGGAGTTCAACTGTGATATTCAAAGAATAAACATGAGATATCAAACTTCTTAATGACTTACATAAGATGTAATGTTTCCCTTATACTGTAGCTGTCTGCCAGCCTTCTGAGTTAACATTGCCAATTTGGGAGTTAAAAGAGAAGACAGGATTTGTAAACCTGTTAAAACTTCCTAAATACATAGTTTTTTTAAAGAGAAGATACTTGGCATATAAAAATATTGACACTTATGTAATGTAACTGGAATATGCCATTCGTTTTACTCCTGTGAAACACAATAACACAATCTTGCCCCTTGAACTCTCTCCCCAACAAGACAAAGGTCATAAAAGTGTAATGTACATGAACTACAGACAGTTGGGCCCAGATCCTCAAAGGTATTTAGGCTCCTATCTTCCACTGAAATCTTGGAATGGTCGAGTTCTACCACCCTTATTCATGCTGAGTAGTAGATTTCCCCAGGCCTAGTCCCATTGATTCCACTGGGTCTTCTTGCGGAGTGACACAGCAATGAGTCTGACAAATGGCAGCAACATATGGAATATGTTTGGAATATCTCATCTTTGGAATATCTCATTCATTTAGTGCCTAATCCTTCCGCACTCATTCAAACTGAATAATACCATATTTCCAATGAAACAAATAAAAGGGAACAAAATTAAAAGATCCCATGTGGATAGTGTTTAGGGTGACCAGATGTCCCAATTTTATAGGGAGAGTCCCTATTTGGGGGGCTTTTTCTTATATAGGCACCTGTTACCTCCCACACTCTGTCCTGATTTTTTACACTTGCTATCTGGTCACCCTAACTATGTTGAAATAAAGTTGTTTGTGTATCATGGATTTTAATTATGGAGATAATTAAAACTTTCCAGGCAGAAGGACACCTGTGCTAATACCAGCAATGTAAAGCCTCCTGTTTTAGTACTGGTGTGACACACCACCATTTGGGGAATCTCAATTCTTGAGAACTGAAAGACAGAGTTACTTTGTGAGTCCACTAAATATTTTGTCATGTGTAAGCTTCAGGTGCTTGGCATTATGTGGGTGCTGAGAATAGCACTGTGGTTTATCAGAGTACATAGTGCAAGGAGGGATTTGGGGCTATGTGTGGGAAGAAAGAGTTCCTTTTCTAAATTGATGTCAAGTGCTAATTTGTAAAACTTATGAGAAGGCACAGAAAGTACAGAAAAATAGCTGTGGTGTGACTGAAGAGCTGCAGGGTGACAGAATTGATTCCAATTGGTAGAGTATAATGCAAAAACAGTGGGATTGTGTGCAGGAAATCCAAATGGAAGACTGACTGCAGGAGTTGACTGGAAGTAGTGTGATGTCCATAATGGATATGCAGGTTTGCAAAAACAACTGATCCACCTGTACATTATGACTAGGATTTTCAAAGGATCCTAAGGGAATTAGGTTCCCAATTCCCATTGAATCTAACTCTCCTGGGGCCTTTTGAAATCTCAGCCTACATTCAGTACAAGGAATGTAGCTTATGAGAGTGTCTCCATTCTTACACTGTTTTTCTCTCTGTATTAGCCAGCTGCTTGAGAACTTTCAGGAAAATGTTAAATAGCAACAATAGTCTGTACCCCTCATCTGCAGTTTTAGACTTTATGTAATTATCTTTTCCTAGTATTTATTTATTTATTACAATAGTTCTTATTGGTCATCAACAAGGCGAGGGGCCCATCTTGTCCCTGCTTCAAAGACAAGAAATAATAAATGGATGAAACAAATAAGTAGATAGAGAAGGTGGAGGGAGGACATGGTAACATAAATAATAATATGTTTTTGCATAGTTTAGCTGACTACAGAATACTGCAGTGCGTCTCCTCAGCACCCTGGGCTACCACAAGCACATCATGCCTGTCCTTCACTCTCTACAGTAGCTCCTCGTACATATCAAGTCAAGTCTTGGTCCTTATCTTCAAGGTGTTGAGTGGCTGTGCCCAGGATAGCAAAAAGGTCACCTAAAGCTCTTGGATGAGGACTGTGGTAGACAAATCTGATCCATAGCACCATGGAAATTTCCATGGTAAAGCTCATGTGTGCAGCTGATAGTCCGAGACTGTGGACTGACCTCCTCCAGGAGTGAAGAACCAATACAAACCTCACCATCTTCCACTGCAAGTGTAAGGCACACTTCTTCAGCCTTGCTTCCTCTAATATAAACACATAGCAACTTCATGGAGAATGAGGTAGTTATTTGTACCAGGCACACTTCAGTTTGTCTGTTTGCTGTTATCCTTTCTGAATGGAAGGAGTTAAACTAAAGCTGGCTGGGGGCTTTTCTAAGGTCGGGGGGACAGGACTGGAGCAGGGTAGAGGGAACATGGGAAACAAAGAGGAAAGGAAACAATGAGAAAGACAAGGTACAGTGGCAGAAAATACCTTGGGCCCTTGAGGAAACACTGGGGAAACTATTTATTGGGAAATATCTTTACCTGGCTCCAACAAGACTAGCAAGGTTTATCTTCTCTGGCCAAAACCTGAGATTATGGGGCAAATTAAATCATTAAAGTCCCCAGCCGAGGAAGAAAGAGGAGTTGAGACAGCAACTGGAGATGAGTCTCTGACAGAGATGCAGGGGCTACTACAGGGGCTGTTTGTCACTCCCAGCCGAGTAGGAGATATGTTTGGGCTGAGAGGAACTTACCCAAGTCTGACAAGGAAAGAACAAAGTGTAGGTAAGAACCCAGGTGTATAGGCATTTTATTGTTTTATTTCTATTCCCTGCTTGCTTTGGCCTAATAAACAAATCATTCTGAGTCCTTTAATCAGCTGCTGGTCACAGACTCCTGAAGAGCCTTTTGCTTGCAGATGCCAAGTACAGTTAGGCCTACCATGTTTACATGATGAGGAAACAAGGGGGCTGCAGCCCAGAAATCCAGTCCAAGAGTGGTTGGACCACGGGATTCTACCCTTGGGAGAGCAAAGGAAGCCAAGCCTGCCATCTGAAGAGTGCACTCAGGGGACTAAAGGAGGGCTAAAGCACAGCTTGCCCTGTGACCATGACATGCATATATCTATATTTATAACAAACCCTCTTGCCAATCTGCAACACTACACTGCACACAAAATTCTCCCTTAGGGGAGAGGCTGAGAGAAACAACAAACCACATGTGACAGATGTTAGTCAAATGTGCTACTGGAAGGTGCTCAAATACTATGATGATGAGGGCAGTATAAGAACCTACATAGTGTTATGAGCTGGGTGAAACCCTGGTATAGGCTGTGCTGAAACCCCCCAGTGAAGTTGATAGGAGTGAAAACAGCCTTTCATTAGCAGGACTGTAAAGATAAGTTAATTGTAAAACACCCACCCATGCCTAAGACAAAAAGATTATGTGCACCTGCCCAGAGGTTTTAGACTAAGTAGATGGAGGAGCTTTTGCTGTGTAGTGTTTGTGTGTGAGGGAATGGATAACAGAAAATGAGGCCAGGTCTACACTACACAAATCCACATCCTCTAGCAATGTAGTTATACCTACCTTAATCCCCCCGTGCAGGATCCATTCCTACAGACTGAAGAGGCAGAGCGTCCAGTACACATACCATTGAAAGATGGCTTTGCTGGGATGCGAAGTAATGCATCACGGGGTTTTGGGCCAGGACCCAGGGTGCCCTGCGACCCACTCTGCCTTTCCACAACTCTTCGCAGCAGAAGAGGAAGAGATACTCTGTGGAATAGCTGCCCAGAGTGCACCACTCTGAATATAGATGCAAGTGCCACAAGTGTGAACATGCTATCACGCTGGCAGCTGACAGTGTGACCACACGACAGAAGTTTCCCTTTAGTGTTCTCTGAGCGGTGATGTAACAGCTGGTGATGTAACTCTGCCAGTCTAGACATACCCTGAGTTACTGTGGCCTAGATTTTTAAAGGTGTTTCAGCATTGGTGCACTCTGCATTGCAACACCTAACTAATTTAGGAGACTACATCTCATTTTCAAAAGGGATTTAGGCTCTTCAGAGCCAAAACCCCATTGACAGTTGATGGGATTTAGGCATTGCTCAGGGTTGTAAAAAATGCCATGTCCTTTGTGTCAACCTAACGCTCAGGTGTCCCCTCTCCCATCATTGTGCATTATACCATGTGCCTGTTGTCTTCCTGAGTGCTGCCTCCACCCAAGAGATGTCTCCAGTTTATGGATATAGTTTATGAAGAAATCTTTGACCTTCAGAATGGACAATGATGCATAAAACTCAGATATTGTTGAGATACTTCTGTTAAATTCAACTCCCATAGAGGACTGGCATTCTCCCACCCAACAGACCTTTCTTTTCCTCAAGACTCCTTGTCCCATTCTGCAATAGCCCTCTTATTCTCCACACATCAGGAGATCCCCCAACCCACCCACCTATTTATTCAGTTGTCCCTAGGTACATAGTTCAAGGCCTTGTGAGCTCCATGGCAAGATGGACCCAAATCCATGGTCAAGTCCCTGAATTCTCCGGGACTGTTGTGATAGAATGGAGAATCTATAGCAGCAGCATTTAAATTATAAAAATGTTTAGAATTTGATTGAATTAAATATTCAAATAAATAACATAGTCAACCCAGTAACCCTGAGATTATTTGTTTGGATATTAAATGCAATTTGTTTTATGCTGTCCCCACATCTTTTAGTTCTTTTCAAAATGCTACAGATTTTTATAGGCAATATATTACAACACTAGAGAAGCTGTTATAGTAGGTAGGGAAAAGAACTAGAGGCTTTTTGCCAGGAAGAAAAGGTACTTTATAATTAGAGATGTGGACCAGAGAACTAGAACCCAGGTCTACAGAGCATAGAGTAGCTGTTATTCCTACAGTGCCACTAGGAGGTCATGTAAAAATACAGGCAGGGAGCACTGTGGAGAGTAGGTGTGACAGGACGTACCGCCCATGAGACTCAGGGTGACAGTCCTCTGTGGCCCTCTGATTGGCCAAATGCCCCTATTGAGCCCCAGGGGTTGCCCCAGGAAGTTGTTTGGGCAATCATGTAGACGTTGGCCTGCTGCAATGCCAGACTTTGCTTTGTGTCCTGCACTCTGATTCCAGTCTCTCGATTCTAACCTGGTACTGTCTCTGATCCTGACTCTTTTTTGGGGACTTGGCCTTGTGATTTCTTCAACTCAAGCCCAGTGACTTCTGTCCATGATGGGGCAAACGTCAATCTATCTATGACTACTAAGCAAGTCTGCCTATGACCTGGTCCCTTACAGTGTGGAACAAGTACATTTAGCTGTATGTTTTCTGCTAAAATCGCCAGTAGTGAAATAGATGACATTTAAAATGTCATGGTTGCTGCA
Source organism: Gopherus evgoodei (assembly GCF_007399415.2). Taxonomy (NCBI): domain Eukaryota; kingdom Metazoa; phylum Chordata; order Testudines; family Testudinidae; genus Gopherus; species Gopherus evgoodei. The sequence goes on along the minus strand of NC_044322.1, from coordinate 329,801,496 downwards.
GGTGTCCAAGTTGGTAAGTGCGTGGGGGCAGGAACAGTCTCTCTGTGTGCGTAGGTACAGCACCAAACACAACAGAGCCCAGTTTCAGTTAGTCTCCTCCAGCTATTAGTGTAACACACGTATCAATAATAGTAACAAGTGACTGAGATGAACAGAACATTTCACACCTCTCCCAGTTATTGTTTCAGACTGTTAGCAAACTCAGGCCCTATTCTTGCAATGAGCTCTGTTCAGCAGACTCCTTCCTATGTCAGTGCAGAGAGCATTGCAGCATCAGGCTTTACTAACACAGCCCTGGCTTAGTTTACATTTGGTGATTGTTATTCATTGTTGTAATACTTTTTCATTTTTTTTAATGGAAGTTTAGATTCTGCAGCACAATTCTACCACAAAGGACAGGCAAGGGGGTGGATTCCAACAGCAAATTCTGAGGCTGCAGAATACATATGGCCCTGAGTGTAGCTGCTGCTTTTGTTTATCACCACTGCTTTTGGACTAAATTCAGGAACAATCAGCTGCAGGGTGCTTTTGAAATCACAATGCATCTGCGAACTACTAAGTTCATTTAATAAAGCTGCAGCAACAGCTGCTGCTGCATTAATCAATATTTAAAACTTATTTTTGTATTCACAATTTTTCTTTTTTGCAGAATTTTAACTTGCCTCAAATCCCTGTTTGCAAAATTCCTATCCCTGTGTGGGGACTTCTCCTGAGGACTACTATATGGCCTGGTCCAAAGCCTGTTGAAGTCAAGACTGCCATTAATTTCAACAGGCTTTAGATCAGGCCCTTAGTGCAAGAGACATGAATCCCTTGTGGTGCCTGGGAGGAATGATCAGGCATCACAAACCCTCCTAATCCAAGCTCAGCCATTTTCTGAGCCAGTGAACCCACTGTAAATCAAAAAAGCCTAATTTACAGTGCTTGCCAGTCACCTCAAGTGGCTGTTCTATAGCAGCCTGGCTTGACTCAGCTATGCTCTCTTTGCCCCCCGGTAATTCCTCCATGCCAGCTGGTCTGTTGGAGGAGATATAATTCTGGCTCTATGCCACAGAAGTGCTCCATTCACTCGGATGTTAACTTCCTGTGGCTGGCTACATCTGGGAAAATCTGAGCCATGCTTTTTAACCTGACAATGTGCCCTTTCATTGTTGTTTATTTTTAGCGTAAGATTCTCTCAAACATGCAGTAAGTGAGTTCACGCCAGTGTGGAATGACAGAGCACGGTGAGCGAGGCATTGAGAATTAAATGAAAGAAGGAAGCAGGCAAAGTGGCTTAGCAGACTAATGCTTTTATCCATAAGACCCTTCAAGCAGCATGATGCTCCCAGTTGTTCTCAAGAAAATCTCTAATCCTGAGCAAGAACTGACAATACAAAGGTAAAGTACAGAGAACACAAACACTCAAATAAAACTGAAAAATTATTTCCAAGGCATCTCTGATTGGTGAGGAGGAGAGAGCAGAGACATGCCCCAGACTCTTAACAATCTGACCATGCGGAAGCAGTGTAATTATTGTTTACTCTCCATCTTTATTTGCCACATAGGCACAAAAGATGTCATGCTATTATAGCTTACTTTGTGGGTAAACAATAGTGAGGGCCGTGGATACACCCATTCTTTCAATCTGCCATTGAACTTTTGACATTTTTGCTCCCTGCTATTTGTTCAGTCTCATGTTAACAAACATGGTTGTGATGACAACATACTGTAGGCAAATCACAGTCGGAGGATCATATGCAAATGTTTTGTTTGCAAACAAACTGATGGTCCTTGCAGTGAAGAAAATTCTACATCATTTCACTTTCCTCCAGGAAACTGGCAATGCACTGACACGGATATGGGAGTCAAATCTAATTTGTAAACACTTATGCCTGTTGCTATGTGCATTCTAGTAAAATAACCCCAATGGGTTCAATGCTAGAGCACTTCTGACCAAGGTAAATTGTTTGGACAAAAATGCAGTGACTTCCTGAGTTATATTCTGAAAATTATCCAAAGCCCATTGAAATATATTGAACATTCCCTATTGATTACTATGACCTTCCAATCGTTCCTTAGTGGTCCAGTGGATGTAGTGGGGAGCTGAGCTTTCCTCCCTTCTGCTGCCCAAGCTTTCAGCCAGTCTCTTGGCAAGCAGGAGTCTCATGCCAAGTCTAAGGTAAGGATGATTTGGGATGATCATATCGCAATCTTCAGGAGAACATAGTGGAACTGCTTCTGGTTCGGTTCACTGCCCTGGTAGCTATTCAGAAACAATACTTTTGGACCTCAGTCTATGCACACACAACTCCTGTGTAGAAACATCTCACTCACTGACAAAATTAATTACTCTATCAGTGACTCAATACCTACTCCAGGCTACGAGAGCAGTAACAATGACTGATTTCTAATCCCTAATATTGTTATTCCAGTGCCCTCTTCTGTCTCCCTTGCCCCAAGGCCATAACCCTTCAGCATCCTAAAGGTGGTGGTGGGGATTGCAGAGATCTGAAAACCCACTTCCCTTTGAAACACTTAGTGGTGAGGGATCCCGGTGGGGTAAGGCAGGGTCTGGGTGGACTGGGAGAAAGGAGATCAGGCAGAGGTAGAAATGTTTAGAGAATTCTCTTGTCAGCACAGACTATGAATTGCTGTCAGATTGTTAGATAAAAATCGAAACCTCAAATTATGACTCCGGTAATATCTGGATTTGGATCCAGCTACCCACTGCTTTGTCCTATGTCTAATGATTTCCTTTGATTCACACACAATTGCTGCAGACTAGCAATGAATATTAAAGGGTTGGATGTTGCATTCAGATCAGATTTATCATTTGATTGGCGTTTCCCAAAAGACATGCAGGCTTGATTTGGAGAAGCATCCAAATAAGCGCAGCCAAAGTTATGGAAATCATGCTGGAGACTTCATGCAAACTGGCTTTCTTGTGAAACATCCAGCATTTCCTGGATCCGTCTGCACTGGAAGTACTGCAAAAATAGAGTCTTCCACTCCCACAAGAGCAATGTGCAGTAGGTGCAGTCTCCACCCTTCAAACTCCAAACTACATACATTACTATGATGCAGTAAGTCACACCCTCCTGGGGATTGGCTTTATTAACAAAAAGCATCATTCAAAAATATGATTACATAGCCTCTACTCTAAGTTGTCTCCATAAGCTTGACTGATTCTACTCATAGACTCTGTTCCAGGCTTCCTCGTTAATAGTATTACTCCCACCTCTTGTATAGTCAAGGTGAAGTCTAATGCACCACACCTGCCTTCACTGAGTAACTGACAGCTCCCAGCAGTGTTCCAACTTGTGCTAGCAGACTGAGGCAATAAAAGAATCCTGCTGCTGCAAGTTGGGCTATGTAAAAAAAAGTTCATTGTTCATTTTCACCTAGCTTTAAAACAAAAAGGGTTGGGCCTGGTTCGGTTTGAAATTTGGGCAAAGATTCTGTTCAGTTCAGATTTGACCCATCTCTAATTTAGCAATATCTTCTTCTCAGCAAGGTGCCCTTTGGATGGGCATTGCCCCGGTGGCACTAGACAGAGCAGCAGTATGTAGAGCAGTGCAAACCGGGTGTGGTAACTTTACAAGCAGAATCCAGCAGCTTGAATCTGCCTTTGGAATGGAACCAATCCCTGCAGCTTCACTTGGCATTTCAAGTTCAATGAACTCAAATGTCCAGTGTTCACATTCCACAGGATAGGGTCACTTGGGTTCATGGGATGGGGAAAGGTGGCTGGTGGAGTAGGAAAGGTTCATTGGTTCTATCTGTACAAACAACCTCAACCCACTTTTGAACTTTTCAGAAACATAGACTGAGGTTTTCAAACACAGACCCTCAAACCTAAGAGTGTGTGCATAATATTGCTGTTTGCAAATATCTGGTTTCGTTATTATTATGTGTTGGGGTCTACATTATGATCACGAGTGATGGTCCCAATTTAGGGCCCCATTAAGCCCCTCAAGCACTGTACAAAAAAAGAGTAAAAATGGTCCCTGTCCTGAAGAGTTTACAACCTAAATATAGGTCTGATCAGGTTTAGATTCATGCTAGAAAAATACAAAAACTTACAGAGCTACTGTAAAGATAGTGCAAGTTTTCATTGCACTGAGTAACCAGGGAGGCAACATTTGCCTTGTCTCATCAAATGAACAGGGTCTTCAGCACTCTAAACCTGTATTCCCTGAAATCCATGGAGATAAGGTACGGTTGCCAGGTGTCTGGTTTTCGACCGGCACACCCAGTCAAAAAGGGACCTTGGTGGCTCCGGCTGGTACCACTGACCAGGCTGTTAAAAGTCTGGTTGGTGGTACAGTGGGGGAGGCTGGCTCCCTGCCTTGCTCTGCGCAGCTCCCGGGAAGCAGCCTGCATGTCCTTCCAGCACTCACTAGGCAAGGGCATGGGTTCCGAAGCCCAGTGAGTTGAGAGAGGGTGTGGACAGGTACTTGTGTCGGCCCTGTTTAAGGGTCCTAGACACCATTTGACCAGTCCTCTCTCCATGGTATTGTCATAACCTAGTCCCAGATTTGGACCTTAGCGTCCAAAATATGGGGGTTAGCATGAAAAGCCTCCAAGCTTAGTTACCAGCTCGGACCTGGTACTGCTGCCACCACCCAAAAAATTAGAGTGTTTTGGGGCACTGTGGTCCCCCCGAAACCCTTCCCTGGGGACCCCAAGACCCAAACCCTTGAGTATTACAACAAAGGGAAATAAAACTTTTCCCTTCCCCCCTCCAGGTGCTCCTGGAGAGATACACAGAAGCAACCTCCGTAAATCTAAGCAGAGGGAGTCCACCCTCTGTAATTCCAGTCCTGGAAACAAAAGCACTTTCCTCTTCACCCAGAGGGAATGCAAAATTAGGCTAGTAAATCTAACACACACAACCCTTATCTGTTCTTTTGTACTCACAACTGGGAAACAGAAGATTAGAAAGCAGGAAATAGAAAAACTTCTCATCCGAGAGAGCATACAGGCAGAAGACAAAAAACTCAGACACAAAATTCCCTCCACCCAGAGTTGAAAAAAAATCCTGTTTCCTGATTTGTCCTCTGGTCAGGTGGTTCAGATTACTTTTTTCCAGGTGAAAGAGACATTAACCCTTAGCTATCTGTTTATGACAGGTATAATAAAAGAGCTTATTTAGATTCAGCTGAGAGTCTTGTTACACGCTGCAGACCTGAAATCACTGAAAGCTGTGTTAAGTAGGGAGCCCTGAAGACATATTGGTGAGTGGCCAGCAGGGTGGCTGACAGAGGGGAGTGGCAAGTGGCCAGCAGAAAGGCTGGTAGAGAGACATGGCAGCAAGGCGGCTGGCGGAGAGGGTCAGAGAAGAGCTCTGCAGAGAGGTACAGCAATCAGCTGTTGGGGCAACAAGCGAGTGCCCGAGCAGTGGAGCGGGTAACATGCCTACTTATCCCCTCTCCACACAGGGTGGGAGGTGAACTCTGTGAATTAACCTCTGAACTCTGGGGCTGCACTGGCCAAGGACAGTAACTATGAGTGGGGTGCAGAGATGGGACAGGCACGTTAAAGGGACTTTTGCGTTGCTGTACTTAAGAATCTAAGGGGAAAAGGACACACTGCCCAATTTACTTGGGAGTGGGTCTTTTGCTCATGGTTTATGTTTATGAACCCTAGCTGTGGTGTTTTCCCAAATTAATGCTGAGTTACTTCTCTCCTTTTTATTAAAAGTTTTTGCTACTCTCAGACTCTGTGCTTGCGAGAAGGGAATTATTGCCTCTTAGAGGAGTGCAGGGGGTGTCTGAGGTCACTGAGTGGGGGCTCGAGCTGGTTTTGTGGTGTATTGTTGAAAAGGAACCCCTAGATACTGAACCTGGCTGTTGCTGCTGGCTCCACCTGGCAGAAGGGTTACATATACATACATTTCACAATGATTGTGATGACCAGTGGGCTACTCTTTCTCCATATAGACCTCACAGGCCACCATTCAATGAACTATTATGCAGATATCAACCCAGGGGATCACTGTAAAATCCTAATCACCCCTATGACTCTGCCAGTTGGTGTCCAAGGGTCAATGGGTCACACGCATCCTGATCAGTCAGAACTAAGTACCTGATCCAAAGCCCAGTGAAGTCCATGGGAGTCTTTCCACAGATTTCAATGTATTTTATGAGCCCTCACTTTTTGTAGAAGTGAAGAGAATGAGCTGATTATAGTTTTTTTAATTAATGAAATAAAACGTTTTTCCTCTTGAAGCGAATTCTTGTGATTTTTTTACAAGCTGGTGACATCCTGCATTGGAATTCTATTTTCAAAATGTAAAATTGTGTTTTCATAACAGTCTGTCCAATTTCTTCCCTGGCATTTCTAGTATTCTTTCTGGAATGCCACATCTTTCTATAAGAGAAAACATTCAGTACGTCCGAGCTGAGTCCACACTGTCTTTGGAATGTTCAGCTGAAAACAGAAATAGATGTTTTCTCTGTATGTTGTTATTTAGTTACCCAGAGCTGCTCAGTGGGGAATATTATAGAACAGCATTTCTGTGAGCTTACATGACATTTTTAACCTGTTGAAGTTTTGCCATGCTGTTTGCCAGACAGACAGCAAATTTTCTGTGGGTACATTAAATAAGACAATCGTTCTCAGAAATGCTTCTGTGCTTTGCATGTTTAATTATTACAAATATTTAATCTTTAGTTCAAGGTCTACAATGGATTTTTAAAAACTTTTTCTGCACCCTAATTTAGTCATGACATAAGCCAAAGCTATTTAAGGTAAAGATTGAAGCAATTAAAAGGTCTTCCTTTTCTAAAGTCATAATATGGTAACTAAAACTTGGCAAATAATTAGTAACAAATAATTTATTTAAACAAATTTATCCTCTTTTTCTCTTTGTAATTGTTCACAAGCGATCTGTGAGACTGATTCATTCATCCTACTAAATTACTTGCTAAATAAATATTTAGAGAATAGAGAATAATTCTTAGTCTGTAGATTGGGACTGAGCAGTTTGTTGGGAATATTTATATTTGAAATTTGGAGAGATATTGGACAAATTATATAGTATGTTTCTAATCCCAGATTGGATCAATGTGCAGCTGAATGAGCGATTCTGTTCCTTATACAGATACCTTAAAGAACATCAGACTGAGATGGGACCATAGAAAAGAGTCAATGCAGATCTTAATCTACAGTCAAGCAAAACTTTCCGCTGCAGTTATCAGTCTGTTGTTTTCCCAGTTGATGGACATTAATTGAGGATGATAATATTGATCTCACTGCTGTTGGTACCCTTGTTCCTGCTCCCATAGTCGCTAACCTCCCTAGGTTATAGTCCCTTCTCAAAGGAACTCTCTGTGGTGCCCCTCCTCCCCCTTTAATCCCAGGATTTAACTCTGCCCTGAAGAGAAGTGGAGAGAGAGTCACTAGGTTCCAGACCTAGTGTGGAGGCACAGAGTCTCTTTGTGTACAGCTCCAGCTTTCAGGAGCTCCCCCAGAAATCCTGTTGATAGTAGGGAATCTATGGAGTTTAGGGGCCACACCGTTGAGGGTGGGGGAAAAAAATCTCATCCACCCCTCACCTGATGGAACAATGTGGGGGAAAGTCCAGAAAGAGAATCTCTTATAGTTCCCTATCCCATGAATTTTCATCTAGGAGGGGCAGACCAAGCTCAAGGTAGCCCACAGAAGTTTTGAATTGACCTGCTGTATTCTTGAGTTATTAACCAAAATAACAATTAAGCTGCATGTCATAAATAACAAATTCTGCCCTCACTGAAGTTCCATGAATGAGAGAGAGCAGGTGGGCTCCCCTTTCAAATGCATGTACCTTTGAAATGGGTGGGGTGTACCTATAGGTCCATTTTATTTTTAGCATGAAACTATATTTGTGCTCTATACCTGTCCATACACCCCTTGCTTTGCATGTAAACATAAAACAAGGAGAGAGGAAAAGGTCTAAGATCTTATATTGACATTTGAACTGATGAAATAATGGAGGGGAAAATAATCACAAGCACATTTCAATTGGTGAGGAGGAAATTGGTTGAATGAATCATTTGCTGAATATTATTTGACTATCCATTGAGTTGGGGGGAGGAGGGGAAACCCAAAATAAGTGTTATGAAGCATAGCAAAATGTGTCAGATAATTAATTTGTAATGAATTTATAATTCAAACAGCTTTGTTAGGAATTTGAGCCTAACCCAAATCCCAAAGAAATCAATGGAGTCTTTTGATCTAATTTGTCAGTGCAGGCATGTAACAGTATATTGGATCAGAGTCAGAGATTCAGCATACTTATTTGCTGATATAATCTTTGTACAGTAATCCTTTCTTATTGTCAGATGAAACAATGAACCAATATACTATGCCATAGAAAACAATGAACCAATATACTATGATACATATCCAGGCTGGGTGAAAGTGGTAAACCTTTCACTGTAGAATTATGCACCTACACATACATAAGAACAAACCACAAAATTAGTGGTAGATGAGCTGCCAAAGATATGTTACCAAATGGTACCCCCAATAATCCTGCTTTTACCAGAGCCATCATCACTCTGAGCAATGAAGTTGGATATGGTTATCATATTTAGTATTTTATGTCCAGTTCTTCAGGGAATCATTTAAAAAATGCAAAGTATCCAGCACGGTTAGAATGAAATATGTTCCTATGCAGAGGCCTGGCATAAGGCTTATACTTTACTCAATTTAAGCTCTAGTTTTGAGGGCTTAAATGGGATTCCAACACTTCACAGGTCTTGCACTGGCCCTCAATTTCACTCTGCAATAACAGCATGCATGCAACAAACTGCTCCATCTCTCGTAGGTCTCCAGATACCCAGTGTTAAGGGGCAAACCAAAGTTTGCAGAAATCAGTACAGCTAAACTCTGCAATAATGTGTGTCAGCAATAAAACACAAAAAATGAAAACAGTGGAACTGAATTACAGTTCAGTGGGGATATTTTCATACTCTGTAATATAAAAGTTAGTTTCAAAGGGCTTCAGTGCATGTTTAAAAAAAAAAGGCAGACAGTTTGAATGGTGTAGTCTATAAATGAAGTGGTGGAGACCAACCTTAGGCACCACTTATTTACTTTCTGTTTATAAACCTTAATGTTTGTTTTCCATGCATTCTGTTTCTTGCAGATGATCACTAAGTACAAGAGTTCCTTTAAATCAGCAGTGACTGTGGTTTGGCTCTTTGCAACAATGTAAATTTATAGCTTGGTTGAAGGCACTCCAGACTTTTTTGCTTGTTTTTCATTTGGGTTTCTGTAGGACTGACATTACTGTTGTGTATCCCCCTTAAAAAAATGGGACATCAGGATTCATACAGCCTCAAGTGTACAGCATTTTTTTAAAAAGACCAAAACAGCCCAGAGCAGGAGTCAGCAGCAGAAGTTGCAGTAATAATTTGATTTGGGACTTGCCTTCAAGCCTCTGTATTACTGATTTCCGACAGTTGTGTCCACAATACAGTAAGGCAAATAAACATGGTCACTGTAAATGTACATTGGGCCAGTGAACTCTGGTTTTCCAGATTGAGATTGAAATCTGGCCTCCAATTTTCCCCTGCACTGGCTGTATGGAGAGGGGCGGAGGTTAGGAACTGCTGTCATCTCTGGGCCAGTAGAGGATTGATTGACTTGCACTGGGGTGATCATCCTGTGAGTGGGCTATGCTGGCTTTATGGCTACTCCGCACCGCAGGAGGAGAATCTGTATCAAAGTGGTTAATGCTTAGAAGCCTGTCGGTAGAGAAACTGACACATGAATGTTGAGAAATGCATTAATGGAAAGCTATCCTAGTCCCTGCTCAATGGAACACAATCTGCTAGAGCTCTTCCAGAAAGTCACATAGGGAATCAAAGCTAGTTTGTGGATTAAGCTGGATTTCCATGGTCACTTTTGCCAGGTAACAATTCCTCTTTTCCACTGCTGAATGCAGTCAATTTTTTTGAGGGGAGTCTGTGTGGCAATGGGCTTGAATTCAAACAAAACTTGACTGTTTTACACATTTCAGTGAAACTCTTAAGCTATTACATAGTAGTCAAGCAGCAAAAAGCATAAGCTCATGTTGGTCTTTTGACTTTTTGACTCTTGAACTGGATCATTTGTCATCTTCTACAAAGCATACTGCACTGTGAAAAAACAACAAATAGCTTAGGTCTGCAATGCATTATGGCCAAGATTTTCAAACCTGAATGCCTAAACTAAAGCTTCCAAAGTCATATATAAACAGTATCCCAATTTTCAGAAGCACCAACTACCATTTAAAATCAAAGGGGGACCTCCTGAGTGCTCAGCATTTTTGAAAATCAGACCATTTATTTGGTTTCCCTTAATCAGATTTGGGACAAAACTGAATTAAGGCAATCCGGGGTGTTAGGCACAACCCACATGGCCCTCCCCTTTTGGGGGTAGCTGCAAGTTTCTGAGTGAAAATGAACAGGACATTTCATATTTCTAGGAGCTAATGTTTCAGGCTCTCTGCATACTCAGAAAAGATTCATGTTAATCTCAGTTCACATTTCCAAATTTTTCTTTGCATGTATATGTGCTAGAAACAATAGATTTAAAAAAAAATAAATTCTGAAATTCTAATGTCAACAAGAGACTCCAGGATTTGGGATACCTGAATGTGTATCTTTTACTAGCCCTGATTTAGCAGCCTAACTTTAGGCACTCTTTTAATCTTTGCCTATGATTTAATTTGTCTTTCACCTGTACAGAATGCAGGGCTGCCAACTCTTGTGATTTTATCATAGGTCTCATAAAATTTGGTGTTTTTCTTAAGGCCTCAGGTCCTGGAACCATGTAATTACATGAGCATCTCAAATTTTATTTTTTAAAGAAGTTTCTAGCCATCATGATTGTGAAGAAAAGCTTGGAAACGTGACCCAAATACAAATAAAAATAGCAAATATATATTTTAAATCTCATTATTTGGGGGGGCCCACTCATGGGTTTTGAACCTTTGGATTGTTGGGACAGAGGGGAAAAAAGAGTTGTACAAACAGGGCCTGTCAGTCATTTTACTCTAGATATAGCTCAGTAAACAATCTTCCATTAACCCTTTAATGTTTCTTTGCAAACACTACAGTGCCCCTCTCTGTAGCCTCTGAGATCAGGCTAGAATGTTTAGATAGGGCTTAATGCAGCTGTTGCTCAAGTCAATGGCAAAGTACCCCTTGATTTTCAAAGGTGCAAGATTATGCTGAGAAAGAACATTTTCCAAGTATAAAGAGTAAATGTAACCTTGATTCCTCTGCCCTGTGCCATGAGTTTAAAATATAGAGAAGAGATTCAGAAAATGTAGAGTGGAGTGGGTTAAATGAGAAGCTGCAGATTGGTAAAAAGCCTGGACAAAGAGATTACTTTTACAACACTTCCAAAACGTGGCTAGGCTCAGGTTTAAGCGTGATTTAGAATAGCTCAAAGTCTTTCCATACACAGTTTTGTTTTGGTTTTTTTTCACTTTCTGACTGTTCCTTTTGGAATTAATACTTTCTAAAATTGTCATGTTTTCCTTCACCAGCAGGTCTTAAAGATTGACAGTGACAACTAAAAATGCCTTTCTAAATTTGTCATTGGAAAGTAGGTTATTGTGTTTTACCATATTTTACAAGGTAAATCAAGGACCTCAGTGTACAAGATAGGAAGCTAAGTGAACTTTCTCTTCCTGACTCTCCTAGAATAAGTAGCATTTGTCAGGTCATTCAGTGCAGGTTATCTACCCTGAATCTTTTTAAGTGTGTTTTAGTTAGGCTTTGTCTACAGTGCACTTTTGTCAGTAAAGCTTTTGTCGTTCAGGGGTGTGAAACCCCTCCTCCCTGAACAACAAAAGTTTTACCAATGAAAAACTACTGCCTCTCGTTTGCAGGTGGATTTATGTTGTTGGCGGGAAAACGGTCTCCTGCTGACAAAGAGCAGCTACACTGCGCACCTTTAGCAGCACGGCTGTAGCGGCACAGCTGTGTTGCTAAAAGGTGCGTAGTGCAAACATAGTCTTAAAAAGCAGGAGTATGCAATGGGCATCTTGGTAGCCATCATATTGGCTCATTATGTGAATTCAGCATCATATCTGCTTACTTCCAAGATTAAGGGTTTGTCTATGCAGTCAGTTATTCCGGAATAGCTATTCCTCTTTAAATTCACATCTGGCCTTAATCCAGAATAACTTTCAAATGTAGAGAAGCCCTTATGTTTTTTTAAACTGTTAGGTGTATTACCTTTGCAGCCCCCTTTATTCTTTTCTTCTTAATATTTTTTAACATTTTTATATACTCAAAGCCTGTGCATATTAACTACTCTTCAGAATACCCCTGAAAGGTAAGAGGCTATGTATCTTTATCCCCATTTCATAGAGGGGAAAATGGAGAGAAAGGTGAAGAAGGGATCTTCTCTCACTCCGTTTCTTTTCTTTCTACATGCTGCCAAAATCCCACTTTCCGGGTGCTCCCATTCCACCATCTTTTCACTTTTCATGGGATATCCATAAACTCATCTCAGTCAAATACCTTCTCCACTCCCACATTCTACAGAAGAGGAGAGAACATCAAATAGTAGAAACAAGTTATAAATACTTATATGGCCTCTATTATCATATTGTATGAGGGCCTCCCCTATATTTAAGGATTTATCCTCATAACACCCCCATGAGAGAGGTAAGTACTATTATCCCCACTTTATAATTATGAGATTGAGGTAGAGAGAGATTAAGTGATTTGTCCAAGTTCACAGAAGAAATCCATGGCTGGGCCAATAATTAAATTCAGACCTCGTTGTTGTTATTATTACAATAGTGCCTAGATACTCCACCAGAGGCCAAGGCCCTGTTGTTAAAGATGGTGTACAAACCCTGAGTGGGAGCTCATCTAAAGAAGATAAATCAAACAATAGGGGAAACTGAGGCACATAGACATGAAGTATAATTGTCTAAGGTCACCTAGCAAGTTAACAGATTAGATGAAAATATAACTCAATTAATAATTATTTAATTTATTATCCATGTATAAAGGTATGCAGCAGTTACTTCAACAGGTATCTATTTTATTCTATATAGGCTCTTATGCCACACTTACCACCATGCCTTGCAGTAGTGCATTAAGCAAAGTGACTACACATCAGTCGTGTGTTTGTTCTCTCATTCTCTCCCCAGATGCAGAAGCATGTGCAGTGGAGTGTCTTGTTTTGACAGGGTTTGCTATGTGTTTATACTACAGAAGGCAAGATCAAAGAAATGCACCTTGCACTTGGAGCAGAAAGTTTGGGAGTTTGTAATGGACCTTAGGTCCTTGGGGAGTTCATTTCACAGTCTCATATAGGCCCCCACGTAAAGTTCTGCGTCCTGCACAGATGAGCTTTTTTTTTTGGATGATTATTCCACTGTGCCAGAGGAGCAAAGTTGTCAACCACAGTCTTCATCCCAGAGCTTTAGACAGTCTTCTAGGCATCTTGGACCCAGACCATTGAGTGCTGTGAAGATAAGGCCCAAGACCTTGATCTTATTAGAAATTCTGTGGGAAGCCAGCGGCAGGTATGACGTGCTCACAATAACCTGTGTTTCTGATGGGATGTACTGCAGCATTTGTAGTAGTCTGAGTTTCCGAAGGGCTGAAGGCTTTGTGCCCAGGTGTATCACATTGCAGTAGTCCAGCTGAGGGGTGACAAAGGCAGAAATAACTGGATCCAGTTATTTATCCACCAGGATGGGATGGAATCTCCTAGGCAACCTGAGATGGCAGAAAGCACTACTCTCAGCCATTGCAATGTGATAGCTCAGCATCAGTGAGGAATCCCAGAGTTCTCCTGGACTTGAGTACTCCTAGTACATTTAAATAAAATTTTGCTCGTAAGTAGGTGCAGGCTTGTTTTGATTTAGAGTTTCACTTACAAATTAAAGGCCAAATTCTGCTACCTTTATTCATAAATAGCACCTTATTCTGTAAGAGTTCCCACTGATTTCAACTGGGATTTCAATGGGAATAGTTGCAAAGAAAGGTATGACTTAATATGAGTAAATATGGCAGAATCGGGCCCTACATGATTAATAATATTCTTCAATCTTTTCCTTGATGTAGTGCCATTGAAGTCAATTGAATTATATACCAGAGCTGAGTGTGGTCTAGAAAGAGAAACCAATTTGTGTGGGGCACCAGCATCTAAAGGATAAGACATGAGTCTAGTAAATAACTACTTAAGAAGAAAAATGATTGTCCATGAGGTTTGCATTGTTCTTTCCTTTCTGTAAATGGCTGTAGAAAAACAATTTGTTTTATACATGATTAGTTAAATTTGTAATAATAGTCCAGTGGTTTTGTTGTAAATTTTGCCCATCTTTAATTCTGCAGCAGATTTACCAATTTCTTCTCAATATGACACAAATTCCTTTTCCCCTGAGTGTCCCTGAACAATTGGTATCTGTTTAACAGAAAGCATGCCTATGGCTCTATGAATATAGGGAGTACATTTTAACCCTCCATTAATAAAAAACAGAATTTACTGTTCCTTGAATGAACTCATTAATCTTGCCTTTGAATTACATGTATATGATTTTTGCCTGGACATATTATATTTTTAATCATTCTTCACATTTCATCTCCTAATCTTGCATTCAAGACTGGTGCATTGTTTATATTCCTTATGTTAAAACAAGTTTTTACGTTTACTGTTCTACAAGGAGCATTTCATAAACCCGCTACTGTATGTGTGAACACTGACCTTTCTGTCTCCAGTGTAGCTCAGGAGGACAGTGGGGGTTCTGTCTTTCAGAATATCTGTGGAAGCAGAGCAGGACTGCTGAAAGAAAGCCTGTACTAAATTGTTTAGTCCTTTTCTAACTCAGAGCCCTGTTCTGCTGCCACGACAGCCAGTGGCAAAACTCACAATGACTTTAATGATAGCAGTATTAGTGCTTTTGCTCCTAAAGGCCAAAACTACTGTGCAAATTGCAGTCCAGTCCATGGTGCAGGTGAATGGGATCCCCAGCCAAGATCCCCACAACTTGGCCTCTTTATCACACCCAGCTGCATGCAAGGCTTCTGCCCTTCCCCCAGCTTCTTCTGTACCTCTCTCATTAGAGGAGCTGAGAGGGATGCTGATTAGATGGCAGAAGGGGAAAAGTGATGTAAGTCTCAGCCACCAGCCAGAGAAACCAGCAAGGAGCAGGAGGTAGAAGCAGAATATTGGTGCATCTGGTCAAAAACTATTAGTTTGACAGATCTGGTGTAGATGAGGGCTCTTCTATACCATAAGATAGTGTCACCAAAGATATGTCTTTAAAATTCCCCCAAATGTAAATATTTTATATATGCAAATGTTATGCAGTGTCAGGCATTTTGCAGCACCAATGTAGGCAAGCTCAGTCTGAACTTTCCAATCTACATGCGAGCTCCCACATTCCAACGTTTTTTATTCTGATAGTGCCACTACTATAAGAAAAACCCATCTCATGTTTATAATACAGTTTTTGTATATGTCACTGTAATTGGTTCTTTGTTTAGTGTAAAAAAAAAACAAACCACCACCACCAACCCCCTAAAAACCAGGGTTAAGAGTGAAATGTTTAGTGATGCAATTACCATATATTTATAATCTTTTGAAGAAAAATAAATTTGTGATTTTTCACACTTTAAGTATAGTAATGGGCCAGTACTATATTACAATGGTTTGTATTAATTTCAGGGTAAAATAATTGAATGAACTGCAGTTATTTAAATTGAATTTATTATTCTAGGTATGAGAAAACATCTGTTTGAAAATCACTTGCAAAGTCTGACCCAATGAAAGCTTAATCAAATGTCCAGTGTTAAACATGCTCAATAGTTTAATATTTTGTTTGAGTTAGAAATTGTATAGGAAATTTTATTTGTAAATGTAAGTTTTTTTTAATATATTACTGAGGTGCTAGCAGTGGCTGATAGTGCGTGCCAGATGGGGCAGGACTGGTGGCTGAGATTCCCACTTCTTTTCCCCTTCTACCATCTAATCAGCACCCCTCCTAACTCTCAGCTACTCTAATAGAGAGACACAGAAGCAACAGGGAAAGGGGAGAGTTTTTCCACTTAAATATGTATATGAATTGCAAACGCTCATATAGTTTGCACTCATGCGGCTTTGGATGCTGATGGTGGGTATGACCAGCAATGCTGAACATAGGCATATGTTTGAAAATTGCACTTTGGAGTCCAGCCCTTAATTTCCTGGTATATCTTTGTTCAGTACAATGAGGAAAGTCTAGCTTCAAGAGTGTTCTTGAAACTCTCTCTTGCCCAAAGTGTGAACAAATATCAGAGAGAACAAATATTGGTCCTCAGAGAGGGACAAAGAATGTACCAATCTCAGAACATCCAGTGCTAGGTTGAGCCCGAAAGATAGAAGCCTCTTTAATGGACCATGCATTCTATGTACATCACTGAAAAGAGCATGTTCCCTTGATGGTCCTTTCTAAGGACAGCAAATAAAGGGCTACACCCTGACTATACAATCTGCCTCGTGTAAAGTGAAGCACATTGTTGTGCCAGGAAGGGAGTGAATGTCACCCAGTCTAAAGCTGGCGTTCCCCAGTGTGTTGATGTAACTACACTGCTTGCCATGTTGAGAGGTCGGCGCAAAGGTGCCATCCAATACCCACTCCATTCTGTCTCCTCTCGCCCATCTGCATGAGCAGGGGACAGAGTGGAGCTGAGGAGCCTGGATCCTCCAGGCACTGCTGCCTATGGTCTGAGTAGCTAGCACAGCAGTATGAGGAATTTGCTCCACTATCGGAGCCACAGTTTGGTCCAAAGAGGAATAATATATAACATCTTACAGAGAATCAGGCTCCTATAACTGACTAACTTATGTGTGATCGCAGAAATAAAAAGGTAACACCCTTTAAATGGATAAAGGGAAGCAATATTTTACTCAATATTCAATTAACATAGGAAGCTCACTGTGGCAAGATATTATGGAGTCAAATAGCATACTTGACTCCCCAGAATGACTTAAATTCTTCACCAAAAAAGCATTTAAATGTATCATGCTGAAAGGAATAAGAATAGAATCTGCAGTTGCAGTACTATAAAGACTATTAACCACATGCTTCAGGGTATAATCAGAGCTGCAGCTAGGGTCAGAAAGGAATTTTTTCCATGTGGTTGTGGTACAGTACAGTTAGATGCATCTATGGGAGATTTATATCCTTCTTGAAGCCTCTGGCCTTGAGCACTGCAAGAAACAGGATACAGAACTAGCTGGACCACTGGTCTATTCCAGCCAGTTATGTATTATGATTAGCAAACAACTTTTCAGTTCAGAAGTTGGCATATTACTGAGCCATATCTAGCTACTTTATATTAAAATCCATAAAGTGGGAATTCCTACAAAACCAGTAAAGGAAGACAATTAGGTGGGCTTTCTCTTGAGAGAGAGAGAAAGACAAAACCTTCACATACAAGTGAATTACACAAAGTTCTATTCTCTCCCCTCCTTGTTTGGCCAGACAGTGATACATCTTCTTCTCCCTCTCTGACAGGTTTCATTGCAATAAGTGCCAATAATAATTATGCTGAGTTTGGCTGAATGCAAGCCATGACTTTTTTTTCCCTCAGCTTTTTAGACTTTGACAAGGCTATCAGTTCAGCACAAACCACCTGTTTGTTTTGTAGTGGCTGCCAAAACACATAAGTGTTAATGAGGAGGAGATGCTACTTACTAGATTTATGTATGTGTGGATATTTATTTAATAGATATAAATGCACACAGATTTCTTCCTTTCTTTTGGATGTGGGGAGATGATCAACATTTTGAATTGCAAAATATGATTGTTTCATTTATTCTTTATTCATCTATGATAAATCCTCATGAAAAGCTACTCTAGATTTAGCATAACCTCATTAATAAGATACCTTCCTCTCAAATATTTCAAAGTGCTTTACAAATTCAATTACTGTACTGAATTCAGCCTCACAATAGTGATATGAGGAAAGTAAATGTAATTGACAGATTCTTAGAATATACTGAGATTAATAAAGCTATGCTAATTTGCAGCACCTGAGGATTTGACCCAATGCTTATTTTATGGGGATTTAAATTGAGGCATGGAAAGGCAAAGTCAACATTTTCCTGTGTTCCCAATTTTGATTCCCCCCAGAGGGCTAGATTTTCAGAATTACAGGCCACCTACAACTCCCCTTGACTTCATTATTGTTATTTTTGGCCCTAATAGCAATTAAACCTGTTTGGTGAAAGAAAGAGAAGAAATATGTGTCCTGTATGTATCTATGTGTGTGTGTGTGTGTGTATGTATGTATGCGTGTGTGTGTGTGTCCAAATATAGTAGGAAGGAGAATAGAGTGGTTTACAGAATATTAATAAAATTATCCATCTCCGCGGCATGAAATCTATAGAAAAGGCAGAAGTTCAGCATTCTGAAATCAGGCCCCAGGTGTTGCAGATAGGCACCCAGGACCTAAGGTTCCGGGAAAAAAAATCCACTTTTACAAATATTGACCTTAGTAACATACCCTAGGTCACACAGAGAGTCTGTGGCAGATCTTAAAATAGGACTCCAGATTCCAAATCATTAGATCTAATCACCAGACCACACTGTCTCTCTTAAGACAGTTTTACCATTTTTGCTTTTCAAATCTCATTGTGGGAGATCACTTTGCTTACTACATTTGAGGAGTCTGAGTTCATTGCAATGTAGAATTAGAAGCTGTGGACTTATGTCTTTATTTTATAAGTAGGTAACACATAAACAGCAAGATCATTCTGAAAACAACCAGTGAACCATGCTCAGGAAAATCAGAGGACTAGGACTGAGTAGTTGCTGTTTTTTCAGCCCAGGGTTGGTATTTTACTGCATGGTGTCTGATCACTTTTCTGACTTGTTTGACAAAGTCTGTCAATGCTAAGGAGAAAAATCTAAGGAATATTTTAAACCTTTGAGACTTTGATCTTACATATTCTGAGATTTCCCCCAAGTTATCTTAATTTTTATACCAAAACTTGAAGTTCTCTGCTAACCATAGATTTATTGCCTCTGGTCCTCACTATTTAATCAAAATCATCTACAGTTCCCATATGATAACAGTATAATATGCTACCAGCAAGTAAACCTTAAACATATTCTAAAGGAAGCATACAGTTTAAAGCAAGGTTTGTTTTCATGCTCCGCAGGGTGTGTTCACTGAAAAGTGTAGGTGTGATTGCAGCACAGGTAAGCATACCCAGGCTAACTTTAATCTAGCTTGCATGGTTGACAATAGTAATGAAGTTGTGGTGGCACAGGTTTCAGCATAGGGTAGCAACCAGAGTACAAGCCTGCCCAGGAGCCTGGGTAACCTGGGACCGATCATATGTGTACTCATGCTACAGTCACACCTCCACTGTGCAGTGAAGACATACCCTTAGTGATTTCAGGTGCTTTTCTCCTTTATTCAACTCTATTTAACTTGATCACATTCCACCCTTCAACCCTGTGTGTATTTTTTTCTATCCTTAAGATTACCAGCTTCCTTTTCAAATCATCAGCCCGGGAAACATGAAGTTATAGCTTATTGCGTTTCCAGTGTTTTTCTTAGCTGATTTTCATGGTTGTTGAAATATATAGTATCAGAGGAGTAGCCACGTTAGTCTGGATCTGTAGAAGCAGCAGAGAGTCCTGTGGCACCTTATAGACGAACAGACATACTGGAGCATGAGCTTTCGTGGGTGAATACCCACTTCGTCGGATGCATGTATTCGCCCACAAAAGCTCGTGATCCAATACGTCTGTTAGTCTATAAGGTGCCACAGGACTCTTTGCTGCTTGTTGAAATATACAGTTACATAGTGATACAGCTGGCCCTAAGGTTTCATTTTCATTCTTTTTTTATGAAGAAGTGATCTTTCAAAAGTGAAAACTTTTGGTTTCTGGTTTTGGTTATTCAATGGAAAACTGAAAAAAATTCCTGGATTTTTATTGTTGTTTTGGGTTTTTTTAATTATTTTTTTTAAAAGTCTGTGAAAAATCATTACCGTTTTTTGTCAGCTCTTCAGAATAGAAAACAATTCTAGTAAACTATTGGGCCACACATATGGGATACAGCTATGTAGTCCTGTTTAGTCACTGTTGAGCGGTGGAGTACTCTGCTTTGCAAATTTAAAGAAGTCTGTATTAATTAGGGTGACCAGACAGCAAGTGTGAAAAATTGGGACTGGGTGAGGGGTAATAGGAGCCTATATAAGAAAAAGCCCCAAATATCAGGACTGTCCCTATAAAATCGGGACATCTGGTCACCCTAGTATTAATGTGTGAAATATAATGACACTACTCCCATTGACTTCAGTGGGATCAGGATCTCAACAGTTTGGTGTCTGCAGCTATCATGGAAGATCATGATGCAAATCTACATGCCATGCCAGAGATGCAGAAAAAAGAGGGTCAAGATAAATATATCAGAGCGGTAGCCATGTTGTCTGTATCCACAAAAACAATGAGGAGTCCGGTGGCACCTTAAAGACTAACAGATTTATTTGGGAGTAATATTTTGTGGGTAAAAACCCTCTTCTTCTGGAGAAGTGGATTTTTACCCAAGATAAATATAGACACAGACATCAGAGCTATTGATGTATTTTAATCACATTCCATCATCTAATGATATCAGTACCCTATAAATATGGCAAATTGTTGAGATGAGGCAATGCAGAATCATTCTAAGCTAGAAAAGATGTTTGTGGAAATGGACATTGACTCTGCAATGCTTGCACAAGTTTTGACACCACTTAAGGAAGACACTGAGTTTCAGTAAGATGCCGGCTCATTGGCATAATATGCTATAAGTAGTAGAGGTTTAACTGTTAACTACTCAAATCAGAGACTTTGAAGTGAAACCTGTCCAGTCCTCCTAAGCAAGAAGAATGGTGGCTGCAGCACAGCATCAATACCTTTAAAACAAATTATGGGCACGTATCAAGCACTAATAGTGATGCTGATTATTTCTTCTGAAAAAAGTTATGGTCTGTCACTTTTTAAAATGTATTGCTAAATCTATTTTAAAGATGCATTGCCATTCAAACTATGTATCTGGTGACCTCTACAATGATAATTTTTAAGATAATACATTTTGAGCTCCAAGATTTGAGTCTATGCTAGATGGGACCTCCAAATTTATCCGTTTGGCCTCCCAAAGGCCTATGCTCGAATCAACAGATTGCTGCTACTCCAGTATAGAAAACTTGCAGGATGAACTGTCTGTGAGTACAGAAGAACAACTCTGGAGTGTCAGAGAAACAGAGATCCCTCGGGTGCCCTCTGCCTTAATCTCTTAGGGCAAGCCATGTGGCATTGTGACTTGTCAATTTTTCATATTGCACTATATTTTCACCTGAGGCCTGTGGCCTTTACTGAGTCAGGTTTTAAGAGGCAACCATAATGTGATATTTCTTTATCGGTGACAACATTGTCTTCTGGTAATATGGTTTAATTAAAAGTTATCTGTAAGCTGTAGTTTTTCAAGTAAATATGTGAAATACAAACAGCCATAAAAATGCAAATAAAAACTGTTTATACATTTTATATAAAAAAGGATCAACATTTGAAGAAATAGGAAGAAACATCCCACTTGCTCCTGTTTAATGTGCTGAAAAATAGCTTTGGGTTTTGAAAAATAAATCTTTCCTCTCTTTCCTAGAAAGCATGATCGTGAATTCAAAATGTTACAGTTTATTCTCTAAATGTTATGGGAATGCTCTGAGCTATATGGAGATATCTCGTTGGCAATTTGTTGGACAGATTCCAAGACCATTAATTAATATTTACTGTCTCCTATGAAGTGCCTTAGAAACTGCTGAGAAATGCAAATACAGGGTCTGAGAAAGCTCCTGCATCCAATGAAGTACATACAGCCAATGTGGGCGCACTGGAACAATGAATCAAGCAGCCACAGCCTGAAATACCTGTTTGACTTCCAGCCAGTGATGATGTGGCACATATTCCTATATACAGAAAGAGAGAGAAAAAATTAGCTCTCTCCAGAGGGCTGCATGGAAATATTCGCCTTTACTCATCTGTTAATTAAAACAAGTGGTCCTAACTCAATGCAATTTATTTATGAGCAGTTTATGCAAGGGATGGAGAAAATTATTTCAAGACTAAGTGCTGCAAGCTTTTCCTCATTTAGATAAAAAATCTTGACATGTATTCTTGCAGCTTCTTAAAGTATTTAGATGAAAGCAAGTGTTGCAATAGCAAAATTTCACAGCATTGGAAGCAAATTATGGGCTTTTATAATTTATTCTAAGTGAGGGCAGGGAATCAATAAGGTGGATAAAATGACTGTTTAAAAGCTCTGTCCATTAAAAAAGTTCCATCATGAACCAGTTAACACCAACAATTTTGATAAAAAGTGGTCTACTTTCAGCTGTTTGACCCTTTTGAGTTGACTCTTCTTAATAATGGGCAAAACAAGTCTCACACTGGAAGCAGTTGGTAAAGTGAGCCATATCATGGGGAAACGGTGATCTTGTCAAAGAGTTTTCGGAGGAATTACTGGAAGCACAATTATTTCAGGATTTCCTTCCTTGTGATACAAACTAGGCAGCATATACCTTTTATGGCCAGTTGATACAGAATTCTCCATCCTACATGATTTGAAAAGAGAGAGTCAAATATTTTTGCTGGTGTAACTCCATTGCAGTCAAAGGAGTCACACCAGCAGTTTACTTTATAGGATTTTTCTATGTCATTCATCGTTGTGCCTTCTGATTTTGCAGATGTTAATGAATTAGGACCTGATCCTGTATTGTGTAGTGCAGGGGTCGGCAACCTTTTGGAAGTCGTGTGCCGAACCTTCATTTATTCACTCTAATTTAAGATTTTGCGTGCCAGTAATACAATAACATTTTTAGTAGGTCTCTTTCTATAAGTCTATAATATATAACTAAACTATTGGTGTATGTAAAGTAAATAAAGTTTAAAAAATGTTTAAGAAGCTTCGTTTAAAATTAAATTAAAATGCAGAGCCCCCCCGGACCGGTGGCCAGGACCCGGGCAGTGTGATTGTCACTGAAAATCAGCTTGCGTGCCACCTTCGACACGTGTGCCATAGATTGCCTACCCCTGGTGAAGTGTGAGGGCAGGTTGCTCCACTCACAGAGCCCCATGGAATTCCTAGATTGAATGTCTGATTTATACAGAAGTCAGTGGGGCTCTACATGGCACATTAGTGCACCTGGCACAATGCAGGATCTCAGGGTGTTAATCCTTACAACCTGTGTGAAGGAACTAGAAGTTATCCCATCTGACTGTGGTATTGTGTCCAAAGTCACACAGGAATTCTGTGGCAATCAGGATCAAAACCATATTTCCCAAATCTCAGTCAAATAGATTGACCGTCTATCCTGTCAGTATATGAGCCAACAGCATGAAGGATTTACAATACAGAGTAATTTTTACATTCATCTCCATTGCAAATTAATCTGTAGCAAGTTAACGTTTGTACAGTTTAAAGCATTTTTTTTGTTGGAGATCAATATTTCCCCAAAATATGTCCATCATCATTAGTCAGTGTTATTGTACATAACAAATAAATTCTACATGCTGTGATAATATTTTATAGCCTGCCTGTACAGTGTGTTCTCTACAGTTCTGATTCAGTATGAATAAGACAGGTGTCATTTGAAATATATTTCTCTGCAAATGCATGTCACCCAGTACTCCAGATCAAAGCTTTAGACTGTAATAAAAATTAGATTTTAAGAATCTTGTGGGAATGCAACTAATAAGATTGTAGTAGGAAAATTAATGAAGGAAAAGGGAGGTAGTAGTGAAGCAAGAGGAGACAGAATAGATGAGAAAGAGGTAAGGGAAGAAGCAAAGAAAGAAGGAAAGATGATTATCTTTCTCTCATCTAACGTCAGAATAGCACTGGTACAATGGCACAACACTAGTTTATGTCCGTATCATGCTAGCCTACAGCTTTCCTTTTTTTAAGGCCACCACTATGGGCAAGATCATCACTAGCGTTACATGCCCACAAAATGTACAGAGATGTGCAAGGCATTCCTTCACTCCCCTGCATGGGCTGTGCAGCCCAAGACTCAGAGGGCTGCCACTTGCCATCCTGTACAAGTAGGTGGGGAGTGGTCAGAGGCGTGACCCTTCACTCCTCCACAATGCTCCACTCAATAGAGCTGAGTCTGTATGGAAGGGGAAATAATCTGCTCTCGGTGTAAACCAGTAGCAGATTACATTCCCCGCCTGTCCAGAGCAAGGGATCCAAGAAAGGAAATATGACTGTCAGAGGAAACAACTCATTCCCTGGTGTTTTCAGGTGGCAGCACAACTACACACTGCCCTTACTCAGTGCAGATTAAGTCACGGGCTTTGTCTTCTCTGCAAAAAGACGGTGATGGTGGGGTTTTACCTCAAGATAGCTATAGATCTCAGTGTCCTAGTGGAGACAAGGCACAAATAGTTTTTAACTCATTGTCGCTAGTGGAGGTCAACTCTATAACCACCTCACATGAACATCTAGGGTTAATCTCAACTAACTACATTGGATATGTCTACACAACAGCTGGGAGTGTGCTTCCCAGTGCAGGTGGACAAACACATACTAGCTCAAGCAGAGCTAGCACCTGTCTGCCTACCCATGCTGAGAAGCACACTCCCAGTTGTTGCACGGACATACTCACTGAGGTTAAAAATAACCTGGACCTTGTGTCTACTGGGATTTTACATCAAGAGATTTTACATCAAGATTCATATCCTGATGTAAAACGCACCTTTTGGGATGACAGCGTAGCCTCAGTCTAGCCCCTTTATTTGGAATAAGGAACACTCTTGAGTTGTGACAGATCTTTGTAGTAAAAAATGGAATTTTAAATAACCTGCATGGGGCAAGGAGCATGATGGATGATGGAGCTGGGCCAGAAAGAAAAGAGAGGTGGCTCCACTTTAGGATCAGTGCAGGTGCAAGAAAATAACCTTGATTGTTTGCTTTGGGGTTCTTAATAATGAGCCTTTTAAGCATGAAAATGAAAACTTGAAGAGAGAAAACTTCCTTGTTTTCATCTGCTTATTCCCTCCTTCCCCTTTTCATTAGTACCTTGAGAGGAGAAATAGAGCGCTTCCACTAATAATGTAGAAGGGTCTACCAGTGCATTAGTATGTATTTATTTATTTTGACTATTATATATTTATTTGCAGTGGAGTAGCACCTAGGAACTCTAGGCACAGATCCAGACCCTCTCCTTTTTGTGCTAGGCACGGTACAAACAGTCTGTCCCTGTCCCAGAGAGTTTACAACCAAGTGTAAATCAAAAGACAACAGGTGGATACAGACAAATGTGGGAGCACAAAAAAACAACGAGGCAATAATTTTGATGATTTTCTCTTTGTTATTAAAATTCAAGTTCTGCATGCATTTTGAATGTTGCAATAAGGACATTTAAAAGAACCCTCTCCCAAAAAGATTCTTCAGATCACCCAAAAATTAATGTCCTGTCAGGTCACTTGCTTATTCTAAATAATTTTGTAATTCAAAATGTGCTCCCGGAAGCCCATGTGATATTATTTATAATCTGGGTATTCAACAATTCCAAATATTTATCAACATAACAAATGAGTGAAAATGATTAAAGTAGTTAAAATACAAGAAAGGATTTTATTCACTCATATTCAAAATTTAGACTTTTTAAAATTCCATGCATGTGTGTTCAGGGTTTGCACATACTAATTGGGAAGTGAGATGTCTGATTGCTGCATTTACATTCACAAGTGCACATTTGCTCACAAAAAGGATTCACAATTGGTATGTATGTAAATGTAGGCCTTGACCCCTGCAAACACAGAGATGAATGAGGCTTGATCTAAAATACATTGACACCAATGGGAGTCATTCCATTGATTTTAATGGGATTTCAATCAGGCCATTGAATAATCTCATTAAATTCAATGGGTGTACCCACATACATGAAATTAGTACATGCTTAAATGTTTCCAAGATCACCCTTGCCTTACATTATACATTTTGATGCTGCTTTGACCCCAGCTGAGAGTCATGTATGTGAACCAGGACAACAAAATGCAGCTGGCCTTTTCGGGTTTAAGGCTATTATACTGATAGTCTATAATATTAATTATTTCCTGTGGAAAATCCTTTATAAAACCTCTGCAGATATTCTACAGTATCAATTAGTAATCTCATAGTTTACAGTGGTTTTACTGAAGTGTTTGGGTCTATTGCTAAAAAATTCTGTCTCATGAGGCTAAATGGTCTTGTGGATAAAGCTTGGGCGTTGGCCTTAGAAATTTGGGGTTCTCTTCCTGGGCTGGTCTACACTAGGGGAGGGGATCGATCTAAGATAAGCAACTTCAGCTACGTGAATAACGTACTCTGTAGCTGAAGTCGAAGTATCTTAGATCGAGTTACCTATCGTCCTCACAGTGCGGGATCGACGTCCGCGGCTCCCCCTGTCGACTCCACTACCGCTGTTCATGTTGGTGGAGTTCTGGAGTCGGCAGGAGCGCGTTTGGGGATCGATATATCGCGTCTAGATGAGACGTGATATATTGATCCCCGAGAAATTGATTGCTACCCGCCGATACGGCCGGTAGTGAAGACGTACTCTCTGACTCTGCTGCTGGGCAAGTCATTTCCTGTTTGTGGGCCTCAGTTTCTCCTCTTTGTAAAAGAGGGATGATGATAATTAGATCCCTTATAAAGCACTTTAGAGCTACTAAAAACAGTGCTGTATGAGAACCAGGTATCATTTATTTTTAGATGAATTACTTATATATAACTTTGAACACTGCAACTTTTGAACTGTAATTCTTCATTCACAACTTCAAGGAGTAGTTCTCTGTATGCTAATGTGCATTTCCTCTTTCTTGAAAAGTATCTGTGTACAGCATGTTTATCCTGTTCAGAGAACAGGATATTATCACAGAACTGTAGGACTGGAAGGGACCTCTAGAGGTCATCTAGTCCAATCCCTGCACTCCTGGAACATCCCTGACAGGTGTTTGTTCAATCTGCTCTTAAAAATCTCCAAAATGTATTCCAGTGCTTAACCACCCTGACAGGAAGTTTTTCCTAATATCCAGACTAAACTGCCCTTGCTGCAATTTAAGCCCATTGCTTCTTGTCCTATCCTCAGAGGTTAAGGAGAACAATTTTTCTCCCTCCCCTTTGTAACAATACCTTTTATGTACTTGAAAATGGTTATCATATCTCCTCTCAGTCTCCCCTTCTAAACAATCTCCATTTTTTCAATCTTCCCTCATAGGTCATATTTTCTAAACCTTTAATCATTTTTTTTGCTCATCTCTAGACTTTTCCAGTTTGTCAGTACTCTTTCCTGAAATGTGGTGCCTGGAACCGGACACAATAGTCCAGTTGAGGCCTAATTACCACGGAGTAGAACAGAAGAATTACTTCTTGTGTCTTGCTAACAATACTCCTGCTAATAATCCCAGAATGATGTTTACTTTTTTTTTTTTTGCAACAGTGTTACACCTTTGACTCATATTTAGCTTGTGATCTACTATGACCCCCAGATCCCTTTCTGCAGTACTCCTTCCTCGGCAGCCATTTCCCATTTTGTATGTGTGCAACTGATTGTTCCTTCCTCAGTGGAGTACATTGCATTTGTCCTTATTGAATTTCATCCTCTTTACTTAGTTATGCTCATCTTTGTATTGTTATGTATGTGTGAAAATTGCTCTCAGTCTGCTATTTTCCACTGACTATACATTAGCTGTTACCCAATTAATTTACATTTTATTGTTTTCAGGGCTTTGATAAATTTCACATCCAGTGCGACATAATTAGGTCGACGTAAACCCCCCACTGTAGACACAGCTAGGTTGACAGAATAAGTCTTCCATCAACTTGGCTTCCTCCTCTCAGAAAGATGGGTTATTTACATCAGTGGAAAAATCCCTTCTATCAATGTAGGAAGTGTCTACACTGCAGCATTATACGGTGGCATAGCTGCAGCACCACAACTGTGCTACTGTAGCTGCCGTAGTGTAGACTTGCCCCTTAGGCTATGTCTGTACTATAGATCCTATGCCAGCATAGCACCTAGTGCAGACACAGCACACACCGGTGGAAGGAATTCTTCTCTCCCTGCAGAAACGCCACCTCCCTGAACAATAGCTATATTGACTGAAGCACTCTTCCATCAAAATGGATGAGTCTACACTTGCGGCTATGGCAGCATAGCTATGTTGGTCAGCAGTGTGGCATAGCCTTAGGTGTAGTCTATGCTACGGGGACTATAGTGGCAAAGCTATGACACCATGACTATGCCAGACTCAATAGGATAGACACAGCCTACATTGCTGGAAGAGATTTTTCCATCATTGTAGGAATACCATCTCTCTGAGTAATTATAGCTAGGTCAACTGAAGCATTCTTCAATGCAGCTGCATCTACACCGAGGGGTAGGTCAGCATCACTACTAATGTTAAGTGTAGACCAGGCCTTAGACAGTCCTGAAGGCCTGCATAAGGTAAGGCAGCTTCTCCAGCATACTTATGGCCTGCAACACTGCCTGCAATCTCCACAGCACTAAGTACTGTGCCCTGTGGAATTCCTTGCCTGAGGAGGTTGTGAAGGCTTTAAAAGAGGGTTTAAAAGAGAACTAGATAAATTCATGGTGGTTAAGTCCATTAATGGCTATTAGCCAGGAGGGGTAAGGAATGGTGTCCCTAGCCTCTGTTTGTCAGAGGGTGGAGATGGATGGCAGGAGAGAGATCACTTGATCATTACCTGTTAGGTTCACTCCCTCCGGGACACCTGGCACTGGCCACTGTCAGTAGACAGATACTGGGCTAGATGGACCTTTGGTCTGACCCAATATGGCCATTCTTATGCTCTTATGTTCCTGTGGCCAGGGTTTGAAAAGGGGTCTTCGGAAGGTAGCTTTATGACTCCTGACTGGAGCATCCTTCCCATGTTGTTTCCAAGGCTTTTAGGGCTACTTTCCATAGCTTTTGTCCTTTTACCTGGCATAAAGGAGCCAGAGCAGAGATGAGGATCTCATGCATAGATTTAAACTCCAGAAGGGACCATTGTCATCAAGTCTGAACTCCTGCATAGAATTATACCCAGCAATTCCTGCATCAAGCCTCTAAGTAATTTTAAATTATTAGTAACTAGTTGTGTGTTAAATGCTATACCTATAGCAGCACAACCCCTCCACTCCCCCTCCCCCCCCCCCAAAAAAGAGAAATAAATTATATTAGAGCTCTTACTCTTGTCAGGTCCTGGCCCCATTGTGATAGGCACTTGTTCAAACACATCTGAACACATGGAACCTAATCAAGGTTTAAGTTAGGTTCATAGTTGTTTTCTTATGTACAAACAATTGCATCCATTCCTGTCCCACAGAGTTCACAATATCAGGCCTCAACCCTGCAATTGATAGTACATGGGCAGACAGCTTCACACACATGGAGCCCCATGGAAGTCACTGGGGCTTTGAGTGGCACAGCAACTTGCCCACATTTATCAACTGCATGATTGAGGCCTAACAAGACAAGTGACATCCAAAGGAAGAGAAGAGAAATACTCTGTGTGTGTGTGTGTGAGAGAGAGAGAGAAAGAGAGAGTAATATTACCAAAAGACAGATGAACGGAAAGTTACCCTGAAGAAAAAAATAAGAGGAAAAGATGGGGCCAGAGCCAAGAAGTATTTGTATCCAGTATTATGGTTTGGGCTTGTCTCTTCCTGAAAAATTCAGTCCATTTGAAATATCTCCCACCCTCTCTTTTCTCATGGAGTCTTCTGAAGGGTAAAAAGTAGTCTGTGGGAATATATTTTCACAATGTAAAAACATCTTTTTATAAGGCTGAACAATCAAAAAGATTTCATAAATGCAGATTTTCTCTGCTGGCTTTTCCATTCCACACACTGGTGAGAAGCTTGCTTGCTGCACTATGTTGTTTCTTGCTACACAGACTGTCATTTTTTCAGTTTGTTGTTCGGTGTTTTAAAAAGCCCAGAAAGTCAATTAGCTTCAAAATATACACTGAGGAATTTGCAAAATATCCATTGTACCAGAGTAACGAAGTCTGGTCAACACCATCAGACTGAAGAGAGGGTGTTCGTCAGGTGGTGTAAATCGTCATACGTCCACTCATTGCATCTGGGTGATGCATGCTAGTCTAGTGGGTAGAGGCATAAAAGTATGCAGTATTGCCATACTCAAGATAAAAAATCATGAGTTGGACCCTCTCAAGATATCAAAAATCATGAGTCAAATCCCCCAAAATTGTGAGATTGTCCCCACAAATCATGATATTTAAATCATGAGATTCAAACCATGTTTGTTAGTCTGTCTTTTTACTTCTCTCTGCTCTTCTGTCTATGTGTGTGATCATTTCAGTTTGAAAAGTCACCTTTTAAATGCACATAAAATGTATGCCTCTCCCTGACTCAGCTGGAGACTCCGCTTACCCGCTTACCCTCCGCTTACCTAATCCTTGTCACCCATTTCCTATTACTGCCTTGGCTCTCTCCCCTGCCTGACTGCCACAGGGGCTTCTTCCCTTTCCCAGACCCAGCAAGTTCTTTCCCATGACTCCCATTCCTTTGCTTCCCACTGCCCCATGATCCTCTCACTGCTAGGGGACCATATAATCAATGCAGGGCTCAGAGTTAGGGCTGGTTTATGTCCACAGAGGATCTCGCACAGCTCTGCCACCATGAAAATCACGAGATTGGAGCAGCTGCTCACGTCATCACAACAGCTCCTCCTGCAGGAACTGTGACTTGTGATCAGTTCATGTGAGTTGGCAACACTGCCCGGGGAGTACTGCCTTCCCCTGGTTATTTGGAGGGAACTGCTTTGCCACTGCTACCCTCAGGCTGGGAGAGCTGCGATTCTGTCCCTTCCATCTCCCACCCTCATCACTGTCCTTTTCACCTTCCTCAATCTCCCTCCTGCCTCGCACCTCTCCTTGCTCCCCATTCCTCTGCAACCCCTAAATCTGCCTTTTGCTTCCCCTTATTCTTCTCATCCACTTTTCACAGTGTCCTGGCTGCTCCTAATAGTCCCTATGTCCTGACTAGCCCCCAGGACCATACAGTGGCAGCAATTTTGCATCTGGACCTCGCTTCAATCTCATTGAAAACAGTGTGGATGGCAGTCAACTTTATTAAGTACAGCCTCACTCCACACGCAGATAGTTTGTAGGGAAATGGCAGCCATCTGGCTGGCTTCAGCCCATTGACAGTAATAGGAGATTGTGGCCATTTTGAATAAGGGAAAATTTATGAACTGTTGCTTTCATCATGAGACAGGTTGAAAAAACACCCCCAAACTGCTAGAGTCACAAAATAATAGCAAGAGTTGGCAACACTGCCTGTCTGGCCTTGAAATATACAGGAAAATGGTTCTCCTAGATGCACTGGAGTAAAATTAGCCCTGCTACCCACTCATTCAAACTACAAACTGAGCCATGGGTAGGATGCAGAGCGTCTCACTGACAATGTTTAAATCAAGGTTGGATGTTTTTCTAAAATATATGCTAGAGGAATTATTTTTTGGGAAGTTCTATGGTCTGTGTTATGCAGAAAGACTTGGCCTTGGAATCTATGAAACCTCTGTCCCTTATGTGATTAGATAGGGACAGTGATTCAGGGTTCTTTGGACACTGGCACTGAATAATTTTGGACTCAACAGCAATCATGCAGCCCACACCTCCCTCAGTGCCCAAACAGGCAACTCCACTGCATGCAAAAGAGTAGAGCTTTGTGTCTCCTCTAGTCAGCTAACCTCTTCAGTGTAGTAAAACACGGAGTTGGGGGCTTTATGTCATGGGTGAACTCCACCTCAGGAGAAAATGATGGAGGGAGGGGAGTTTGATGTGGTTGCTGGGGACAGCTGCTGCGTCCCTGTCAGGCAGAGTAATAACTAGAGAAGCAAAAGAAATTTTGTATGTTCCAAGTTCTCAGAAAAGCTGAAAGGAGAAAATATTTTAACTTAGAGAGTTTATGTGGTGGTTCAGAAAAAAGTACAGGTTACTATGGTCATATTATATCATCAAAAATTAAAATTAATTTATTATAACATGACAAGTTGCACATTGGTTGGCTGCTTATCCACTGTAATTGCTAAGATTTATTGCTCTTAAAAAGTAATTCTAAAATAAAAATATTTTGAATTCAATTACCACTTCACTTTTATTTATTCCCCGTCAAGTTGGGACAAGGCAGTAAAATTTTCCACAAATGTGGAGGTGTTTCCTTTTGCTAACACTTCCTATTTGTTTTTACAAGGAACAGCTCCTACCTTCCAAAAAATCCCCATGCTTTCACAAGACAGATGTATGCAAATTACTTCTGCTGAATGAATTTGCAATTTTTACTTTCCTCAGTGCTTCACCTCAATGCCTTTCAGCATGCAAATTTTTTTCCCTGTGGAATTACTCAGAACGGGTTGGTGAGAGTTCTACTTGCTCATTAATGGAGGCCTCATTACATAAGACTAACTGGACATAGATAATAACAGATTATAATCAGTGGTCAATGTAGTTTAATACTCTGTTTATTCTATAAACATTACTATGCAATACTGTTATTTGGTACAGTCTTAAAAATACCACATAAAACTCTAAATCATTAGTTGTTAATAATCATTATATAAAAATAGCCTAGAAAGTATTCATTAACATATTTTGTGTATACATACTTCTGTATGAAAGTATGGATATAGGTAATGGTAGTGGGGTGGTCACCCTACTCCAGCCCTGAAGGAGTTAAAGCAGCCCTGGAGAGGGCTGCAGCTGGGGAAAAGGAGTTAAAACAGCCAAGCTAGACTGATTGGGGAAGCAGCCACAGCTGTGTCCAGCTCAGTCAAGGCCCAGCTTGCCCTTATAAGAGGGCTGTGGGGCTAGAAGCTGGAGGAGTCTGACTTTAGCTCTGGAGTGGGAAGGTCTAGGTGTCTCAGAACAAGGTACCTGAGGTGGAGCAGTGCTGGGGAAGGGCAAAGAAAGCTGGGGAGTTCCAGCCTGGGATATCCCCAGGCTGCAGGCCTTGCTAAAGGCGAAAATTGGTACAGGGGTTGCAGAGCTGCAGCCCAGGCTTAGGCAGAGGCAGTCGGTCTGACTCCCTTGCCAATGATGAGTGGCCTTTGCAGACTGCAGTCTTCCCCAGTGAGTGGGGGCTAGATGATGGCTGGCAGTGGCCACTGAGGCGAGGTGGGTTTAGAGAGATGGGGATTCCCCTGGGAGGGGAGATGTGGAATTTGGGAGTACTTCTAGGGCAGAACCCTGAGGTAAAGGGCATGAGGGTCTGGGAGGGACATGGGGCGAGCAGCAGGCAAGACACTGGCCTGCAGAGGGTATGCTGGGCTGGAAAAGAGCTAATTCCCAGGATGACCAGCAGGAGGTGCCATGGCAGTGAGTCATTGCTTTACTACAGGAATAGATATAGGATAAACATAAAATCAATGGCTTCTACTGGAATATGGACTTGGCTATAAGGAGAACAGAGCAAATTGTTATCAACAAATAATTTGTTTGTTGAATAAAACAATGATTTGCAAACAGACTGTGAAATTCTCAAATGTATTCATTATTTTCAGACATTTTTAGGAAATAATTACCAGGCTGCTGCTCATTTGTGAATAGTTAATTTGTGAATATTCAAAAGTTGCAACATATACTATATTGATTAGTTACATAAGTCATAATCTATTGTTTCTGTCAGGACCAGCTCTAGCAATTTTGCCACCCCAAGCACGGCGGCACGTTGCAGGGGATGCTCTGCCACTCGCCGGTCCCGCTGCTCCAGTGGACCTCCCGCAGGTGTGCCTGCGGATGCTCCACTGGAGCCGCAGGACCAGCGGACCCTCTGCAGACACGCCTGCGGGAGCTCCACCGGAGCCACCTGCCGCCATCCCGGCAACTGGGAGAGCGCCCCCTGCGGCATGCCGCCCCAAGCATGCGCTTGGCGCGCTGTGGCCTGGAGCCGGCCCTGGTTTCTGTTCCCTGACTGGGTACCTTGTGTGACTAATCAAAACAGAGTGAGTTGCAAATTTCAAAGTTTACAATTAAATATACAATTCAGCATTTGTTTTCAGTTAACCTCAAATCCTTAGATATTATACTGTTTCCGAGTTTCTCTCTCAGTAAACATTAAGCATGTGCTAACACTTCTGGAAAGCTAAAACAAAATGGGGTGAACATGGTCAGATCAAATTTCACTTTCAAGTTTGAGTGAATATTAATGACATTTCCTCCCCATTGTTCACTCAGCCCTAGATACAACTGTTTTCTTCAATGAGGGACTCCTACAAACATCATCTGTTCTTTTAGCTTCTGATAACTACCTTTATATCAGGGAAGATTTTTCTTGTGTTTGCAGAAGGGTGAGGGACTGCTTTATCAATTCATTTATTTTCACATTTAAACAAAAACACTTCCTCATAACCATAATCTAAGAGGGAGGCAACATCACTCGGCAAATATACTTCTGTTACGTCTCATCTCCAGAAATCTTTATTACTTTGTTCCTGGCAAGTACACTGAGAATGACCCTCTTCCAGTGAAGAGATTCATCTATTCAGAGCCTCACAGCTGTGCTTAATGAGTCTTTGTTTCGGTTTTCACCAGTCTACATGAGTTAAGAGCAGGTTGGACAAACACCTGTCAGGGATGGTCTAGATAATACTTAGTCCTGCCTTGAGTGCAGGGGACTGGACTAGATGACCGCTTGAGATCCCTTCCAATTCTATGGCTTCTGTGGAACTCTGCACAGACTTAAGGTCTCCACAGATGGATCCCATCCATTTATATAGAAATAATATACAATTATTTCCAACATATGCCATTGAGAATGGAGTCAGGAGAAGAATGTATGAAGGCCTTTAGAATTGTGGGTGTATTTCCCCTTCCTAATGAATTGTTTAAAAATATCTTATATATGGTAGAGACAATGTGAGTGAGGTAATATCTTTGACTGGACAAAATTATGTTAATGAGAAACAAGCTTTTGAGCTCACATGGAGCTCTTCTTCAGGTTCTCACACCAACAGAAGTTGATCCACTAAGAGAGACTACCTCATCATCTTGTATTTGTAATATTCTGGGACCAATATGACTACAACAACACTCTTTTACATGGCACAATTTGATGCTTTCTGAAGGCAAAAACTAAGCTCCGCAAGAGTTTTTGTATGTGTGTGGATAGGTTAGCAGTATCCAGGAATAGTGTGAACTCCAGCAGAGAGACAGAAATCATTCAAACCTTCCCTTCAGGAACACCACTGATATGGATGATTGTTATAATATCCACACACACAGAAGATAGAGAAGGATGACTAATAACCACAACATTAGGGTGTAAGTAATTGTTTTGTTGCAACAGTTGTGAAGAATCCTGTTACAAAAAAAAATTTGCATGATGAAAAATCACTGGAATTATGGAGTATTTAAATGGTACTGTCAACATAGCTTTTGTACTATTGTGTTTGTAATGATTCTCTGGAGCTCGAAACTGAAACTTTTGTCCCTGAATGACCTCAGAGTTCTTCAGCAACGTGTTTAGTATTAGAATATTGTTAATAAGTACTGGATTTTCAGTGCCATTCACTGATATTGAAGCTTTTGTTAGTTTACTGGAGACTATAGTGCACTCCATGGAATTTTTTTGAAAGTCTATATTAAGATAAAATATAGTTGGTCAAAACTTAGTGATTTCTCTTTAAATCATCCAACAAGTGATCCCTGTTATTCTATAGTTATTCTAGTCTACCTCATGAACTTTCATATACATTCCTCAGTTTCAGTTATTATAAATGCTGTAAGCTCAGCCAGGTATAGTACTAGAAAATCTATGGTTTTGGTTTTTTCATTGAACATTATCAAGAAAGGTTTTGGAACTAAAAGTTAGCAGAAAATATAGATGATGCATGAGGGAGACTATTATTATATCATCATTATTAGTGCCTATAATTCCCAATCAGGTTTACTGATTTGTTGTGCTAGGCACTATACAAATAGGCACATAGCCTATCCCAAAGAGTTTGCAGTCTAATTTAGCATACAGTTTCTCCTGCTACAACTCTATTGTCAGAAAAATAAATTGATACCAATAAGCAGGTACATAAAGCACAATCCTGCTCACATTGAATTCAGTGTGAGTTTTCCCAGTATTGGACCAATTTGGAGTATATACTGCAGAAACAAAGTGTGTCCATCTAGAAGAAGATCCAACAGGTTTAGAATTATTAACTGTACTCTTCAAACTGGTGTTTAATTTGTGCCAGGGCTGAATCTCGAGGCTTGGCCGTTCATAGCCGCAGCACTTCTGGGCTTGGCTGTTCATAGCCCCAGCACCTCTGAGCTTGCCACATCAGTTATGAAAGTAAAAAAAACAAACACTTGAGCCCAGTACCTCTTTCATTACAAATCAATCAATCGCTGCTTCAAACTTTCCCCCATTTCCGGAATATGGTAAAATCTAAACCAGTGATACTCAGGCTGTGGCTCTTTAATGTGTTTCCTGCAGCTCCTTGCAGCACACGATATTAAAACACAGTGATTTAATTTTTAACCAGTCTATGTTATTAACCAATCTGGATGCTTTTATTATGTTATTAACCAACTGTAGCTGAAAAAATATTTGGTCTGAATAACCGAGAAGTGTATATTTGTAATTTTGTGTGTGGCTCTTTTAGGTAATGTTGACTGCTAATTTGGCTCCTGAATCACTGTTGTCTGAGTATCTCTGATGTAAACCTTTGAATTTGAATTGCTTGGTTAACTGCTTTTCCTCGTATTTTGCATTATCAAATTGTCATGATGTTTTTAGGATAGTCACTGCAACTGTTGCAAGTATCTTCGGAGGGATTAATCTGCATTATTCCAAGGTGGATATGTTCCAGATTCTGCATTGTTTTTCCCAGAGACCAGCTATAAAAGTGTTTTCTGCTGGAAGCATTTCCTTCTCTGTTAGAACTGTAAAACTTTTACATGACCCGCATGCTGTAAATGGCGAAGGTAAATATAGTGCCGTGTGCACAATACTCTGGTCTTGAGTGGTCATTAGAATCACAAATGTGTAAAACCGGCATCTGATCCAGCTACATATGTACGTAAGGGCTGCTTACTATTCAGTTTTATTCAGATTCTATCTGAATCTCAGTGATTGGTGTGAGTAAGGGTTTACAGAATTGAGCCTGTGGCACACAAATGGCAATTCAGCATGAAAATTCATTGCTGTGTAACTTTAGCACCCTTCTGACCAAGATGGAGTCTGCTCTGCAGGCAGCTCCGGAGTCCTGGGCAAAGTTCAGGAGTCTTGGGCAATGTTCCAGTCCACTGGTGAGTCTTGGGTGCTCCTGATCATCTTCTGCACCAGTGAACTTTCAACAACAAAGCCCTCCGGTGCCCTCTCCTGCTGCTCTCTGCAAACATGTACAGAGCGACAACCTCCCTACTTGACTAGCTACAGCCACCCTTGTTATTCCCAATTCAAAGTCACAAACCCCAGTACTCATGGCCCCAAACAGCTCTTGGTAGCAGTGATACTAGGTCCAAGTCTGGTTTGTCCTTCTCTGGTGATTCCTCCCTTGCATAGTGCTCCTCCTGTCTCCTGTCCTGGGGCAGCCCCAGTCAACCACTCTGTCCCTCCCCGGCTTTGGGCAGGTTCTTGGCTCCTTCACTCAGTCACGGCCTGCTTACTAGAGCTCTTCTGTCTGGAACTCCAAATACACATCCTCTCACTCCCACTGTCTCCATACTCCCTCACCCTGCCGCCCGCTTCCAAAAAACCCAAACAAACAGCACTTCCTTTTCCTGGAACAATTAGCACTTCCTCTCCTCAGGAAAAAGATTTAAAGGGCCATGCTCTCTAAACTCCAAGGGGGTAACACTCTTTCCCCTGCAAAATAAATAATCCTTGATGTCACCAGCAAGGTGGGCATGTCTAGGTCATGGATTCCCAGCAGGTCAGGAGTATCCCCATCATTCAACTCATTGGACCCCAGGGAGTGGAACAGGTATCCCATGAGGCAACTTGCTCCCTGTGGAATCTGAGAGATCTGTAAGTCACTAGGTTCCCCCAAACGATCATATGTAAACACACACCTGAGCTTCCTGTCCCTGGAGGAATGTCTAGGCTGGCTGTCGGGCATTGGCTGAGGTGACACCACTGAATATGGGTCCTTGAGGCATGAAATCAAAGGTGCCTGAGTTTAAGGTAGTTATTTGGGATACATGATTCTTTTCCTGCACTGTACCTTCCTTATCTGGTTCTTGGGGGTTCCCCACAGCTTTGGCCAGTGGAGCCTCAGGTTCTTCCCTTTCACCATTTCTTTGTGTAATGACAAGAGGTTCCATTGGGGGGACTCCCAAACAGGATGTTTGCCATACCTCACTCTCTAGGGAGCTGGCATTTGCACAGACCCAGTATATCTCCATTGTCGGGACCATGTCTGACTCGGAGAGCCCAGAGGCTCAGAATCAGTGGAAACATCCTCATGGGGCAACAATACTTGTCCCATAGGTAAGAGATGATGGTAATGGAGCGTTTTGGTGGGGTCGTGACTGCCCTCTGGACATATCCAATATCCTGGTAGTTCCCTCAGTTTCTCCTCTATAAAGTACAGGTGTGACTGCCAACAATCTGCAATCTTGTGTTTTTCCTGTAATCTGAGATTTTGAGCCAAAACTTAATTGCCAGTCTGAAGCTCCTGTTGCCTCACTTGCCGATCACATTGGGTTTTGTTCTTTTGACTCTGGTGACCTGAAGCTTGCTTCGCTATCTTATATGCCTCCTTCAGTTGATCCCTTAGGCGAGTCACATACCCCAGATATGTTTCTGGGAATGCCCCATCTGTAGACACTCCAAAACAGAGACTGACAACCTGGCTTCTCAACTGAACATCAGCATGACTAATATGTACCCAGTTGCATCATGTTGATTGCAGTTTTAGGCATGTACCAAGTGCTCCAAATACTGGCTTCAGTATTTCTTCTGCTGAGGCTCCAAGGTTCCCAGCATGTTGAGTAGCATGCAGTTGAATCGTTCTGGCAGCAGATCCTCTGGTGGATGATAAGGGGTGGTGTGTAATTTTTTTTTATTCCCATGATCTTGCAAAGTTCTTTTATTAATCAACTCTCAAAATCCCATCTCTGGTCTGAGTGTAGTCTTTCAGGCAGTCTGTAGTGAATGAAGAACTTCTTCCCACAGGATGTTAGCAACTGTGGAAGCTTTCTGATCTTTGGTGGGATACGTCTGGGCATAACAAGTAAAATCATCAGTCATCTCCAAGATATTTGCAGTGCCCCAGTGGTCAGGCTCTAATGATGGAAAGTCCATAAAGACAAGCTCTATGGGTGCCAAACTTGTAATGCTGACAAGAGGAGCTGCCTGCTTAGGCAGCGTCTTTCATCAGATCCACCTGGTGCAGGTGTGAACACGGTAGGTGATGTCACCCCACATTCAGGGCCAATCGAATTTCACCTTAACTAGGGTCTCCAACCGCTCTATTCCCAGGTGCCCTATTCAACTATGGCAGGCCTCCAACATGCTTCACCAGACTTCTGCAGTAGCACGAACTGCTTTGGATGAGGCCTCTGGGGATGCTTCTGCCCACGATAAAGTCATTCATCCTGAACTAATATGCAGTCCCATTCCTTTAGCAAAAGGGCCTACTCTGGGTGACTCAGCTGGATAGCCTTGGGGTTCTTTCCCCTTTCTAATGTCTAAAAGACACCCACCTCTCAATCCTTTAGTCTGGGCAGCTGATGGTCCTGTATTCTAGTAACACTTGAGTAGACTATGAGTATGGCATCTGGTACTGCCCCAGACAATCAGTTGTTCACTCTCCATTAGTTGTGGATTTTTCCTCCACAATGGATACCAGTTGGCATAAACCTCTCAATTCAGGGGTCCTCACATTCATCAGATCAAGTCCTTAGTATGAGGCTGTTATAGACCCAGGCCAGTTGGGTACAGCAGAATAGCAGAAGGCAGATATACTGGCCACTGGATTAACAGTTTTCTCTTCTGACTGACCAGAGCAGAGGCTGCTCCAGACTAATGAGAACACCTGACTCTAATTAACCTGCAAAGAGTCAGGTGAGGCCATTAAGCTAATGTGACCACCTGACTCTATTTAAGGCCCCTCTGATACTATAAAAAGGGCTCACTCCAGTCAGTCAGAGGACAGCCAGGGAGCCAGAGGAGAGGAAGTGTGGCTGAAGGGCTGGTTAATGAAGACACCCTCAAACCATCGGTAAGGATGAAGAAGGGAGAAGCAGGAAAGCTGTGGGGAAGTGGCCCAGGGAAATGTAGCAACTCTGGCAGTGAAGGTTGGCTGCCAACAGCTGCTGCCATTAGGGTCCCTGGGTCGGAACCCGGAGTAGAGAGCGGGCCTGGGTTCCCCCCAACCCACCACTACAGGAACATCTCCTGGGAGGGGAAATCAGGCCCCTGTCAGGACAGGAGACTAAGCTGTTCTGAAATAAACCCCCAGGGACAACAGAGACTGTGGGAGTTCTCTCACCAACCTTCTTACTGGCCTATGATGAAAAGAGCTCAGTAGATTGTAACCCTGGCCCTAGAGAGAGAAAGGCTACGTGGAGGGTCACAGTGAGCCACTAAGGCTAGCATAAACCGCCTAGAAGTGCAGGACCCACGGGAGCAAGGTCAGAGCTCTGCCACAGAGGCCAAAGAGACAAGGCAGCCGTATCTATGTTTGTTTGGCTGGGCTGGTACTGCAGGGTGAAATCGTAGACATAGAGAGCTGCTAACCACCAGTGTCCCACTATGGTTAATTTTGCTGTTGTATGACATCAAAATATGTCAGTATTTATGATGAACTTGGCTCCACAGAGGTAGTCATGGAACCTCTCTCTCATGATCTACTTTAATGCCAGGAACTCCACTTGATGAGCAGGGTAAATTTTCTCAGGGGTCATGAGGCTTTGACTTGCACAACTACTGGTCAGCATTTGTCCTTGCGCTGTTGATAAAGGATGCCTCCTAGCCCAGTATACTTTATATTGGCATGGAGCTCATATGGCTGGGTAGGATCAGTGTACACCAAAAGAGGCACTTGAGTGAGCCATTGAATGATTTTACAGAAATCTTCACACTGAGCAATCCACCACTTTCCGAAAGGTGCTCCCATGCTAAAGTATTGATTTCCCCTGTGTGTGTGTGTGTGTGTGTGTGTGTGTGTGTGTGTGTGTGTGTGTGTGTGTGTGTGTGTGTGTGTGTGTGTGTGTGTGAGTGAGCAATATAAGTACATGCACAATGTGGGAAAAATTCCTTCAGAACCTACGATAGTAGCCATAACTGTAATTCCTTAAGGGTTGTGGGCCTTGGAAAGGTGGTTACTGCCTTCATCTTCTCTGGGTCCATAGCTATACCAGCTGCAGACACTGTGTCCTACATACTATTTAGGTCACCAAGTGCAACTTTAGTGCCCTCAGGGTCAAGATGAAGTCTGCTCTGCAGGCAGTTCTGGACAAGAAAAGGCATGTATAGGAACACAGCAGGGAAAGTCCCTTGCACCCTAAGGGCACCTGTTCCAAACCCCCAAAGTGAACACACACACACACACTGGAATAGTATAGAGAATATAGTAAAGGGAAATATTTATTCACAGAGGGATGAATGGAGAAAACAGGGGAAAAGATAGGTGGAGCAGTGAAAGGGTTACATTCAACACAAGGACCCACAGTCCCAGGGGTACCATAGTCTGAAAGGTCAGACACCCAGCAGTGACTCTGCACACAGAGTTCAGAAGTCCTGGGCAGAGTTCAGTCCAGCAGTGAGGCTTGGAGTTCCTGGTCATCTTCGGTGCCAGTAAACTTTCCCCAACAAACCTCTCCAGTGCCCTCTTCTGCCACTCTTTGCAAACCCACACAGACAGACAACCTCCTCACTAAACTGGCTACAACCTCCCTCCTTAGTCCCAATGCAAAGTCACAAGTCCCAGTACTCATGGTCCCATGCAGTTCTGGGCAGTCAGCTTTGGTTTGTCTGAGTCCAGCTCCGGTTTGTCCTTCTTGGGTGATTCCTCCCTGGCCCACTGCTCCTCCTGGCTCCTGTCCTGGGGTGGCCCTGGTTGGCCACTCTGTTTCTCACACACACACACACACACACACACACACACACACACACACACTCCCCGCCTCCACCAAAACAGCCCTGCCTCTTCCTGGAATAATCAGCACTTCCTCCCCTCAGGACAAAAGATTTAAAGAGCCATGCTCTCTAACCCCCTCAAAGGGGTTACAACTGCTCAAATATGAATGCAGCAGTTTGCTTGCTGTATTTGCATCACCAGTAGGCATCCCATCTATTGATCTTCCATCCTAGTAATCTTGTAGATATTTTCTGAAGGGTTTATGAGGAGTGTACGATGTGGCTTACATGCATGTGCCTGAGCCAGTACTTATTCTGATGCTGACCTTTTTCAGAAAGGTTTAAATTCACTCCACATTCCAGCTGTTAAAGTGTTTTAATGATGCTGAAGTGGTGACTGCATTTCCGGTGTTCACCATTGTTTCATAGTTGTAGGGCGTGAGCTCATTTTACATTGGCTAATTTAGAGAATGCTCATTCAGTCAACGTCTATGGGTCCCTGTCCCAGGCAGGGTTATTAGGTACTTGGCTGTTGGCATTGTAAGACCTCTGAAAATAATTATTCAGGCTTTGAGCTGTGTTTACTTTTTAAACCTGTGAGTCTGTGTATTGCCAAGAATCTGATTTGGCCCCAAAATAACTGAGGGCACCAGGGAAAGGTTCTATAAAAAGAAGCCCTAAAATCCTTGGTCTTTTCTCTAGGAGAGATCCATTGATCTTGTTTCCTGTGGCCCCATCAAGTCCTTAATGAATCACTTAGCCAGGTGTGGAAGTATTGCATGCAACCTTTTCTCTGCTAAAGGGATCCTTAAATGGCAAATTGCTGATACTTGTTTTGTGAATAGGAGCTATCTGGCTAATAACTCATCTTGCTCTTCCTCCTCCACTTTTCTTCTGCTGCTCATTCTTACTAAGAAGCCATAATCCTCTACGGACTTTGCAGTCTTAGGCTACGTCCAGACTACCCTCCATATCGGCGGGTTAAAATCGATTGCTCGGGGATCGATATATCGCGTCTCATCTAGACGCGATATATCAATCCCCGAGCGCGCTTATATCAATTCCGGAACTCCATCAACCCCAATGGAGTTGCGGAATCGACAGGGAGAGCTGCGAACATCGATCCCGCGTGGTGAGGACGGGTGAGTAATCCGATCTTAGATATTCGACTTCAGCTACTTTATTCATGTAGCTGAAGTTGCGTATCTAAGATCGAATTCCCCCCCGTAGTGTGGACCAGCCCTTATGCAATGTGAGTGATTTTGATGTCACAAATACAAGATTATAATAATCTCTTAGTGTGAACAAGCAGGAAAGCATATTGGCAAGTCATTTTAACATAACTATTTGTGCTAATGCTAGTTGTAAAGCAAGGAATAGAAAAATCTGTTTGACAAGGACAGAAATTTACATTTAAAAGTTGTCATGCTGTATATATTTCTGTGACCACTATGTAAAATCACACACAGAAGGATTACAATAATAGAACATTAAGGTTGCAGAGACAAATACTCAAAAGTGAGGAAATGCCTGAATTAAGCTTGCCTGTGCAATCTTAATTTGGCCTCCTGTGTTATAGGTGCTGACACTGTGGGTGCTCCAGTGCAGAAAAAATTAGTGGGTGCTTAGCAAATGACGAAAATGAGGAACATAATTAATGATGCACCTTGGTTTATGTGATTTGCCCTGCAGCACATAGGAACTCTGTGGCAGAGGCAAGAATAAAATTCAGTTCTCTAAGGAAGAATTCAGCTGCCTTAACCATCTGTGTACAGATGTGGTCTCCTCACCTCAAAAAAGATATACTGGCACTAGATAAGGTTCAGAAAAGGGCAACCAAAATGATTAGGGGTTTGGAGAGGGTTCCATATGAGGAAGGATTAAAGAGGCTAGGACTCTTCAGCTTGGAAAAGAGGAGACTAATGGGGGATATGATAGAGGTATATAAAATCATGAGTGAGGTGGAGAAAGTGGATAAGGAAAAGTTAT
Organism: Gopherus evgoodei; assembly: GCF_007399415.2. Classification (NCBI taxonomy): domain Eukaryota; kingdom Metazoa; phylum Chordata; order Testudines; family Testudinidae; genus Gopherus; species Gopherus evgoodei. The sequence goes on along the minus strand of NC_044322.1, from coordinate 329,757,450 downwards.
TTACTTATTCCCATAATACAAGAACTAGGGGTCACCAAATGAAATTAATAGGCAGCAGGTTTAAAACAAATAAAAGGAAGTTCTTCTTTCATAGACTCTAGGACTGGAAGGGACCTCGAGAGGTCATTGAGTCCAGTCCCCTGCCCTCATGGCAGGACCAAATACTGTCTAGACTATCCCTGATAGACATTTATCTAACCTACTCTTAAATATCTCCAGAGATGGAGATTCCACCACATCCCTAGGCAATTTATTCCAGTGTTTAACTACACTGACAGTTAGGAACTTTTTCCTAATGTCCAACCTAAATCTCCCTTGCTGCAGTTTAAGCCCATTGCTTCTTGTTCTATCATTAGAGGCTAAGGTGAACAAGTTTTCTCCCTCCTCCTGATGACACCCTTTTAGATACCTGAAAACTGCTATCATGTCCCCTCTCAGTCTTCTCTTTTCCAAACTAAATAAACCCAATTCTTTCAGCCTTCCTTCATAGGTCATGTTCTCAAGACCTTTAACCATTGTTGTTGCTCTTCTCTGGACCCTCTCCAATTTCTCCACATCTTTCTTGAAATGCGGGGCCCAAAACTGGACACAATACTCCAGTTGAGGCCTAACCAGCGCAGAGTAGAGCGGAAGAATGACTTCTCATGTCTTGTTTACAACACACCTCTTAATGCATCCCAGAATCATGTTTGCTTTTTTTGCAACAGTATCACACTGTTGACTCATATTTAGCTTGTGGTCCACTATGACCCCTAGATCTCTTTCTGCCATACTCCTTCCTAGACAGTCTCTTCCCATTCTGTATGTGTGAAACTGATTGTTCCTTCCTAAGTGGAGCGCTTTGCATTTATCTTTATTGAACTTCATCCGGTTTACCTCAGACCATTTCTCCAATTTGTCCAGATCATTTTGAATTTTGACCCTGTCCTCCAAAGCAGTTGCAATGCCTCCCAGTTTGGTGTTGTCTGCAAACTTAATAAGCATACTTTCTATGCCAACATCTAAGTAGTTGATGAAGATATTGAAAAGAGCCGGTCCCAAAACAGACCCCTGTGGAACCCCACTTGTTATACCTTTCCAGCAGGATTGGGAGCCATTCATAACTACTCTCTGAATATGGTTATCCAGCCAGTTATGCACCCACCTTATAGTAGCCCCATCTAAATTGTATTTGCCTAGTTTATTGATAAGGATATCATGTGAGACTGTATCAAATGCCTTACTAAAGTCTAGGTATACCACATCCACCGCTTCTCCCTTATCCACAAGACTCGTTATCCTGTCAAAGAAAGCTATCAGATTGGTTTGACATGATTAGTTCTTTACAAATCCATGCTGGCTATTCCCTATCACCTTACCACCTTCAAGGGTTTGCAGATGATTTCTTTAATTACTTGCTCCTCTTCACGCAGTGCACAGTCAACTTGTGGAACTCCTTACCTGAGAAGGTTGTGAAGGCTAGGATTATAACAGCATTTAAAAGAGAACTGGATAAATTCATAGTGGGTAAGTCCATAAATGGCTATTAGCCAGGATGGGTAAGGAATGATGTCCCTAGCCTCTGTCAGAGGGTGGAGATGGATGGCAGGAGAGAGATCACTTGATCATTGCCTGTTAGGTTCACTCCCTCTGGGGCACCTGGCATGGCCACTGTCAGTAGACAGATACTGGGCTAGATGGACCTTTGGTCTGACCTGGTACGGCCGTTCTTATGTTCTTATGTTCTCTTCCTGCAATCCTCTGCCTCATTCACTACCCACTTTCCACCTTCTGAAACAAATGAGGCAGCCTCCTTTACTACAAAACCCTGATTCACCCTCCAGAAAAGATCTATCTTGTGCACTGAAAGAGGTGGGGTCCTGTGGAAGAAATATTACATGCTAATGTGAATAAAGATTATCATAATGCATATGCTCAGGGGTGCCAAAATAAGGTTGCATGGGAAATCTTAATTCTCACAATTCTTACCTTTAGAATGCTTAACTTTTCAACTGAATAATGTTCTTTAACGTGTTTAATTTCCTAGGTTTTTAAAAAAGCAAACTGGAAAAGCAGAAATTAAATCATGTGGCATTATATTGACAGACACATGGATCATTAGTAGTATTGGAAACTGTAAATCTACCACACAGACTCCTGCAATTTTAGCTAACAAAGTAACTGAAGTATGATAGCAATAGTAGGTTGTCATCCCCTCTCTGCAATAGAGGAGGATGAGACACTTTATCAGTTGGTTTCACAGATACTTGCTGCTCTAGGACAAAGGTTTCCTCTGCATTCAAATCAGATGGCTTCCTGGGTACCAGCAGGAGGTTACTGAGAGAGCAAGAGAGACAAGTTCCCTATTCTCAGTCTCATCGCCTGGCCCAACCCTGGCCTAGAGCACTCATTATAGGGACAATCCAGCTTTACCCCTGTAGCTTGGAACTCAAGCATGCTCAGTTGCTCTGTGGTGATGGTCCATACACTGTCTGGTCAGTGCAAGAGCTGTGAGAGGCTCCAACGTGCTCAGGATGGAATTTTTGGAAATACTAAAATTGAAATCTCTACTGAGTATGTACAACCTGTGATTTTCTCTGTCACCTCCCCCCTTCCCAAGGTTTATCACTTGGCAAAATTTGGGTGAGTTTTCATGGGAATGGAAAAGGCACATCCCTAACAGAAAAGGTCATCCTTCTGACAAATTTCAAGTCCCTGTTCCAAAGCATAAGGACACTAGAGTTTCTCAAAAAAAGGCTCTCACCATAATTTTTCAACATGGGCAAATATTGCATTTTCCTCTAGCTTTGGAAATGCTTTGACGATTTTGACTGAAATTTACGTGAAAAATTCATGCTGAGGCACACAGCCAGGCTGGAAAACTTCAGCCCAAATGGTTGAAGTTTGGTAATGTTATAAGCAACTGAAAATAGGCTATTATAATGTGAAGCATCAGGTACAATTACCCATGTCAGTGCTACCAGTACTGTCTATAATAAAACTTGAAAAAATGCTTAGTGCAGTCCTTATCCACCATATATTTTCCCCTTTCTTTTCTGGTGCTAACATTCCCTTAGGACTCAGATAATCTTCATTTGTCTACCTGCTATCATATGGATAACATTAACACAGATTGGAATAGAAATCCACTTACAATTTTTATTGCATGCTTCTCAGATTATTGATTGCTTGTGTATGTCAGCCTTCAATAGCAACTTTTACCTGCTTCAAGCTAAAAACTCCCTGCAACAGGAATTAAGATCATACACCTACACTTTTCTGGATCTATTTCTAAGTGTTCTGATGCAAGTTAAATCGAGCGCCATAAAATCTACTATACAGTTTTTCTGTTACCGAAAACAACTCCAGAAATTATTGGTTTCTAAGAATATTTCTGTAACTTGGAATGTATATTTGATCTCAACTCTATTTCTGTCAAATAGATATACCAGTGGCGGTGCAATGGATCAGATTCAGACCTTGTATAAGCAGGTTAAGTTTCAGAAGAGTCAGAACAATTGCACCTCTACCAGATGCTGACCAGCCACAGAGAATGGTTTAGAACATTCAAGTTGTACACATTGCTAAACTTAGGGAAGTGCATCATCATATTACAATTCCCCTCACTTTCCTATCACTTTCCCTCTTCTTGCTGGTTAACACTCACTTGTTGCATCTTGTCAAACTACACTTACAAAAACAGAAGCCTAAAGTTAGGCTTATAAGTCCATATTTAGACACCTACCCAGTTTTCTAAAGCTGCCTCCACTGGAACCAGGGCTGGCACTTCCATTTAGGTGACCTAGGCAGTCGCCTAGGGCGCCAGAATTTGGGGTGGGGGCGGCATTTTGCTCCGGTAGACCTCCACCGGAGCCACGGGACCAGCGGACCCTCCGCAGGAACGCCTGCGGGAGGTCCACCAGAGCCACGGGACTGACGAGCAGCAGAGCACCCTCTGCGGCGTGCCGCCGTGCTTGGGGCAGTGAAATGGCTAGAGCCGGCCCTGTGCCTAGGGTGCCAAAAACCCTGGCGACGCTCCTGACTGGAGCAGGTGGGATCTGATCAGCACAAAGAATAACATTTTTTTTGGCTGGAGAGACGAAACTGCCCCTCTTGGGCAGAATGAGTTCCACAGAAGCCTTTTCTTAAGGCAACATCTGCTTCAAGGGAGACAGGTTTGCTCTGCCGAGGTCAACTCATCCACGCATGGGCTACGGGATTCTGGGCCGCATCTCCAGGTATCTTAGCCTTGAAGGGCCAGGGCAGCCAAATGGCAGGTTAAGAAGTCATGGGGCCCCAGCCCTGCCCTGTGTAACCAGGACAGCCAGACACCAATAGAGCCAGTCAATGCTAACAAAATAAATGCAGTTGCCAAGACTGTCCAGTCAGAGAGGGAATGGCCAGCATTGCTGCTGCTTTCTGTTCAGTGGCTGGGAGTGTCCTCTCACCTGGGCACATATATAATTCTGTGGAAATTTTGTTTAGTGACATTTTTGATGCCTTTTGAATGCTTAAATACTTTTCAGCACAGGTTCCGACTTTCCAATGTGACAGGGGGTGCTGGACCCCCAGCTCTGCCCCAGACCCCGCCCCCACTCCACCCCTTTTCCCAAGTCCCCATCCTGCTTCCTCCCTGCCTCTTCCTGCCCCGTTCTGTCCCCTCCCCTGAGCGTGCTACATCCTCGCTCCTCCCCACTCTCCGAGCCTCCTGCATGCTACAAAACAGCTGATCATGGCAGGCAGGTGGCACAGGGAGGGAGGGGGAGGTGCTGATATGTGGGGCCTGCTGGCTGGGGAGAGGCACTGGGGGAAGGGTAGTGGGCTGATAAGGGGGCTGCCAGTGGGTGCTCCAGCCCCCACCAATTTTTCCCTGTGGGTGCTCCAGCCCCAGAGCACCCATGGAGTTGATGTCTATGCTTTTCATGGTCTCTCTGGCAACTTCCTGCTATGTGGAGTTGGTAATACTGCGTAAGAGCCATCCAGGGAGAGCCTTGGCCAGTGTGGGAAGCCCCGGATGCTCCACCTGCTCTGGGTGGCACACCCTGGGGGGCAGGGACATGGGCTGGAAGCTGATTTCAGGAATTCCAGCTCCTCTCCCTGAGCAGGTGGTGGGTCCAGGGGGTCCCCACAGTGGCCTGGGCTCCTTGGGCACCTCTTACCACTTCCCAGATCTGGCTTCTAGCCTGGCCAGGGGGCAGGACCTAATGGGGAAGAGGAGGAGCAGGGGTGTTGCCATGGAGAGGTGTGGAGCCTCATGATCTCCCCACTTCTATCAAGGTTCTGGCACTCCTGCTAGGGAAACCCCTAAACCAAATTGGCTGGTGTCCCTGAATACAGGCCCCATAGGCCCGTTTATTAATCCACCACTGATCTTATCCTCCCTGCTGATGAATCCAAGGCCCTCAGGTGATAGTCTGTCCTGCTTCCCTGACATGGCTGGTCCCTGGCATGGAGAGGAGACACTGCTGCAGTTTCAGCAGCCAGCATATGAGGGCCCAGCTGCTGGCATGTGGCATGATGAAGAGCTGGTCCTGGAAACCAACTGGACCATTGCTGCTCCCTCCCCCTCCTCCTGGGTCTCCTGCTCCTGTGAAGAAAGTACAGTGCTGACATTAGGACTGACTGGGATCTGGTGCAAGCATGTGAAGCAGTCTGTGCACAAAGCAATTAAAGGAGGTGGCACACATACACCTAAATGCCACTGGGGGATGGTTGCCGCCCTTTGATCCCCTTAACTGCTGAGCACCCAACAATCAAGGCCAATTAATGGTCATGTGGATTGAAATCCTCTGTTTGTCTACAGGAAAGTACAGCATAGGAGCTGAAATGGAATCTTCTCCCTTACTTTCCTGCCAATGTGTCACAACCAGGCTCATATCTCATATCTCATTTCCAGTCCATTAAATTCATATTGTTCATTAACAGGGAGTCTAGCAAAAGCAGGAAACGTCTCACCTGACTCAAGATTTGGCCCAAAGTTAAAATAGCCCAAGACTTGAACTTTTGTGAAGTTCAAAAACATTCCAATAACTTCTTTTCAGTTTTTTAGTGTGCCAGCATCAAACTACTTTGAGAGAGAATAGTCACAGAATTTTCTACCCATCCAGACCAAGGAAGAGGCACTAGGTAGCTCGCAAAAAAATTGTCTAGATCAAAGAGGAATAGGTAAGCATTCTGGCTCTGTTGATTATCCACACCTGATCATTTGAAATTCACCCATTACTACTTTGAGAGGAGTGATAGCCCAAAGTACAGGAGTGGGAGGCAGGGTGGCTGAGATCTATTCCTGTCTCTGCCACAGACTTGTTACGTAACCATTATCTAAAATGGAGATAATAACCATACGATAGGAGAAAATAATACTCACATTACAGAGGCATTATTATCCTCTCGCACAGCAAGTATTTAGCGTCCTAAATCCTGATTTAGATGCCAAACCTTATGCACTCATATTTGAAAGTGGGGCCCATTATTATGGTTATTTGTATAGTATGTAATTTATTTTTATTACTGAAGCAGTTGCTCCCTTCCCCCTGCTCCTCTCCTAGTTCAGTTTTGTGATTTGCAAAGGAGGCATGAAATATGCTATGAGAACATAATCAATTATACATATTATCTTCATCTTTTGTTGCTGTTGTTGAGGAGCACTGATAGTTGCAGCGGTAGGTTGTGGAGTCTTAGGGTACGTCTTCACTACCCTCCATATCGGCGGGTAGCAATTGATTGCTTGGGGATCGATATATCACATCTCATCTAGATGCGATATATCGATCCCCGAATGCGCTTATATCGATTCCATAACTCCACCAATCCGAACAGAGTTGCGGAATCGACAGGGGGAGCCGCGGACATCGATCCTGAGCCGTGAGGACGGTGAGTAATTCGATTTTAGATACTTCGACTTCAACTACGTTATTCACGTAGCTGAAGTTGCGTATCTAAGATCAATTTTCCCCCGTAGTGTAGACCAGCCCTTATTTGGTTAAACTACTTTGGTGACCCTGCTTTGGTACTTGCACTTACACATAATGATGCCTTATGAAAACACAGCCACACAGTATGCTCTTTGCTGTCCTGGAGGAGGAAATGGCCCTGTCCTAGGGCATCTCACAGCCTAAGCCCACGTCCAGACTAACCCGCGGCATCGGCGGGTTAAAATCGATTGCTCGGGGATCGATATATCGCGTCTAGTCTGGACGCGATGTATCGATCCCCGAGCGCGCTTATATCGATTCCGGAACTCCATCAACCCGAACGGAGTTCCGGAATCGACATGGAGAGCCGCGGACATCGATGCCGCGCCTTCTGGACGGGTGAGTACCTCGATTTTAGAAATTCGACTTCAGCTACGTTATTCACGTAGCTGAAGTTGCATATCTAAAATCGATTTTAATACCTTAGTCTGGACGTGGCCTTAGAGCAACGAAACATGGCACAGACAGACTGTGCTTGGTGATGGGAGAATGGAAACATCACAGTACAGAGTGACTTTGAATATATGTATTCACATGTAGAGAGAACTCCATTTTATATATAGGAATACGTCCTGATTTCTGTCATACTATTTCTAAATTAACTTATACAGTTACAAGACCAACAGTCTTAACTACTATGGAAGGATGGTGATGGTGAGTTTGGGAATGACTGCTGCATAACTGTGGCTATGCCATGTTTAAACACCAATAGCATGTTGCTTGAGCCAGCTGCACTCAGGGCCTCTCCTGTGGCTTGATGACACATACCCTTCTCACAACAACCAGTAGATTTGTGGTAATGATCAAAAGGACTTAAAATGCTTGGAATGTGGTTTAGAAACCCGCCTTGGCATCCCGCTTTTCATGTCTTAGCATAAATGCCTCAACTGTTTTTATTGTTCTTGCAACTGCTTGTTTATATCAAATGAAGGAGATTGGGCTGCAGTGTTTGCATTTGACACTACTTGAAATGAGATGATAAAGTCTATTTTGATTATGCTGCTAAAATATTTCATATGAATAATGCCAACAGCCGGGTCACACCTTTTGGTTTTAAATACAAGATTATTCCAGGATCACTAACAGACAAATTCTTTTTTTAGAAAGTGTTTCTAATAAACTATCAAGCAGAAAATATGTTACAGAACAGAAATGTAATTTCTGTTTAAGTTACAGTTGTGCCACATCTGTATGCATCTGCAGTTTTTTCCCCATACAACTGTAAGTTTAAAAGTTTGAATAGTGAAATCTCCCATGTTGGATGAAAAGACAAGTAACTATTTTCAACAGGAAAAAAAAAGAACAAGATTAATATGGAATACACTAATGAGAAAATTATCTGAGTATCAATAGCAATGAGTTTAAGAAGCTACAAAAAGACAAATGTCACGTAGTCAGTGAGTGTCCTAAAATATCTATAATTCTGAAAATAGCATATGGTTTCAAATTTGGCCTGCCTGATCTTAAAATTCTGTGGATAATGTTTTCTTAGAATTGAAAATGCAACCAACTCTAGGTCACATTTTATTTGACTGCTGATTAGGGGAGATTTTCTCATGTCTTATTAGGCCTAAATTCAATATAATGATTCACAGCTTCCTGCCTCATAATGTTCAGATCTTCCTTCACTCTGGGAAGAATCAGGTTTGGCAACCTCATGGTGCATAGTTTATGGTCCTCTCTTTCCATGTTATCCATAGTAATTCTCCTTTAAGCAGGCTGTTGTTGCTAAATGCTGTCCCAACTTCTGTGTGTTTTAAATAGCCCATCTCAGTGGTTGTAGTTCAGTCTAGGAGGTCCTATTCTGAATGGTGAAAGTGTCAAATATATTCCTGACTTCATAGTTAGTACAGCCTTTGACTTGACCTAGGCAGTTTATTTGAGCTTCTCTAATTTAAGGCTAGGACTCATCCCCTTAAGTTTTTTTTTTTAAATCACCATAACTCTGCCTATGAATCAATTCTAAATTTAACAATAGCAATTGGGCAAATCTTGAAATTAACATCCAAGCCTCTCTTAACTACTGTCTTTGGACACATTCTAGAAATAGGCATCACTTATCTGTGGATATATCTTTATGGTGCCTTTGCTTTCACAACTACAATTGTGACAGGCCCTTCTGTGGACCATACATGTCTGGGGGGAGAGGGACAGAGGAAAGTTTCTTTCCATCCTCCTTCCTCTTCTCCCTCAGCTTTAGCACCTGTAAAAAGATCTGTCAAAATCTGACTCTACGTGCCTGTGAAGTGTATTATGTTACACATAATAGCAGAATAACACCAGCTGTAAGAATATAAAGTCACATAAAGTACCAAATGGACCAAATTCACCTTATAGCTAAACTCATTAATATTGGAGACATTCAAAAGAAAGTTAAGGGCCAACAGAAAGGGTGAATTACATATATGACAAATATTCACATATGGAAAAAGTTTTACAGAATGTAACCTGGAAAACAAATCAGGAAAATTATAAACCATCTGGAATATACATCTGAAACATGAGAAAAACAAAACAGGAGGAGCATCTTAAAATAAGGAAATAATAATACCTAACTCTCAAATAGCACTTCTCACTCATAGATCCCAAAGCATTTTACAATGGAAGTCAGTTTCATTAAGGTCTCCCAGAAGGCCAGTAGTAGAACTGGGAATAGAACCTACAACTCCTGAGTCCCAGTCCAGTGCGCTGTCTCCTAGGAAACACTTCTTTCCTGAAAGAAAAACAACATGTGCTGCACAGGAACACTCAGCCTAGCTAATAAAATATGCTTAATTTTTATTATTGGGTACCATAAGTAATTTTGTTTCTCTTCTTTGAGACCCACTCTTCAAGATCTTACTTAGAATACATTGTGCCCTGATGCCCTCAGGCATGCAGGTAGCATATGGGTAGGGGACACGTGGAAGCTAGAGTCCTCAGCAGGATTGCCAGCTGACTCAGGCTGAATGCTGCTAGGGCAGGACAACCCAAGGTGATGGCACCCAATCAGCTGTCTGGATGACTTTCAGGGAGCTAGTGCCAATTAGGGTACTAAGAGGAAGCATGTTCTGCGCTCCCCAGCCATAGTGAGGCTGACCTCTAAAAAGAGTTCTGGGAGGAAGAGAGTCTTACACATTACACACTCTCTCTGTGTGCCTCTGGATGGGTCGGCTGCAGTCAGACCCTTAGTTTTTTACTCATTCTCTATTCTGACAAAAATTCCCATTCATTCCCCTCCCCCACCACCTTTGATTACTACTTGTCCTGTTGAAATCTAGGCTCTTTAAAACAGGAATTGAGTTTTCCTGGTATATGGGGGGCAGCATCTGTGGCATTGTGGCTGGTGCTGAAATACAGATAAGAAAGAATTTGGCTACTGCTTCTAGTTATGTTCTGTAAATGATTACACCAATAGGAAAAATGTTCAATACAAATGCATTGTATATTATAACTGTTCATCAGAGGGATTTGGTACAAAGGGAAAGTCATGGTGGCAAACAGTGAACTAGGGAGCAGCTAAAAACTAAACAGGTTAATTAGAATGAGATGTGATCATCAAATTAGTATGTGGCTGATGACACACAACCGTTCTCTTTTCCCTTTCCTAGTGTTTTCCCTTTGCCCAATATCAAAAAGAAAACTGAAATGTTCTACCAGTTAAACCTGCCTAAGATCCTTATTGCCACTTCTTTCTTGACTGGGAAAAATAGAAATGAATGTAAACCAGATTGATTTGCTAAGATTGAAGTGGTGGGTGAGGAGGCTAAGGAATATGGTGAGGGGGGAGGGCAGTTATACAGGGGCTGCAGCGGCCTCCTCCTCGACTGGTTTTGCAGGTCCTAGTTCATCACTGACTGCACGAGAATGAGCGAGGTGTTTACAATGTCCATGATTGCTGTCTTGAGCTGAGCAGGGTCCATGCTTGCCATGCTATGGCATCTGCACAGTTCACTCAGGGAAAAAGGCGCGAAACAGTTGTCTGCTACTTGCACAGAGGGAGGGGTGAGGCTGTACTCAGAACCACCCGCGACAATGTTTTTTGCCCCATCAGGCACTGGGATCTCAATCCAGAATTCCAATGGGTGGGGGAGACTGCGGGAACTATGGGATCGCTATGAGATAGCTACCCACAATGCAAAGCTCCGGAAATCGACACTAGCCTCAGTACATGGACGCACACCGCTGAATTAATGTGCTTAGTGTGGCCGCGTGCACTCGACTTTATACAATCTGTTTTAAAAAACCAGTTTCTGTAAAATCGGAATAATCCTGCAGTGTAGACATACCCTGAGTTACTGCTGTGGAGCAGAATATTGTAAAGAGGGGGGAAAGGGAGATTTCTTTTTCTCCTTATGATCATTCAGTAGTGTCATGATCCATGATCGTGTACAGAGGCAAGTATCTACACTGCATAAGTAAAAAAACTAAGATATTGGTTCTTGAGAAGAAAGATTATGCTTCTTAGCAACTGCTCTGAGTCCAAAGAGCTGAATGGAACGTTGACTCTTTTGCTGCACAGATGTTAACTTAATACAAATGTACCACACTCCATTGTCAGTTTAACTGAATTAATATCACTTTGTATGGCAGATACAAAGCAGCCACCTTAATCTGCTACCACAATTCAATTCAACCTGCACAACAGCATAAAACTAAACTGTCTATGAACTGGAATAACCTTTTTGTATTTCTCTCAACTGGGCTTTTTCCAAGAAGTCACCATTTCTGGTGTCTGCTTAGAAACTGTGCATATGCCAAACCTATTCCGTTTTCCTATTATCAGGCCAAGTTGGAATATTTTATTGTAAATACAGTGCAGAATTGTAGCTATCTATAATTTTTCTTCCACACATGTTGTCCAACATCTGCTTGATGACTGATAGTACTTTATTTTTCCAACAACACTACTTTCGTTTGACAGTAATAAATTTAACTCTCCATGGCAAAATCATCTACTGGCTCTAAATACATGGTTAATGCATTTTGTGTGCCTCTACTTAAAAGAAGTGATTGTTTTAACATATAGTGCAGAGAGCCTGATTCAACCACTTCAGCATTCAGTGGAAGTTGTATTTGGCCCATAGATAGCAGACCAAGTTGCTCCTGCTGAAGACCCAATTTCATATAGTGCTTTTAGTTTTTGTTCTTCACTAACCCCTTCTAGTGTGTTAAAGGTGTCAGTATTGACTTGCGTAGCTTTCCCCTCCATGTTTGGAACCCATCTGTGGAGGACTTAAGGAAATCCTCTCAAAGCACAGCACTTGAGGCAGTTCTGCTGTGGATCAGGGTCTGCAGGGAATGACGGTGCAGATCCAATGTTTAGAATCAGAGCTCTGGAAAGCCAGGCCTAACAAGAAAAAAGGTTAAGGAGGCCTCACCCCTATCACTTGAGAGGGAACTTGCAAAGTTTATCTGCAGTAAGACAATGATAAAGAAATTCCATAAGGGCAAACTAGCAAAGTTTCCTTGATCTTATCTGGGGAATATAAATGAAGACAAGCATTAGAGCCCACTCTCACAACACTCTCACGTCTTATCTAACCCCAGTGAAATGAAAAATTACTCATATTCCAAAAGAAGCAGCAGATCTGATGGACCAGAGTAGTTCATTTCCATCTGGTGCAAGCAGCTGGTAGGAAATAAGGTGGTAGAGGACACAACACTCATTTATATAGCCTCACCCTCAAAACATTGGTCCACAATAAGATGAGAGGTAGGAAGGGGCACATGTGCACTCTAACAGGTGCTGGTTGGGGAAAGACTTATCATTGGCTGCACCATTTGGTGCATCACCCATAAGTGTGAATCTACAGAGTCACTTTGCAGGACTCTGGTTACAAGTAAATAACCTTCTGATCCCTAACTAAGATGTAGTGAGGAATAGTACTTTGTCTTGATATTAGGCAAACTGGTACACGTCATGTAAAAGCCTCTTTAACCCTCAATTAGTGATTAATAGCAGCTTACATAATGGTTGGTGTGGTTTCCATTCCTGTCTCATTTTTGTTAAGTATGGGCATGCTGTTCCTTCCGTACATAAATGACTCATTTAACATGCTCACTCTTGTTTATTGGAACGGTTCTCTGAAAGCATGTAGCTTCTCTTCCATTAACGACTTGAGTTAGCTTTACACAAGCATCTTAGAATTATACCCTGATAACACAGTGACTTTTGACTACAGTTTTTACTGCATTCATTTAATCAATCTGCTGTTTAATAACATTAAGTACTTGCTTAAGATTACACATGAAGGGCCCAATCCTAATATAAGTTCCATGCGTGTATCTCTTGGCCCTGTGTAGTTAGTGTATTGACTCCATTTTATTAGAATATTTTATTTATAGGAAAACCTTCCAGTTCCTAAATAGGATCAGCTGGTATGGTATCACCATGTAACATCCTTTGAGGTTACAAAAATCTGTGCATATTTTGTAGCAAGCAAGAATGTCTGAATATTAAACTGTGCACAGGGCAGATGTGTCAGCTATTGAGTAATACACTGTAAGTTCTTCACAGACAATGGAATCCTGCAGTTGAAATTTCTGGTGAAGACAATGGGAGTTTTGCTTCTGCAAGGACTAGGCAAGAACTAGAGGATTAAGCCCCAAATCAGCAATTCAGTGCTGCTCACCAGCCTATAAAACCTACTATTTTTGCTTTATGAGAGCTTTTTAAAGAAGGGTGTTAAAGTCTGGTTATTTTATAACAATGATAAATTATTAATAGAGTACAGTATTTTGTCAATACATAATTAACATAATGTTTCAATTAATTTTATGCATCCAGGTTGTTTAATCTTGCTTTAAAGCATTATAAAATCGATCATGCATTGGCAGTCACCACACATTAATATTTCTGTGTAAAATACAGAAAACAAGTGTGCTTCCAAGCAGTAGGGGGAAGACTTAAGGTGTGTTCAAGGGTGTGGGTATGGAATTACAGTGTGTCTCACTTCACACTGATTCTCTGGGAAATATGCTGCATACCACAGTACCGTTCAAGCACAAAGATGCCACAACTGGTTTGTCATGTTTAACATGGCTGGGGCAACAGCTTAAGCAACTTCGCAATTTTTGTTTTCTTAGTCACAGGTATTCACGTAACAGTTTGGAATGTTCTGTATTTATTACCATCCTGGGGTTTACAGTTACAATCCAGGAATGAGATTTTTCACCCCTGGGCCAGTCCCTGTAGGCTGGGTAAAAGGTTCAAAGTGAGATAAAGGGCTCTAAAAGCCTCAGATGCAGCCAGTGCAGAAGCTGAGGAGGACAGTCTTTGCAAATCCCAGTGCAGAGGGAATGCCAGGGTTGTGGGGCTGGGAGGGCTGTAAGGGGGTAGTGAAGAGAAGGTCTAAATTATGAAAAAGACTGTTCTGGCCTCCTGAGTAGCCCAGAATTGGGAGTGAACACAGGGGACTTAAAGCAACCTTAGCCTCCCCTCTCTATGTTGCACGTTCTGTGCTGTGCCAGAATCTCACATAAGGTTCCTTTCTTTGGTCTTATGTAATCAGCCCTCAGTGTGGACCTCATATCACTTGAGGACAACAACTACACTAAACTCTGGGCCTATGTTATCAATACCCACTGAACAAATACACACATCTGTTGTAAAAGTAGCACTAATGGGCACATATAGGCACTATTTAAATCAAAGGGGCTCGTGTCACATCCATGCGGTTCTGAGATGCCTGTTAAATTGAATATCTGCTAACACAGCGTCTTTCAGGAAGACTGCACTGCTTTAAGGCTAGGAGACTATGATAATAATCAGAGGGGACTGTTCACTCTGAATTCTAAACTTGTGCCTTGGTCTGGTGGTATCAGAACCTAAAGACATCACCTGTCTCTCCTCCTTCCTGTTACTGAGACCTCACAGTGCAACAGACTGATGTTGCCAGATGATTCTCCAAATCACACTAACTCCTCCAAAGATGTTCCTTTTTCTGCCGTCTTGAGGAGCCTTCAGGTAAATTTAGGCTCTGATGGCAAGGAGACAAGAGCACAAACCATACAGAAACCATCTGAGCTCCTGTCAAGTCCAGAGTCTTCCAGTTTATTGCAAGACCTCTAGCCCAGTGACAGCACTTCCTTTATTCTCCTCAACCTAACAAGAGGAGGCCCGGGCTGTCCAGCAGAGTACCTGGTGTTTGTTCAGGATGAAGCAGAGGATTCTGGGAATGACTTTATCTCCCATGACAGCAGTACCTCATGGTTTCTATGAGTGCAGGAATTGGCCCATGATAATTTGATTGCTGCCACTTGAGCACAGCTCACCAAAAATGCCAACACAAGCAATAATGGTGAAAATGTTCATCTTTGCTCGGGAGATGGGCAGCCAAAAGATTCCAGCCCCATCCTTCACCTGTCCCGAGTAGAGAAGAAGTTGAAGTGCACAGCTGAGGGCTATGATCGGACGTTTGTGTGGCCAGCTCACTTCAAATATCATTTAAAAACTCACAGGAATGATTGTTCCTTCACCTACCCAGCAGAAGGCTGTGAGAAAAGCTTCTTTGTCCTGCAAAGGCTGAAGGTGCACATGTGAACTCACCATGGTGAGAAACCATTTATTTGCACTGAGGTGGGTTGTGGGAAGCAGTTCAAAATGGCTGAGAATCTAAAGTAGCACCTATGGATTCACACTGGGGAAAAGCCCTTCCTGTGTGAGGCACAAGAATGTGATCGTTCCTTTGCTGAATACTTCAGCCTTCGGAAATACCTGGTTGTCCACTCAGGAGTGAAGCCCCATCAGTACCATATCTGTGGGAAGACGTTTTCCCAGAGTAGTAGCCCGAATGTGCATATGAGAAAGCACCACTCCAGAATTGGAGCGGCTGGAAGCAGAGAGCGAGAGCAACTGGAGTCGCTGCTGGGCAGCAGCTTGCTGGAGGAAGAACCTGTGCATATTAAGAATCTGATCTCCATGAACTCTCAGCCTCGTCTTGGTGTGAAGTCTCTGCAACTGCCAGATACTGAGTCTATTATTGGAGTAGAGGAGAAGGTTCTTGCTGAAACAAGACCAGGCACCCTCCAATCAGCACCTGATGTGGTTTTGTTACAGTCTCATCACCTGGTCGCCATGTCAACAGGGAGACACTCCTATGAGGTGTCTGCTTTACAACAGTAAATCTACAGTTACAAAAGGAAGAAGAAACCAATGATATAGTAAGAGAAGACACAAGATATAAAGACAGAGAACATATTTCTGCATGCAGATCTCTTAAAGGAGAGATGCAGATCCTGAATACAGAGTACATGCTGTGCAGGCAGCTTACTTTTCATGTCTTGCTGCAATAAAAACTAAACTGTAGTCCAGAATGAGATATGAGATGTAGAACATGAGAGTTCCTGGTTACTGAAGCAGATTCCTGAAGCTAAATTCAGGAGGCAGTAATCATGTTGGATTGACAAATGGGACTTTCTAAACCTGCCATTGGGAGGGATGCAGCACCTCCACCACTGCAACATCAAGCCACTTTCACCTGAAGCTGAAGTTTGTTCACAAGCTCCAGCACTTACAAGGCATTAGTATTGCTTAAGCAACTAATAGGGGCTTTTCTTAGAGGAGAATATTTAGGGTGTTTGTGCAGTCCCAGAGCATTGCAGTCCCATTTTTCCTTCTAAGTTCTGAAGATTTATTTCCAGGGTGACCCTAACTAGAATCTGAGGCTCTTCCTTGAGGAGCAGGAACTTCTCCACCACTCTTCCTTGCTTTATGAAAATATGTTCCCTAGAGTTTTACCTTGCCCCAGAGTCTGAGGCCAGACACAAGTTAGAGGATTACCTCAGAGCTAGCTCTGCTGCTTACTTTGCCCCATATTTCTTCATCTCTAAAATGCATATTAGATATTCAGTAAGATTGCCATTCAGCAAGAGCAGAATTACACCAATATTCTGGTCAGGAACTATCCCATGCACATGTCACCCAAACAGATTATTCCTGGTAGGAATAAGAATAATTGTAAAAAGGTTGTGCTTCAGGGCAAATGCCAGTTCAAAGGAGTACATGAGAAAATATGTGCAATGACCTCCCAGAATTTGGCCCAGATGTACCCATCAATATTTTGTACACTTTCCATTGTATACTTCTGTCATAAACCTAGTCCCAGATTTGGAACTTAGCGTCCAAAATATGGGGGTTAGCATGAAAACCTCCAAGCTTAGTTACCAGCTTGGACCTGGTAAAGCTGCCACCACCCAAAAAATTAGAGTGTTTTGGGGCACTCTGGTCCCCCCAAACCTTCCCTGGGGACCCCAAGACCCAAATCCCTTGAGTCTCACAACAAAGGGAAATAAACCTTTTCCCTTCCCCCCTCCAGGTGTTCCTGGAGAGACACACAGAAGCAAGCTCAGTGAATCTAAACAGAGGGATTCCACCCTCCCCGTTTCCAGCCTTGGAAAACAGAAGTACCGAGAGCTAATCTCTCTTCCCCCCTCACCCAGAGGGAATGCAAAGTCAGGCTAGTAAATCTAACACACACAGATTTCCCCCTGACTTCTTCCTCCCACCAATTCCCTGGTGAGCACAGACTCAATTCCCTGGAGTTCCCCACTAAAGAAAAACTCCAACAGGTCTTCAAAAGAAAGCTTTATATAAAAAGAAAGAAAAATACATAAAAATGGTCTCTCTGTATTAAGGTGACAAATACAGGGTCAATTGCTTAAAAGAAATATGAATAA
The DNA here is from genome assembly GCF_007399415.2 of Gopherus evgoodei. NCBI lineage: Eukaryota > Metazoa > Chordata > Testudines > Testudinidae > Gopherus > Gopherus evgoodei. The sequence continues at coordinate 329,739,838 of NC_044322.1, read as the reverse complement.
ACAGCCTTATTCAAAAAGAATACAATTCAAAACACTCCAGCAACTATACCATGTAAATACAAAAAACATATAAATCACTATCTGATCTTTTGTACTTACAACTGGGAAACAGAAGATTAGAAAGGCAGGAAACAGAGATCCTCTCATAGCCGAGAGGGAGATAGGCACAAGACAAAGAACTCAGACACAAACTTCCCTCCACCCAGACCTGAAAAAGTCTGGTTTCCTGATTGGTCCTCTGGTCAGGTGCTTCAAGTTACCTCTTTCCAGGTGTAAGAGACATTAACCCTTAGCTATCTGTTTATGACAACTTCATTTATTGTCTGTGTGTTTCACATAAGGTTTGCCTTTCACTGAGTTTTGGGTAAAATATTAAAATGTCAAAAAAGAGACATACATATCATAGAATATTAGGGTTGGAAGGGACCTTAGGAGATCATCTTGTCCAACCCGCTGCTCAAAGCAGGACCAATCCCCAAATGGCCCCCTCAAGGAGTGAACTGTCAACCCTGGGATTGAACTCTCAACGCATATAATTCTTTCTAAATCTGCCACTTCTTAGATTTGAGGTTAGGGGTTCTACAAAGCCACACCTCAGTGAACGAACGGCAGAAAAGCAATTTAGTTTCGTTCTAGAAAACAAAAGAATCATTGTGATAGTTAAATGCTGAAACCCTTTATTTGGGCCACATAAAATATACTATATCAAGTTTGAAACATCAAGGAAAATAAAGCAGAATTACTGTATGCTGGCTGGTAATACAGATGTCTGTATTGTTTAACATGTTTCATTTTCTTGATTTTTAACATATTTTTAAAGTTTTGTATCTAATAGCTCTTTCCCTGAAACTCTTGTATTTGTTAATTTATTCTATGGAGTATAATTCTGGTTAACAATAACTGGTGCCATTGGTTTTAGTTTAAACCAACGTTTGGCAATTCAAGACTGGCTAAAAGCAGATTTAAGTTACTGGTAAGTATTAGTTTTGCTAATAAAACAAAACCCTCAAACAATTTGAAATGATGGTTTGTTTTGCTCCATCAGCACTCTTTCACATGACCATCTTTCAGCTACACTGCAAATGGCTGAGGATGGATTGCCTGGATCAAGTTCATCAGCTGTGAGTTGTAAATGGCAAACTGTAGTACAGAAGTATAGCCTTCTTGTTGCCTTCTTAAAGGTTAATGAAAGTAATGGAGGCAATGTGATCTAAGCAGTGTAGGAGCCTGGAACTCCTCAGTTCTAATCCCGGTCCTGATTCTCACTGTGTAGCCATGAATATGCCAATTTTGGTCAAAAATTTCAAACTGGTGTGCCTAGCATTAGTCACTTAAATAAATGTTTTGGTGAATATTTGACAGTGATTTGGTATTCAGTGGTACTAAGCATTTGCAGCTCCAATTGACATCAATGCTAAATGTGGTTGCTGAGCACCTGAAAAGAGGCCACTTCTATTTAGGTGCCTAAATATTGATTGAACAACTGGCCCTCAGTTGGACTGAGACATTGACTATATAGGCACTGGATCGCACCCCCCCCCAATATCTTTGAAGTGGGAGTCAAAATGGTGACAAAGAAACAGTGGATCTGTCACTGCCCAGTGATGGAATTTCATTAATTTGTGATAAAATTGCTCAGACAACTTGTTTAAAATGTAAATAAAGTGCTTTCCAGCAGCTCACCTGCCTCAGACTTCAGTTATATGGCTGACTCTGCAATCCTATATGTTCCAACTCCTTTAAGCCTTGCCTTGAAGTTCCTTTGAGGCCTATTAGACCCACATCTAGAAAGAACCATTTTAGCTATAAATTATGTATTAATTATAATGATTACTTAAGAATTCCCAGTAATCACTCTGAGGTTTAACAGGTTCTTGTCCCAAGATCAGGCCCAGTAAATTACTGCATAGTTTAGAACCCTGATGTGCACAGGTGCAACACTCACACTTTAGAAACCCTTTTGTATTTGCAGTAGTTTGTTCATGCATTTAGCAAAGTCACAAATATGCTAACCCAGTAAGGTAGATAGAGATACTACAGAATGTACATCTGAAATCCACATACTCACACCACCCTTGCAGAACAACCTGAAATGTCAGCCGTCATCTTCCTCATCACCATCATCTTGCTCGTCATCACCAGTGGCCGTACCCTGGCACATCCCAAGGGCTACATCCATCTCTGTCTCTCTCTCTCTCCTCCCTCCTGCCCACAGTCTGGGATACAACTTTTACAATATGTTACACTGATGCCACTATGTCTAATGCATATTTAGTAGGGGTTTCTCCCCTCTTCCTTATTTGTATTTCCTTGCCCTACTAATGTTAATGTGCCCTTCTTCTATAGGTTAATATAAATATTAATGATCTCAACCTATAATAATATACTTCAATTTGTTGTCATGGTACTCTTGTGGTCAGATATCTGAGGATGTTCTATCGAAAAGCCAGTGTTAGCTCATGTTCCTGTAGTTGGCTGGTGTCTTTAGGGACAAAAATCCCCCTTATTCATTCTATTTCCAATTACCCAAAGCTTAGGGACAACAGTTAGTCCATTCATCTGTGCCAAAGTTCATAGGCTTCAAGCCTTATTCTAACTGCTCGAGCTAATGTCTTTCAGAATACAGGCCTGTAAATTACTTACACTACTGCTGAATAAAATAAATGCTAAAGCTAGCTCTATGGGCTACAATTAGTTTCCTGTTAACATATGTCCGTATTCCTATTGTTTTGTGTGCAGTCCTGCGCTGTCTGTCTAATGAGCCTGACTCCTCTCAAGTTTGAATGACCTATCATTTTAAGGGAGACATCAGGGCAAGTTCCAGCGTCTATCAGCTGAGAATTGTCAGTCTGCTCTCTGGCTGCCACTGGCCCGTTGGAATACCATAGAATTGGAAGCAGTGAGGTAGTATCTCAAACCAGATGTGGCATAAAATCTTCCACATCAGGGTTTGTTGCTTTTCAATACCTTATCAAAGTCATCTAGGAGTTGAAGTAGAGACATATGCATTGAGCTATTACATCCTGAGTAACAGAGGTTCAGCTTTACTTATGTGAATCTGATTTTACCCAGGGTATAAGACTGTTGCTATTTGACATACCTCTTCTGTGACAATATATGTTCATCAGAAGAAACATAACAAGAACACTGCTTTAAATTTCAGCTAAAATCCTAAAACTAGTGCCATACATCTTCCTCCCTCCCTCTCTTCCTCTTATTGTTTGTTTGTTTCAAAGATAAAAAATAGTTTTTAAATTAATAAATATTGTTCAAGTGTTTAGTTTCTTAGGGTACATCCAGATTACCTGCCGGATCAGTGGGTAGTGATCGATCTATCGGGGACTGATATATCCCATCTTGTCTAGATGTGATATATTGATCCCCGAACATGCTCCCATCAACTCCAGAACTCCAACAGGGCGAGTGGTGGAAGCAGAGTCGATGGGAGAGCTGTGGCCATTGATCCTGCGCTGTGAGGACGGGAGGTAAGTTGAAACAAGATACATTGACTTCAGCTACGCTATTCCCATAGCTGAAGTTGTGTATCTTACATCGACCCCGTCCTCCCCCCAGTGTAGACCAGCCCTTAGTCTTCAATCTGTCTCCCTCCAAAGAAACTTTAGAGTCTACAATTTATCAAAAAACAAAACAAAAAAATCAGATTTGTTAGCATAACAGCACAGTTCCCATGTTGTTAATCTGAAATGACAATAGAGGCAAATACTTATGTAAAATTACCTCTCTACGCAAGTAATAAACAATAGCAGCAAAGAACACTTTTCTCCTTCCCAAGGGGCCTAAGTGCATAGTTTCATTTACTCAAATTATACGTTTCTTTAAAATAAATAAATAAAAATAAAGTGTAGATGCCAAAGTAACATTAGTGCTTTTAAAGCTGAAGTCTCATCTCTTCTGACATATTTGGAGTAATAGAAAAATCAGCAAAGCAGGAATTTTGCATGTAAAGTCTGAAAAGACACATTTGTTTTTATTTCTCAAAATGAAATTATAGAGACAGCCTTCTAACAGTGGTGATGACAATGCTAGACAAAAGTGGAAGGATAGATAGATATTTGCAGAAATTAATTTTTAACCTCTAAAATAGGGACTTATGAGTTTCTTGTTACCAAATTGGGACTCTGGAGTTTACCTGTCCCACTTCCTCCAATCAATAAGCGAGTAACCAATTTTCAACTTCAAGCCTAAATCTAGATCAAAATTTGGTCAAAATGTTCTGTATTTTTTCAAGGAAACTTTTCATCAAAAATTCTATTTTTAACCCCTATCAAAAAAAATCACTACCCTATTTTATAAAATTGTTTGGGCTTTTTTGACCAGCTATAAAGCTGATTGACATTTTTAGACCATTTATAAAATTTGTTAAAATTTTGAAAATCTAGTAAAACATTTCCAAACATTCCCATAGAAATTGCTTTTGTTTTTTGCCAACCATCTGCAGCAAACTCAGATTTAACTATGAGTTAGTTCTTCACTTAAGAAATATCATAAGCAGCAAAAAAAAAAAAAAAAAAAAAGACACCATTTAAAAAAAAAACAAACCCATGAAGAACATTTGCTATAGGCAGAACGGGAAACCATTACCTCATCATCTTTGGAATTTTTGGTCTTGAACTGAGGACTTCCAGGAAGAATGCAATTCATAAGTAAATTGAAAATGATCTATCTGTTTCATTCCCTGCACTAATCTAGCACTGTCAAGACAAAAATGTAATGCTACCATTCTGAAGAGGGGATTTATAAAGAACCCATCATTCAAAGGCAGCTTGAACTGTCTACATCCATCTGATCATTGAGGGGATGGTAGTCAATGAGTGAACCAAAATCAAGGAGCTATCGCTGTAAATGTCAGCTACATGGACCTTCATAATCTACAGAGTCCACAACATGGAAGTCAGCTTTACTGCATGCACAATTGTTTATCTAGCCAAGTCAGCTTTTCATAGTTACCACATAATAATATCTAATACCCTGATCAAAAACTCATCAAAATCATTGAGAGTCTTTCCACTGACTTAAGGGCCAGAGCCCCAAACCATCAGATAGCATAGTTTTCCCTGTGTTTAGCATATGAAATGACTGTATGGTATCTGTTGGTAAATGGTGATTTTTATGGCAAACACTATATATTGCTTTCACTGAAGTTTCCCTATTGCATTTTAAAGTGGTATTGCTCAAGTTTTTCAAGGATGGGACCAGACATGGTTGAATAGGAAAGTGTGCCATTTTTATAATCTCAAACCATGTACAATAGGTAACTGCTAAGATCCTGTTTTCATGAAGACACACTTTGCAACCTGTCACACTGGGTCTAAAAAGCTGTAGAAAGAAAATGTGAAACTTGCAAAAAAACTATACCAAATTCATGATTTTTTTTGGCAAAGCTTTGTTTAAAACACTTTTAACATGCTATGACAGGTAACATACTATATCTGTTCCTTCAGAGTCCCCTAAATCAATCTTCTGTGGTTTTTCCAGTTCTTTAAATGGCATAATAATGCTAAACAGGTGTCTTCTGTTCCTATTCCATTCAGCAAAGTGTCTATGTGTAGTTATAGCATGCAGTAAAATAGGATATTTAGATATTAACTCAGTCTACTACACATATATATTTGCCAAATGTTCAGGATAAGGGGTCAGGTTTGTGAATCCTTAACTCCCCTTCTTAGGAGACCTATGAGGAAGCAACAGCAGTTAATAAAAAGTTAAGTTACTGCAACTAAATCTGTTGATATTGTAGTACAGGTAGCATATAACAAGAATACATGACCTAAGCCCTGCATGACAGAATGGGTTAAGAGCAATTGTCCACACCTCTTCCCACCCATGATATTCTCTCCCCTGCCTCCCCTTGAGCTGGGGGAGTAGCTTCTGACTCAGGAGGAATTCTTCAGAGGTAATTTCTGTCCACTTTCATTCACCTTACTTAAGTGGAAAGTGAATTTGGCTGTCCAGAGAATCAGGCCCTGTCTATTTGCTTTTTATTTATTTTAATGGTAGGTTTTGTTTATGCTTTGATAAGCAATATAGAATTAAAATATTTTTATTTATTATTTGTTTGAGAAGAAAAAGAAAAATCCCTCATGGAAGTGCAGGAGAGTTGCTCGAGTGGAACACAATGGCTCTTTTACTTGTCAAAATATGTATGCCACCTGCAGAAATGATAAAATGATAAAATGTACAGACAGTATAAAGTTGTCTAGAAACACTTCTCTGTTTCTATGAAAACTGTATGGTTAACCTGAATAATGACAAATTCCTTTAAAATTCTCTCAGAATGAATGTCTACTTGAGCACTCACCACTACTGCACATAGATAGTTAACCCAACGGAAGCTACTAAGGACATTATGCCAAGATCTAATCCAAGACTTTTTAGTCCACAGCTCAATGTTTCTTGTACCCAGAGTGATCTGTTATGTCTGGACAGCAGCTATACATGCGCACATTTACTCTTTACTGAAATTCATTATGATATTTTGATGATAAGAGGTTATAGAGCATGGACAGTAGCGTTTTCTCATATTTCTAATGAAATAACACACTTCTTTTTCTCAAAATACCCAAAAGGCAGAAATCCACATTATGAACTAGTAGCTTGTAACGTTTTATTCTGAAGAGTAACACTTTTTTTTTTCAGTTGTAAGACTGCATAAAGCTTCTGAAACTCTCAGCCTCCTTTTTTTTAGTTACACATAGGGCTGTAGATTAATTGCAGTTAACTCACACGATTAGCTCAAAAAAATTAATTGTGATTTAAAAAATTAATCATGATTAATCACACTTTAAACAATAGAACACCAATTGAAATTTATTAAGTATTTTTGGATGTTTTTCTACATTTTTCAAATATATCAATTTCAATTACAACACAGAACACAAAGTGTACAGAGCTTACTTTATATTTTTATTACAAATATTTGCACTGTAAAAATGATTAAAAAAATAGTATTTTTTAATTCAACTCATACAAATACTGTAGTTCAATCTCTTTATCCTGAACGTGCGATTTACAAATGTAGATTTGTTTTGTTATATAGCTGCACTCAAAATAGGCCTGATTCTCCTCTCACACTGTTGTACATGAGAGGAAAAAGTGAGAGGAGAATCAGGCCGGTTAATAATCTTTCTCTATTTCACATTCTTTTTTCTCACTTTTTTTGGAAACAAAACACCAGTTTTATAAATAGTGACATACTGGTTTGTGCAACAAAACAAAACAAAACAAAACAAAACAAAACAAAACAAAACAAAACAAAACAAAAGAGCTTTGTGCCTTGATCGAGGTGGGTTGGGAGAGCAATATTTAATCTCAGAATGACACAATCTCCTTTCCTTGATGTTATGTGCCTAGATGATGCATCACTAAGCATCAAATTGTCAGGTTATGTGCACACAAAATTAGAGGAGCACTGTAAAGTTTGTAAATGAAGAAAAGAAGGTATTTGGAAAGTAAACAACTATTTGCAGCTAGCCGTGTATGTTTGTGTATACACACATGTACATAAAGTGCCTCAAAACTTGGTTAAAACAGTGATAAGCTGTCCTATAATTCCTTTTTTCCTTCCAGAACATAGAGAGTGGATAAACTTAAACCTCTGAAAACCAGGGAATACAGTTAAAGTGCACCACCCCCACACCAAAACCTTAACTCTGCCCCTCAGCGCTGGCAATAGCCACTGGAAATGGTTTAGTGAGGGTGGCGCAAAGGTTTACAAACTACTAAGGGAAGGGTAAATTCTCCATCCCTTGAATTAGTCTAATTCAAGCTGAATCTCTCTGCTTTCACACTTGTTTCCCCAGCCAGTTTCTAGCAGAGTGATTTGATCTTCCTTCTTTACTGTTAGAATCTTGGACATCAGATCATTCTCCAGGGCTTTAAACTCAGAGATCAAATCCCTGATGTCCACCTTGGTGGCCAATTTATTTTCTTTGGCCCGGTCCTCCTTGCTTGTTTTAGCTGCCATTTTTAAACTTGCAGTCAGAGAGATCTCTCATGCTGAAAGCTTAATACTCTTCTTAATGATGTGTTTTAAAAAATCAGATATTTTAGGAGGGTCCATCCTCTGCAATGTTGTGCTTTGCTTTCTTGGAAGCTTTAATAGGTTTAAGGGATCAATGGAAGTAGATTCCTTTGCTATCTTTTCAGAGGTCAGGATTCAGTCAGCCTTCTTAGTCTGACTTCCTGATGGTTCCTGGATAACTCCCATTCTAACAACCACCATTTAAAAATCTCTCAAACTTTTTATTAAAGATACAAAAAAAAATAAAGCATTTGAAAAATGGTTAAAACATTTGAAATGTGACATATTAAGCAAGTCTTTCAGTTTAACAATATTCCTTATTCCCTTTCTCTTTAGCTATGTAGTCTTAGAGAGAGAGGAAACCCCGGTTAACTGTCCTGTAGATGATATTAAAGATGGTATCAATATTCACCTGTAGTTAGCAATAACCACTGAGAATGAGTCACTAAGGCTGGTGCCATAATAAGTAGACATGAAGGACTAAGAACGTGCTTTATATTGTGTTTCACAGATTTGAACACCAGCATTTATCTGCATGACCTCCAGGTGCATTCACTGTGCTAGGTATAAATATATTGAATGGTGCAGGAATGAGTTGTAGTACCTTGGCAGAACTGGAATTGTGATATGAATATGTGCATGTATACTCTGAAGGATAAAGTATGCCTCATTTCAGTGGTGAGGCATACTTTCTATCAGAAGTGGTGCACAAAGAGGTCTTCCTGTTCTGGGGATTAGAAAGACAAGGTGGGTGAATTGATACCTCTTATTGTCTCTCTTGTTGGTGAGAGAGACAATCTTTTGAGTTTACATAGAGCTCTTCTTCAGGTCCAGGAAAGATCCTCAGAGTGTCACAGCTAAATCCAAGATGGAACAGATTTTTTGGCATAAGTACTGTAGTTAAACACACATTGTAAGAGACCATTCAAGGTGAAATGGCCAGTTAATACCTCTGTAGTCACAGGATCAAAAAAGTCAGGGACAAGGGTGGGTTAGGGGGTTAGTGGGTTACAGATTGTTATAATAAGCCATAAATCCAGTGTCTTTATTAAGCCCATGATTTTTAGGGTCTAGCAAAGTTATGAATTTAAGCTCTCAGGCTTGTCTTTTGAAGGTATGATGCAGATTTGCTTTGAGGATGAGGACTGAGAAATCAGATATGGAGTGATCACTTTGTGAAAAGTGTTCACCCATAGGTGATATGGTGTTTTGCCATTAATCATTTTTCAGTGTGAGTTCATTCTAGATCATAATGATTGTTTTGTTATTGGGGCATTTAGTGCATTGGATAGAGCACGTCATGTATTGATAATCATGTGTAGGATACATGTGACAGTGGTCTCCAGGGCTTAGTAAGGGGTAAGTGGATGCAATATCTCAGAAGAAATCCTCAGGACAAGAGTGATGGTGTCATAGCATTTACAAGACTGAGGTAGTTTGTGTAGAGTAGGCTCGGTAGTTGAGTATGTGGCAGGCGTGCTACACCTGATCTAAACATAAGTTTTATCTTAGCAAAGTGAAGGCATTAGATTTTGTCTTACACTGCTCTATCCCCAGAATGTTCTGTAGCATCTCTAAGGACTTGTCTACACTTAAAATGCTATTGCAACAGAGCTGCAGTGCATTAGTGTAGACACTACCTACACCAACGGCAGGTGGTGGGGGAGGGGAGTTCTCCCATTGGTATACATAATCAACCTTCCTGAGAGGTGGTAGCCAGGTTGATATAAGAATTCTTCCATTGACCTAGCACTGCCTGCACTGGGGATTAGGTTGGCTTAACTATGTCACTGAGGGGTGTAGATTTTTCACATCCCTGAGTTATGTAGCTGGGTCGACCTAACTTTTTAGTGTAGAGCAGATTAGGGTGCTAGGAAGGAAGCTCCAATGGCCAAAGCACTTGGTTAGGACATAGGAGACCTGGGTTCAAGTCCTTTTTCCACCACAACTACCTATGTAACATAGCACAAGTCACTTAGGATGGTCTCTACTGAAAACGTATATCAGCATAGTTATGTCTCAGCAGGTATAGAGAGCCCTTGGTATAGAGAGCACTAGATTGAAAGAATAATTCTGTCAACCTAGCTGGTGCCTCCCAAAGGTTAACTACAGTGACAGGAGAATTCCTCCCTTTGCTGTAGTGAGTGTCTACACTGAAGTGCTACAGTGGCACAGTTGTATCACTGCAGCCATGCCCCTGTAGCCTTTTAAGTGTAGACATAGCCTTAGCTTCTCTGCCTCAATTCCCCATTTGTAAAATGGGGATAATAGCATTATACTACTTCACAGGTGTGTTGTAAGGGTAAATGCATGAAATATTGTGAGACACTCAGATACTATCGTAATATAGGACATATAAGTAAGTAAGATAGGTATGTATGTTATTGATGTGTTGGAGCATCGTTCAAAAAGGGCTGAGTTAAGGTAGAATGTACTTTTAGTTTTCATTTCCTGGTTTTCAGAAGTTTCAGTGTAGCTGAGCTAAATCATCTGGAAGGGCCCAAGGCACCCTTGGGTTACCTTAACTATATATCACAGCTCAGTTCTCCCCCTTCATTGCCTTTGTGTCCGTAACAACGATTATCTTAGCCAACTGCACCACTACCTAGACACTGTTTCATCTCCTCCAACCTTCCCTCTAGCTATGACCACCCCATGCCTGTACTGCTCCAAGTCCCCCCATTACTTACTGCTTTGAGCCTCTCCTTCCCACCTAGACATGATCCACCCTCTTCCTTGGCACTCCATGTCCCTGGTAAGCCTGCAAGAGTCGTGATGTGGTGGGAAGATGATGGAGTACTGAAATTTTCCTGTACCAGGGGGAGATAAGAAGGGGCAGGAAAATGGAAATGTATTGTCCCTACCTCAGATCTGGGCCTAGTCTCCACATCCATCAGCGGCACAGGAGGCTCAGAAAGGTGTGAAGTAGCCCATTCATCTCAAAGAACTGTTTTCAGCTGAAAGAGAACACCCCATGGAGATGAATACAGAGCTGTTGTTTCAGGCAGAGAGAGTGAAATCAAATAACTCCCATCCCTTCCTCTTGGGGTTTCAGTATCTGAGGCCTGTGCCAGGCACTGAACAGCACGCTCGTCTTGCTGCACTTGCACACTTCAATCTCTCTGGTGAATCAGCCAGGCTTCTCCCAACCTGGAGTTCTAAACTGTACCCTTAATAACATTTTCACTACTGCTTCTCCAAAGGGACATACACTAGCTGAGCTAAACTCTGAGAGGTGATATGAGTTTGGGGAGGATCAGAGTGACAGTCTGATTGGCAAAATAATGTAAGTACCAAACATGATTTTCCAAACATGATTTTTATGGGGCTCTGTATCTTGGGAACTCCTTGTTCAAATGACCCCATATTTGGGCCACTAACCTACCCTGAAATCCTTTAAGGCACAGCAAATTTCAAGATAATCCAAGTCAGCATGAGGATTTTAGAACACCTGGAATAGTCATTGTTTAATTTAGTAAGCAGCTCTCAACCTTAACTATAGCAGAACTGCAATTCCGCTGTAATATATATACATATTTCTCATCCCTTCCACCCTTTGCATATGTGCACTTCTAATTCTCTTCCCTGCTTAGTTGAGTAAACATCAACCTTTTTTCTTTTTCTCTCTTGCAAGAACAGATCTCCCTTCACCAAAGGTCCAGGTCAGAAGCAAAACAAGAACAAAGCTCCCTTCATTTTCCACTAACTATGAAGATATCTCCTCTGAGGATTAGTTTCTCCACTACTAATTGCTTTTAAATTGGATTTTTGCATTTGAGACGTTTAAGTGTCATAGTCAGGCTCCCCCATTACTAACAACTCTGATTCCCGCCCCCCTTAAATGTTATATGCAGTGCAGTGGGAAAGAGTGTTCTTGCTTTGTTCTATAAATAAAGATTTGAGTAGTTTATGAAGATAAGTCTGTATTTATTCTAAGCTAATTTTGCTCTGCTTTAGAAACACTGAAGCTTCTTGTATATATTCAGATATTCTAGTCTTTGTTATTGTCTGGTTAAAAATCACCTAGGAAGGTAATTGAATCCCAGACTGCATTTCTAGCTCCAAGTTTTGTACAAGATTTAAATGAGACCTCAGCTAACGTCATTTAGGCTCTGATTCAGGAAAGCATCCTTTTTTTAAAAAGCACTTAAGCGTATGCTTAACTTTAAGTACTGAAGTCAATAGGACTAAAGCACACACTTAAGTGCTTTTCTGAAATAGATGAACTTGAGTACATAGTTAAGCATTTTCTTGAATTGGTGCCTTAAAGAACTAGACGTACAAACCAAAGGACGAAAAATGCTCTGCTCTGTGAGAGCTTAAGCGCCCCTTGTGAATAGGGATGCTTTCCTAAATCAGGGCCAAGATCCAGCTCATTAGGTTTTGTCAGACTTACAAAGATAGTGTGATAGTGTGTAAATACAAAATTTGCTTATGCCACATGAATTTAGTCATTTTTTCTCTCTCTCTTCTTTGAGTTTTGTAAGACAATGATTATCTCATTCTCAGTAGCTGGACATGCAGTCATTTAAGTTATCCTATTTAACCATATTTTCCTCTGTTTCTTCATTAATCATTTTAAATTAGAGCCAGCAATTAATTTGAATATGTCAGATAAGGTTTGAAAGCAATAGTTTGGAACACAGCATTTTCTGTGTGATGTATAGTAAGCTGTAATTAAAGCTGGGTGAGCTCTTTAAAAAAAACACCTTAATTTGTCAGCTCTATGAGCACACGATGAGCTTAATTAATATCAGTGGAGTCAAATCAAGCATTTAACAGTGTTAAATTAAGCTCACAGAATGGAATTGCAAACGTAAAATTTCATTCATTTCTAATTGTGTGGCTTGTTTCACAAACATTTTATTGTTTTTAACTTTGTCATGGATGCAACTTCTAGGGGGATACTGTAAGAATCTCTTCTGTGGTGTTCAACATACTTTCTAGATGCCTTAAAGTACACAAGACTTGCACTTTTGCAACTAAGGAGGTGTTGTAAACTCTATCTAGTAGAGTACAAGTTTTCAGGGACCTCTGCAAGAATATCCACTTTTATCCCTAAAACACCCCTGTGTGGTAACTCTCACCACAGCCTTCTTCACTCATGAGATCCTTTTGTGTGTGGCAAGAAAAGCTGTGTAGGAACTGGATTTTGCAAGATATGTGCCTGACAATCTGGCTCAGATCCAGCACACTACGCCCATGCTTAACTTTAAGCATGCGAGTAGTCCTGTCAACCTCAAAGTGCGCAGCACCTGGCAACATTGAACGGCATAAGCATAACCTACTCTGCCGAATTCTGGGTTATGATTTAATAGTGTATGCCTCAGGTTCGAAACACCAACAATTGCTGCTAGTAGGGTTCAAATCCTGGACTCAGGCTAGCCCCTGATCCTTCTAAGATACTGTAAGTGAGATCTTTCACATTAGACTCCCAAAAAACAAAGTCTTATTTTTCCTGTGTGAACACTGAAAATCCCCTGGTGACTTTCATGCAGATAGAGATTTTCCCTGGAGCCTTTGGCTGAAATGTCCTTTTCCCTCACTATTGTGCTGTGCGTTGATTGGTTAACTCTCCACTCCATCCATAATTGAATTTCAGTGGGGCTGAGTGTTTACAGCTGTAAAACATGGAGGGATCTGTTAGGGTGAACAGTGTTGTATAATTATGAGACATTATTATTTCTTCTGCAAATTTATTGCAGTCTTCTCTTGCAACATTTCAACCAGGTTGATGACTCTGTGACTGGCAATGAGGATTACAAGTAAATAAAAATTTTTCACCATTGACAGCCAGTTTAAGTGTTTTTGTATAGCTGGAGGCTTATGGGTTAAACAATCTCACTTTGAATTAATCTTTAAAGGCCAGATTGTAGCTTTTAAACAAAAGTGCACCATCCGAGGAGGAGCACCAGAGAAATGATGCCTTATATGGTGTTGACTTCCTGGGGAACTGGCCTGGTTCTATGGGCTAGTGCAAAGGAGGAGAGGAATACTATGACAAGAACACTCAAGGATGGAACAGAGGAAGATCCCTGCTTGCATCTCCATTTCTGCAGGGGCAGCTCACAATTGAGCTAAGAGTTGTTGATATTTTAATGCCACGTTTGTGTGACAGATTTTCGTTACCAATCTGCCTGGGCCACAGTTGATCAGGCTTGGGCCACAGGATCTTTTTTGGGGAGGAGATGACGAGGCACCACGTGTCTAAATTTTAAAGCTTTATTGATAAAATAATAAAATAATAGCAGAGAGTGCTGGGAACACTCCCATGTCACTCGGAAAGAAAGAAAGTGTTAATGCCCAAGCCCTTACCCACTTTTATACTGGCCAAGTCTGGGTGTAACGTCAGAAGAAGTGGGGTGGGGGAAGGTGGATGGGAGTGCTATCCTGGGCCTAGGCCATCCAAGGATCTACTGTGCTCTCCAAATTGCTCCAGCTCTCAAAGGGTTTTAAGTCCTGGCTCCTCGGGGCGGAGGTGTGTGTGTGTGTGTGCTCCGTTTGGGGACCTCTGGTCCTGGTGCCCTGTGTGCCAATCCAAACCAGCTTTCCATGGTTTCTTCAGCGTTCCCAAAATACCCAGTTTCAGGGCTGTGAGACAGTTCTGTTCGTTCCTGGCTGGCCTTTGCCATCTGTCTCCTTTTCCCAGACCCTGCATTTTGTTCAACAACTCTCCTTTTTCACGGTTGGTCGGGGGCAGGATTGGACTTTCTCCCTTCTGTCTTGGCAGGTAGCAGCTGGCCTTGGGCTGGAGTTAGCTTCTTATCTTTGGCCTGAGCTTGCTAGCTGCAGTGTTGAATTAACCCATTCTCTGCTTGCTTCTTTCTCTCCCCCCTCCCCCCCGCTTTGGACTCTTGTACCTGCAAAGGAAACTTCTACTCTCCACTCACACACCTTTGACCCTCCCCAAAAATCTTTGTGATGCTAGCAACAGCATTAGCAATATACAATGCTGATCTGCCTTCCTAAGGGACTCCCTGTGGGAGGGGACCTTGGGGTGTGTCACTTGCTTATTGCAGCAAGCAGTATCACTTCTCTGAGGTCATGAAAACCTGATCATGTTATCTCCTGTTTTCTCTTCAGAATGGCCTAGGATACATGCACAGTAATAAGCATGCTAATGAAAATGGAGAGGTCCAAAGAAAATTAAACATTTATAAAGCTATATTTTTAGTGGACCAAAAATGGTTTGTTATAATAACATAAATGAGATGCCCCTAAATATCACCAGTCTGAGGTAGTGACTGTAATAGTCGACTGAGGTATGTTTAAGAAAATGTTTAGAAGTGATTGCACATAATGAAAGACTGGTTGTAGGCAGTGTGCCTCTGTACATCCTATATCATTCTATGTCAGGCCAGAATCAGAATGATAATGTGCCATAAATCCCACCAGAAACCTGTTCTTGTGAGTTTACAGCTCAGTTTTACAGACCAATGTATTTTGAGTATAGTATGAAAAAACATTCAGACTTAACTGCATAACTGAACTGAATCTCCAACACTTCTGAAGTGCCTCCAGCTTTACATAAAATACTATGTTTTTAGCAAAATTCAGAGATACCCATTGTGTTTCAGATGTGGTTGTTTTCCATGCATTAGCAAAGATCTTTACAGACACTAGGAACAAGACAAATTTTATAGAAAGTAAAATGAGTTATTTTAGAATTTTACACAATCATTCCTCATGCAAAATCATGTTATGCATGTATAGTCTGATCTAGTGCTAGAAAAAAAGTGACTGTTAATATGACACCTTCAGAGGCCTTGTTTACACACAGTTTGAATACATATTTAACTAAATTGGTTTAAATATACTGAGTTAAATTGGTGTAACCCTCTGGTTGTGGACACTTATTTCAGGCAAGGAGTATCCTATTTTGATTTTTGCATAAGGTGACAAGAAATGAGTATAAGGAAAATCAAAATGGAGCACTTTTACCCCCAAATAAGAGTGTTTACACCAGGAGGATTCTATAGATTTAACTAAATTCATTTATAAATCAGAACTCATCCTGTGTGTAGATCAAACCTTATTCGACAGCTCTATTGCACTGTTGTATGCAGTCATATCTGTCTGCTTAGGCCCTTATCTCAAGCCCATTGAAAGGCCCTGATCCCAAGTCAACTGAAAGATCTTCTTGTGACTAAATGAAGATTTTACTACTGTTATTCCAGCACAGCTATGAGAGGCATTTTAAAGTGGCTTTTCGGAGGCCTCCAAATTTGCTTGACCCAGCTCTGCTAGTTCATCACCTTTTTGTTCTATGATCCTTTCAGCTCTCAAAAGCTAAGCAGGATCAATAGTTTGCTGGGGACCCTCCATGGACAGCACACAGGTTCTGCAAGAAGTGGTGATGATGATGCTACGCACTCGTCTGAATACATATTGGGCCTAGATCCAAGGATTGTATAAGGAGACATCATAATGCTGAAGGAGTTCAAGTGAGATAGAAACCCAAGATTTTGATTATTTGTGGTAATTAAAAATCATACCATACTTTTAACAGAACAGGTGTATTCACCACTATGCCCTAACCAAATTGATATATGAGTAGTTACTAGTTACATTTTGCCTACCCATATTTCCCCAATGTATTCATTTGGCTATGGTAGAGCATTTTTCTTTTCTGCCTTAGAAAGCTATTCTTTTCTGGCTTAGAAAGCCTCAGCGCCGTTAGACACATTTCACGTAACAGTGATCTTTATATAGTACTGTTTATGTACTAGCCCTGGTGTTGCAAACCTGTCCTTCGTTTTACATGTGAGCCTAAAGTCAACCACATGCATAAGTGTGTGCAGGATCAGGGCCTTTGCAAATTAATCAAAGTGCTTTGTGAGCCTTTGGAATGATCAGTGCTGAGTAAATCCATTAGATGACTGCTGTTATTCTATTATATACAGCCCACAATCTAGTTGGAGGGCTTTCAGTGACAATAATAAAAGTTAAGGGTAGCAAACAGTCAGTTGATTTACCACAGACAATTAAGTTTCACTCATCATCATCATTAAAAAAAAAAAGATAGCTATTTGACCAAAAGTCAGACTCAATTGGATGGCCTAGATTCTTCATTTTAAAGAGGTGCTGAGATTTGGGAATAATTTTTCCATTACAGCACTACAATATGATTATGACCTGCAAACAACAGTGAACTTTTTGCTAATGGAAAACATAGAAGAAGCACTTAGTCTCCCAGATTAAAGTCAGGTTATAGTAAATATAAGGAGCTGATGCTTCTTTAGGTAAAAAGTGACATAAAAATGATCCTAAGTATATGTGTAGTTTTGATGAGGTAGTCACTCTTACTGAGTTGGTTGACGTTTGGTGGAAAAGATTTTCCTTTGAGATGCCAGAAGACAAAATTTGAAACAGAAGGGAATAGTGAGAGATTTTTCTTTTTACATGTCCCCTTATGAAGATAGAAGCACCTATATGGGATATTCAAGAGGCAGAATATAAACTAGTTTATACAGGTTGCAGCAGTTGTATTTGTGTTTAAGGACAATGTCAATGTTATGACCTTTTAATGATTCGGTTACACTTATATAAGGAAAGTAGTTTAAGTTTAGCTAACCCCTTTCACCCGAAGAACTCAATGCACTTTACAGATCCATATAACCTGACATCAAATAATAGCATGGAACATTTAACACATTACTAGGAAACTGACAGAATGACTGTTTTTGTAAATACTCTCTTTAGTTTTAATAACAATAGAAATAAAATACCTAACTCTTGTATAGTGCTTCTCATCAATAGATCTCAAAGCACTTCACAGTCTTTAATGTATATATTCTCATAATACTCCTGTAAGGTAGGGGAATATTATTATCCTCATTTTACAGATGGCAATCTGAGCCACAGAGAGGCTAGGTGACTTGGCCAAAGTAATTATCTGTGGTGGCGCAAGGAATTGAACCAGTGGCTCCCAAATGGTAGGCTATTGCTCTCTCACATTCAATTCCAGTGCTATCAGACTTACTGAAATAATGCTAAGGGCTAGTTTACAACTTCCGCGCCGGTGCTTTAACATAGCCTGGGTGGTCGCGGCAGAGCGCTCTAAAAAATAACTTCCACCAGTGCTAGGAGTGCAGTGTTTTTTCACACCCCTGAGTGAGACAGTTGCAGCACTGTAAATTGACCATGTAGACAAGCCTTAAGACTCAACATACTATACAGCTTGTCGTCCTTCACAGCCAACCTGCACAGCTGATTTTTTCTGCTGCTTTTGCAGGAGTGAGTAAATTCGGGGTTTCTGCTCTGCTTTAGTTACATCCTTAGCTGTGTAGGCACATAGCAAAACTGTGATTTTTCAAATAGCCCAAGGCTTAAAATAGATTAACACTTTACTGATGCTTCCATTTCTTAGAAAGTTTATTTTCTTTTCAGCTAAGCGTGAACCCACTGAAAGGCTTCAGGGCTTGAGGCAACACCTACAATGTTTCAGAAGGAATTTATTTTTCTTGTTTAGAGTTAAACATTCACTTTAAACTACATTTCATTCTAATGTTAGAATATTAGAATGCCAGCAATGTTGGATTATACTGTATGTACACAATGCTGTCTTCCCTGCCCTTTCTCCCTGTTTCATAGGTCTCTATAATGCCTCCAGAAAATGCTTTACCCTGCTGCTGCTGGCTTTATCTTTGCTTCCAACTTTGATAACTGCCAGAATTGTCAGATTGGATTTAACTTGTATACAGTGAAATAACTGGCTGTGAAACTGAGACATAACATGAAACAGTATGAAATTGGCCTATTCCTGACCTAGAAAATAGAGCAAGAAAGAGGCTCCATGGTAAGACTTAGTTTCTTTCAGCTGGTTTCACTGCAGCTCAGTGAGGCCTGCACTGTTACTAAGGGTATATCTACACTACGGGATTATTCTGATTTTACATAAACCGGTTTTATAAAACAGATTGTATAAAGTCGAGTGCACGCGGCCACACTAAGCACATTAATTCGGCTGTATGCGTCCATGGTCCGAGGCTAGCATCGATTTCCGGAGCGTTGCACTGTGGGTAGCTATTCCGTAGCTATCCCATAGTTCCTGCAGTCTCCCCCGCCCCTTAGAATTCTGGGTTGAGAGCCCAGTGGCTGATGGGGCAAAAATCATTGTCGCGGGTGGTTCTGGAT
This sequence comes from Gopherus evgoodei, assembly GCF_007399415.2. Taxonomy (NCBI): domain Eukaryota; kingdom Metazoa; phylum Chordata; order Testudines; family Testudinidae; genus Gopherus; species Gopherus evgoodei. Next base: position 329,720,661 of record NC_044322.1, on the reverse strand, counting down.
AAATGTCATCAGTCATTCCTTCCTCTGGGAAAGCGACGGCAGACAATCATTTCTCGCCCTTTTTCCTTGGATTGCCCTGGCAGACGCCATAGCACGGCAACCATGGAGCCCGTTCAACATTTTTTTTTAAAGTCACCGTATGTGTACTGGATGCCGCGGACAGAGGCGATATTCCAGTGCTACACAGCAGCATTCATTTGCTTTTGCATGATAGCAGAGATGGTTACCAGTCGTTCTGTACCGTCTGCTGCCGGTGTAAATTGGCAATGAGATAATGGTTATCTGTCCTTCTGTACTATCTGCTGCTATCATGGGTGCCCCTGGCTGAGATTGGCCAGGGGCTCAAAGGCAAAACTGGGAATGACTCCCCGAGTCAATCCCTCCTTTTTGGTTTCAGTCCTGCCTAGAATATGGGGCAAGTGTACTAGAGAACCAGTGTATCAGAGAGCACAGCTGCTCTGTGTCAAATCCCGCAGAAATGATGAGCTGCATGCCATTCACGGGGGGTGCTCCTGCAACAACCCCACCTGTTGCTTCCCTCCTCCCCCAACCTTCCTGGGCTACCGTGGCAGTGTCCCCCCCATTTGTGTCATGAAGTTATAAAAAATGCAGGAATAAGAAACAATGACTTGTTAGTGAGATAAAATAGGGGGACGCAGCCTCCCAGTTCTATGACAGTCCAGGTAGGACATTAAGCGGTGCGGGGGAGAGGAGCCCAGTATGCCGCTGCTATGATAGTTCAGGCAGTGCAGAATCTTTTCTTTACACAGGAAAAGGAGGGAGCTGATGGAGCTCAGCCCTCAGTTGCTATGATGAAGACGGTTACCAGCCATTCTGTACCATTTACTGGAAATGACTGGGAGTCATTCCTATTTTCACCCAGGTGCCCCCGGACAGCCTCACCTGAAGCCAGCCAGGAGCACTCACGGGTTGATAAGAAGGACGGTTACCAGTCCTACTGCACCATCTACCACCAGGCAGAGGAGAGGAGCGGATACTGCTGTTCACTGCTGCAGCATCGCATCTACCAACAGCATTCAGTAGACACAGAGTGACATTGAAAGAATTCAAGAAATGATTTCTTTCCCTTTTCTTTCACGGGGAGCGGGGGAGAGTAAATTGACAAGCTATTCCCTGAACCACGCTGGACAATGTGTTTGAACCTACAGGCATTGGGAGCTCAGCCAAGAATGCAAATACTTTTCAGAGACTGCTGGGGACTGTGGATAGCTGGAGTCCTCAGTACCCCCTCTCTCCCTCCATGAGCATCCATCTGAGTCTCTGGCTTCCCGTTACGCTTGTCACGCAGCACTGCGTAGCCTGTAGATTTTTTTTTCAAACACGTTGGCATTTCTTCTTCTGTAATGGAGCTTGGATAGAACAGATTTGTTTCTCTATACAATGATCAGATCCAGTATCTCCCGTACGGTCCATGCTGGAGCTCTTTTTAGATTTGGGACTGCATTGCCACCCATGCTGATCAGAGCTCCACGCTGGGCAAACAGGAAATGAAAATCAAAATTTCGCAGGGCTTTTCCTGTTTACCTGGCCACTGCGTCTGAGTTGAGATTGCTGTCCAGAGCTGTCACAGTGGTGCACTGTGGGATACCACCCGGAGGCCAATACCATCGATTTGCGGCCACACTAACCTTAATCCGATATGATAATACCGATTTTAGCGCTACTCCTCTCATCAGGGAGGAGTACAGAAACCGATTTAAAGAGCTCTTTATTTCGATATAAAGGGCCTCGTAGTGTGGACGAGTACAGCGTTAAATCGGTTTAACACGGCTAAAATTGGTTTAAATGCATAGTGTAGACCAAGCCTAAGTCCCACCTGCTATCTTTAACTGTCACCAAGTTCATGGTTGAAAAAGTACTCACAGCATCTGCAGTAGCTAGATGCAAACCTGAAGGTATTCTGAATCCAACTGGCACCATTTCTGATGTTAATGTATTTCACTTTAATAAAAAGAGACAAGTATAAACATGTTAATTTTAATCAATGGAAGTCAAACACAAGACATACTGTATTTTAGAGCAGACGAAGAATATTTTGTTGTTTTGCTTCTTGGCGAAGCAATCCTTTGGCAAGTTATGTGAATATGTTACTTGAAGTATATTGAATAAATGAGTGAATTATCAGTCTTAACAGTTATAGAGTACTTCACATTTTCAAAGTTCTGTCTTAACAGAACTGATTGAGCCTTGCAGGCCCTTGTGTGTAAAAGTAGGAAACAGAAAAACAGAAGAGATAAGGCCCTCACCCAAAGCCCTTTGAAGTCAATGGAAAACTTTTATTGATATCAGTGGGCTTTGCATCAGAGCCAAAGGCCAGATGGATCTGAATGGGAGTTAGGTGCCTACATTCCTTTGAAGTTTTGGGCCTAACTGACATATTCAAAGTCACGCAGCAAGTCAGTGATCTTTCCCGCTGAGTCTGCACCATGCTCAGCCCTGACTTTCCAGCCTAGCCTGCCCAGATGCACTATCACTCCCCAACCCCAAGAGGGGATACAGGCTGCTGGAAACAGGTCAGGGTCAGGCAGGCAGCCGGCAGGACCCGGATATAGGAGCTGCACCACAGCAGCAGCGGGGAGGAACAGCTCTGGCTGCTTCACTGTCCAGTCCAGTTTGATCCTGGTGCCCTTCTATCATGACAGAGGGGCCTCAGGGTGAAAATTGAGTAAGTGGCATTATGACTTGATGCAAGGTTTTGCCCCATAACTCCTCTTGGAGTAGTGTTGCAATCCCCATGTGGTACATTTCAATGCCACTTACCCAATTTTGGTCCTGCCACTCTCTCTTCACAATGGAGGGCTGGCAGGGTCAAATTTCAATGGCCAGTAGGGTGGCCAGCATTGATCCTCCTCATTGCCACCGGAGATACCAACTGTGTATAATGTTCTATGACTGTGGACATTGCCACCTACTATACCAATAATGCCTTTCTCTTATCCCTTTACCAAAATATCAGCATTATAAACATCAAAGAAGCATCACAGAATATAGAGGACATCTCACTGAGCTCACAGTTCAGGGGCAGTATCAGCTGGGTTCGAAACAATGACATTAAAAAAGGTAATGGAGAACATAGGATAGGTAAGGTCCTCTCTCTTAAGGAAAAGGAAAAGAAAGAAAAGCTAGAAGGAGAGATAATATGGTCTCTTGGCTGAGAGGAATTATTGCATCTATACCATAAAACAATCTGTGTAAATTTTTAATGAGTCAGGATGTGCCAAATGTTTCCAAAGTTTGTTTCAAATTTGGTAGGGAAGGAAATTAGCATAGTGACTTTTCTTTCTAAACATTGTAAGGAATCTGGTCAAAAATTCTGAATGAAAAATGCAGAACTAGAATTTTCCATGGGAACATGTCAATTTTTTTTCTTGGATTGTCTTTTTTTCTTTCTTTTTGCTATAGTAATGTTTCAAATTTCATTTCTATATTTGGTGTTTTGTTTTGATTTATGGAAGCTGAAAAACATTGGTATACCAATTCAATTTTAGGATGGGGGGGACTTTTCCCCCTTTCATTTTTTCTCCCTTCTAAACTTTCCCCAGTGGGGAAATAAAAAGGAGAGGGCAGATATACAAAATATATGATAAAGTGATAAAAGCCCACTTTTCACAATTTTTTTTTTATTACTTTTTTCCACCTGGACAGTATTTGACAATCAGTTGTCACCATTAAGAAGTCATTATTTGACATCCTTTACTACATAGTGATATTCAATATCACCACAACTCTGTAGTTAAAATTCAATATATATATCGTGAGTGCATATGTGATCAGGGTCCCAGTGGGGTCCAGCTGTGGTAACTCAATTAGGGTGAACTGCAAAAAATGGGGCCGACAATCCCCCAAAAGCTGGTGGATATTCCAATACTTAGATTTACCAAGTCAGCATAAAACAGCTTCTTAATTACCTCACTGGTTATTCAGAAGTCAACAGCACAGTTCCCTTAAAGTACCAGCCTCAGGCCTCCATACAGGTACCCCAAGTCAAATATGATGATTTCTGAAAATCATATTTCATCATACAAAGAAAAGGTTCTACCAATCCCAAAGGATCATGTACATTACCTCCCAGGTTACTGAATATTCCATAGCTTACCCAGATACACTCATACAGCCAATTCTTATTAATTAAACTAAAATTTATTAAAAAACAAAAGAGAGCAAGAGTATGGTTAAAAGATCAATATCCATACAGACATGAGCTCAGTCCATTGAGGTTCAGATTCATAGCAGAGATGGTTAGCTAGGTAGGTGCAAAGAGTTCTTTCAGAAATAGTTCATAGGTTATAATTCAATGTCATTGCAGGGTGTTCCAGCTTAGAACTGGGATTTCAGTCCTTATGGCCTAAGCTTTCTCCATATGAAGCCTCAAACAGATCTAAGATGACAGAATCAGGACCCAAGGATCTTTTATACAATTTCATGTCTTTTGACAAATTGGAGTTCCTCGGGGAACAAAATGTAATTTAGGATGACTTTGAAGGAGGTCTATCACCGGTTCTTAGCTAAATGAATTAACATAAGGAATTTGCTTGTTCCTCCATCATTCACAATATATTTCAAAGAGTGATGAATACTGAGATATTCCATCTTTATAATTCATTTACATGCTAGGATGTTATTTTGATCTCTGAACTATCAGAATACAGCATAGACGGAGATTATTGATTACATTCTTGACCCTACTCATATATATGCAAATACATAAAAACACAAACATTATCTTCCCACATGTCTTTTGAGGGTTATTTATTTTGCAGAATATTTAACTCTTTCTGGCCATGCATCACAGCATGTTAATAGCTTGAAAATTTTGACTTTAGCATCTAATGCATATATTTTTAAAAGATTTGAAAGTGAAACCTTCATTGCATGTAAATTTCTGTATCTATAAAAACTGGATATGTTTTAAACATTATATTCTGCCTAAATAAAATCTTTAATATTATTAAATTCACATAGGCTTTCCTCCCCTTTTTTCTTTCATAGAAGTGTTGAAATATTTAAGAGATCCTTGAGATCAATCCTGCTGCCTGTTACCTCAGCTGAACTACATTAGTTACATCTCAGCAGGCAATACTAGCACAGTAGTCCTAGTTTTCACCGGGTTCTTTCCTCATATGACCCTTCTTTAACAGTGAAATTAATCTACTGAAGAACAGAGATAAGATTTCCAGGTTTCTGTGCCAATTGACTTCATGCCTCACTGTAGAATTACCATACTTAATTTGATTTAATTTGCCCTCAACGCTGGAATGTACCCTGAGGCCAGTTCCTGGGCTATAGCTGAAGTGCACATAGCCCATGTTGGGGTGGGGTGTGTGCACATACAAGGCAGCTTATCACTCTCCTAAGCACTCATCTGATCCTTGTTCTGCTCTGAGTAGGATCACTGTTCAGTCAACAGAGCATAAGGCTACTCTGACTAGCAATGGCCCCAGAAGACCAAAAATGCATTAGAGTAATGACATACCACGGTGGTATCGTGGCCATGACCCCTTCTCCACTAGGAAATAGTTTAGTGTCCTAAGGACAGTAATTTGGTCTAATTCTATTTATTGCATTTAGTGTGTGGGTGCTGGGTTGGTACTGGTAGCTAGCTGTATACAGGAGGTGGGAATAGATGATCTTCTGGCCTTGAACTCTATGATTCTGCCAACAGGAAGGGGGAGTGGATAGGAGTACGTACATTAATGTATGATCCGCCCTTGAAACCCTTAAAAGTTTTAAAGCCAGATTACACCATCACCTGCAACACCAAACAGACTCTGGCCCTAGCACCTATTTCCTGCTTTCTTTCTTTAATGAGTTATATTTTGTGGCCTAGAGGGTGGAAATTCATGGCTGGATCACCGTAAGGTATTTGTTTAAAGTCCATGTCCAACAGCTCTGCAACTTGTATTAGCCCATAGCAAGAAAAATGACAACTTTTGAATATTTTATTCTCCGTGTCTCTTGGTGAAATCTTTTTAATTTCTATGTGATAGCACCTTTTCTCCAGAGTGCTGGAGAAGAATCATAGAAGTGCACAGGACTAAGAAAAATAATAATAATACAAATGAATGGCTGGCAGTCTTGCATAAGAACAAAATATTGGGTATATAGGAAGAAGAATAAGAGGAGAAGAGGAGAATATTATTGAGAAGAAACAGAGATTGGTTGGAATGGAATATAAAATGACAAGGAGTCAGAAAAAATGAGAGAGGGAAAGAGAATCTCAAAGACTTGGGGCTTGAAGGCAAAAGGCTCAATGTTTATGATCTATTTAGAGTGTTAATTCTTTGGGGCAGGGACCAGGTTTTTGTTGTGTGTTTGTACAGCACCTAGCACAGTGGAATCCTGGGCCATGACTAGGACTCCTAGAAATAACCACAATTGAAATAATAAATAGCAATAATAATAATTAGAAACAATATGAGCAGACTAATCATTGCTAGAGAGAGAAGAGGAAGGAAAGGTGAAAACAGTGGGTGAGGAAAGCAAAGGAAAAGTATTGAATTCCTGTAAATACTACTACCTTGTCCACAAAATAATGGCCCAGGCTGTAAAAGGTGAGATTTAATGAAGAGACAGGAATCAAGTGGCTGATGAGATAAAGAGAACTGAGTATGGAGAAAAGGATACACAAATAATAAAACATGGAATTAGGTTTTAGTAAAAAGACTGTTTAAATGCAAACAAAATATGAAATCGAACAACAGAGGATGCAGATTTAGAAGTGTAAAAGGGAGATCCATGCTGGTATTTTTGCCAGCAGCATTCTAAACAGTGAAGATCAATGCGCTGAATTCACTGAGCTCAGCAAGGGGCAGTGGAAAGCAGAAGATGGTAAGAGGAGCTTTGGAAGAATTTCAGTAGTTCTCACACTAATGAGCAGTCCACTCATCAGACAAATGAAATAAATAATGAAGTGGTTAGCTAGACTCTTATAGTTGCCATGCGTTAAGTGGTTTAAATGTAGTTATTTTTAAGAAGAGAAGAAAGCACATAGTGTCTAGACATCACAGCTTACGAGAAAGCTTCTGGATAAAGTCTTCTTCTATATATAATATGAACTGCAACACCTTGGTCTGATACAGTGAGTTAAGTATTTTCAGTCTAATTTCTGTATACTGTGCCTATTTTGAAGTTAAATATTTACAGAAATGCTTAACTCTTTTTATGTGTCAATATGTAAATAGTGTTTTTTTACAGAGGTCACAAAATCACAAGATGCTGTAGAGAACACTGTAGCAATTCAAGGTTCTTAAGGTGTATCTTGAATATGAGTGCAGATGGTTTCAGTGTTGCCTAGTGACGAAGTCATAGTATTTTATTTTCTTGTAATTAAATTCAACTTTTTGTTCTTACTGCTGCATGAAAATCGTGGAGTTCTGCTGCTGCTGCTTTTGCAGAAAATTTAGGCACAAGTTGTGATGTGCACTTCATGCACAATTCATGAAACAGTGTCCTCCATGGCCTATATGAAACCTTTCAAAAATGAGGCAGAATTGCAGCGTATTGGAAATTAGGACATGCATTTCTCTTTCACATTTGCAAAAAATATGGCTTAAATTAATTCCCTGTTTTCTTAGTTTTTATTTCCACAAATTCATTGCAGTCTGGGTCCTGTGGTTTTTAACTCTGGGCCTTTAGTTGTAGGCAGGCCTAAGCCTGATTGTCCCAGTACTGGCAATAGGTGCACATCTTGCAACTTCTGCAACAAATGAAACAGGGGTCCTAGAGACAACAGCCCCCTTCCCAACACAACACCATCTCCAGAGCATGATCCATTCCGCAAACTGGTATTTTCTAACTTTTGAGCACTTAAAGTTATTTGTGTGTGTAATATATGTATATGTAAAATAATTGTTGATAGAAGCATAGGTTGTTAAAGAAATACCCTCCTCATCAGGTTTCAGTGCTTCATTTTTCAGCTAAACTATATTTCTACAAAGACTATGATCACTTCTTCTATTCTTCTTCTATACCTTTTTTTAAAATCAACTCTTCTTAGTGGAAAATAGAATATGAAGGGTGGGATTTAGGGATAAGTGTATTTGTGATCTATTTTCTATCTGTGCCATAAAATTGACGTCATTGTGGGAGTGAAGCAAAGGGTGTCTGCCACCACTTCATATAAATCCATCATAATCCTCCTAAATGCAACAAAAGATTTATTTCTGTAGGCACATATTTTTTTCCATCTTAAAATATGCATCATGTGCTGCTGCTGTAGAGAATAGCATTGATCCTGTCTATTGTCAAATATCTGTATAACATAGCCATTTACTAAGATGTCAACCTTTTTTCTCAAAAATCCTATGACACCTGGTATGTATTATAATTATAAACCAACCCCCAGATTAACTGTTTTTATGTCACTATTTTAACTTCTAAATGTTGACCATATGAAACATAGCAGCACTGCACAGTATGTGTGACATAATCAACTCAAACTTCTAACATAGAAATTTCTGAATTTATTTGATGCCCTGTTGTGCCAGGGTACAGTACTGCCACATTGTAAATATCTTACTTTTGGTCACATGGATGTAATACCATGGCACAGCTGGACAGGGATCCAATTCACACTCGGGGAGGAAAACAAAGACACAAAAGGTGTTTTTGTTTTAATTTAAATCCGGTACTCAACTGAGATTAATAGAATAACATCAGCTTCAACAGGTTTGTATGTAAGTGGTTAAATACATTTGTTTTCATTAAAAAAAAACAACAAAGCCAGCTTCACCAATTTGGTCTCAGGTCAGTTCTAGTCACTCCTACAGGCACTGTGAATTTATATAAAGTTGATATAAAAAAACCAAAAACCTGTTCTGATGTGAGCTGCCCTTACACTGTGGTGACATGTCATGGCAGGTCAGTATTAGGTTTTTATTTGTATGAGATTTAGCTGTATTGTGTCTCAGCTTCTCAATGTATAAACTTAATAGAATTTGAACAGACCTGGCCTGATACCCATGTAAAGTCAGGACAGGATCAGCTTTAGATAATGAATGAGGTTCCCCTTTAAACAAATGAATATTTTTCATTCTCTTCCCAAGATTGCCTTGGTTTGGTGGGGGTCAGCATAGGTCAGTCAGTATGTCCTCAAAATTAATATTTTCTTTTTTTAATAATTTGTATGTGAGACTTGCATGGGCTCATTCGTGCCCTGTACGTGGATAATATAAACTTTGTCTGGTAGGCCATTATTCCATTACCATCACACACTAGACTCATTAGGCATTGTGCATCATACTATTCCATCATTCCTGACAAGTTTATTGAGCCAGTTTTTTACATCCTTTGACAGCCTGCTGCTGAGGCTATGGTCCCTCTCTGTGCCCAATACACAGAGAATAGTAGTTTTTTACATCCCTATCTAGAGAGCTTTAGCTCACTCTGCAGCAGCTTGTACATTTATTTTCTGGAGCTTCCTGGTTCAGTCTCTAGTACATCAGCCAAAATGATGACCATAACATTTACTCATCATGAAGAGCTCCTCCATTGACAAGGAGCCTAACAGATAGTCATTTTAGGTAAGGGTAAGGTAGAATCTGGATTATAGTATGGTGGTAAATAACAAAGCATCCCAGTGGAGAGATTTACCAGAAACAAAGATGACATTGTTACTGTTGCCAGTAATATTTGGAATTGGAAAAAAAAAAGTATAGAGTCACCTGGTTACTACTGAAAGGATATGGACATAATCGACAGGAGTTACATCGACATAGTGCGATAGCTCAGTTTGCTGCAGTTCTATTGATATAAGCAGACTTACTGGATTTTCTGAGAGCCACCTTCCACCTGTCTCTCCATCAGCAGTCATTAGGGAAGGGGAATACTTTTTGCACTTTAGACATTCCAGATATTTCTCCTTTCCCGGAACCCCTCCCTAGTGATAGAAAACGTAAAATATAATAGTTCATCCACTAAAAGAGATGGTTTCATTCGATGAGACACAGGTGAAACAAGACATCCTGTTCTGTCCCAGGATCAGCCTTGGGAGGACCTGAAACTCTGCCTCTCTCATCTCTTAGGTGAGTGCACCACCTTCTGGACCAGGGGTGGGTAAAATACAGCCCATGGGTCGGATCTAACCCATCTAACATTTCTGTCTGGCCCACCATGACTAACATTTATCTCCAGCCTCCTCTGCCTGCTCACGATCTCTGAGTCTGGGCCACTAAAATCCCGTGGCACAGCAGGGTGCTCAGGCAGGCTGCCTGCCTGCCTTCTGTGGCCCCACGCCACCCCTGGAAGCAGCTGGCTGCTCCTGGCATGTCTCTGCATGCCCTTGGTGGTGGGGGGGAGGCAAATCTGCATGCTGCTCCCACCCCAGCACCATCCTCACAGCTCCCATTAGCCAGAAATTGGCCAATGAGAGCTGTGGGGGCGGTGCTTGTGGGGGCGGGCAGCACATCAAGATGTGCTGTCCTCTTCTTCCAAAGGGGCATGTAGAGATGTGCCAGCAGCAGCTGGACACAGCTGCTTTCAGGAGTGATGTGAGGCTATGGCAGGCAGGCAGCTTGCCTGAGCCCTGTTGCTCCACCAGCCAGGAACCACCTGTTCTAAGCACCTCTCAGCCAAAGCCTGCACCTCGCATCACCTCCCACACCATGCCCCAGGTCAGAACCCCCTCCTACACCCAAACTCCTTCCCAGACCCTGCACCCCCTCCTGCATCTCAATCCCCTGCCCAATCCTTGATCCGCCTCCTGCACCAAAGTCCCTCCCAGAGCTCACATCCCTCACTCTCTCCTGCACTTCAACACTGTGCACCAGCCCAGAGCTCCCTTCTTCAGCCAAACTCTCTCCTAGACCCCACACTCTCTTCATTAATATAGTAAAAATGTGCATGGCCTATGACGACTTACCAAAATTCATGGAATGACCCCCCCTGCAAAAATTATTGACCACTCCTGCACTGGCCTAAAGGTTATAGGGAGGACCCCACCACCTCCTTGTCCTCTGGCTGCTTTGTGTAAGTTTTGGCATGCTCTGAGCACACCTACCAATCAGGCTCTGAAGGCAGAATAGGCAGGGGGACATCTAGTTTCTGAATCCCATAGAGACTTAGGTGTGAATTAGATGCCAAGGTACTGGTCAAGTGTCAGGACTGAGGCAGCTATATGTATGCCCAGTTGGCAAAAATTTGGCGCCTTGGGGACTTTAACAGTGGGAAACTTAGGCACCTAGGGACTTTAGGCATCTACAGGATTAGGTGGCCACTGGGCCATGGTTTTGTGAATACCAGTGGTGCCTAAATATTGGATGTAGTCACCTAATATGTCAGTTTGGCACTTAAGTCCTTCTAGTGAATCTCACCCTGGGCTTCTTTTCCCATCAGATCATGTCTATGATCATTCTGTTCCAATGTAAGGTAGAGTAGAACCCAGGGCAGCAGCCACATCCCTGCTGGTGAACTCTTCTTGCAGTTGGATTGTTCTTTCTTACATTTTCATATACATTATATTTTATTAGAGGTGAGGATGATCCAACATCTGGTCCAAAGTATATAGCAGTTACATTTCCTTGTATTTACTGAAGGGAAAGAAGAAGCTTGCACTGACCTTGCTGTAGGAAGTGACATCTTTGGACGCTGATCAACTTAATGAAATCTCATATAGCACCAATTCTTTCCCCAAAACACTTCCTCCTCTGTTGCAGGCTGATATAATCATGTACTATTTGGTCAGTGTGTTGTAACAGTGTACTTGGTGAATGGAGGCATTTTTTATGTAACATTTCTTAAATATTAGTAGCTAATCTCTCTCTCTCTCTCTTAAAATCAAACACACAACAACAGCTGAAGAAAACAATTTGTATTGTTTTTAACCCCGTCTCCCAATGTATTTTCTCTTTCTGGGCAGATGGTCTCCATAGCAAGTTTCAGCCCTGAAATTTTCTCAAGACACAATAAGAATTGCTAATGAAAATCCAAACAAGAAGCTAGTAAACTACCATGTCCCATCCATAAAGGGATGGACACTGACTATAGGCTGCAATCCATTTGTAGGCTTCCTCTACCCTATTCAGCTCACAAGTGTCTCCATATTAAAATACTCATTAGATTCATTCCTGAAATCCAAACTACAGAGTCTTAAAATGCTATTCATATCCAATATGGCTCTTTCCCCCTAATATTATACAACATAATAGTCTTATTTTAAATGGGAATTGCTCTACTAATTCGCTGTACATCAAACTGCACATACCATCCAGGTGTTTAAGAGGCACTCGCTTTCTTACATTAGTTTTGCATCAGTGTTACCCCACTTTAGATTGCTTGAATGTCATCATAAATGGAAGGTAATTTCTTCATGTTCTCTCCTAATCTGTCCTAGTACTTCAAGCTGAACAGTAGCTTTCTAATTCTAATTAACCAGGCTTTTGGAACTGACATCTTTCTCGGGATTTTCTTCTGCTTGATCCCACCAGCACTTCCCCCTGTAAACAAAGCACACAGTGGGTGATGATTATGATAGCTGATTAAAATAAGTAAACAGATTGGAGGACATTAAAGTTTTATGCTTCCCTACCATCTGCTTCCTCTTCGCACTGTACAGACTACTGTACATATTGTACACAATTGATTTTGTTTCCACTTCAGTAGCAGCAGACACTGTGGCATGCCATTAGTGGTTGGAATAATTCACATAAACAACTGCCATGCCTGCTTTAGGTAGAGGCGTTGCCGATATTCTTTGTTTCTCATATGATTTTGGCATTGATTTCAAGATGATTTATCTGAATAATGGTATTGAAAAGAAAATATGAGCAAAGTAGTGGATCCTTTGTTTCAACGCTGAGCAAACAGTTGCTAAACGTTCAAGCAATGGGGCTGATCAGTATAAATTATGACTTACTCCATTGTTTACTGGTGTAAAGCTGGTGAAAGTGAGAGGAGAATCAGGTCCAATAAAAAGTGGTCATTTCCCGCTCTTTGATTTTCATATAACTTCAGGCTCCATTTTATTATTTCAGCATGCTCATGTCTTCTTAATACAGATCTCCGATGCAGCTAGAGAAATGTACATTGTACAACAATACACAGGGCTAGATTGTAATACTTTTATGTTGTCTGATAACTTACTCCTCAGGTAATTGTATTGAAATTAGTGGGACTCCTCAATATGTAATGTACAGTCAACATGAGTAAGGCGATTGCAATAAAGCCCATTAAAAACTATCGTGCTTTTCTCAATAGTACTGGTATGTTTATTTATTTATTTCCTTTCACAACATAATAACAGAAAGCAAGCAAGCAAGCAAGAAAAGCTAGAGGAAGAGGACAATGAAGAGAACATGGAGTGCCTAAATCTCTTTCAGAGAGCATTGTGTCTCATCCTAGGAAAAGAAGAACACAGAGATCCATCCTCCCTGACTCATCCCCAGTTAGAAGGTATTATTTAATACATTTTCATAAAATTATGCACTGTAGCAGAGTAGCAGGCCAAGGGACATACTGGCCGCCGCTTCCAGCAGCTCCCATTGGCCTGCAGTGGCAAACCGCGGCCAGTGGGAGCCGCGATCGGCCAGACCTGCGGAAGGGGCAGGTAAACAAACCGGTCTGGCCCTCCAGGGGCTTTCCCTACACAAGCGGTGACCCCAGTTTGGGAAACACTGTCTTAAGTGACTTACCCACTGCCACAAAACAAGTCAGTGTCAGGAATACAGATGTGTTTCTGATGCTTGTGGCTGGGATATAAGCAGCAGGAATTGAACCTGGGACCCTCAGTATCTTAATGCATGAGCCTCTACCACCTGAACTAAAAGACCTACTTCTTTTACCTGAAGCTATAAAATGCTCAGCAACCTCTAGTTAGCCTACCCACCACTAAATAGGGGACAGAACACCACATGGAGAAGGCATGGCTTACCCAGGCTAGGAGCCTGATACACTGGGTAACTCCACTGACTTCATTGGTGTCATAAACAGATAGCTAAGGGTTAATGTCTCTTTCACCTGAAACACCTGACCAGAGAACCAATCAGGAAACCGGATTTTTTCAACTTTGGGTGGAGGGAATTGTGTGTCTGAGTCTTTTGTCTGTCTGCCTGCTTCCTCTGAGCTTTGGAGAAGTAGTTCTATTTTCTAATCTTCTGTTTCTAAGTGTAAGGACAAAGAGATCAGATAGTAAGTTATATGGTTTCTTTTCTTTGGTATTTGCATGAATATAAGTGCTGGAGTGCTTTAATTTGTATTCTTTTTGAATAAGGCTGTTTATTCACTATTCTTTTAAGAAAATTGCCCTGTATTGTGTTATCTTAATACAGAGAGATCATTTGTATTTTTTCTTTCTTTTTATATAAAGCTTTCTTTTAAGACCTGTTGGAGTTTTCTTTACTTCAGGGAAATTAAGTCTGTACTCACCAGGGAATTGGTGGGAGGAAGAAATCAAGGGGAGATCTGTGTGTTGGATTGCTAGCCTGATTTTGCATTTCCTCTGGGTGAAGAGGAAAGTGCTTTTGTTCCAGGATTGGAAACGGAGAGGGCAAGTCCCTCTGTTTGGATTCACAGAGCTTGTGTCTGTGTATCTCTCCAGGAGCACCTGGAGGGGGGAAGGGAAAAAGGATTATTTCCCTTTGTTGTGAGACTCAAGGGATTTGGGTCTTGGGGTCCCCGGGGAAGGTTTTTTCAGAGGGACCAGAGTGCCCCAAAACACTCTAAGTTTTTGGGTGGTGGCAGCAAGTACCAGGTCCAAGCTGGTAACTAAGCTTGGAGGTTTTCATGCTAACCCCCATGTTTTGGACGCTAAGGTCCAGATCTGGGAATAAGGTTATGATATGGTGTAGCAGCGGTTGGGATCTAGACAGAATCCAGAAGCCAGTAGGAATATTACATTTTTCTTTTCTCTGCTAAGGGCTTTTTAGCAGAGAGAAACAGTTTGGTTTTAAAAGGGAACCAGAGAGAATTTTTTTTTTCTGCTCTCTCTGGCAGTGTGTGCCTTGCATGTTAAGCAAGAAGTGGTTAAGGGCTATCACCAGTCTTTTGTCATGCAATAGCCCTCCCATTAGGAGGCAAGTACCAGCACTTATATGCATGCAAATAAAGTGGTTTTTCAGGTTTACTTAACATTGAAGATTAGCTAAAGGCACTGTTGCTAGGCAGACTTCAGGAGGCAACAGAGCCTGCAGTTCAAAAGAGAAACACCGGAGGGCACCCCAACACAAGAAAACAGGAACCATGTCTACCAGAACAAAAATGGAGGCCGAAGACCAATTCAAAGAAGCTGAACACAGGCGACAGATGGAAAAACACAAACAGGAACTAGAAATAAAACAAAAAGAGATGGAGATAAAAGAAAAGGAAGAAAACATGAAACTGGCAGCCTTCCAAAGAGAACAGGCAGCCCAAGAGGCAGCCTACAAAAGAAAACTAGAAGAAGAAGAGGTGGCCTACCGAAGGAAACAAGCAGAAGATGAGTTGGCCCACAGAAGGAAGCAAGAAGAAGAAGAGTTGGCCCACCGCCGAGAAATTGGAAAACAACAAAAAGAAATGGAAAAACAACAAAAAGAGAATGAAGAGAAGGAAAAACAGAGAAAACATGAACTGGACTTGGCAAAAGCTGGGCTGCATGTGCCAGCCAACCCTAACAACCCGGCGCCAATTATTGCTCCACAGCACAGGAAATTTCCCACCTACAAGGCAGGTGATGACACCGAGGCCTTCTTGGAAAATTTTGAAAGAGCCTGTCTTGGGTACAGCATCCCCGAAGACCAGTACATGGTAGAATTAAGGCCACAACTCAGTGGACCTTTAGCAGAGGTGGCAGCTGAAATGCCTAAGCGGCAAATGAATGACTATAAACTTTTTCAAACCAAGGCCAGATACAGAATGGGGATAACCCCAGATCATTCCCGTCGGCGCTTCAGAACCCAAAAGTGGAAACCAGAGGTGTCATTTCCCAAACACGCCTACTACATTGCAAAAAACTATGAGGCCTGGCTAACAGGAAACAACATTCAAACCTTGGAAGAACTGAACCTCCTCATACAAATGGAGCAGTTCTTGGATGGTGTTCCTGAAGACATCACACGGTACATACAAGATAGAAATCCCAAAGATATCGCTGAGGCGGGGGAGATTGGAGCCAAATGGATGGAACTGGCAGAAAGCAAGAAAGCTACTGTCAAGGGGAACGATTACCACAGGGGGCACACCGACCATAAACCCTACAGCCGAGGACAGCCAAAGACCCCACATACCACCCAAGTAAAGCCACAGATACCCTACCCTTCAACCTCACCAGTCTCCAGTAACTCACCTCGGCCCAGTGACCCATCAGATGGAAGATGCTTTAAGTGTAATGAACTGGGACATATCAAGGCCAACTGTCCCAAGAACACCATGCGAGTGCAATTCATTACACCTCCATCACCCCAAAGATCCCCAGGCCCAGATGCCTCTCAAATACCCTTGGAGCGAAGGGAAAATTTGAGAGTGGGCGGAAAGAAGGTTACGGCGTGGAGAGACACGGGGGCACAAGTGTCAGCTATCCACCAATCCTTCGTTGACCCCAAATTCATCAACCCAAAGGCCAAAGTTACAATTTACCCCTTCATGTCACAAGCTGTAGACTTGCCTACAGCTGAACTGCCTGTCCAGTACAAAGGCTGGTCAGGAATGTGGACTTTTGCAGTCTATGACAATTATCCTATCCCCATGCTACTGGGGGAAGACTTGGCCAACCAGGTGAGGCGGGCCAAGAGAGTGGGAATGGTTACCCGTAGCCAAACCAGGCAAGCTTCCAGACCCATTCCTGTTCCTGAGCCGTCCACAGAGGCCCCGTCTGTGTTACCAGAGACCCAGACAGAGGTAGTGGACCCGGATTCCATGCCTACCACTGAAACAGCCACAGCATCTCCAGTCCCAGGCCCGGAATTGGAACAGCAACCAGCAAGTGCAACCACATCTTCAAACTCAACGCCAGAGGGCGCCAGCGAGCCAGAACTGGCAGAAGCAAAAGACAGCCATACCCAAAAGGCTCAGCCAGAGCCTGAAATACCCTCAGGTGCACCAGCGGAGAGCGGTTCACCAGCAACGGAAACAAACCCATCACCTACATCGCTTCCAGAGGGACCAAGCCCAAGTCCACAGTCTGAGGAAGAACTGGTGACCCCAGCCTCAAGGGAACAGTTCCAGGCTGAGCAGGAAGCAGATGACTGCCTTCAGAAAGCTTGGGCGGCGGCACGGAGCGCCCCACCGCCTCTCAGCTCTTCTAATCGATCCCGGTTTGTTATAGACCAAGGACTTTTATACAAGGAAATTCTTTCTGGTGGACACCGGGAAGAATGGCAGCCGCAAAAACAGTTGGTGGTTCAAACTAAGTACCGGGGGAAGCTCTTAAGCTTAGCCCATGATCATCCCAGTGGCCATGCTGGGGTGAACAGAACCAAGGACCGGTTGGGGAAGTCCTTCCACTTGGAGGGGATGGGCAAGGATGTTGCCAAGTATGTCCGGTCTTGTGAGGTATGCCAAAGAGTGGGAAAGCCTCAAGACCAGGTCAAGGCCCCTCTCCAGCCACTCCCCATAATTGAGGTCCCATTTCAGCGAGTAGCTGTGGATATTCTGGGCCCTTTCCCAAAAAGGACGCCCAGAGGAAAGCAGTACGTACTGACTTTAGTGGACTTTGCTACCCGATGGCCAGAAGCAGTAGCTCTAGGCAACACCAGGGCTAACACTGTGTGCCTGGCCCTAACAGACATCTTTGCCAGGGTAGGTTGGCCCTCCGACATCCTTACAGATTCAGGGTCTAATTTCCTGGCAGGGACCATGGAAAAACTGTGGGAAACTCATGGGGTGAATCACTTGGTTGCCACCCCGTACCACCATCAAACCAATGGCCTGGTGGAAAGGTTCAATGGAACTTTGGGGGCCATGATACGAAAATTCATCAACGAATTCTCCAATAATTGGGACCTAGTGTTGCAGCAGTTGCTGTTTGCCTACAGGGCTGTACCACATCCCAGTTTAGGGTTTTCACCATTTGAACTTGTGTATGGTCACGAGGTTAAGGGGCCATTACAGTTGGTGAAGCAGCAATGGGAGGGGTTTACGCCTTCTCCAGAAACTAACATTCTGGACTTTGTAAGCAACCTACAAAGCACCCTCCAACACTCTTTAGCCCTTGCTAGAGAGAACCTAAAGGATGCTCAAGAAGAGCAAAAGGCCTGGTATGACAGACATGCCAGAGAACGTTCCTTCAAGGTAGGAGACCAGGTTATGGTCTTGAAGGCGCAACAGGCCCATAAGATGGAAGCATCATAGGAAGGGCCATTCACGGTCCAAGAGTGCCTGGGAAATGTAAACTACCTCATAGCATTTCCCAATTCCCCACTAAAGCCTAAAGTGTACCATGTTAATTCTCTCAAGCCTTTCTATTCCAGAGACTTACAGGTTTGTCAGTTTACAGTCCAGGGAGATGATGCTGAGTGGCCTGACGGTGTCTACTACGACGGGAAAAAAGACGGTGGCGTGGAAGAGGTGAACCTCTCAACCACCCTGGAACGTCTGCAGCGGCAACAAATCAAGGAGCTGTGCACTAGCTTCGCCCCATTGTTCTCAGCCACCCCAGGACGGACTGAACGGGCATACCACTCCATTGATACAGGTAATGCTCACCCAATCAGAACCCTACCCTACCGGGTGTCTCCTCATGCCCAAGCTGCTATAGAACGGGAGATCCAGAACATGCTACAGATGGGTATAATCCGCTCATCTACCAGTGCATGGGCATCTCCAGTGGTTCTGGTACCCAAACCAGATGGGGAAATACGCTTTTGCGTGGACTACCGTAAGCTAAATGCGGTAACTCATCCGGACAACTATCCAATGCCACGCACTGATGAGCTATTGGAGAAGTTGGGACGTACCCAGTTCATCTCTACGATAGACTTAACCAAGGGGTACTGGCAAGTACCGCTAGATGAACCTGCCAAGGAGAGGTCAGCATTCGTCACCCATGCGGGGGTGTATGAATTCAATGTCCTTCCTTTCGGCCTTCGAAATGCACCCGCCACCTTCCAGAGGCTGGTAGATGGTCTACTAGCTGGACTGGGAGAATTTGCAGTTGCCTACCTCGATGATGTGGCCATTTTTTCCGACTCCTGGCCCGAACACCTACTCCACCTGGAAAAGGTCTTTGAGCGCATCAGGCAGGCAGGACTAACTGTTAAGGCCAAAAAGTGTCAAATAGGCCAAAACAGAGTGACTTACCTGGGGCACCAGGTGGGTCGAGGAACCATAAACCCTCTACCGGCCAAGGTGGATGCTATCCAAAAGTGGCCTGTCCCACGGTCCAAAAAGCAAGTCCAATCCTTCTTAGGCTTGGCCGGATACTACAGGCGATTTGTACCACACTACAGCCAAATCGCTGCCCCATTGACCGACCTGACCAAAAAGACCCAGCCAAATGCAGTTAAGTGGACTGATGAGTGTCAAAAGGCCTTTACCCAACTTAAGGCGATGCTCATGTCTGACCCTGTGCTCAGGGCCCCGGACTTTGACAAGCCATTCCTAGTAACCACGGATGCATCTGAGCGTGGTATAGGAGCAGTGCTCATGCAGAAAGCAACAGATCACAACTTCCATCCTGTCGTGTTCCTCAGCAAGAAACTGTCTGAGAGGGAAAGTCACTGGTCAGTCAGTGAAAAGGAATGCTATGCCATTGTGTACGCCCTGGAAAAGCTACGCCCATATGTTTGGGGACGGCGGTTCCAACTACAAACTGACCATGCTGCACTAAAGTGGCTTCATACTGCCAAGGGGAACAACAAGAAACTTCTTCGTTGGAGTTTAGCTCTCCAAGATTTTGATTTTGAAATTCAACACATCACAGGAGCTTCTAACAAAGTTGCTGATGCACTCTCCCGTGAGAGTTTCCCAGAATCCAGTAGTTAAAAAGTGTTCTTAAAATGTAAAAGTCTGTTAGTTATATACTTAGTGGTATATGTAAAGGTGCATGTGTTGTATTACCCTGGTTATTTTCAAGTTCTAGAAGGAAATTGCCGCCAGTGAGCTTCCCCACTGTCTGCAATTTGGGCGGCGTGTCATAAACAGATAGCTAAGGGTTAATGTCTCTTTCACCTGAAACACCTGACCAGAGAACCAATCAGGAAACTGGATTTTTTCAACTTTGGGTGGAGGGAATTGTGTGTCTGAGTCTTTTGTCTGTCTGCCTGCTTCCTCTGAGCTTTGGAGAAGTAGTTCTATTTTCTAATCTTCTGTTTCTAAGTGTAAGGACAAAGAGATCAGATAGTAAGTTATATGGTTTCTTTTCTTTGGTATTTGCATGAATATAAGTGCTGGAGTGCTTTAATTTGTATTCTTTTTGAATAAGGCTGTTTATTCACTATTCTTTTAAGAAAATTGCCCTGTATTGTGTTATCTTAATACAGAGAGATCATTTGTATTTTTTCTTTCTTTTTATATAAAGCTTTCTTTTAAGACCTGTTGGAGTTTTCTTTACTTCAGGGAAATTAAGTCTGTACTCACCAGGGAATTGGTGGGAGGAAGAAATCAAGGGGAGATCTGTGTGTTGGATTGCTAGCCTGATTTTGCATTTCCTCTGGGTGAAGAGGAAAGTGCTTTTGTTCCAGGATTGGAAACGGAGAGGGCAAGTCCCTCTGTTTGGATTCACAGAGCTTGTGTCTGTGTATCTCTCCAGGAGCACCTGGAGGGGGGAAGGGAAAAAGGATTATTTCCCTTTGTTGTGAGACTCAAGGGATTTGGGTCTTGGGGTCCCCAGGGAAGGTTTTTTCAGAGGGACCAGAGTGCTCCAAAACACTCTAAGTTTTTGGGTGGTGGCAGCAAGTACCAGGTCCAAGCTGGTAACTAAGCTTGGAGGTTTTCATGCTAACCCCCATGTTTTGGACGCTAAGGTCCAGATCTGGGAATAAGGTTATGAATAATTGGAAAAACACCATTATTTCTAAAAAGGAAGAATGGTTATGTGGTTATTGCACATGACTGGAAATCAGAAGATGTGGGTTCTAATTCTCGTTCTTTCACACTCTCTGTGTGATCTTGGACAAATTACTGCATCTCTAGAATCAAAGACTCATAGAAAATTAGGGTTAGAAGAGACCTCAGGTCATCTAGTCCAACCCACTGCTCAAAGCAGGACCAACACCAACTAAATCATCCCAGCAGGGCTCTGTCAAGCTGGATCTTAAAAACCTCTAAGAATGGATATTCCACCACCTCCCTAGGTAACCCATTCCAGTGCTTCACCACCCTCCTAGTGAAATAGTGTTTCCTAATATCCAACCTAGACTTCCCACACTGCAATATGAGACCATTGCTCCTTTTACTGTCACCTGCCACCTCTGAGAACAGCCGTGCTCCATTCTCTTTGGAACCCCCCTTCAGATAGTTGAACACAGCTATCAAATCCCCCCTCATTCTTCTCTTCTGCAGACTAAACAAGCCCAGTTCCCTCGGCCTCTGTTCATAAGTTATGTGCCCCAGCCCCCTGATCATTTTCGTTGCCCTCTGCTAGACTGTCTCCAATTTGTCTACATCCTTTCTGTAATCGGGGGTCCAAAACTGGACGCAATACTCCAATGCCAAATAGAGGGGAATAATCACTTCCCTCGGTCTGCTGGCTACGCTCCTACTAATGCAGCCCAATATGCCATTAGCCTTCTTGGCAACAAGGGCACACTGCTGATTCATATCCAGCTTCTCATTCACTGTAATTTCCAGGTCCTTTTCTGTAGACCTGCTGTTTAGCCATGTGTTTCCACGTGTTTAGCCATGTGTCTCTGTGTTTCCATTCTCTATCTGTAAAATGGGATAATATTTTCCTATCTCAGAGGTGTTGTGAGTATAAACCCATTAATGTTTGTGAGCTTCCTAGATATCATTGTGGCAGGCACCATAAAGAGAAATACAGCCTATAAAGCTGACTCGGGTGTGAATTCAGATATCAGAATGCTACTGAAACACACAATTGCTCTCCTAAGCCCTGATCCTGTAACTGGATATTCCAGGATAGACCTTGTACCTGCATGGAACTCCATTGCCTTCAACCTGATGAAGACTCATCGTTACATTATAATCTTTTAGAAGGCAAAGTGTGAGTACTAGCTACATTAATAAACTAATGTTTTTACAAAGTATGCTCTGATTTTATCAAGCAGAATATTTGCAAATTCATGTTCTGAATTAGCTATGTTGTTTGAGAAATTAATTATATTAATAATTTTAACAAGGACTTATGAAGTGTGCATTTATGAGGTCCCACTTTTAATCAACTTGTGAGGAAAATTAGCCCAATCATGGTTTTATTTTTTTATGAGTCATTGGGTCATTTTTCATGACTTAAAAACAATAACACCTAGATAGTTATTCTGTTGGTCACGCTCACTAGAGATCACTTCTACACTGACAACCTTTTCTTTAGCTTCAGATCATGAAACCACTTAAGGAGTAGGTCAGTAATGATGCAAAATGATGTGACAGATCAGAATCTGACATTTTTTAAATCTAATCCAGAATTTTGGTTCATAATGTGAAACCTGATCTAAATTTCATGTATGGCCCTATGTGGATAGGGGGCAGAACACCTAAAACCACCTGATGAGTATCCTGATTCCTACGTATGGAGGAAGTTGCTATTCAAAGTAATTGTATCAGAATGTGGCCCATAGTGATAAGTGAGCCGCAAATGGTTGTAAGATTTGTTCCTATGGGGATAAATACCCAAAGGTTTGGATGTTTATCAAAGTTTTTCTGAACTATCTGAACCTCACCAGTCTGCAAATTTGAGGTAGGACTGTTTGGAAAAGTAGGTCTCTCATGAGATTTCTAGAACTTTCTGTTCTGTTCTGGCAAAAAATGTAGCAAGAAATAGCCTTTCTGATGGTTTTCCTTCATTTCCTCTTCTGATTCCAGCCAAGATTTCCTTGAATCTCAAAACTAATTCGAGTTTTGGGTAAAGGTTAGCTGGGGATTTTGGGAGTGTGAGGGGAAGGAGGGATAGGAGTCCTCTTATTTTTCAAAACCAGTTAACCCATTCCTGTTGTAGGTGTCTTTCTTCCTCACTTAGTACATAACACATTTACTTACAGAATTCACCGAAAATTGAAAAAAAATACAGTATCTTCTTATCTGGGTAAAATAACAGTGAGGGAAATGATAAATCCACTAAAGTAGTGGACGCCATCAGCTATGTCACAAAATCCCATCATGGTTTTCAATGAAACAACAATAGAACACAGTAATAAATATGCTGCAGTGGAAGCCCACCAGGCAAGTGGTTGATATCCCTTTTAAGAGCACCAGAAGGATTATCTCATGAGAAGAACTGAATATACCAACAACCATAGTAAACATCCATGTGAGGTCTCACTGTCAGTGAAGAAGGAAACTTGTTTAATTTTTGGTATAATACAACTTACTGCAGTTTTACTGTTGCTTTCAGTGACTTGAGGTTATTGTTCTGTGTTTCTAAATGATGGGAGTTTAAACTTTTGCCAGGAAGTAAGCAGTGAAATCTGCAACACATACAGTCAACCTAGCTTGAGCTAGGAGAAGGGAAAAGAACCTCCAGGCTAGCCTGATTTTGATAAATCATGTCACATTGAATGTGTTCAAGAGCCAATGGAGAGATTTAAAGTCAGGCAATTTTTGTTAAGATTATTAATTTAAAAAAACCCTAGCTTGAGGTCTTGTGTTAATTTTTCATGTGAGTGACCTGGGTTTGATTGCTGGGATCAGTCTCTTATTGCATGGGCCACTTAAAGCAGCAATGTGTGAAGTCAGCAAGCTAAGCCTCTGGAAGGCAAACGTGACCCCACTGACTGGTCTAGGAACAGCAGCAATTTGGTCTGTAGATTGTTCCATTCAGCCACAGGAAGGTCTCCATGCTGGGGAGAGGGAAAATAGTGGATATTCTGTAAAAGACCATGATGGAGCTAGTTACTAGGTCATGATGCATAAGGATGGAGGCTGCTGAACTACTAGAAGTGCCTTTTGACCAAAATGATTCCAAGTAAACTGTCTGGGGGGAAAGAGAAGGTCCAGATTAGTGTCATAAGTGTGGAATATGTCAAGAATTAGGTGTGTCCTATGGAATAATAGAGGAACTATCACTATTAGAGCACTTGGCAGGCCAACAAAGGATAATATCATTTCTGTGTTTGATTTAGGTGAGTTTGGAGAATGCATGCATGTAAAGAGGCAGATTAACCTTACACAGGAGTGCAGTGGGTGGGATGAGGCAAGAAGGCTCCAGCCCTTGCATCACATGAGGGTCAGGCAGAATTGCAGCCCGCGTACTCTGGGGAGTTCCATTCTGCATAGTGCCCCAGAATAAGTTAGGAGGAGATGAAGCCAGGGCTCCTTCCCCCATATCCACTAGTCGATAGAGCTAGCTAGCTGAACCCTATATTGGGGGAGTGGTAATGAGCACATACTTGACAGCTCCAGGGAGTATTCTGTTGCCTTGAGGCAGAAAGCCTGCAGTTGTGCCCTAAAGACAGTGCAGTTCCATACTGCCCCCAAAGTAGGGCTATGTTTACAAGACACAAACTCAAAGGGAATTCAGTGAGGAACTGATCCTGCACATTCATTTATACCGCACATTCCCAAAATGCAAGGCAGCATAAGGCAAGGTTGGCAGAATGAGACCCTAAGAGAACAGCAGGAAACTAACCTGCTCAGGTAGTCAACCTTCAGCCTCTAAAGGCTGGTCATCATTTCTGCACTAAGCAGCTAATCCACAATTGTACTTGTTCACAAATATAAAATACTCAAAGCTATTAATTCCTTGCTAGTCTTCAGCATTTTTTTTTTTTTAGTGCATAACATTCTATTTGTGTGCTTAGGGGTTTTTCCTGCAATATGAATCATATACACTGGATGCATTTTAGAATATAGGCAAATCAATTCTGCATTTGCACTTCTGACTGTAAAAAGAAAGAACCAGACATTTTACAACTTGACTGGCATAGGAATGTCAAGAGGGTTCAAAATTTAAAATGCTGGTAAGACTGGTGTGGAATGTTTGTCTGAGTTTACCAGTGAGGCAATAGGTTCACTAATGTGCTAGCACAGACACAACAAATAGTAACTCAGAAATGATGGCATAGTGAGTAACTTGCTCCCAGCCACAAACAGCTTTGCTGTCTGCAGTGCAGATGATTAACTGTCCTATTTTTACTCAATCCTGTTTGCTAACTCACTAAGCCACAGACAGTTAACAGAAATTATCCCCCCACCCCCTTTTAAGCTGTTGCCTGTGAGCTCATCATGCAGTGACAGTTTGATTCAGGAATGTACAAACTAATAAATATTGACACTGAGTTTGTGACCTATTTATTTAGACCTTGTAGATTTATTAAATCATTTGCAATGTGGGATTTAAGCTGACCGTAAGTTACTAAAACAATAACAACAACATTACACTGTCAACAAAGGTAAGTACCCAGAGCAGGATGTAAAGCAAACTTTGTAACAGGCAAGTAGCAGGACTCAGAGAAGCCTAATATATTTCACTTAGGCAGATTTATTGATATGTTAGTGATCTTCTGCACATTAGAAAATTAGCAGAGTATGCCAGTTCTGGGAAATGTATACTATAATTTGAAAATCAACTCATGCGGCCAATTGTGGTTTCTAAAATTAGAGGACAGCAGAGACAAACAACATTTTAGCAAACAGTAAAATTGGTTTTCAGCTAAATCTTTTCCTAATTCTTTGACTGATTTAATCATAGTACCCCCCAGATCTATCTATCTATCTATCTATCTATCTATCTATCTATCTATCTATCTATCTATCCTTGTTCCCTAATTTTATTGGTATACAATTTCTGATATCCCTTTGTCATGCAGATTTCATTTGCTGAGCCTGAATCCTAGGAAAAAGTGCCAGACCAATGCACAGTAGGATGAGGAAGAGAATCTTCACTTTCACCCTGTAGGCTGTTGGTGGCCATCTTGGCTTCCTCCACTTATATATGGTATGGGGAAGAGTAAAGGATATGTGCTACTTTCCTTCTGCTGTTGTTTTTGGGTCAGTGGATTCATACTGTTTATGGACCACTGACCATTCCTCACCAATACTTTAGCCAGCCAAAATCCTGTTTGTCACACTCCTGGACAGATTCCTGCTCCACAGCTTGCTTCCACAGCACACAGGGTGTAGAGTCCTCTCTTTAGGCTCTTCACTGTCTGGAGTCTGTGCAGAACATGTTGGCCCTTAAGCAGCCACATATAGGCTGCACAGGATTGTAAGATCTTCTTAATGTTTAGCTTTTCATTAACTTGGAAGAATTTACAATAGTATTTAGCATTTATACGGCACTTTCCAATTTCAACACATTGTACCAACATTAATTAATTAATCCTCACAACATCCCTGGTATGTGGGTAAGTATTATCCTCATTTTATAGTTAGGAACACTGAGGCAGAGAGAGAGAGTGATTTCCTCAAGGCTACACAGCAAATCAGTGTGACAGAGCTGGGAATAAAACACATCCCATCCTTTGCTCTGCTATTATGAAGATAGATCTATGTAGCTTTTCAGGTACAGTATTTGATCTGCTCGGTTCACACATTTCTTCACTTGCTCTTTCTCCATCATTTTCCCAGTTATTATCAGCTCCTAATATAAAGGATTTTCTCTTGTCCCATTCCTTCAGTTAATAGACAGTGTGCAAATTCTATCTACCTTACAAATAAAAGTAGCCACTAAAAGGTTTGAGAATGACTGTACTATTCTCTCCAGGAGAACTGATTGTTGTTGTTTTAAATCATGGAAAATATTGATGAAATGGGGGAAAAATTGTTACACAGTGAAAAATCGTAAATCAAAATGTTCATCTAAAAGAAAAAATATTTGTCAGAAAACTTTATTCAGAAGTACTTCATCAATGGCTCATGGAAGTTGTTGTTCCAGTGCCTTGTGCAGTGACTCATGGGAGTTGTAGTTCGTGTGCCTCATGCCCCCGGCTCGCCTCTGTAGGTTAAACTCCCTGGCAAGACTCTATCAGGAACGCACCATGGTTCCACCTCTTGCATCACTGTGAATCATGAGAGTTCTTTGCCATGATGCATTATGGGGGATTTAGTTTGCCTGAGGAACTTACTTCATAGAGGTGAACAGGCTACAATGTATCCAAATTAAAACTCCATGAACTGAAGTGGCATTTCCAAATTGAATTTTTTTCGGTTTTGGGCTAAAACCCAAACATTGGAAAAGTTTTGGGGAGTTTAGTTTATCGACTAACAGGAAAAAATACTTTTAATGACAACATCGCTTTTTGTTAACAAAGCAATTTTATGTCAAAACCCAACCATTTTAATGGAAAATTTTAAACAAGCCTGGTCTTTTTTTTCTATTTTTTTCTCACACGTCCACACCGCTTTAGCTTATAAAAAGGAATGCAGATGACCAAAGCATTAAAGTACTCTGCATTGTGTTCTCTTGTACCATGTTCATTCTTTTGCTATTTCTATCATTACAACTTTGACAGCTGAATACTTTGAATTCTGACAGAGTTTTTTTAAAGTATATTAGGAACAAAAGACATCCTAGCAATAGTATAGGCCTATTACTGCATGGAGATGATAACATTGTTAATAATGATGGCGAATAGGCCGAATAAATATAAAAATAAATCTTCAATAAATATTTCTGTTCTGTATTTGGAAAGAAGCAGGCTGATGATGTGCTTGACTCACATGAAGATGATGAAGTACTTTCCATCCCATTAGTAACTCAGGCAGATGTTAAACAGCATCTGTTAGTGATAAACATTTCAAAAGTTTAGCAGGCCCCTATAACTTATACCCATTAGTTCAAAAAGAGCTTGCTGAGGAGATCTCTGGTCCACTGATGTTATTTTTTAATAAATTTTGGAATACCAGAAGATTTGAAGAATGCTAATATTGCGCCAATATTTAAAAAGGGCAGCAGTATGAGCAAGTAACTATAAACCATTTGGAATAACATCAATCCTAGGCAAAAAACAAACAAACAAACAAACAAACAAAAAAACCTGATACAGGATTTCACTAATAAAGAACTAAAGGACAGGAATATAAGCAAAGTCAGTCTACATGGTTTTATGGAAAATAGGGCTTGTCAAACAAAATTAATGTCATGCTTTGATGAGATTATAAGTTTGGTTGATAGAGGTAACTGTGTAGATATAATATTAGACTTTTTTAAGGCATATGAATTACTACCACATGACAGTCTGATTAAAAAATTGGCCCCATAATATATTAATTAAGCACAAGTTAAATGGATTAAGAGCTGGCTAAGTGACAGATTTCACAAAGTAGTTGTCACTTGAAAATCATTGTCGAATGGGAGTGTTTTTAGTGGGGTTCTGTAGGGATTGATAATAGTTTCAGTGCTATTCAACATTTTTGTGCATGGTCACGAAGTAAATAAAAATTATTGCTGATAAAATTTACAGATGACCCAAAGATTGGCAAAGTAGTAAGTAATGACAAAGACAGAGTGGTCAGATGCAGCGGACCAGGACATTCTGAAAAAATTCAGAAGGTTTTCCAATTTTTCTTGCACAAAATGTTTTTGAAAAATAAACATTGTAATGAGAACCAAGGCCTTTTCACTTATATATGAATGAACCCTCAACCCATTTTGTCAAAAAGGCTGCTGGGAGTGTGAGGGATCCCGGTCTATATAAGCCAGACCCATTTCATTACAAAAAGGAAGGAGTAGGATAAAGCGGCATTCTAGAAGGAGAACCTAGGGGAACAAAAAGAGCATCATAACGGGGCAGGAGAAGAGAAAAGCACCCAATATGGAAAAGCTACTGAGTTTGGGAAGAGTGGGTAACAGGCTGGGACATGCCTCCTCAGGAAACTGTGGACTTGACATCAAGGTAAGGGAACTATGGAGAAATGGGGCTAGACACTTTGGGTATTTATGATGATGATAAAATAAATTCTGATGCCCCTTTTTTAACTATTACTCTGTGTTCTCAGGCTCTATTTTTTTCTCCTCCCCCAACCCCTATCTCCCCCTCACCCCATGGTTATCAGGTCATCATGACCCATAAGTTGGGTGACCAGACATCAAGTGTGAAAAATCGGGACGGGGATGGGGGTAATCGGAGCCTATTTAAGAAAAAGACCCCAAAATCGGGACTGTCCCTATAAAATCGGGACATCTGGTCACCCTACCCATAAGGCAATTGCTTCATGACAGATCCCTTAACCCTTTAAAGAGAGGGTTTTATATATTCTATTTTAGTCTAAATGACACTCCACACCAAAGGTCACTTTATCCGATGCCCTTGGGTAATGGGCAATGCTGATGTACACCTAAAACCACAATGCCATAAGAGTCACAAAATATAAATCATCCCAAGCAGCAACACTTCTCCCCTCCCCGCAACTCATGCAAACAACAATAACATTTAATTCTTGATATTACTAATCTTCATGAAGAGAGGCTTAATCTTTGATATTTCCATTTCTTTGAACTGCCTGCAGCATTATGAAGGTTAGGATTCACTAAACAAAACCAACGACACGAGCGTAACTTTCATGTCTTCCCAAAACTGTCCCACTGCTGCATAAGTACTCTTTTGCTGTCCCCCTTTCACGATCCTGTAGATTAAGATGTTGCATTGGGCATAACAAATGAGCAGTCAAAAACTTACATATCTGTCAGTCGTCCTACTTCCTTGTTTCTTTGGTTTGGAGCTATTCATATCTCTTTACTGAAATATTTGCAATGTCCGAACCCAGTTAGAAAATATCTAAAGCTAATGAAAAAATGTTTGTTTATGTATTTGAGTAGTGACTAATGTCCAGATACTGTTGCCATTACCCATACACAATGGGATTACTCCTGCAGTAAGTTACTACTCCACCTGAAGAAAAGTCACAGAATATTCCATTCCTTCATATTCCGAAACCATGCCCATCACTCTGGCATCTGAAATAACATTAAAATGAAACAAATTTTATGTTCTAATATTCATTTCTTATGCAACCCTCCTTGACATACACCCATGCTCACCTTGCACTCTCCGTCTTGTCCTATTCTTCTAATTCTAAAAGGTATAAAAATAACAACTGAACTGAGTTTTAATGTTATTTATAGACACCCGATTTAGAAACCACATAAGAACAATAATCCAATTTATCTTGAGAGCCGGTTCTGTTTCTGTGTTTGGAAAAAAGCACAGGGTTCACTACCTATACAGCGAACGTATAGGCATATGAAGTGACCCTTATGTTTTCAATATTAGTATAAATAGTAAATAACATGCATCCAGCTCTCAGCATGAGTGTCAGGTTATTTAAGGATAGTACTCTGAGTTATTGATGCTGTTTGTAGCAAAAAAGAGAAATGTATAGAATGCATTCCTCAGACCTCACCATGGTCACATGTAAGAAGGCATTAAGTCATTATTCCAATCTCTGTCTGTAGATGCCATATAGTCATATGATTGGGCTGCTGGAGTATTGCAGAACCCCTGTAAAGATGTATCCATAAACTAACTCTCAAAACACAAACAGAAAGTTGGTCACTAACCCATAGTTCTTTTCTTTAAGGAATCCCACTATTTGTATATTGTTACAGTTACTAATTATTGCTACTCTGGTCAAGATGCTAAGTAAGCAGCATAAATAGCACTGCTTTGTAATAGATGCACACAGATGCCGATTTCATCTGTTTTTTCCTTGACCAAACCTACTACATATACTGTCACACTGCACACACTAAACTGCTGTATCCTGGCATCTGGGATTCTGCAGCAACTGACACACCATGGAAACTGGACTTGAGTTCTGATAGTACAGTCATATTGTCATTCTTATCTTATATTATTGCTTCATTTTTCCTGGTCGTGTGCTGCACAACCAACAAGAACATGTATGGCTCTTTGAATGTGTATCATCCTGCCATTACGTTCTCTTAGCCACGGTCTGATCCCAGCAGCCTGCCTGGTCTGGCACATTTGATAAAACCCACAGATACTAAAGTCAGCTTTTCAAAGATCTGTTTACTAGGGCATTTAAGTGTGACTCAGATCCTACCAGTCTCATGTCTTATAATGTTTTTCCTGTGCTGGCTTGACTACCAGACTCTCAGGCTTTTAAGCTTACAGGCAGCTTCTTTTTAAGATGCTCTTTTTATCTGACCAAAGTAATCTGGGAATCTTTTGGCTCTCAGCTCCACTGTTCAGCACCTCTTAATCTTATCAGTTTCAGTTAGTGAAGATATATAAAATAATCAGTTTTGACCATGCCCCTGAGACCTGTGAGTCCAGGAAAGCATTCAGTGGGTATACAAACTATTGTAAGTTACATGTAAACAGTTGGAATCACATTTCAATATCATCTTACTGGAATCCCCAAATATTTTAACTCCAGTAGTAGCTGAGTTACTTTGGCTGTACTTAAAACCTTGCCTTGTGTTCATAAGATTCATGGATAGCATTACTTATGTTTTAATTACAGTGTAGTGTCCGTTGTATTTCTAACACTTTCTTTAAGAAATACTCATAATATTGTGAATACTAAGATTAAATAATTTTCAAATCTTATTTATAAAACTAAATTAATTTGCAAGTTTTTAGATACTCCTATTGTGTTCAGTAAATTCCCTCTCTTTTTAATGGGATGTGTGGCACTTTGGGGGAAGGATCCAACAGCTGAGCAAAGACTACTTCAATTATTCTAAAGAATAAGAAAAAACAGTAAAGCAACACAGTGGAAAAAGAGGGAAAGGCTGTTCAGAAGTCCCCTAAAGTCAACCAAAAGGTTCGCTTTTGACTTCAAATGGCTTTGGCGCTGGTCTTAAAAGTGAACATCAGAGATAATGTAATTGCAATCTTAAGAAGACTCAAGCACTCAGAGAAAATAGTTCACAGCTCATCTTTGCTTTCCTTTCCATTTAAAAAAAATATTTCCAGAAAACTGCCCTGCCTTCATGCATTTTGCCAGTACTCTCCAATCATCATAGTTAACACTTACACTCCTCCTTGAGGCAGCAGAAACCTTCTGTGAAGAACGCACTTTGTCTTAAAGACTAGATATGTCTTCTATCATGTACAACATCTCTGCTTTCAAACGTTTTTGTTTCTTAGGTCAACAAATTACAGCAGTGAGCTGTGTATGTTTTTGGACAATGGTGTCTGTTTATTTAGATTGTATGAAAGAGTGTCTCTCTTTGCTCAAGGCCCTTTGTCAGGATCGGATTAGATATGAGCTCAGTATACATTTTTTGTTTGTTGCTTTCAATATGACTTGATCAGTAAAAATAGAATTGAAATGCCACTGTTGGAATTTAATCCAGGCATTTCCAAGTCAGCATGCTTCCCTGAATAAACTGTTCTCACAAAATAAAGAACCATTCATAATATAAAAGTCAGTGTCAGATATACGGTTTGCCAGAAAAAAAAGGAGTGAAAAACAAGCTCTAGAAGAAGAACCAATTGCTCCAGAATTGCTATTTATTTATTAAATTGACTATTTTATTTAATAAAGCACCCTCCATGTGAATTGGGACACTGGACAATTTTAATAACAAAGATGATCAACGCATAGCGCAATGTAGAAAAGTGCTTGGAAAGAGAGGAATTGTTGGTATGCAGATCAAATGAGAGGCCTTCAGGTCCCTCATGCCAGATGGGGGGTAGTTATGAAAAAATACATTAACTGGGGAAGGGAACAGAATGGAAAAAAGAGAAGGGATAGTCTTTAACCAGAAGGATGGAGCATATTTAACGGATCCTAAAAGCTCATTCTAAATGTACATAGTACAGGAACACAAGAGACATTTTAATGACTCTAGTTATCTAAAGACTAATTTTTACCAATGCCCTACAAGAGTAAAGTTGAATCTAATATTAAGAATGGTTCCATACTCTCTTCTGCATATGGGCCCAATCCTACAAGCCTTTACTCCAAAGCATTAGCCCACTTATATCAATGTAATGAACAATAATGGAATTGGAACACCTGTAACCTCCTCAATTGTGTGTTGATTCAGCAGGAAAAAGATACACTTTCTTCCACGTGCATTTGAAAATTCAATTTTTAAAAATGCAGACCATAATATTTTATCAACTTACCTTCATTACCACCTTTTGTCATTTAATATAAGCAGACATTATATTCAATTATTTTCATTGTGACTATTGAATGATCTTTGTTCTCTGATGTGGCACTTTGTTTTTTATTCTTCTATCATGCAATCTACAGATGGAAAAAGACCTAGTCCAGCTCCCTGATTGTTTCAAACATTGTAAGGCCAGAAGGGACCATTATGAGCATCTAACTTCACCTCCTGTAGTGCAGGGTTCCTCCTTGTTGTTCATTGACTAGGACATTCACCAAAGTAAAGAATATTAGAATATTCATAGGGTGTAAGAAACATTTTAAATATATGAGACGCTTAACTGTGATATTGATGGTTTAAAATTAAATCAAGAGAGTCCGAAAAAGTGATGTAAACCTCTAATGGAAATCTGTAAAGTAATCAGACTCCAAGCATACAACTCTAGTGAAAAAGCCTAAATAATAAGTTTTTCTTTTTAAATCCTATCTTTGTCCTATTTTGTATTTTGTTTTGTTGTGCTTCACTGAATATGTGAGCACTGTAGCCAATGAATTTACAAACACTGTTCCTAACTGAACTTTCAGTATGCATAATTCATAAGAACCAAGGCACACAGTTCATAGGAGCTAAGGCAAATACACTGAGTTTTGAAACTACTGTCTCCCTAGATGCCCTCCCCTGGCTTGAAAATCCTATACTCAGAGAAGATGCTCCCTCATGGAAGCTTCCTCTGGAGGTGGCTTAATCAAACTTCAACTCAGCATCCTGGCTGTTGGGCTCAGACTGCCTGCTTGGCTTTCTCCAGAAGCTGTGGTAATTCCTGAAATGTCGAAACAGAGCATTTCATACAGGTCATAAAACTGTAACTTGTCAGCTGCTCTAAAGATCCAGCTGCTGTGCACAGCTTTCTGCCCACCCTGAAGATAGACAATGGTATTTCAGCTACTGTTTTAGCAATGATATATTCCTAGCCCAGTCTTGAGAACACTAGACCCAATGTTAGCTATTTACAAATGACTAAAGAATATTTTTCATTTAAATTTTTTTTTTAAAATGTCATAAAAGTATTGTGTTCAAATGGATTTGCACTATGTCTCAGTTTTTAGATTGCCTTTAAAGTATTTTTAAAAGCTATTACCGGTACTTTACTTAGCTAGATTTATATAATGAAGTTCTGGTAAATATAGACTATGAATGAAATCCTGATCCTCATTGAATCCATGGGAGTTTTGCCATTGCTTTCAGTGTGGCCGGGATTTCACTCTGTGAATGAATAAATTTGTGCTACAAACTGTTACTTTTAGCATTGAATTTAAATAACGCTTATTAATCATTCATAAAACAGGCCACATCATGCCCTCATCTCTGTAAGTGCAGAGGGCACTGAGGTAGTGAGTCTACTGGGAGTCTGCTGCAGAGACAAATTTCAGACTATTGGGAGACTCTAAAGGTGGGACACACAAGAACAAGTTGTCATATGCACTATATGCTTTATGATTGGTTGCCTCTGCTAATGGGACTACTGCTTTGCTGTTCACATGCTTGAGCACTCAGAAAAAAATATGTAATATGCATGTTATAGGCCAAATTTTCAGAAGGGTATCTCGCAGCTTCCACTCATGTACTGTGTACCAGGCAATGAGGAGAAATTTGCACCATGGTTGGCCATGCCCTATCTGTTGGCCATGCCCTATCTGTTCACTGCACAAAAAGTTGACTGCATTTTCCAGTGTCATATGTACCAAATGTTGTGGATTTTAAATATAATACAAATTTTAAAAATATTACTGAGACTCTTAAAACTTCAGACTTCAAATTTCAAAGTAACCTCTCCCCGCCCCCCAGTCCCTCCCCCAGATTATTCCTACAGATGGCCTAAAAAGTTTGTTAAGATGTAACAAGATATTATCAGGAGAAGTTACCTACTACCCATGTTCAAATTAGGAAATATTGCTCTTGTGCTAATTGTTTAACCTGCCATATACATTTTTCCAGCTGCATTTTTGTGATATTAAAAGAGGCTGAAAAGAACAAATATTCATTCCTGCTAACATAGTAATTTAGAAGGAGGAAAATATTGTTTTTGATAGCTAGACTAGTAGTGAAAGTACCTAGAACAATTTTTATTCATGAAATTCTCTCTGAATAGAACACATCCAGAAATATTGTTTAAACACAATTCACAAAATGGGATATGGGGACATCTTCCATATGTTGAAATCTATATGGAAGTATTTCCATTTACTTCAGTGGGTTTTGGATTAGGCCCTATGAAAACCATTAATGAGGATTAGAAGGGTGGATCTCCCTCCTTCTGAGTATCAGGGTGATTGCAATATATCTGCATACTTTTTCTTCTACCATGCTATTCCAAGAAGCCTCTCTACTGGACACTGCACCTCAGAGGCTCCACATGATGGGGGTAGAGACAGGAGGAAATGCAGCAAAGAACTGGCTTCTTTCCACAGCCCTTGGTCTTGCAGATCCAACTGACTTGTGTATGGAAATCTGGTCAGGGAGGGAGTGATACAGTTTGGAACTTTTGATGACTGCTTGTGAGCAACCATACAGGCACTCAGCCAATGTTCCATCTTTCAGCTAGAGTTTAATTATGTACAATTGCTGGATGTCTTCTTTTTATAAAATTGTTGTTGATCATGCTCTTTTAAGCCTAAATTTTCAAAAGTGCCCAACTTGAGATATCTTAAAGGAGACTGATTTTCAGAAAGCGCAGAACATGATCCTCTGAAAATCAGGCTCTACTCTTCTCCTCTCCTAGCATAGTGAGCAATATTGTAAACTAAGCCATGCCCTTGGTTGGCCTAACCTGAATTGAAGTTTTAAATGCTTTATGATTGCCTGTTATGAAGTAGTTCACATACCGCAGAATGTATGCATTGATCTAGTTCTAACATGAGAGAGAATAAAACTTTTCAAATTTTTTTTTAAATTTTGTCCTTATTTTCTTTATGGTATCTATCTAGTTTTGTAGTGCCTATATATATACCACCAATCTCATTTTAAAGAAGAATATGTATACCCCAAAGGGGAAGTTTAAAGTTTTTATGTTCCTCTCAGTGCAACACTTTTCATTACTATTTTACAGAGTTACAAACTGGTGAATGTATCAGAATATATGTACCTTGTATGGAAGGGCAATATAGCCACCCGCTTCTCACACAGGATTTTTGTTTTTGTTATAACAACCCATCCACCCCCTCAGCCCCAGGAAGAAAAAAAAGTGTATCCAGTGTTTTTGGTGTTTTACCCAAGTGCAGCTGTTTCCTTTTAGAAATTTCAGGTTAGGTTTAGTTAACTAAAAGAGAGAGGGTGTTAAATAGGCCGCTTCCTGGACAGTAGACTAAATTAAAGGCTAGAACAACAGAGGCAGATATTAGTGTCTGAGACTGGTACTTAGAAGCAGTAAAACAAGGAAGTCAGGGTTGACATTCCATTATAATAACATAAGGAAAATCAGACAAGGGACTGAGTGGCTGGTGCAGTCAAGACATGAGACAATCCATGAGTTCTCTATGAAATATGACAATAAAAGATAAAAGCATACATATTTGTGGGCTACATTTGCTATATATATATCTGCCATGCTGGAATATAGCCTCACACAAAGTGAGACAGTCTAAACTTGTTAGCACAGACTCAGCAGCAATTACAATAAATTACTGACTTCATTCAAAACAGATTTAGAATGTTAAATCCCTGTTTCCTTCAAGTTGTCCAAAGAGTGTGTCTGCCTAGTCATAAGGCAAAAAGAAAATTAAAATTAATGTTGACTGTGACCAGTAGCAACTTTCAATCCAGGTGTCTAAGAACATTTCTTACCAGAGGTGCATATTTGCACCTTCTATATGAACTTTTTGGTCATCCGATAACATTTCCTTTCATTATTTAAAACATAAATTAAAATCTTGCACAGTCACAATATGGTCTCTGGTTTGCTTCTGAGGAAGTAAAACTATGCAAAGCCCTTTATTTAGTCGCTTATGGCAAAAACACAATAGGTCTTTAGGTAAGCTTCCTGGACATATGTTTTTCTTGGGTACTGTTTGCTTGGACATGTCATGAAATCCTGTGAAAAAATATCTATTAATAAATACCTCGGGTGAAGTTGTATGTATAGGCCCCAAATATTGGGGCCTATACATCTTTATACATGCCTCATAGATCTACTTTCATGCTTGTAACCCTGAAATATAGGAACTGTCCTGAGAGGGGTAGAGTAAGTCAGCTGTTGTTCTGGTTCAGGCCTGCACTTCTTTAGATCATAGGCTTGCCTAATATGATGGAAACCAAGCTGACTGGTTTGGTTATTTGTTTTGGAACTGCAAGCTGGACTTGAAAAGTGTCCCAGAGGTGAAAAGATAGAGCAGGCCAAAGGGCTTTTATATGAAAAGAAAATCTTAAAGAAGCCATGATGAAAGAATAAAGTCTGAATATCCATTACTGTTACTTAAACTGTAATTTTATCTTTTTGGAGTGTATTATTATACATCCATATCAAGAAGATGTTCCTGTAATACATTTGCAAGTTAGCACACCAACTGGATAAATGACTGTTAATAAATAAATAGGTTTCCATTTTCCAAAATAAATACAGAATGTGAAGTATCAGTGGGGTAGCCGTGTTAGTCTGGATCTGTAAAAAGTGACAAAGAGTCCTGTGGCACCTTAGAGAGTAACAGAGCTATTGGAGCATAAGCTTTCATGGGTGAATACCCACTTCGTCAGGTGCATGTGGTGGAAATTTCCAGAGGCAGGTATAAATATGCAGGCAAGAATCAGTCTAGAGATAATGAAGTTAGTTCAATCAGGAAAGATGAGGCCCTCTTCTAGCAGTTGAGGTGTGAACACCAAGGGAAGAGAAACTGCTTTTGTAGTTGGCTAGCCATTCACAGTCTTTATTTAATCCTGATGCGAAACATTTTAGTCTGTATGTAATGAATATGTCTCTGTTATTACTGAATTCTTTACTACAACACAATTGTAACCTCAGATAAGGAAATGAAAGAAAATATACAGTTGTACAATATTAAATGCATGGCCACCCCCATCCTGCTTTAAATAGCATTAAGCAGCTAGGAAATTAAGGTAAGAGTCAGCCAACCTAAAGGCATTGTTGTAGGCATTGTGGCAGATATAGGTCTTGAGATGGCAGTGGAAGGAGGAGAAGGTGGTAGCCTTACAGATCACTTGAGGAAAGCCATTCCATAAATAGAGGTAGAAGGGAGGAAAGATGTTTGTGGATGAAGGAGGCAATCAAATGTCAAAACTGAACATTGTTGGTGGAATAGAGTGAGCAAGTGCCTTGCAATTTTAATACTGCTTCAGTAAAGGTGTGTGTTGATTAACTACTCCTTAATACTGACTCTCTCCTCCTGACATACTGCCACAATTATTTTCAGCTGTGTCACTTAAGATGGAGCTCCCTCAGTTCATGAGAGGTTCTTGCTGGCAGCTCATCCTCTGTCAGGGGCCCTCAACTTTAAAATTCACTCCCCCTCCCATGGTCTAAAGTAGCTTGTAACTGCTGACCTTCTGAGCTCAGGCAAACACCTGTCAGTGATGGTCTAAGTACTTATTCCTGCCACAGTGAGGTCTCTTCCAGCCCTACATTACTATGATTCTATTATGTTCTTTGACACTCATTCCAGGAGGGCTGAGGTGTATGAGATGCTGAGAGATGAGGATTTTGAGTGTGTTCTCTGTGAAAGGGGTTGGGTTTTGTAGGCTCTGGTGTAGTTTTTCCTGCCGTTTTTAATGTACCGTGTCTTATTGCTTTGGGTTGTATTTTTAATATTTTGTCAGGGCTCCTGGAGCCAGAGAATGGGTATTTTCTGTTCATTTTAGATATAAATAAATAAAAATAATGTACAACTTGTCTTCTTTACAACTTGCTGATATATCACTGCCCACCACAAGTATCTGGAGTCATCTCCACAGCCCAACCTATTGATCGTCATATAAAAGAGCTTTAAGGAGGCATATCAATTCAGAAATTTGGCATACAGGAGGAATAGATGTTTATCTCCTGGTGACTTTGTGCTCCAGCCTTCCATTCCTGGCAACAGTGAAATAAATAAAACAACTCACTCTCAGTAAGAAAAAATTATTTTTTTTTATTCTTTCCTACTTCCCCCATGCAGAGTAAGGAGAATTTGCTCATCTGAATGGCTGGTGGGCAGAAACTTCTTAACCTGATGCTGTTCAAAATAAATAATAATAATTACACAACCACTGGGTAGTGAGTAATGGCAATTTTGTAATTCCAATCTAAGAGAAAGTGTTGCCATGGGTACTATGCTGTGGAGATTTATATCTGTGTTAAATATAATAATGTCTAGTAGAAAGAACATTAATAATAATATCTGATGGAGAGAATGCAGAAGGGCAGGGGGAAAAACCTGTAGTATAACCTGTTTTGTTTCAAATTCCTTTTCAGAAGAAGCTGGGTTTAATGAGCAAGATGTAACTAGTTTTTTTATTTTACTGAAACTGCTGAATTTTCCAGACACTGGCAAAATATTTATATGCAGTGTTTTTCCCTTGCGATTCTTAGCCTTGCCTGGATTTATTATAGAGTATGTGGTGCTGTTCCTATGCAGTGTTTCTAAATGGTGAAAGGGGAGAATGTAATCAAGAGGGTATGTCATCCTTGGCATTGTTTTCATTCCTATATGGAAATTCAGTAGTGTGCCATTTTCAGCTGTAGTTCTTCATTCATACCTTTTCCATGGCAATCATCTAATGCAGGGGGTTTTGGTAATGTTCTTGTAGGTGAAATATTAACTCCACTCTTTGTAACAATGAACCTGTCAAATTCTCATAGCTAATTGTCTCAGAGATCCCCTTTCATCCACCTGTGATCACTTAGCAGATCAAAAAAGTCAGACACCATTTAAAGACCAGAGGATCCTAAATCAGTCTCAAGCTGCTGCTTTTAATGGTTTGTTTTGACGGAGAGGCTGGGTCACATGGTTTTCAGTGTTATGTCTGGATGCCTGTGAAACTAGGTCATTGAAAACCTCCTCTACTAGAGGAAAAGCTGCTGTCTTTAATTTCTCTCTCGCTTTCTCTCTGACATGGCCTTTCTTGCAATTACATTAACAGCCCAACTTACTACAAATTGGACCACAAGGAAAAAATACACAGGACGTGAAAGATCTTGACACACCAAAACATTTACACTGCTGATGAAAAAATAAGCATTTCTAGGAGCTAAGGGTTTTTCATATGTCACAACTGTAAGATAGGTCCAGAATAGGCTACATTTGTCTTTGGTATAACACTGGCAATTTTTCTGATCTAAAATTTGGGTTTGATTTAAAGCACACTGAAATAATTGGAAAGACACCATATTTCCCTTTCTGGCAAAATATAAACAACATTTTTTTATTTTTGTTTTTTATTAGGGTATGAAAACTTGTGTGTGTGTATATATATATGTGTGTGTGTATATATATGTATATATATACAGTACACACACACACATATATACACACACACACACTCACAAACACACCCTAGATGCCCTACTGAAACAATATATTTGTGAGTAAATCAAGTACCAGTATCTTGGCGCCAGAAGTACTTTGCTCCCAGCAGCAGAGCATATAAAGAGAAGTGACAGCCAAAAAACACATTCATCTTCTTTCAGTGCTCCAAATATTGAATGATCTAAGTTTTTTCAATGTGTTAAGAGTAAATAGCTCAGACAGAGTTTTATAAGATCTGCACTGAAAGAAATTCTCCTTATTAAAGTGTCAGATTTTGATTCAAAGGCAATTCAAAGAGTTACTGGCACTACAAAGGCAATTGTGGTATGTCCGTTAATTTGAAAAGGATAAAACTTGGTGTTTCAGGTAAGCTTTAAAGGTGGATTTCTTCATTGTTTGAAGACACTATGCTCTAACACTAAATAGATCAGGAATACAGACAACATTTCGCAGACAAGCAAAAGAGGAAGTTATTGTAGTATTGCAGTACATTTATACCACCTTATTATGGTGTTTTAAACTAAAGCTTCCATTGTAAATATGTGTGAGGCATTTCTAATGTCGGGCTGAATTTGACGCGAGCTGAACCGTAACACTATGATTTATTCATCCCCCCTCTACCTAATTCAAACTTGAGTGCTGGGTGGGAAAGCAATTTCAGGATCAGCCCATTATTATCAAGGGCCAGATTCTGATTCCCTTATTCTGCAAGCAGTGTCTCTGATTTTAACGAGGTTACTCATGGTATAAGGTGCTATAGAGGGTGAATAAGGGCTGTTGTAATCTGCCCCTAAGTGATGAAGTTATACTAGATATGCAAGAGCAATTGATGTTGCTAGAAGGGGACATTCGGCAATTTCCTTTCTGTGGGACTACTTCTGCTAAGGCATTACGCAGTATGGGTAAGAGTGGCTCAATCTAGCCTGTCACAGGATCACAAACAGTCTTGTAGAGCAGTGAAAAGGGGCCCAGTCTTGCAGCCATCCTTCATTACTGCTGTAAATAGGAATTTTGCCTAAGGTTTGTCAGATTGGGCCTAAGAGGAGGAATTGGTGTGGAGTTGCTGTTGTGTCTGAATATTATGCACACCACCACAATGAGAGGTATAAGATCTCTAGGTAACTGATCAAAAGCTCACTCAAATCAATGGGAGTCAACTTCAATAAGCTTTGGATCAGGCCCATGTCCTGGACTGATAAATAAATATGGAATATCAGAACTGACTTTCAACCTATGCCTTTGAATTTCCTCTTTAAATTTAGTTTTGGTCATTCTTGCCATTATACATTGCTTTTGAGAGTGAGAGTGAAAGAGAGACCGAGAGAGATTTATATTCATAAAACTCTTCAGGAAAACTGAAGTAAGGTTATTTTTAAAATGAGAAAAATTAGCTGTTTGATTGGATTTAAAGCTTTATATATAAAGAACTGTAGCTGCCATTCTTAGTAGAGCAGATGTAGTATTATATCTTTTCCTTACGGTCTGATGATTTCCTATCATCAGGGAGATCTTTAACACACTCATCAGTAATGAGCCAAATTCAGGTGGCAGGGAAATTACAGCTTACTTTTCTCCAGAGGAGAGAGTCTTTATTCTATTGTTTATCTTCCTCATTGTATGTGTTCTTTCTATGCTTGGTATGTTGCTAATTGCTTTTCTGAGCTTCATGTTGTCAAATGACTGATTAAAACTGTAAATTTAGTCCCTTTTAGTTTCTGCTTAGAGAAACTACATGCATTTACAAGCGCAGGGCTAAATTCTCCCTCTCTGGTAGGTTTGTTTAAGGCTTAGCATTGATGTC
The DNA here is from genome assembly GCF_007399415.2 of Gopherus evgoodei. Lineage (NCBI taxonomy): Eukaryota > Metazoa > Chordata > Testudines > Testudinidae > Gopherus > Gopherus evgoodei. The sequence goes on along the minus strand of NC_044322.1, from coordinate 329,678,279 downwards.
AGTCAGAGATTTGTGTATAAAGGAAGATATAAATAACCCTCAAAGAGATTTTCTGTGCTACTTGGAGAGAAAAGGTTAGCCTAGACTTTGGCCAAATAGAACTGGATACCTGGAAAGACAAGAGTAATCTAACCTCTTAGGTAATTCTGACTAATTCAGAACCCAGGAGAAAAAAACCTCTCAATGAATGGACACACAAAGAGTCCAGATATGCATAACATAATTTAGTAACCTTTCTGTCCCTTCTCATTAATATTCTTCCTATAATATTGATTTGTTTGGCTATCCTACACTGTAACAGAGTGTATTGCTAATAAGCCACAGGTTTATACCATATGGACAAATGAAAATTTGCTATGAGGAGTGTAATGACAGTTCTGTAGAAAGATACATTCATCCTAAGTTGCAACTGATTATCTGTTATAAATTTAAAGTATGTTTGAGGATTCCCCCCTAAATTTTGGCAGTATTTAAGCATATGCACATGAGACTGGGAAACAGGTATCTGCCTGTTTAAGATTTTGGGGATCAGTTCTGTTCCATTTACTCTCGTGGATTGTCCCATAGACATGGGTTCTAGGTTTTGGTGTACCAAGCAAAATTAATGGACGTGACTAATGGCAGTTAGTATGCAACTCAGGTCTTATGTTTTACACACAGAGCTCTGCTCAGGAGGAGCACTGGGAAACATTCTAGCTTTAAAAAGGCAGAATACATCCTGAGTCTTGCTGTTAAACAATAATAAAATACCTGTTTAAATGTATTATAAAGGTTTTTGGGTGTTTTCCACATTTTCAAATGTATTGATTTCAATTACAATGCAGAATACAAGTGTAGAGTGCTCACTTTATATTACTAGTTTTGATTACAAATATTTGCACTGTAAAAAAAAAGCAATCTAGAAGTCAAAGTTTGAAGGGGCATATAAATGTTTAACATATACGGCATGTAAATACCTTGCAAAGCTGGCTACAACAGTGCCATGCAAACACTTGTTCTCACTTTTGGGTGACAGTGTAAATAAGAAGTGGGCAGCATAATTTCCTTTAAATGTAAACAACCTTGTTTGTCTGAGTGATTGGCTGAACAAGAAGTTGGACTGAGTGGACATGTAGGCTCTAAAGTTTTACAATGTTTTGATTTTGAATGCATTTATGCAAAAATATTCCACATTTGCAAGTTGCACTTTCATGATAAAGAGACTGCACTACTGTATTTGTATGAGATGAATTGAAAAATACTATTTCTTTTGTTTACCTTTTTTACAGTGCAAATATTTGTAATAAAAATAATAATATAAAATGAGCACTGTACACTTTGTATTCTGTGTTGTAATTGAAATCAATATATTGAAAATGTAGAAAAACATCCTCTGGCTGATGGTGCCATGGAGTGGGCAGCTGTGACATTTCCCCCCTCTGCTGCTGGTGCTCGGGATTGTGGCTTCTCCTCAGCTTCCAGCCCCTTTGACTGCTCATGCAGCCAGTCAGAGCTGCCTGGGCGGCTCCAGGCTCAGCAGAGCCCTCAGGGAGTAACCACCAGCACCAGGGCCGGTGCTTCCATTGAGGCAAACTAGGCAAACACCTAGGGCGCCAGGATTTTCGGGGAGCAGCATTTTGCCGGGGGGGCAGGCGGCTCCAGTGGACCTGCCACAGTCGTGCCTGCGGAGGGTCCGTTGGTCCGTGGCTCCGGTGGAGCTGCCACAGGCATGGCTGCGGCAGCTCCACCAGAGCCACGGACCAACGGACCCTCAGCAGAAATGGCTGCGGCACCTCCACCGGAGCCACGGGAGCGGCGCTAGGGGCGGCGAAATGGCAGTGCACCTAGGGCGCAAAAAACTCTAGCGCCGATCCTGACCAGCACACAGCCCCAGACAGGTGAGTGGCCTGCTGAGGTGAGTCAGGGGGAGGAAGTGGTGCTCTCTCCTTGGACCCCACTATGCAGAGCTGGCCAGAGCCCTGCCATCCCTTGCCTTTCCCTAAATAGAAGTCAAATACCCCTATGTCCAAGGGTTCCTACCCTGGCCTAGAGCCCCAAGTCACCCTCCCGCCTTCTAGGCTCTGGAGTTTTTCTAGTATGTTGAAGGGGGCCTCAGAAAGAAAAAGTTTAAGATGCCCTGATTTGGAGGACAATGAAGGGATTATTAAGGAGGGATGATTGGAAAAAGCATATGACACTGTAGCTTTAACTCAAGTTGAACCTTCTTAAAAAATATATCACTAACTCCTACAAGAAAAAAGAACTTAATTCCTGATCATAATACAAGGGCCACATCCTCATCTGTGGGAATTTGGCATAGTTCCACAGAAGTCAATAGCACAAATGAAGAAGTTAAAGCAGTGTTTCATGATTTGTCATAATGGTTCCCTTTTCTCCAAGCTCATGGTTATTAGTTTTGGAGACTGAAGACATTATTGCCACTCAAGAGAATCTGCTCCATTATCTTGCCCAGTTTCAATGTCAGTCTGACAGGCCTATAATGACATTGAAACTGGACAAGATAATGGAGCAGCTGTGTCAGGGTCTCTTTCCCACTTTGAACTTTAGCATCCAGAAAGTGGGGACCTGCCTGTTCCTTTCTAAGCTTAAGTCCTAGCTTAGATTTTATCACGCTGCCACCAACCCAAAATATAGTGTTTGGGTACACTCCCTGTCACTCAAAACCTTCCCTGGGGAACCCAAGACCCAAACCCCTTGGGTCTTAAAACAAAGGGAAATAAACCATTCCCCTTGCCTTCCTTCCTCCCAGATTTTCCCCTCCCTGGGTTACACTGGGAGATCACTGTGATTCAAACTCCTTGAATCTTAAAGCAGAGAGGAAATTCACCTTCCCCCCTTTCTCTCCCCCTCCCAGATTCTCCCTGAGAGAGAGACACCTATCCCAACTCCTTGGATCCTAACACAGAGAGAAATTAACCTTTCCCTTCCCCTTCTCTCCTTTCCCCCACCAATTCCCTGGTGAGTTCAGACCCAGTTCCCTTGGGTCTTACACAGGAATAAAAAAATCAATCAGGTTCTTAAAAGAAAAGTTTTTAATTAAAGAAAGAAAAAAGTAAAAATTATCTCTGTAAAATCAAGATGGAAAAATGTTTACAGGGTCTTCAGCTATATAGACTAGAGGGACTCCCTCCCCCTAGCATAAAATACAAGTTACAGCAAACAGAGGTAAAATCCTTCCAGCAACATACACATTTGCAAATAAAGAAAACAAACAAATCTAATCCGCTTTCTATCTATTACTTACTATCTGGAACCTGAGAGTCTGTTGCAGTAAGATTGGAGAAATCTGGTTACATGACTGGCTTCTTTTAATCCCAAGAGAGAACAGAGAACAGAACAAAACAGCACAAAACAAAGACTTCCCTCCACCCAGATTTGAAAGTATATTGTCTCCCAATTGGTCCTTTGGTCAGGTGTCAGCCAGGTTCACTGAGCTTGTTAACCCTTTACAGGTAAAAGAGACATTAATTCTTAACTATCTGTTTATGACAAGCTGATACAGGACTCAATTAATAAAGAATTAAAGGAGGGTAATGAAATTAATGCAAAACAACATGGATTTATGTAAAATGGATCCTGTCCAACTAACTTGATAGCCTTTGTTTTAATGAGATTACAGGTTTGGTTTATAAACATAGTAGTGTTGATGTTGTATACTTAGTCTTTGGTAAGGCATTTGACTTGATACCACACAATATTTTGGTTAAAAAACTAGAACAATATAAAAAGTCACACATTAAATGGAATAAAAACTGGCTAACTGATAGTTTTCAAAATGTAATTGTAAATGTGAAATTATCATCAAGCAGGTACATTTCCAGTGGCATCCCACAGGTATTAGTTCTTGGCCCTATGCTATTTAACATTTTTATCAATGATTTGGAAAAAAACTTAAAATGATCACTGATAAGATTTGCAGATGACACAAAAATTGGGGGAGTGGTAAATAATGAAGAGGACAAGTCACTGATACAGAGCAATCTGGATTGCTTTGCAAACTGGGTTCAGACAAACAATACGTCACTTAATATGGCTAAATGTAAATGTATACATTAAGGAACAAAGAATGTAGGCTTACAAGAGGGGTTCTCTCAGAGTTGTAATCCACCTCCAGAAAAGTGGTAGCTAGGTTGATGGAAGATTTCTTCCTAGCACTCTCTATGTTGGTGGTTAGGTTGGTTTAACTACTTCGCACTGGGCATGGGATTTTTCAGACCCCAAGTGATATAACTGGGTCAACCTAGCTTTTTAGTGTAGACCTGGCCATTCTAACATGATGGGATACTCTATCCTGGGAAGCAGTGACTCTGAAAAAGATGTGATGGATAATCAGTTGAACATGAGCTCCCAATGTGATGCTGTAGCCAAAAGAGCTAATGTGATCTTGGGATGCATAAATGAGAATTTCGAGCAGCAGTTATTTTACCTCTATATTTGACACTGGTGTGACCGCTGCTGGAATGCCGTGTCTAGTTCAAGAAGGATAAATGTGAGAGGGTTGCCACAAAAATGATTAAAGGGTTAGAAAACATGCCTTATAGTGAAAGATTCAAAGAGCTCAATCTATTTGGCTTAATAAATACTAGATTAAGGGGTGACTTGATTAGTCTGTATGAAACTGCATGGGAAACAAATATTTAATAATGGGCTTTTCAATTTAGTGGCAAAAGGTATGACATGATCCAATGGCTGGAAGTTGAAGCTGGACAAATTCAAACAAGAAATAAGGTGTAAATTTTTGACAGTGAGGGTAATTATCCATTGTAACAACTTACCAAGCATCATGGTTGATTCTCCATCACTGACAATTTTCAAATCAAGATTAGATGCTTTTTTATAACAGACATGATCTAGGAATTATTTTGGAGAAGCTCTATAGCCTATGTTATACAGGAGGTCAGATTAGATTATCACAATTCTTGCCTTAGAATTTATGAATAAAATACTGTAAGACTGAAATCTAATTGTGCTTAGTTAAAAATTGTTACAAATAATAACACAAACTGAAATTTAAGTCCCACTTTATATGACTCCATCATTTTAGCATCTGACACAATACAAATGTGAAGGAGATTTTTTCCCTCTATTGGATTCAGATGGGCTTTGAATCAGACCCTAAAACAGAAAAAGATAGATTAGCTACAATTCTGCAAGCCGGCACATGCTTATCTTTACTCATATGAATAGTCCCATTAACTTCAAATTTCAAAACCAACTTTCATTTGGAATGTCTCTCATTTCATTGGAAAAAATAAGCAAGACATTCATTTTAATTTGAATTTCAAGTGTGACTTCCTCCATGCCTCAGTTCCTCTTCTGCCAAATACTAACCAGCCTCACATGGCAGTGCTCTGATTTGGGGGGGTGCTCTGATTTGGGGAGTCAGCTGTATTATTGTAATGGATGAGGGTAGCACTGAAAACCAGCACCATCTGAATCTGAAAGGAGGAAGACACGTGAAGCTATCATGTAAATATTTCTGCTGAAATTCACTCATACAGCTATAAAGCATACAACTGAGGTCTGTGCCACTGAGCACAATCTGTAATGTAGAAAGAGGAACAGATTTTCTAGCGTATATTTAAGGCTCTTCATCTGAGGATAAAACATTCGCAACAGGCTAAAACTCTACAGATTTTCACCGTTGGAGGCTGTTTGCTGATTTTTTTCCCTAGTCTTTCCTTAATCTATATTGTATGATCACTATGTACATTTTGTGAGGTGATTGTAACATGCCAAAAGTAAACCTACCATACTGTACCTTGGCTAGAAGTCAGCTTTCTGAGCCAAGGATTTCTCCGTTCCGAGATGTTCCAGAGTCATGAGAGCATCCCGTCCTTGACTGTCTTAAAAGTTTCAGAGATGATTTATGTCAGATTTGATTCTGTCCTGGAGGTCATTGGAGTCTGTAAGCAGACTTTAGGGCTGTAGGTTTGTGATGTCAAAAGGAAAATGCTGGTGCTGGAGGGAGTAATACAATAGTGTTTGCACTTCTAAAGCACTTTCCTGGGAGTATATTGGCTAACACTACACAGTAGACTGCATCAGAAAATTGGAAAAACATGGAAATGTTTGAAATTTTTCATTTTTCATCAACATTTGCTGACCATCTCTGTTGCAGATATCTAACTACTGAAGCCTCACAACACCACTGTGTGGTAGGTTCTACTATGGTGATGGGGGTGGGGGGCATATAAGAACCTAAATTGATTATCTCCACTTCACAGATGGAGAAATGAGAGATCAGGAGCTTAGGCTTGGCACACAACCAGTCTGTGATAGAGCTGACAATAGAATTCAGATCACCTAACTCTCAGGGTATGTCTACACTACGGGATTATTCTGATTTTACATAAACCGTTTTTGTAAAACAGATTGTATAAAGTCGAGTGCACGTGGCCACACTAAGCACATTAATTCGGCGGTGTGCGTCCATGGTCCGAGGCTAGCGTCGATTTCCGGAGCATTGCACTGTGGGTAGCTATCCCGTAGCTATCCCATAGTTCCCGCAGTCTCCCCCACCCATTGGAATTCTGGGTTGAGATCCTAATCCATGATTGTGCAGAAACAGTGTCGCAGGTGATTCTGGGTAAATGTCATCACTCATTCCTTGCTCCGTGAAAGCAACAGCAGATAATCATATCGCGCCCTTTTCCCCTGGATTGCCCTGGCAGATGCCATAGCATAGCAACCATGGAGCCCGTTTTGCCTTTTGTCACTGTCACCTTATGTGTACTGGATGCCACTGGCAGAGGCGGTACTGCAGTGCTACACAGCAGCATTTATTTGCCATTGCAAGGTAACAGAGATGGTTACCAGTTGTTCTGTACTGTCTGCTGTGTCATTGTCAATTGGAGATGAGATGACGGTTATCAGTCGTTCTGTACCATCTGCTGCTGTCATGGGTGCTCCTGGCTGGCCTTAGCTGAGGTAGGCCAAGGGCGCAAAGACAAAAATGGGAATGATTCCCAGAGTCAATTCCTCCGTTATGGTTTATCTAAAAATAGAGTCAGTCCTGCCTAGAATATGGGACAAGTGTACTAGAGAGCCAGTGTATTAGAGAACCAGAGAGCACAGCCGCTCCATGTCAGATCCTGCAGAATTGCTGAGCTGCATGCCATTCACGGGGGGTGCTCGTGCAACAACCCCACCCATTGATTCCCTTCTCCCCCAACCTTTCTGGGCTACCATGGCAGTGTCCCCCATTTGTTTGATGAAGTAATAAAGAATGCAGGAATAAGAAACATTTACTTTTTAGTGAGATAAAACAAGGGGGAAGCAGCCTCCAGCTGTTATGATAGTCCAGGCAGGACATTAAATGGTAGAGGGGAGAGGAGCCCAGCATCCCACTGCTATGATAGTCCAGGCAGTACAGAATCTTTTCTTTACACATGAAAGGGGGGGGGGCTGATGGAACTCAGCCCCCAGTTGCTATGATGAAGACGGTTACCAGCCATTGTGTACCATCTACCGGTAATGACTGGGAGTCATTCCTATACTTACCCAGGCTCCCCCGGCCGACCTCACCTGAGGCCAGCCAGGAGCATTCACGGGCTGATGATAACAATGGATAGCAGTCATATTGTACCATCTGCCACTGGGGAGGGGAGGGAAGAGAATGCTACTATTCATTGCCACAGCTCCCCGTCTACCAGCACCTTGCAGTAGACATAGGGTGACATATAAAAAAGTTAAGAAATGATTTTTTTCCTTTTTCTTTCAGGAGGGGGAGAGGGGGGTAAATTGACAACAGATACCCTGAAACACCCCGGACAATGTGTTTGACTCTACAGGCATTGGGTGCTCAACCAAAGATGCAAATGCTTTTCAGAGACTGCAGGGACTGTGGGATAGCTGGAGTACTCAGTAACCCCTCCCTCCATCCATGAGAGTCCATTTGATGCTTTGGCTTTCCGTTATGCTTGTCACACAGCACTGTGCTGTGGCCTCTGTCTATCATAGCCTGGAGATTTTTTCAAATGCTTTTTCATTTCGTCTTCTGTAACGGAGCTGTGATAGAACAGATTTGTCTCCCCATACAGCGATCAGATCCAGTATCTCCTGTACAGCCCATGCTGGAGCTCTTTTTGGATTTGGGACTGCATCGCCACCCAAGCTGGTCAGAGCTCCACGCTGGGCAAACAGGAAATGAAATTCAGAACTTCACAGGGCTTTTCCTGTTTACTTGACCAGTGCATCCGAGTTCGGATTGCTGTCTAGAGCAGTCACAGTGGTGCACAGTGAGATACCGCCCTGAGGCCAATACCGTCGATTTGCGGCCACATTAACCCTAATCTAATATGGTAATACTGATTTCAGCGCTACTCCTCTTGTCGGGGAGGAGTACAGAAACCAGTTTAAAGAGCCCTTTATTTCAATATAAAGGGCCTCGTTGTGTGAACGGGTGCAGCGTTAAATCGGTTTAATTCTGCTAAAATCGGTTTAAATGCGTAGTGTAGACCAGGCCTCAGTGCCCTGCTTTATAAGTGGAAGTTACCGATGATGGCAATGATTCATCATTACTCTAGAAATTATTAAGGAGACCAAGCATCTGATAAATGCATGTGGATCTTGAAAAGTACAAACTGTGAAAACAACATATTCAGACTGTGAGCTATCCAGACAGTTTGGGTGGCAAATAGACCTAAAAAGATTTTAATCACAATTGGCAAGAGCACATGGAGTACAGCTTTTACTCCATCTGTTTGAAATGCATTTACTCAAATTCTTTCCTACAAGAGTAGTTTGCTAGACATTTTGAGTAAACTTTTCAACACATAATTCCTACTGAAAGTCAATAGAATTTAAGCACTTTTGAACATTTTCCCCTTTCTCTTTTACTGCTTAATGATTTATTATATTTAAATGTTTAATTTTTTCTGTTGAGCTGATTTCTTTTATTCTGTCTCTAACTCTGTTTTATTCACTTGTTACTGTTCTTGCATACCAATATCCATTTTGCTATCATGGTAGTGGCTCACTGGGGCCTGGGCTGGCCTGAAAACACTCTGAAAAGTGTAGAAGTTATTTTATCAAATTACTCAAACAGCTGTTCCAGTTTTGCAGCAGTTTCTTTTATATTAATCCGACTGAGACTTTAACAAAACATTAGACAGTTTAAGAGCATTCTAGTCATAACTGCCCTCAAATTTATTTTCATCCCCAGATTTGGCAGTAACAGATCATGAGTCAGGGAAAACATACTAATCAGTGCTCCATCTAAACAAGATAAGCTGAAATATTTTGGTCTACATTTTCAGAAGTGACTAGTAGTTTTGTGTGCCCAACTTTAGATGCTTTAAGGGGCCCTGATATTCAGAATGTGCTTAGTACCCAGTCTTTGAAAATCAGGCTCCTTTAAGATATCTCAAATTGGTCACCCAAAATTACTAGTAATTTTATAAATATTGGCTAATCTTTGTGGGTTTTTTAAAAAAAGTAATAGAGCCATTAGTTAATTCCATTAATATCTCTGGAAAAATATAACCTGAATACACTATTTTGCATGTGTTTCGATTTTCCATATGGTCCTTTATCTGAAGTAAATGTAAAACGTATCAGCTTGAGTTTAGAAAGTATCATGCTACAACACATATTTCTTTAGTCAGTTGATCTTAAACAGTGACTTTTGAGAAAGCATAAAATACTGTGTATTAAGACTTTTCTAATGCCGCTTATGCACTTCTTTTGGCCTTCATGCCCTATTTGCTTCATTAAATATCTGTTGGTTATATGTTTGACTGGAAGGTGATCTTCAGAAATTTTAAGGGGAAAAGGGATATTAATTATGAGTACTCTAGGCACTACTATCGTTCTAGTTGTTCACATTTGTACAAATGGTAATGCCATATAAACTCAGTTCATTGAGTGCTTGCTGATACATACATGGGGCTTTTCTTTCTGTTTCATAAGCGAAGACAGCTATGAATAAAAATGGGTAAAGCGTAAGTTATCATGGCTGGAAAAAAGATTTGAGCTAAAAATCACCTTATATTCACAGTCTCCACTAAGTACAATAACCATTAGCAAATACACAGACTTCTCCGCTCATATAATTTAGCCACCAGCTTATTTACCTGTCTGTCGGCCTTGTCCACGTGCAAAGGCCAGGCAGCTCCACTGCCACATCCTCTGCTGTAGCATCTGAAGCAAGATTACACTTACCCTCAGGAAAATGACTTGGCTCCAACCCTAATCTCTCTTTGTCATATTCTTTAACTCCTCTCCTTTATTAGTTCTCCAAATCATAGCCCTGAGCTGATCCTGAATGCATTCACATGCCCCTGCTATTGCCAATGAACAGAAGAGGGGCATCAGCTGACCACCCAGCTGCCCCTCCATTCATGTTAAGTCAGAGGTCCAACACTGAGGTCCAATTGTGAACTTTCAGGGGGAACTGGCCACCCACCAACTTTCAGGTTTGGCTCTGACATCCAGACCTCTCTACAAAGGAGATCCTGTGGCACTGATTCAGGAACTGTCTGACATTCAATAAAGCCTCCATTTCTCATTTGTCCTTAATAATAAATGAAATCTGACCATGAATGAGGAGTCAGCTGACTATCAAATACAAAATATCCAAGGGCACCAGATGTGAACCTGAAGATGGCCACACTTGTAGAACATACAAAGTAATCTTCTTGGATACGCCTGCCCTCTTAGTCAACTCCCACAATCCTGCCAATTTTTTTAGCAGTGAGTAATTGTACCCACCACTGTGTCTAACTTAGTTTCCAGACAAGCCAGCCTAATGGCAGGGGACTCTCTATTTTTCTTTTTGGGGAAGTATTCCTTACCTACCAGACAACCTGAAATGAGGCCAATAGGCTTGTTTTCTATTTTGCTGCATCCTTGCTGCAAATAAAACTTTACCCAGGTGGCCCATACCATGTAAAACAAACCTGGTCTGTGTACCGCTATCCTCTCTGACAGTGTACTGAGCCTTTAGGGTACATCTACATGGCAAGCAGAAACTCATGGCAGCATGTCTCAAAGTCTGGGTCTACAGACTCAAGTTAATAGGGCTTGCACTATGGCGCCAAAAATAACTGTGTAGATGTTTGGACTCAGGCTCTGAAGCCCACCCTCCTCCCTAGCCTTCATAGCCCTAGCCTGAAAGTCTGCACAGCTATTTTTAGTGCTGTAGTGTTAGCCCTGTAAGCCCAAGTCTGTAGACTAGGCTCTAAGACTCGCTGCAGTGGGTTGCTGCTTTCTATGCAGATGTGCCCTTAGAGGTTGAGTATGATCAGCATCCCTTGCCAGTAGCTGGAAAGCACCTGGCTGCTCATTTGCAAGCTGTCACCATGTTTACAGCAGGGTGAAGTAAGACTGAGAGAGAGAGCTCATTATTCTAGGTCTGTTCCATCATTCACAACTTCTTCACATGAAGCGAGTAGCTTAAGTGATGTTCTTCAGGTACCTTTTTGGGCACTTGCATCAAAAGAAAGTCTCACAGACCTGCTATCCTGAAAGGCCCTGCACCTTGTTTAAAACAAGTCTTAATTCTGGCTAAGTGGTTTAAACCCTCTGAGAACTCTGAAGTTTGGAATCAATCTATCAAATCTATCTCTTTATATGGTATCTTCAGTCCTACTGAACACCCTTCCCACACTATGCTCTCCCTTATCATGGGAGTCCCACAGAAGTGCCCATAGCATCTTGAGCTCAACTGCAAATGAGGTTGTTCCCATACTGCTGCTACCAGTCCTGTACCTAGATGGGGAGAACCTGTCAGACCTCTGCTCCATTCTAATGAAGTGTCATCTTTCCCGGGGGCTGGGAGAAGTGTGTACTGTTTGGGTGCCATTTTTGTTTACCTCTGTTTCCATTTGCATAACATTTGTCCTCAGTGAAGGCCTAGCATAGTTGCTTACTAAGATAAGGTCTCCAGCTTACTTGCTGTGGAATCTGTAAACCACCATCCGTATACAGGATTACACCAGATGAGCCAAAGTCTTGCATTCTAATTAGGGCTGTTGATTAATTGCAGATTAACTCACGTGATTAACTCAGAAAAAGTAATTGTGATTAACAAAATTAATCGTATTGTTAAACAATAGAATCTTAATTGAAATTTACTAAATATTTTTGGATGTTTTTCTACGTTTTAAAATATATTGACTTCAGTTACAACACAGAATACAAAGTGTACAGTGCTCACTTTATATTATTTTTATTACAAATATCTGCACTGTAAAAATGATAAAAGAACTTCTATTTTTCAGTTAACCTCTTACAAGTACTGTAGTGCAATCTCTTTGTTCTGAAAGTGCAACTTACAAATGTAGATTATTTTTGTTACATAACTGCTCTCAAAAAAACAAACTAATGTAAAACTGTGGAGCCTACAAGCCCACTCAGTCCTACTTCTTGTTCAGCCAACCACTAAGGCAAACAAGTTTGTTTACATTTACGGGAGTTAATGCTGCCGACATCTTATTTACAATGTCACCTGAAAGTGAGAACAGGTGTTCACATGCCACTCTTTTTAACTAGCATTGCAAGGTATTTATGTGCCAGATATGCTAAACATTTGTATGCCCCTTCATGCTTCGGCCACCATTCCAGAGGACATGCTTATTAGAAAAATGATGATGCTCATAAAAAAAATGTATTAATTACATTTGTGACTGAACTCCTCGGCAGGGCCTTCCAGAGGGGTGGCAAGTGCGGCAATTTGCCCCAGGCCCCGGGCTCCGCAGGGACCCCCAAGAGAATGGCTGAGGTTCCCACCCCGGCCCGACCTCACCTCCACCCCTCTCCCGGAGTCTCAGCACATCCAGGACCATCCCTGGATAGCAGTGCAGCGTGGCTCCGGTGGGGCCCCGAGCTCTGCCCTGCTCAAAGCCACGTGGTAAGGGGGCGGGGCTGTGAGCTCCAGCACGGCCTGAGCTCCCTCCACTCGGTGTGGAGCTCGCAGCCCCGCCCCCTTATCATGCGGCTCTGAGTGGGGAGGAGCTCGAGCCCCGCCGAAGCCATGCAGCGCCGCTGTTCAGGGATGCTCCTGGATGTGATGCGCTGAGGCTCCGGGTGACAGGGAAGCCTGGGGTAAGAGGCTGGGGCTGGAGTGGGGGGGCAATTGGATAAGGGGCAGGGAGTCCCGGGGACAGTCAGGGGACAGAGGTTGGAGGGTGTGGTCAGGGGACAGAAAATAGGGATGGTGGGTTGGACCGTGGGCATTCCGGAGGTCTGTCAGGACTCAGCGAGGGGGGGTGGATAGGGGTTGGGGCAGTCAGGGGACAGGGAGTAGGGGTGGGGTCCCGGGGTGGTGGTGGTGGTGATGGGGTCTGTGGGGGACGGTGAGGGGGCAAGGAGCAGGATAGTTCGGGGATTCTGAGGGGAGTGGGCAGTTGGGGGGCAGTAAGGATAGGGGTTGGATGGGGGCAGGGCCAGGCTGTTTAGGAGGCACAGCCTTCCCTACTCTAAAGCTCATTCAGCAGTTTGAGGCTTGCAGAAAAGCTAAACTGTTAGCTTTCGATTAGGGCTACCATCCCTTTCACTTCTCTAATGCCAAATTATAGTCTATATTTAATTTCAATGCCATAGGGAGATTCATGTCAGAGGAGGATAGCTTCATTTAAAATTAGCCACTGGGGGAGGGATCAGATGAGAAGAGCAATATCCTACACCAACTACCTCCTTCCCAACCCTGCCAAGGAAGACCTCCCTCTCCTGCATTCCCCAAGGCTCCAGAGGGGTTAATTCAGTGGTTCTCAAAATTTTGTCCTGGTGACCCCTTTCACATAGCAAACCTCTGAGTGCGACATCCCCCCCAAATTGAAAACACTTTTTTATATATTTAACACTATTATAAATGCTGCGGGCAAAGCGGGGTTTGAGGTGGAGGCTGACAGCTCCCGACACCCAGTAATAACCTCATGACCCCCTTAGGGTTCCTGACCCCCAGTTTGAGGCCCCCTGGGTTAATTTAATTTTAACACCGTGTCCATTCACATGCATGTGCTATTTTCAGCATTTCAGTTTTCACTACACAGGCTAATCCCAGATTCGGGAACAAGCTCAAATGCTCAGTTCGTGGAGTATGTACATAAACTATACCAGGGGTAGGAAACCTATGGCACGTGTTCCAAAGACGGCACGCAAGCTGATTTTCAGTGGCATTCACACTACCCGGCAATCCAGAAGGATCTGCATTTTAATTTAATTTTAAATGAAGCTTCTTACACATTTAAAAAATCTTATTTACTTTACATACAACAATAGTTTAGTTATATATTATAGACTTATAGAGAGAGACCTTCTAAAACATTAAAATGTATTTCTGGCATGCAAAACCTTAAATTAGAGTGAATAAATGAAGACTCGGCACACCACTTCTGAAAGGTTGCCGACCCCTGAGCTATACTAAAGACAAACCCACAATAATCATCTCCAGTTTGTGAGAGATACTATGGCTCCAGTCTCTGGGAAACAGATAAATTCATGAAGGTTAAGTCCATTAATGGCTATTAGCCAGGATGGGTAAGGAATGATGTCCCTAGCCTCTGTTTGTCAGAGGGTGGAAATGGATGACAGGAGAGAGACCACTTGATCATTACCTGTTAGGTTCACTCCCTCTGGGGCACTTGGCATTGGTCACCATCGGTAGACAGGATACTGGCCTGGATGGACCTTTGGTTTGACCCAGTATGGCTGTTATTATATTCTAACCCAGAGGTCAGCAACCTATGGCACGCGCCAATTTTTAATGGCATGCTAGAGCCTCCCGGGACTCCAGCATGCCACTAAAAATCCTGCCCAGCCCGGCAGGGGGGTGATTAGGGGTGAGGGGGGTTGGATGGGACATGGGAGTCCCGGGGTTTGTGAGGGGGCAGGGGGTGAATAGGGGTCAGGGCAGTCAGGGGACCGGGAGCAAGGCGGGTCCTGGGGGGGAAGTTAGGGAGGGGGAGCTCTGGAAGGGATGGTCAGCGGACAAGGAGCTGGGGGGGTTGTATGAGTTGGGAGTTCTGGGGGTCCTGTCAGGAGGCAGGAGTGTGGAAAGGGGTTGGGGCAGGCATGGAGTGGAGGGAGGGTTGGATGGGTCAGGAGTTCTGGGGGTCCTTTCAAGGGGCAGGGAGTGGTTGGATAGGCATGGGAGTCGCAGGGGTCTGGCTGGGGATGGGAGTGTGGATGAGGGTGGGGCAGTCAAGGGACAGGTAGGAAGTAGAGTCCAGTCTGGGGACGAGGAACAGGGAGGCTTAGATAGGGGGTGTGGTCCGGGGGGGCAGTTGGGGGCAGGGGTCCCAGGAAGGGGAGTCAGGGGACAAGGAGCAGCGGGGTTGAGAGTTTTTAGGGGGGCAGTCACCCAGCACTCCCCCCTAAGCCCTGATCCCAACTCCACCCCCACTCCACGCCCTCTGCCCTGAGCCCTGCACTCCCCCCCCAGGCCCCTGCTCTGAGCCCTGTACCTCCCTCATACATACCCAGCACTCTGCTTGACTCCTTCATCCCGCCCCCCCCACCCGCAACCCTAGCCCTGACTCTGGCACCCCCACCCATACCCAGCGCCCCCTCTGCCCTGACACCTACACACCCTCACATACCCAACCCCCAGCCCTTACTCCAGCCTTCTGCCCTCAGGCCTCTGGGTCCTGGCTGCCAGCCCCGCACAGCCCACTGCTGGTCAGGGATTCTGGCTGATGGACCCTTGCCAGCCGGGGTCCCAGCCACAGGCCCCTCTCAGTCTGCTGCCGGCCTAGGTGAACAGAACCCCAGACCAGCAGCGGGCTGAGCGGGCAACAGCGTAAGATCAATATTTTAATTTCATTTTAAATGAAGCTTCTTCAACATTTTGAAAACCCTGTTTATTTTACAATACAACACTAGTTTAGTTATATAATATATAGACTTATAGAGAGAGACCTCCTAAAAAACGTTAAAATGTATTACCGGCACGCAAAACCTTAAATTAGAGTGAATAAATGAAGACTCGGCACACCGCTTCTGAAAGATTGCCAACCGCTGTTCTAATCTAAATGAAACCAAAGTTATGGAGACAGATATGAGTCAAGGAAGCCAGCAGAGTATCAGAAACCTGGAAAAATCTCTGACTGGATGGGCTCCGGCGTTTGGTCACAAGCTGAGGTGGTTCAAAGGTTTTGGATATTTTTAAGCAGAATTTTTTTATTGTTTCTTTAAACAAACACAGCAAGCAGCAAATATTTGACCACACACTTCTGAAACCCCAAACCATATTCAGATTTAGGCAGACTAATTTCAGCTTTTCAATTAAAAAAAACACAACAGATTTTGAAGGAAAGCAGATATTGTCCGTGATTTTTTTTTCTGCTTTTTAAAAACCCCTAGTTTTCTATCCAAAAAAAGTTTTGACGGAAAATATTTGTCCAATCCTTTTAATGAGCTTTAGTGCCTTTTAGCACGAGCTGATGCTGAGAACCAGTGATACCTTGTAAAGAAGTTTTCTCAAAACTGGATTTGTGCCGAGATGCGGAAAGTTTATTTTTCCCAGGGCTGCCTGTGGGTGGGGGGAGTAAGTGGGGCAATCTTCCTCAGACCCCCACGAGAATATAGTATTGCAATTTTTTTTATGGAAGAGGGCCCCAAAAATTGCTTTGCCCCAGGCCCCCTGAATCCTCTGGGCAGCCCTGCTCCTCGGAGGGAGAATTGTATGCCTCCTGCTCTGTTTTACCCACATTCTGCCATATATTTCATATTATAGCAGTCTCGGATGATGACCCAGCACATGTTGTTCATTTTAAGAACACTTTCACTGCAGATCTGACAAAACGCAAAGAAGGTGCCAATGTGAGATTTCTAAAGATAGCTACAGCACTCAACCCAAAGTTTAAGAATCTGAAGTGCCTTCTATAATCTGAGTGGGACAAGGTATGGAGCTTGCTTTCACATGTCTTAAAAGAGCAACACACCAATGCGGGCTGGCCATGCTCTGTGGACAGGGCACTGGTTACCAAGCCAGTTCCCCCTGCCCTGCCCCTGTGGGGTTTGCCCCAGCTGATGTGGTTGAGCAGGTGTGAGTGCTTCCATGCGCCGGCTCCCCGGGTCCAAGCGTCCGTCCCAGTGCAGCGCATGGCTCAGCGTGGGAGTCCTGGGGGTGATTAGGGACGCGGGCATTGAATGGGTCGGGGGTCCTGAGGGTTTAGTCAGGGGGCAGGAAGTAGGTGGGGGTCAGATAAGATGCGGGGCTATTTGCTGACTATTAATAACGGAGATGCTCAAGGCCAAAGCAAGTTCGATATAACATGGTTTCACCTATAACGTGGTCAGATTTTTTGGCTCCCGAGGACCGTGCTATATCAGGGTAGAGGTGTATTTATTTTGGTTTTTTACAGTGCAAATATTTGTAATAAAAAATAAATCTGAAGTACATTTTGTATTCTGTGTTGTAACAGAAATCAATATATTTGAAAATGTAGAAAACATTCAAAATATGTAAATAAATGGCTTTCTATTAGCACCACGATTAATCACGTGATTAATCACGATTTTTTTAATCATGCAATTAATCATGATTAATTTTTTTAATTGCTTGACAGCCCTAATTCTAATAATATTTCAGTATCAGACTGGGGCTGCTTCATTCCCATGCCCACTGCAACCAGCAATCTAAATTCTTCAGAATGAATTCATGTCATAGTCCTACAAGTATTGTGGGCTTGACAGACTGATTTGCTATATTTTGGAAAAGGCAAATATTTGTTCAGCAATCTGCCTGCATATGACAGGTGGGTGGCACACCTGCTTTCACAGGTCCAAGTTATTCCATTAGTCTCTGTGCCCTTATCTCTCCTTTTGCCCTGACTTCCATCATCAATTCCCTTTCCCATAATGAGATTGTTTCTGTATATTGCCCTTTAAATATGATCTTTATTGGCTTTGTTTGAGAAGTTGTGCCACGATTGAAGCAGTCACTCTTGTTTAAGCCCGCCTCAATGAAAAATTGGGACTGCTGGCTGTGTTGGTACTCACCACAGTCTATGCCCCTTCCTGCACAAGGGAGCCATCTCAGTGGTCTCAACTGCCAACATCCTTGTAACTTTTCTTCTCAGTGCACAGAATGGCACACCCCCAGGCCAGGGGAAGGGCATACAAAGTCCTCCCTTTGGGACTACGGAAGCCAAAAGGCTTATGTGGCATTCTTCTGTCCAACCAATCACTCACAACAAGGCAGAGGGCCGACGAGGAGGGTAGAGGGGTATAAACCTTAAAGAGGCTAAGGGTTTTCTTTTCCCTGCTGGCTTAGACAAAACTTCCTCACCTCTGAGGTTGTGGGGGGTGGGGTCTTTTCCCATTTCTGGCTGTTGTTTGGTACCTTAATCATTTCAGGCCATTGTGAGACCCACATATGCTTACTTTGACCTCCTTTCCACTTGCCATTATGATAATTCTTTACTGATATTAGTTAAATGCATCTGCTTTATTGAATGGTTTAAGATGAGAAGAAATAAATATCTACAGTCATCTTTTCATAAGTGTATATCTGTGGCTATGGAGATCCCTGCCAATTGCAGGATACTGGTGAAACTCTGCTTAATCCTTTTGTCTGTCTTGTCTATTTAGATCATAACCTCTCTGGTGCAGGGATGATCTCTTCCTATGTGTTTGTACAACACCTAGCACAACTGGACCAGGATCTCAGCTGGGCCCTATCTGCAATGATGCTGTAATACACATTCTTAATAATAATAAATGTGCAAATGACTATGTCTATTTGCCCTTAGGAGTTGGGAAATGACAAACGTCTATTTGCCCTTAGGAGCTGAGATCAGCTATAGCAAGAGTGAAAATGATAAATGTGAATTCAGTTTAGCAGATAGTATCAGGTAATAACTGAAAATATCTGTCTTCATCTGTTTGTTTCTTTGTCACTGTGAATAGCAGACTGGCAACCAGAAGGATTTTGAGGAAGTTTAGACTTGAAATTAGACGAAGGTTCTTACCAGCAGAGGAGTGAAGTTCTGGAACAGCCTTCCAAGGGGAGTAGTGAGGGCAAAAGATATATCTGGCTTCAAGACTAAGCTTGATAAGTTTTTGAAGGGGATGGTAGCCTAATTTGGGCTATTAATTCATCTTTGACTACTAGCGGTAAATATGCCCAATGGCTTGTGATAGGATGTTAGATGGGATGAGATCTGAGTTACTACAGAGAATTCTTTCCTGGGTGTCTGGCTAGTGAGTCTTGCCCACATTCTCAGGGTTCAGCTGATTGCCATTTTTGAGGTCAGAAAGAAATTTTCCTCTAGGGAAGATTGGCAGAAGCCCTGGGGGTTTTTCGCCTTCCTTTGCAGTGTGGGGAACAGGTCACTTGCTGGAAGATTCTCTGCACTTTGAAGTCTTTAAACCATGATTTCAGAACTTCAATGACTCAGATACAAGTTTGATACAGGAGTGGGTGGGTGAGATTCTGTGGCCTGCATTGTGCAGGAGGTCAGACTAGATGATCATAGTGGTCCCTTCTGACCTTAAAATCTATGATTCTATGATTAGCTTTCCTCAATCTGAAGTTTAATGATCATTAGTGCAGGGAAAGTATTACATAACCCACTTCTTTTAAAGAATGAAAGTTCTTAAAACAAGCAATGTGCTTTTAATTGCACAAATAAAGGAATAATGTAAATGAAAGGATGCTATCTGTGACCACTGGATTCCCATAAACGTGACACAGTTGATACTGTTATGACCTACTGTGTCATGGCTTTCTGTGCCAATGTCCATAGTAGAGTGCCTCCTTTAGGCTCTGTCTGTTACAGCTATCTCCTATTCCATTTTGTTTCTTACAGCTGTCCCCAGACTCCATTTTGTTTTCTGTTCTCCTGTGGCCGCCCTTCCCTGGCTGTTAAGTTGTTTACCAGGGCCACTGCTCTTCTCAAAGGGAGGGCCCCTTAAGTTGTTTAACAAGAGCCATTGCCCTTCTCAAAGGGATGGCCACTTGTGCTGCCTGCTAAGTGGAAGCACTGCCCTGTTCAAAGGGTTAGTCCTGTTATCACCTCGTTGAGCCTGTGCTTGGTGTAGGGTAGGCAATGTCCAGAACTGCAAGCCCTAATGTGTTTTTAAGATCCTGGGCATGAGTCATAGGCCTCATGTGCTCTTGAGTCACTTATTGCACAGGACTATGTCGAGGCATGTCTCTGGGCTTACCTTCAGTTTTTTCTCTGTGCCCCCTCCCCTGTGAAAGAGGGAGCCTATCAGGATTACAGGCGGGAAACTGCCCAAGTTTGCCTTTAAAACCAGACATTTTTGAAACACACCTCAGAAAGGTTCCTGCATTGCTGCCTGGTCTGATCAGCCAGGGATTATTGAGACTGTACCGAGCCCTCCTTGCCTCTTCTGATGTTGCTGCTGCTTCTGCCTTTGCTGCTGCCTTGGGGACTGGTAAGAATCCCTTTGTAAATCTTTCTATACTTTTATTTTATTATTTTAGCTGCTGGCTCTGTTTCCCCAGCACACAGACTCAAGCTAAACCTTGGTCTGTGTCTTAAAACCTCTCTTAAACTCCAGGGCTCTTTGCCGCTAAAAAATAAGTTTGTGCCGCTGCTAAGCTCTGCTCCTGTGGGCTTTGCCTTGGGGCTCTCTGCTTTCAGCTGTATCCACCGCTGTAGCCACCATCCCTTGGCTTCCTTGGGAGCTGGGTCCTGGACACATACCACTCTGCCCTCTGTAACCTCCCCATAGCATAAGGTGCACCATAGGTCTTGTTTTTTTTTAGTTTAATAAGTCATAGTTTGTTAAGATTGTAGAGCTTGTAAGTTTCAAGTGCCTTGTTATAGTTTACTGTTTTGTTGCTCCGTATAGTTGCTTGTTATAGCTTTACTTAGAATTGTGATATTTGTTGTTTTGCCTAGTCGTTGGTTAAGATAGATAAGGTTTTTTGCTGCCTAAATTCGCCTTCCTGCTGTCCCGATCTCTCCCTGAACTTTCCCGTGTCTGTTTTTCCCCCGCTCCAATCTCCCCCTCTGTGTGCTCCTCCGTGTCTCCCTGTTATAACCCCTTGCTGCTTCTCCCCCTGTATAACTTCCCTAACCCTTTGCTGCTTTTCCCCCACATCTGCACTCCCTCCGAACTTCCCAACTCCTTGCTGCTTCCCCCCCTGCGTCTGCATCACCCTCCGAACTTCCCAAACCCCTTGCTGCTTCTCCCCCTGTGAAACTTCCCAAACCCTTTGCTGTTTTTTTTACCTTTGTTTTTGGTGTCCGCTTGTTGCTTAAACCTCTCTCTAGCCCTTCTTTGCACTTCTCCGCTGCCCCTCCCCTACCGAAGATCATCATCACACTGCTCCATTGTCCTTACCCTGCAGGGCTTCAGAGTCTCTCGCTGCTTCCAGCCGCTCGTCTGCATACCACTAATCACTCACTCCCCCCCCCCCTCCTATTTCTTGACCCAGCCTTTATATTGATATTGTATTGTTGTACTGTAACTCACATTTTACTTGTAATTATAACACCCCATTGGTTGCCTCCACTTTTCTGATATACTTTGTATTTACATTGATGGCACTATGTTACATTGTGTATCTAGCTATTAACTCATATAGAAGCTACCATTTTATTTTGCATTTCTTTTGGGTATGCTTTGCATTTCCACACTGTATCTAGAGTTGCTTATTGACTGTACTGTATCCCATTGTGCTGAACCCCACTTGCTGTAGCCCACTATTAGAACTCCCTACACTGTTCAATAAGAAGAACCCCCCCCATCGTTGTCTATTGTAAACACCCTAAACACCCCATCCCATCGTATTTCATTATTAAATTCCCACCACTTCCTTTTTTTCCCTTTAATAAAGAAATTAATTGGAACCCTAGCTGTGTGGTAATTGCTCCCCAAGATCCCATATACTTGCAGGCAGGGACAGGTTCTAAATGGGGAGCCCATGTATGTGAGTCCAGTTATCTCCACCCCAGTGGGTGTTGCGGCATGTGTCTTTCTAGCATGAAAGTGCTCAGCTCTCCAATTGAGGCCTCATGCTTGTTTCATCCTCTCTTGGGGTCTCAGGGAAAGCAACACAACAACCCCTCATCAGCAAATGAAATTAAACAAACAAACAAAAAACCCTGAAGGCAGCTTCCACCAGGTTATGGGCGTCTCTCACTTCAGAGGGCCCTGGGAGTATCAGTGTCCTCTTCAGAGTTCACTGGGGCTCCAGCATAAGGCTCAGTTCTTCTTTGAGTGCTTGCTCATATCCATTCCAGTTAGGTGTGTGCGCGCTGCATGCACGATTGTCGGAAGATTTTTACCCTAGCAACACTCGGTGGGTCTGCTGGGCGCCCCCTGGAGTGGTGCCGCTATGGCGCCGGATATATACCCCTGCCAACCCAACCACCCTTCAGTTCCTTCTTACCACCCATGTCGATCGTTGGAACAGTGGAGCGTGGCTTAGCTGACCTCCACTTCCCTAGCTACTCGTAGTTATCATGTATATAGTTATGCAGCTATAATCCTTTTATATATATATTTGTATAGTTATACGTTTTTTCTTTACTAACATAGTTAGTTTAGTAATAGTTAGTGGGGTTTGGGAAGTAGCCCCTTCCCCGCACCCGGTGCCGGAGCCCATGCCCGGCTCACCGGGTTTTAAAATGGGCTCGGCCTGCAAGAAGCCGATGCCGACGGGAGATCCGCACCACTCCTGTTTGAAGTGCCTTGGGGAATCACACTTGACAGATAAGTGCCCCATTTGCAAGGCTTTTAAGCCGAGAACAAAAAGGAGCAGGACTTCCACTTACCCCTCCGCCTTTCGCACCAAACGATGATCAAGCGGCGGGCAGAAGCGCCTCCTCGGCACCGGACCCTGCCGGTACTGCCAAGGCCTTTCGGCACCGGCCGTCACCAGCACCGAAGTCGACTCGGCACCGCTCCCTCTCTCCAAGGTCGGAAAGCCTACGACTCCTGCTGGTGCCTGACGGCTCCCCGGCACGCGCCGTGGTTGAGCTCCCTGCTCCTGCTGCTTCCGTGCCACCTGCACCACAGCCAAAGAGCTTGTCTAAGTCGGATCGCCCGGCACCGACGCCTGCAGAGGCACCGACGACGTCGGCTCCGTCGATCTCAGTCCCACGAGGGCTGTCGAATCCAGTGCCTGATGGCTCCCCGGCGCGCGCTGTGGTTGAGCTCCCTGCTCCTGCTGCTTCTGTGCCAACTGCACCGCAGCCAGAGAGCTCGTCTAAGTCAGATCACCCGGCACCGACACCTGCCGAGGCTCTGATGACGTCGGTACCATTGATCCTGGTCCCACGAAGGCTGTCGAATCCGGTGCCTGACAGCTCCCCGGTATGCACTGTGGTTGAGCCTACTGTTCCCTCCAAGCCGGAGACATTCCCAATGGCGAGGGATCTCATTGCCATGACAGAGTCGATGCTGCCTGACCCCGGCACCGCCGGTGTGGGTAATACAGTCTCTTGGCAAGCCTCCTTTGATATGACCATCCTCTGTCAGCACAGCAGAGTGGCACCGTTCATGATCACAGTCCCGCAGACTCTCCAGGTCCTGTCGGCACAACCGACACCACTTGCAGTCCTGGTGCTGTTCTCCTCCTCGGTACTGGTCGCACTTGCCGCACCGGTCAGTATCCCGTTCGCCGACCCGCTACTATTGGCACCATTCCATCTCCCGGCACTGCTACAGGTACCGTGACTCCCATAGTCTCTCCCGACCTTGAGCCTCGAGATCTCGGTCGACCTCCCGGCACCGCTCTGGTTGCAGGTCTGGATCTCGTTCCAGGTACCGGTACGCCTCCCGGTACCGGTCTCCAGTGCTGAGTTGGACAAGGTCCGATAAAGTCAGAGACTCTGCCCATGCTTTTTTAGCACCTCCATGGCCATCCAGACACACATCCGTGTCATCCCATGCTGGCAAATCTTATGCTCAGGACCGCGATTCTGATGTGCCCACCAACAACCTGAGAGCCCATCAGGACCTCCTAAGGAGGGTACCACGCCATATGGACATCCAGGTAGAGGAGGTCCCGGAGGTAGAGGACCTGATATGGTGCCCTCTAAGGGGTACGACTACTTGTCTGTTCATCCTCCTCTCTGCTCACTAGTCGTTCAGTCCATTAAGGAGAGGGAACTGCATAGCCAGCAGGCGCCAGCCCCAAAATCAAAGGAGGCTAGGCGAATGAACCTACTCGGCCACCAGGTGTACTCTGCAGAGGCCTTACAGCTCTGGGTGGCAAAGCAACAAGCCTTGCTTAGCCGCTATAATTATAACACCTGGATGGCGGTAGTTTAGTTTATGGATTTTCTCCCTCAAAATTCCCGCCAAGAGTTCACTGCCTTCTTGGAGGAAGGGAAAAAGGTGCCCAGAGCGTCCCTCCAGGCCTCGTTGGATGCAGCAGACTCAGCAGCCAGGACTCTGGCCTCGGGTGTTGCCATGAGGCGCATCTCATGGCTTCAGGTTTCAAACCTCCAGCCGGAGTTGCAGTATGCCATTCAGGACTTACCATTTGATGGTAAAGGCCTCTTAGTGGCAAAGACAGCCCCAGGCTGCAAAGCCTGAAGGACAACAGGGTCCTAATGCGCTCTTTCAGCGTGCATACGCCAGCGACCAAACGCAGGCCTTTCCGTCCCCGGCCACACCGCCGTACTCTGTGCCTAGCCAGAGACAGGACTTTGGCAGACGGCGCGGCCGAGATGGTCGCAGACAAACATCAGGACCCCTAGAGGGCCAAGGTCAAGGTCCCTCGCAATCAGCACTGGGACCAAAGACGAACCTTCCAAGGTGCACCCGAGGGCGATGTACCAGTCACAGGCCGGGATCCCACTCCTACTTTCTCTTGGCGTGGCCCCAGTTAACTTCAGATAGCTGGGTCCTGCGCACAGTGGAGCATGGGTACCACCTCCAATTTGTTCCAACCCTGTCCCCCTTCAGGGACCCCTCTCACGAGCAATTCCTCTTACAAGAGGTGCAGACGCCGATGGATGAAATGGGCAAGGGGTTTTACTCCCGTTATGCCCTAGTCCCCCACTCGAACGGAGGTCTCAGACCTTCCTAGACCTGCGAGGACTCAACCAGTTTATGATAAAGTTGAAGTTCCGCATGGTATCCCTGGGAACCATTATCCCGTGCTTGGATCCTGGAGACTGGTATGCCGCCCTGGATATGAAGGACACGTACTTTCACAACGCCATCTTCCTTCCGCACAGGAGATAACTCCGCTTTCTAGCCAACCGTCAGTACTTCTGGTTTACGGTCCTACTGTTTGGTCTTTCTCCAGCCCCACGGGTATTGTCCAAGTTTATGGCCATAGTCGCCGCCTACCTTCGCCGATGTAGGATATGCATTTTTCCATATCTGGAAGATTGGCTTATCCGAGGAGACTCCAAGACACAAATCACTCAGCATGTGGGCATCGTCATGGACCTATTCACACGTCTAGGCCTGATGATTACTATAGAGCAATCCACTCTGGTTCCCATGCAGAGGTTGGACTTCCTAGGGGCTATCCTGGTCTCCGACCTAGCTGGAGCCTGCTTACCACAGCCGCGGTTTCAGGCGATGGCAACAATCATCCGAGGTCTGCAGACTTTCCCACTTGCACTTGTCTCGGTCTCCTGGGTCCATGGCTGCCTGCAAGTTTGTAACCAAACACGCCAAGCTCCGCCTCCGTCCTCTCCAAGTCTGGCTCACCTCGGCATACCGCCCGGGGAAGGGACCCAATGGTCATGATAGTCACCGTTCCCTCGAACACCCTAGGCTCCCTAGAATGGTGGTTAACTCCCTCCCTGGTGTGGGCAGGGATGCCGTTCCATCTGCCCCAGCCCTCACTGCCCCTGACGACGGACGCGTCATCTCTCGGCTCGGGTGCTCACCTCGATCACCTTTGAGCTTAAGGCTTTTGGTCTTCTCGGGAGCTGGCATTCCACATCAATTCCCAAACATGAGAGCAGTCCGCCTGGCATACCAGGGGTTCCAGCAGCAGCTGCGAGGCCTTGGTGTCTCAGTGTTTACAGCCAACACAACGGCCATGTGCTACGTAAACAACCAGGGAGGGACATGGTCCTCCCGCTTTTGTCAGGAGGCCATCCATCTCTGGGACTTTTGCATGGCCCACTCGATGAATCTGGTAGCGTCCTTTCTCCCAGGCGTTGCCTTGGAATGCCTTGGCGCTTTGACTCAACAGGTCTTTCCTGTCTCATGAGTGGTCACTCTGCCCCGATGTGATGCATTCTGTTTTCCAGAAGTGGAGACTTTTCCCCACATAGACCTGTTCACTTACTGCGAGAGCAGGAAATGCCAGATGTTCTGCTCCTTCCAAGGTCTCTCCTCGGGATCGATCTCGGATGCATTCCTGATTCCGTGGAAGGGCCAACTCCTTTATGCCTTCCCACTGTTCCCGCTGGTTCATTAGGTCATGCTCATACTCCACAGGGGCAGAGTGCGCATCATCATGATCACTCCAGCGTGGTCCAGGCAGCACTGATACACCATGTTGCTCGACCTGTCAATAACCAACCCAATTACCCTGCCACTCCACCCAGACCTCATAACTCAGGGCCACTGCAGGCTTTGTCACCCGGACCTGCAGTCTCTTCACCTCACAGTGTGGCTGCTGCGTGACTAAACCGGGGTGGCAGGAAGCCTTCCACCAGGTCTGTCATAAACAGATAGCTAAGGGTTAATGCCTCTTTCACCTGAAAAAAAAGTAACCTGAAGCACCTGACCAGAGGACCAATCAGGAAACAGGATTTTTTCAACTCTGGGTGGAGGGAAGTTTGTGTCTGAGTTCTTTGTCTTCTGTCTGCCTTAATCTCTCTCAGCTATGAGAAGGATTTTTCTATTTCCTGCTTTCTAATCTTCTGTTTCCCAGTTGTGAGTACAAAGTTGGTTTTTTGTTTTGTATTTACATGTCTATAGTTGCTGGAGTGCTTTGAATTGTATTCTTTTTGAATAAGGCTGTTTATTCAATATTCTTTTAAGCAATTGATCCTGTATTTGTCACCTTAATACAGAGAGACCATTTTTATGTATTTTTCTTTCTTTTTATATAAAGCTTTCTTTTTAAGACCTGTTGGAATTTTTCTTTACTGGGGAACTCCAGGGAATTGAGTCTGTACTCACTAGGGAATTGGTGGGAGGAAGAAGTCAGGGGGAAATCTGGGTGTGTTAGACGTACTAGCCTGACTTTGCATTCCCTCTGGGTGAGGGGGGAAGAGAGATTGACTCTCGGTAATTCTGTTCTCCAGGCTGGGAACGGGGAGGGTGGAATCCCTCTGTTTAGATTCACGGAGTTTGCTTCTGTGTATCTCTCCAGGAACACCTGGAGGGGGGGGGGAAGGGAAAAGGTTTATTTCCCTTTGTTGTGAGACTCAAGGGATTTGGGTCTGGGGGTCCCCAGGGAATGTTTTTGGGCGGACCAGAGTGCCCCAAAACACTCTAATTTTTTGGGTGGTGGCAGCAGTACCAGGTCCAAGCTGGTAACTAAGCTTGGAGGTTTTCATGCTAACCCCCATATTTTGGACGCTAAGGTCCAAATCTGGGAATAGGTCAACGTACCTGGCCGAGTGGAAGCGTTTCTCCTACAGGTGCAAAACGCTCGATCTTACTCCTACTGAGGTCTCGATCCCCTCTATTTGGCCTACCTCTGGCCTTCAACAGCAGGACCTAGCGGTGTCATCGCTGAGGGTACACTTGGCAGCCATCTCTACCTTCCACCCAGGCTAAGGTGGTCATTCTGTGTTCTCACACTCTATGGGTTCGAGGTCCCTCAAGGGCTTGGAGCACTTACACCCTCAAGTACGCCGCCCAGCCCCAACCTGGGACCTCAACCTAGTTTTAACCAGTATTATGTCTCCCCCATTCGAGCCGTTAGCGACCTGCTCGCTGCTATACCTGTCTTGGAAGACAGCTTTCCTTGTAGCCGTTACATCGGCCAGACGAGTATCCGAGCTCAGGGCTCTACGGTGGTTCTGCCGTACACTATGTTTCACAAAGACAAGGTGCAGTTACGACCACACCCGGCTTTCCTCCCTAAGGTGGTTTCGACCTTTCATGTTACACACACTCAACGCAATGGGCACAACAATTGCACTCCCTGGACGTCTGTAGAGCGCTCGCATTTATATTGCGTGGACAGAACCATTTCATAAAAAGCCCCAACTCTCTGTCGTGGGAGCAGACTGAAGGATAGGCCTACCTGTTTCCTCTCAGAGGATCTCATCTTGGGTGATGGCGTGCATCCGCACTTGTTATGATTTGGCTCATATTTCCCCAAGCCACATCACTGTGCATTCTACCAGGGCTCAGGCTTCATCTGCCGCCTTGCTGGCTCGTGTACCTACCCACGAGATCTGTCGTGCAGCTCCATGGTCCTCGGTCCATACCTTTGCTTTGCATTATGCTCTGGTTCCACAGTCAAGAGATGCTGTAGCCTCTGGCTCAGCAGTTTTCATTCTGCCATATTTCACTCCGATCCCACCGCCTACGTAAAGCTTGGGAATCACCTAACTGGAATGGATATGAGCAAGCACTCGAAGAAGAAAAGACGGTTACTCACCTTTGTAACTGTTGTTCTTCGAGATGTGTTGCTCATATCCATTCCAAACCCACCCTCCTTCCCCACTGTCGGAGTAGCCGGCAAGAAGGAACTGAAGGGTGGCTGGGTCAGCAGGGGTATATATCCAGCGCCATAGCAGCGCCACTCCAGGGGGCGCCCAGCCGACTCACCGAGTGTTGCTAGGGTAAAAATCTTCCGACGAACGTGCACGCGATGCGCACACACCTAACTGGAATGGATATGAGCAACACATCTCGAAGAACAACAGTTACAAAGGTGAGTAACCGTCTTTTTCCCCCTTTTGCCTTGGGGTTCTGCACCCTCCTTCTGTGAGGGCAGGGCTCTCCAGACTCTCAGGCCTCCCCTCAGGCTGGAGAACCTTAAAAGTCT
This sequence comes from Gopherus evgoodei, assembly GCF_007399415.2. Classification (NCBI taxonomy): domain Eukaryota; kingdom Metazoa; phylum Chordata; order Testudines; family Testudinidae; genus Gopherus; species Gopherus evgoodei. Next base: position 329,649,424 of record NC_044322.1, on the reverse strand, counting down.
GTTCCCTTCCCAGGCTGCCCGCAGCTGAGTGGCGCGTCCTTCCTTTAACGCCTCCTCTAGCCCTGGAACGATATGCAAGTATGGAAGGTTCGGGCCACTCCAGCCCAGAGAAGCTCCTTTATATACTCCATTACAGTCACCCTATATATTTCTAGGGCAGAGGCCCTTTTAGGGGGGATCAGGGGTATTAATTGACTCCTGCTTGGCAGATTTGTACCTGGTCCCCCTGTGCAAAGTTTAAGTGGTGTGGAGAGTCTTGTTCTGGCCCTCTGCACCACAGCTGAATTTTATCCAACAGACTGACAACCAGAAGGATCTTCATTTTGATTTTTAGACCAAAAAAAAATGGCATAATGGTTGGACAATGTAACTAGAAAGAGTTAAAAAAAATTAAAATCGAAATATACAGTAGGGCAAGATTATTAAGAACCTCATGTTGGAACTCTTCTCTCCCCCCACCCTCGCTTTTGTTGTCTGGATATTGACTATTTACATTGTAAGCTACCTTTATGACAGGACCTTGCCGTGTTGTTTGCATTTGAAATGTCTAGCTCACTCTTGGTTGTTAGATCAGTAATTAATAAAGACAGTAAATACTGGAGGATGTTGGTGGATCTGTGGACTAGACACATAATTTACAAGATATTCTCTCTTCCTCACACCCTTTTTTTTCTGGTGGAAAGATTTCATAGTTCTGTACTTTGGATGTGAATCAGCATCAAAACTTCTTTGGCCTTCAAAGGGAGCAGGTCTCAATCATGATGCACTGTGTGATGCCCTAGGTATGCCATTGACAGGATTTTCGAATGAAGTAGGAAATGCAAAGAAGAGAGGTAGATTGTTTGTTGCATGGGAGAGAGGGCAGATGGAAGATCCACCAACATCCTCCAGGAGGGCTGAGTACTATTCTGTTATTAATTACTGTCTTTATTAATTATTGATCTAGCAACCAAGAGTAAGCTAGTGTTTCCCATGCAAACAATAAGGCTAGGTCCTGTCCTAAAGGTAGCTTGCAATGAAAATACTCAATATCCAGACAACAAACGGGGGTTGGCAATTCCAACAATAACGTGTTTTTTTCTCTGTCTTTTTCTCATTCATGGTGTTCTGAAATAGAAAGTAACATGGAAACTACAGGATCAAGATAATATTGGTCACAGATAGGTGCACATTAGGTTTATAGACCCTAAATCCTCCAGAGTGTCACAAATCAACATGATATCCCTGAGTGCTGGATTTTGCATTTAGATCTTGGTTTAGCAGAAAGATATTTTAATCCATGTAACCAAACAACTCCCTATTGTCTATTTATTGGTCGAGGAGGTGTCTCAAAAGCAAAAATATTTCCAGGAAAGGTCAGTTGTAACTTCAAGTCACTAAACTGGTTTCAGATCTCTGCCTATTTAGCACACAAAGGGCTGAATTATCCTGATCTGCACACAGTAGTGTTCTCTTGTACAGATCTTTCGTGTATGCATGAAAGAGAGTTGTCAGCTACCTCCACAGGATCCAAGTGTGGGCTGAGATTATAGGGAAAGGTAAATAACACACATTGTCCCATTTTCTTGCCTTCCTCAGAAAGCAGTGGGGTATCTACAGGAAAGGTAATGCAAGTGGAATCTGTAGTATGATGAGTGGGACTGGAGAAAGAAGGTCAGGTTTTAGCAGGGAATGCTAGGTGGGTCCCAGAAATACAAGGTAGTGCCCAGACTGCTACCAAACGGCACGTCTACACTTTCAAAGTTACAGCACCGGCAATTACAGCACCGCTGTTGTTTGCTGTCAGTTGCCTGCACAATAGTGTGTTCACACCTGTGGCACTTGCAGCGGTATTCAGAGCAGTGCACTCTTAGCAGCTATCTCACAGAGCACCTCTTTCTTTTTTGCCACTAAGACTTGTGGGAAGGCAAAGGGGATCACAGGGCATCCTGGTCCTGTCCCAGTGCCCTGTGATATGTTGCTTTGCGTCCCAGCAATCCCTGTGCTTCCATCCACATTTGGCACCATATTTCAATGGTTTGTGTACTGCGCACTCTGCCTCTTTTGGGCTGCTGGAATGGATCCTGAACTGCTGACCAGTACGCTGCTCACTCTGACTAATACATCATGAGTGGCTGTGGAGTTATTCCTTAGAGTACAAAGGCAAGAAGAGTGTGACATTGATCTCACCATGTGTAGTAGCTATGATGCAAGATTGCTTGTGGCATTCAAGGAGGTGCTTACCACAGTGGAACACCACTTTTGGGCTCAGGATACAAGCACCGAGTGGTGGAATCACATCGTGATGAACATCTGGGATGACAGGCAGTGGCTGCAGAACTTTCAGATGAAGCAAGCCAAATTGATGGAATTGTGTGATCAGCTCGCCCCAGCCGTGTGGTGCAAGGACATGAGAATGAGAGCTGCCCTGCTGTTGGAGAAGTGCATGGCGATTGCACTGTGGGAGCTGGCTGATCCAGACTGCTACTGATCAGTAGCTAACCAGTTCGGAGTGGGAAAGTCAACCATTGGACTCATGTTGATGGAAGTATGCAGGGCCATTAATCGCATCCGGCTCCAAAAGACCATGACTCTGGGTAACATGCATGACATTGTGGATGGCTTTGCACAAATGGGCTTCCCTAACTGCGCAGGGGCGATAGAAGGCACGCACATTCCAATTCTGGCACCAAACCACCTAGCCACTGAGTACATTAATTGCAAGGGATATTTCTCAATGGTTCTCCAGGCACTTGTGGATCACCGTGGGTGTTTCACAGACATTAATGCAGGCTGGTCCGGAAAGATGCATGATGCACATATCTTTTGGAACATTGGCCTGTTCAAGAATCTTCAAGCACAGACTTTCTTCCTGGACCAGAAGATCACTGTAGGGGAAGATGAAATGCCCATTGTGATCCTGGGAGACCTTGCCTACCCCTTAATGCCGTGGCATATGAAGCCATACACAGGGCAACTTGACAGCAGTAAGGAGCTGTTCAACAACAGGCTGAGCAAGTGCAGAATGACTGTTGAGTGTGCATTTGACCATTTCAAAGCCCGCTGGTGATGCCTGTATGGGAAGCTGGACCTGGCCAATGACAATATTCCTATGTTTATAGTCATGTGCTGTATGTTCCATAATATTTGTGAAGGGAAGGGTAAAGGGCTCTGTCATAAACAGATAAGAAAAGTTAATAGCACAGAAGTACCTTATATCTCTTTGCCTGGAAAGGGTTAACAAGAACAGTGAGCCTGGTTGTCACCTGACCAGAGGACCAATCAGAGGATAGGATACTTTCAAATCTTGAGGGAGGGAAGTTTTTGTGTTGTGCTGTTAGTTTTGGTTGTTGTTCACTCTGGGGGCTCAGAGGGATCAGATGTGCAGCCAGGTTTCTCTCCAATCTCTCCAATACAGGCTCTTATAAGTTCAGACTAGTGAGTACTAGGTAGATAAAGCGAGTTAGGCTTATGTTTGTTTTCTTTATTTTCAAATGTGTATTTGGCTGAAAGGAGTTCAAATTGGTATTTTGCTGAAAAGATTTTAATTTGTATTTGTATACTTAGGCTGGGAGGGTGTTCCCAGTGTCTACAGCTGAAAGACCCTGTACCTATTCCACTTTAAATTTACAAAGATAATTTTTACTGTTTTTTCTTTCTTTAATTGAAAGCTTTTCTTGTTTAAGAACCTGATTGTTTTTTTTTTATTCTGGTGTGAGACGCCAGGGGACGGGGTCTGGATCCACCGGGGAATTGGTGGGGAGAAAGGAGAATGTGTTAGAATTACTGTCTCTCCCAGGGAAAATCTGGAGGGGAAGAGAGAAGGAGGGGGGAAGGTGCATTTTCCTCTCTGTTTTAGATTCAGGGAGTTTGAATCACAGTGATCTTCCAGGGTAACCCAGGGAGGGGAAGCCTGGGAGAGGCAACGGTGAGGGAAAGGGTTTACTTTCCTTGTGTTAAGATCCAGAGGGTCTGGGTCTTGGGGGTCCCCGGGCAAGGTTTTGGGAGGACCAGAGTGTACCAGGCACTGGAATTCCTGGTTGGTGGCAGCGCTATAGGTTCTAAGCTGGAAATTGAGCTTAGAGGAATTCGTGCTGGTACCCCATCTCTTGGACGCTAAGGTTCAGAGTGGGGAATTGTACCATGACAGGCTCACTCAGGGCTGGACTGCAGAGGCTCAGAGTCTGGAGGCTGAGTTTGAAAAGCCATAGACCAGGGGTATTAGAGGGGCACAGCACAGAGCCATAAGGATCAGGGATGCCTTGAGGCAGCAATTTGAAGCTGAAAGCCACTAATATTTGTTGCTATGCTCGGGAGTGCAGTGCTTGTAATGCTAGGAGGTGGGATTGGTGCAGACGATGCAATAAGGGGACTTAACAGAATTGTATGTTGCTTTGCAGGGCTCTTTTTGCTTTCACTTAATAGAAAAAAGATTGCTTTCAAATCAACACAATTATTTTATTAAAAGACAACAACCGGAGGAGAGAGTCAAATGAAAAAATACATCAGCAGGGAGGGGGATAGGGGAAGAGAAGGGCTCAAGAGGAGGAGGGATCCTGGGATGGCTAAAGATTTGTGTATGTCCAGGAATCATATCCAACCTTCTCCTTTGGAGTACAGTGCACCGGGTACTGTACTTCACCAGGGCCAAACTGCAGAGGGATGGGTGTTAATTGCAGTGGGTAGTGGGAGTCTGCAGTGCTGGACTGTGAGGAGGGAGGAGTGGAATGCTGTGAGTAGAGAGTGGAACCAGGAGGTTGATAACAGTGTGTTGGTGCTGTCTGGGGGGCACATGGAAAAGAGTTTTGTGACAGCAGCTGCAGGTAGGGCGGGCACGGAGCTGCTCTGTTTGAAGAGCTAGTATCACCTGGAGCATGTCCGCTTGGCACTCCATAACTTTTAAGAGCCACTCTGTGGCTTATTTCTGGTGTGCCGCATTCTCCTTTTGGTCCCTCTTCTCTCTATCCTGCCACTCAATTCCTGTTTCTCAGAGGCGGAGTGCATCATAACCTTATGCAGAAAATCCTCCTTAGTTCTTCTTGGCCACCTTCTAATTCTGTGCAGCCATTCTGCCGCTGATAACAAAGAAGGAAGCTGGGCTCCCAAGGTCACCTCTGTGAAGTTTAAATGCAACATTTTACAGAAGCAGTATTGTTTGCAACACACAGACCACCAATTCAGTGATTTAAAACACTGCCAGTTCTCACACACCTGTCACTAACTGGCTGACCCCAGGAAAGCACACATGACCCAGAAGACCCCCAAAATGGTGAGTAGCCACAGGGGCAGGGTAAATCACTCTTCCCTGACCCTGTTGTACAGTGAGCACATGGCTCTTAATGGAGAGACAGCACTGCGGGGGGAGGGTCTTTCTACAGTGTGATCATTATAGAAGATATCTTGCTGCTGAGGGTGATCAGGGATTCAAGGGAGGGTTTTCTCCAAGCCTATGGCTTCCGCCCAGGCACCTATGCAGCTCACCTGTGTGCAGCAATGGTCCCCCTCCTGCCCCGTGACAGCACAGTGGCATGGAAAAGCAAAGCAGCTCTGCCAAGGAACCTGCACCAGCATATTGCCCAGTATCTTCATGAGAATTTCCTGGAGATCTCCGAGGGAGATTCCTGTGAAGTGAGGGAGTCAATCAACAGCCTGTTCCACCACTCAGAGGACTCATGCACTGGAATACAAGCCTGCAACCCTCCTGTCCCCAACAACTCGCTTCAGCAATTCCCCAAATCAGATCCACTTACTAGGGGCTTCCTCTCCTGTTTGCACTTCACCAAGATCTGACTGCTGTGACTGGCTAGGATCCTCCAGAGTAGAAAAGAGCTCCTGGCTGCATGCATATCTGGCCTTCGAGTCATCATCTGCATCTGGGTCCCCCTCCCCCTCCACATCCTTGTCCAAGATTTCCTCCTCCTGGCTTGGTCCACTCTCGACTGGCACGTGAGCCAACAAAGTATCTACAGGGGCCTTCGCAGTGGAGGTGGAGACACTACCGAGTATCACATCCAGCTCTTTGTATAACCAGCAGCTCATGGGCACAGCTCCAGAGTGGCGGTTTGCCTCCCAGGCCTTGTGGTAGGCGTTCTGCAGCTCCTTCACTTTTACCCTACATTGCAATGTGTCCCGGTCATGGCCACTTTCTATCACGCATTGTGAATTCCTACAGTTGGAGCACAGCTGGGACTGGACAGCCTCCTCTCCCCAAATGCTGATGAGCTCCAGCACCTTGTAATTACTCCAAGCGGGGGATCGCCTGGTGCATGGAGCAGGCATGGTCATCTGGAAAGATGCACTGAGACCACTGCACACATCACCAAGCAAAGGAAGGAGACTTTCAAATTTGCAAAGGAGTTTATGGGATGGGGATGATTGTTGGTCACTTGAGGGCAAGGCAGTAGAGTTCAAACACATGACCATAGAGATGAGAACAGACATTGTGGGACACCTCCCAGAGGCCACTTGCAGCTCTGTAATCCCCACAGTGTCTACACTGGTGCTGCAGCGCTGTAGCTCTGGTGCAGAAAGCTTTACACTTCTCGTCAGGGTGCTACAACTATGCAGTTTCTGCGCACTAAGTGTCTTCCTGGCAGTGTGTACACCTCAGGAGTTACTGCGCAGAAGCTACTTTACTGGGCAGAAACTTGCCAGCGTAGACAAGGCCTTAGATCTTTCACCATGTATCAATGGTTTCTAAGCATGCTCAGTACAGCCTTCCTACAACTGTGCCTGCCTGCCCGTGACTTCTTGCTAATGAAAGAGAACCTTCCTTTCAGAGAGATTTGAGGGACAATGGTAGGGTAGAGTAGACCCTGACAGAGTGGCTTTATTGAAGCTATGCAGCTAGTAACCCAGAGTGGAATGTAAGGGAGACTTTGAGCTAGGGTAGAAGAAAAAGACTCAAGGGCTCCCAGAATTCTGCATTCCCCGGGGGACAATTGACATATTGCTATGTTAAAAATCAGTTATTTGGACAATTTTGTAGTCAGCAGGACAGATGAGTGTCACAGACCAGTTAATGTATTGCCTGCTCTCACAAATCTCATGTTTGATTTTTTTGGTAAGGTCCTATCTCCTTGGGCCTTGTGAGTATGGGAGAATTACACCTTTCTTTCTTTTTTTCATTTTTTAAAGTAATTTTCTAGCCTTCATGATCATGGAGAAAAGCTTAAAAAAATGACTCAACTGCACTTGAAAGGCTCAAAAAAAAAAAAAAGAAGAGGAGACAAATAAAAGAAACCAACATTTATTATTATTTTTTAAATCTCATGGTTTTTAAGCAAATCTCATCATTTTGGGGGATTTCTGAGGTTTGAACATTTGGAAATGGCAATGCTGTAATTATGTGCAGAGGGGTTTCAGAGTAGCAGCCATGTTAGTCTGTATCTGCAAAAAGAACAGGAGTACTTGTGGCACCTTAGAGACTAACAAATTTATTTCAGCATGAGCTTTTGTGAGCTACAGCTCACTTCTTCAGATGCAGGTGTACAGATGGTTTTACAGTATAGATGGGATCTAAATATTTTTCTAAATCTCTCCACTGTTGGTTAAAACACACTTCTTTTGGGGATTCAGTATTAAAAAAAGGTGGAAAAACTGAGCATCTGAAGAGTCAAGAGTCAGATCCTCAGCTGCTATAAACCAATGTAGCGCCATTGATTTCCATAGTACTATGCTAATCTACACCAGCTGAAAATCTGTCCCATGAATTTTGAAGGATGGCAAAATGCCAGTAGATCAAAAGTTAAGGCCATATAAAACTGCCCTTGTGCTACACTAGAAAATTCTATTTACATCTCAGTTGCTGTTCTACTGTTGATTGAGGACATTGTATGGTCCAAGATGGAGTTTTAAGTTTTATCATGTATTTTTGTTTGTTTGTTTACTTTGAACGTGTAATTATTATTTTTTTTACTAGTTTGGCTCTGGCTATAGATTTCACACCTTTACCAGAACTATTATTTTTTTGTAAACTTGACATTTTTAACGTGAAAAGTTTTGTATCATATATTTCCCAATAAAAGCCACATATATTTGAATATAATAACATTTAAACAATATAGGGAGAAGGCTTTCAGAGGCACAGGTGGGACTTAAGCATTCATTTCCCATTGAAAGTCACTGAGAGTTGGGTGCTAATGCCCACTTGTGCCTTTGAAAAGCTCGTCCCCCTCATATTTGTAGTAAAGTTTGCTCCCTAGCTTGTAATGCGATGTATGTATATGCACATTTTAATGATAGTTAGAAATAATACTGTATGTTTTCCTTTTTGAACAAATAATTACTTAAACTGTTCAGTTAAACACAGAGTATTTTTAGGTGTCATGGATAAATAAGTGAGAAAATGTAGCGATCTGTTTGACAATGAGAATAAAAAATATGAAGAATGTCTAATAAAGACGTTACCTCCACTTCTCTTCTTCCCTCCTCACTCTTTCACGGAAAAGTGACAGAGAATTTTGTAGAGAATTTTAAAATTTCAAAAGAATTTTTAAATCACCCTATAGAAATCTATAGCAGGGAGGTAATTCTTTATAACTTTCCATGTTTTAAGAATATTTTCTATAGCCCTCTATTTAATTTCGACAGCAGCATATTGGTTCCATTCCTATTAAAGTCAATGGAGTTAGGATTATATTTAAAATTCCATTCTTTTTGTAAGTATACTGAAACAGAACAGATGGCTTAAAAGGGACAAGCTAAGTAACATTCAATGCCATCTTGTGTTAGAATGAATTTGCCAAAGTCTGAAAAATAGAAGGTTTAACTTGTGTTACAGCAGAATGCAGCTACCATATTATCTCTGAATAATAGAACTGAGAACTAGTCAGGGGTATTTCCCACAATTCTTTTATATGAATCCTCCAAAGTTTTGGGTGCTGTGAATAATTGTTCCTGGTGTTTCATTATCTAAAGACTATATATACCAGTTATTTGGACAATTTTGTAGTCAGCAGGACAGATGAGTGTCTCAGACTAGTTAATATGTTGCCAGCTCTTACAAACCTCATGTTGTTTGATTTTTCTGATATGTCATCTCAGTTGTAGGTTTCTGGGTTCTTCCTTTTTTATAAGAACATTAATTCCTGTGTGACTATCACTTACTTTCTCAGTGCCTCAGGTTTTTATCTGTAAAATAGAGATACCCTTTGTCTCTCTTGTTTATTTAGGTTGAACATTCTTCAAGGCAGGGACTGTCTCTCAAGTTTAGGTACAAACCCTAGCAAAATGGCCCTGATCTTAGTTGAGCCCTCTGTGTTTTATTGTAATACATATAAATCTCAAAAAACTAGCCATCAGCAGGGAATCATTATTGAATGGGAGTGTTTCTACTGGGTCTCCACAAAGATCAATACTAGTCCCAGTGCTATTCAACATTTTCATCCATGATCTGAAAGTAAATGTAAATCCACTGGTGATAAAATGTGCAGGTAGACACAAAGATTAGGCATGTGGCAAATACTGACAAGTAGGACAGGGCAGTTATATAGAGTAATCTGGATTACTTGGTAATTAGCCCCATTGCAAAGTTATACATCTGGAGACAAGGAATGGAGGCCATACTTACAGAATGGGGAGATGTATCCTCGAAAGCAAGGTGTGAAGATTCTACCAAAATGGAGAAGCAGGTTGAAGAAAAGGCAAATAAATAGTAATAAAATAGAAATGTATATACTCTGACTGCATATAACTGTGTCATAAACAGATAGTTAAGGGTTAATAGAACAGAAGTTCTTCATGTCTCTTTTGCTTGTAAAGAGTTAACAAGATCAGTGAGCCTGGCTGTCACCTGACCAGAGAACCAATCAGGGGGCAGGATACTTTCAAATCTTGAGGGAGGGAAGTCTGTATGTGTGCTGTGAGTGTTTGGCTGTTGTTCTCTATGGGTTCTGACAGCGACCAGACGTGCAACCAGGTTTCTCTCCAATCTCTCTGATACAGGCTCTTATGTGCTCAGAATAGTAAGTACTAGGTAGATAAGGTGAGTTAGGCTTAAGTTTGTTTTCTTTATTTGCAAATGTGTATTTGGCTGGAAGGAGTTCAAATTTTTATTTTGCTGAAAGGATTTTAATTTGTACTTGTATACATAGGCTGGGAGGGTATTCCCAGCGTCTATAGCTGAAAGACTCTGTAACATATTCCATCTTAAATTTACAAAGATAATTTTTACTGTTTTTTCTTTCTTTAATTAAAAGCTTTTCTTGTTTAAGAACCTGATTTTTTTTTATTCTGGTGTGAGACCCCAGGGGTCTGGGTCTGGATCCACCAAGGAATTGGTGGGGAGAAAGGAGGGAAGGGGAAGAGAAAGGTTCATTTTCTCTCTGTGTTAGGATTACTTTCTCTCTCAGGGAGAGTCTGGGAGGGGGAGAGAGAAGGAGGGGGGAAGGTGAATTTTCCTCTCTGTTTTGAGATTCAAGGAGTTTGAATCATAGTAATCTTCCAGGGTAACCAGGGAGGGGAAACCTGGGAGAGGCAACAGGGGGAAAGAGTTTACTATCCTTGTGTTAAGATCCAGAGGGTCTGGGTCTTGGGGGTCCCCAGGCAAGGTTTTGGGGGGACCAGAGTGTACCAGGCACTGGAATTCCTGGTTGGTGGCAGCGCTACAAGTACTAAGCTGGTAATTGAGCTTAGAGGAATTCATGCTGGTACCCCATCTTTTGGATGCTAAGGTTCAGAGTGGGGGTTTATACTATGACAGACTGAGAAAAAAAAAAGTTATTAAAAGCACATAATAAAATAGTGTCAGCCTGCTCTGGGGTTAATGAAGGAAACAAACAGAACAGAAACCAAGACAATTGTTAATGGGGGTGATAAGACATTTTCTAATGATTGTAATGGAACAATGAGTTCAGCCAACATAAAACACGCATTCCAGCAGTAGCAGAGCTAGAGAAACACACATGCAGACAGACCACTTCTGAGGTGAAGAACAAACAAAGGAAAACTAAAATAAAAATATCCCCCTACAACATTGGTTCCCAAACTTGGGATGCTGCTTGTTCAGGGAAAGCCCCTGTTGGGCCGGGCCAGTTTGGGAAACACTGCCCTACACTAAGAACTGAAGTGAAACACAGAGAAAAGAGCAAAATTATTTTCAGAGATGGCCCCTGCCACCAATATATAAGGGCTAGCTTGTGACTTTAGACGCATCCCTGTTATTCAGACAAGCAACTCTGAGTCACAAGTCCTTCCTTGCTTCCTCCTTGCTCTAGGAGGAGAGAAGTACCAATGTGTTTTGGCCTATAGCAGCAGTAAGTTACTACTCTTCTCTCCACATTGACTCAGCTCCCCTGGACAATTATTGGAACTATTGGAGTGGGAACAGAACCAGGGATGTGCCCATTCTGCACTTTAAAAGTCAAACCAACATTTTAAATTCTATCTGGTGCAGAATAGGTAGCCATTGCAGCCTCAAAACCATTAATGTCATTTGCTCCCGTAAATCTGTACCCTGTAATAAACAAGCTGTCAAATTGTGCACCAGCTTCAATTTCTGGATAGAATGAAAATCTAGTCCTATGTAGTATGCTTTACAGAAATCTAATCTAGCTGACAAGAGCGGAACTGGTCATCTGTAATACATAGATAGCTATTTTTCTTACCTGCAGTTTTGTAACTATTTTGCTTTTCAACCTTTAAATAACTCTTTTTAAGTAGTGAACTAATGCAAATGTTGTATGACACAGGTGATGACACTGGACAACAGAAATCTGTAATCGGGAAAAAAAAACCATGAATTTTAATTCTCCTGGTACATCTTTTTCCCCATGTCCTAGGTTTTTATGTATGTTAATTACATTTGGTTGTGAAGATAGACTTAACAATATAAGTGCATACAACTGTTGGCTTTATTAATCCAGACAGAAAGATTGGAACAATAGGACTTAAATAATTGTAAATGGCTTCCATTCATCTTAATGGGGAGTTAATTTTGAAGCCCAATTATGGTAATTTAAATGCCAACATTGTTAACCATTTCACTGTTGACGGTACTATCAGAAACATCCTGCCAATGCACTCATCTTTGTAGCTGAATGTGCCTTTCATGCTATGATGTTGTATTAATTTGAAGGGATCTTCCACAGAAATAAGGCTGTGGGTTTCTTTAAAATATGCAAATAGCAAAATATTTGACTGAATATGCTTTCGATCATTTGGATAATTGTGATGTTTCTTCCTCAGCCTTGAGTCCCGTCATGCACCCGTAACCCCTCATCCAGAGAGCCCACACCCCAGCCAGAGCCCTCATCCCCCCACATACCAACCCTCTGCCCTAGCCCTGAGCCCCCACCCACATCCCCAGCCCCAACCCTCCAATCCCCCAATCCCATCCCCAAACCCAACCCAGAGAGTGCACCCCCAGCCAGAGTTCTCACCCCCCGCACCCAACCCTCTGCCCCATCCCTGAGCCCCCCATGCACTCTGAACCCCTCATCCTCAGCCCCAACCCAGAGCCTACACCCCCAGAGCCCTCATCCCCTCAAATTCCAACCCACTGCCCTAGCCCTGAGGCCCCTCCCACACCTCAATCCTCTCATCTCCAACCTGAAGCCAGAGCCCTCACCAGTCTTCACCCCAACTCTCCTCCCCCTCCCCTAAGCCCACTCCCACACTCTGAAACCATTGGCCCCACCCCCACTACACATCACCTCCATATTGGTTCACATAACAAAATTCATTCCACACATGGACATAAAAAATTAGAGGGAACACTGGGGTGGACCATCATTTTATGTTTCGGAGCCACATTGTCTGTGTTTGAGTTAAACTATAAACTCCTTGAGACAGGAACTGTGTCTTCCTAGATAAGTTGGTGCAACGAGAGAGTTTAGTAATTAATGAAGGAAGAATAATAGAATAAAAATGAGTGTAGGGCTCTGATAAACTGAATGGAGACAGAGACAGAGTTCTAAATTCATTATATATGAGCTTAAAAAAATAAGGTGCTTAATAAACCGCAGAGTTAAATCTTTATGAGTAATGACAAAAATATATTAATAATTTTTAGCATCAATTATTAATATCTGCTTTATACAAAATTTCCCTTTTCCATTATCTGCTGCTTATAATTATTGGTAGAGCAAGCAGCAGGCAAGTGAAAGGCATAAATAGGTGAAGCAGACTGAAATTAATATAACAGACATTGCTAGATGAAGCATCTGCATACTGCAGAGGGCCCTGATCTGGGAACTGCACTTATCTTCAGGCCCCATGGCACAAACCCACTGTCATATCTAAGGGCCTTTGTTAAAAACAAGCTTATTGGTGAGATCAGTCACAGGGAATCAGTTTTGGTTCATTCCAAGGCAGTGAGGTTTTGCTTGTAGACGTCAGGAGGGATTTAACAGAGGAGAGATTATAGAGAAATATCCATAGGATAACTAATTAAGCTGAAAGATTTTCATTGCTGTAAGGAGATGCTTAGACTCGATGGCCTCACAATTTCTGGAGTAATGTTAATCATTCTAAGAATGTTCCCATCATTTTAGAAGGATCTGGCTACTACGGAGGGGAGAGAAAAGCAACAGAATATAGGAGCAATGTTCAATATCCCTTTGACCCAAATGGGCCAGCAAATTTCCTTCTTTTTTTATTGCTAAAAACTATGATGAGTGAGAATTTAAGATAGGTTTAGTGTAATAAATACTGGAAATGTTTTGTAAAACCACTTACTGTAGGAAGAAGATTATTAAGATTATTTAAATTTTTTATAGTCTGTATGGAACAGGATGCAGAGTTTGGAATGCTTTATACAACCCACACCACATCCCTTCCCCTCACCCCACACCAACAGCATTCTTTAATTAAAAATAGGACTATAGAAATATCCCTGTAAAATTATCATTAAAAAGAAGGTGATTCACATGCCATTAATCTTGTGTGGAATTGATGAAAGCTTTTGCACACAAAGAAAATATCAGAGAGTTTGCTGTTTCACTGCTTTTTTCCAGAAAAGCAGAAAAATCGATCTTTTTTTTTTTTTTATAAATTATGTTTTTATTTGTTTCTTCAGTGAGTGAAATGCAAGTTTTGCCAGGGGATCAATATTGTGGTTAGCAAGGATGAAAAATGAAACCTGAACATTACCCCCTGGAGTTTGGGATAGGGAGTGATAGGCAGGGCCAGCTCCAGGCACCAGCGAAGGAAGCAGGTGCCTGGGGAAGCCAATAGAAAGAGGCAACACTCCATCCATTATTGGGGCAGCAAGTCCAGGTCTGCAGCGGCAATTCAGCGGTGGATCCTTCAGCAGTCCCTCTCTTCCTTTTTGGCGGCACTTCAGTGGCAGCTCAATCGCTCTGCTTCAGTCTTCAGTGACAATTTGGCGGCGGCTCCTTCACTCCCTCTCTTCTTCTTTGGCGACACTTCAGCGCAGGGCCGGTGCAACCAGTAGGCGAACTAGGCAGCTGCCTAGGGCGCCTAGTGGTTGAGGGCGCCTAAAAGCCCGCTCAGGGGTGGAGGTGGAGTGGAGGTGAGCTGGGGAGGCGGGGCATGGGGAGGGCCACCCACAGCAATGGGGGTGGGGGGCTGCACAGGGGAACTTCTCCCCACACCAGATCACCTCCACTCTGCCTCCTCCACTGAGCACACAGCCTCCACTCTAATTCTTCTCCAATTGGTGCCGTGAGCCTGGGAGGGGAGGAGAATTAGATCGGTGCCAGCATGCTCAGCGGAGGAGAGATGGGGAGGGCTCCTCGGGTGGGGTTAGCTGCTGTGGAGGGGGCAGGGTTAGCTGTCATGGAGGGGGGGCTCACTGGGTGGGGTTAGCTGTGGGAGGGGTAGCTGCTGCGGGGAGGTGGGGGCTCCCCGAGTGGGGGCGGTGGCGGGCTGGGTTAACTGCCATGGTAGGCAGGGTTAGCTGCCATTGGAGGGGGTAGCGGGTGGTGTTAGCTGGTGGGGGGAGCAAGGTGGAACTTTCACCTAGGGCATGAAACTTTCTTGCACTGGCCCTCCTTCAGTGACAGCTCTATCGGGTTTTTCTTTTTTCTGTTGTTTTTTTTCATCACTTGGGGTGACAAAAAAGCTGGAGCCCCTGGTGACAGAAAGGGAATATTCTGGGGACGGGTGAATTGGCTGAACTAGAATAAAACCTCTATCCTTGATATAATTAAATGTACCCAAATTCTAGACTCAAATCCATTCAGAAAAATGAGATGCCTATTTCTTTGAATAGGTGGGCTCTGGTGCTTTGCAGTCCAATGCTGCATAGGCTATACAATAGAAGACATAACTGGGTGGTGGGATGCAAGACCCTGTTTGAATGGCGGCAGATGGAAGAGGAAGGAGGCAGTGTGCCAGGGTCTGTTGTAGAAAGTGTGGGAGCTGGGATCATCAGTCTGGCTAGGAGAATTGTGTAGAAATCAGATTCCATCCCCAAAGCGCAGAATGTTAATAATCCATCACAGTGTATTTGACTTCATATCCCAAAATCACCCCACAGAAGCATTTTCCCTAGGAACCTACCCACTAGAGCATGGTGAGGAAGTGAAAGAGCTGCCTTACTGGGATGAATCTTGACAAGGAGGAGATTTTTTTTAACTCTTCTGCCAGGTGGAGCTAGTAACAACCAGGGTCGGTTTTAATATCTAGGGGTTCTTTTCCATCAGTACAGAATGGGCTCGAGCCCTCACCCAGTAACCTTGTAAAATTACACATCATCCTTGGGTGCCTGTGAGAGGTAATACTTCCCCACTTGCAAGCACAGATTCTGAGTGTAGAAAAGAAACTTTTAATGAAAGGAGGGAAGTCACTCACCATTAATTAGGGAAAATGCCACAAGCAGGATTAATAATCAAAAAACTGTGAGCAGGACACCCACCCCAGAGTGCGTAGGGCAGTGCCTTCTGCCTCATGTTCTTGAGTTCTACAACCAAAAGTTCCCTTTGTGTGCCACTCTCTATTCCCTCGCCATACCTCACTCACAGTGGTTGTTCTTGGTCAGTGAGGACCAAGGGTTCAGGGGTGCATCTGTGTGAGTTCACCTCCCACCCGGGGAAGAATGTACCTTGCTTGCTCTGCCATCTGAGCACTTGCTCTGGCTGGATGCTCCACCAGCCATGGTTCCTCTCCACTGCCTGCTCCACCTGCCACAGTTTCTCTCTGCTGGCCCCCCCACCAGGTGCTCATTCCATTCCTGCTGGGCAACAGCTTGCCGCTCCCGCCACCTGACTGTCAGTTACCTTCTGCTGTCACCTGCTTCACTGCTGTGAACTCTGCAGGTCAGTCTTTTAGTGATGGTGAGGTCTTAGTGGTTTTCAGCTTTTAGCAGGCTGGACAGAAACACTGTCCCACAGTAAGTGATTCCAGCTCTAATTTAAGCACTTAAAATAACAAAGGCTCCTAATGAGCCTAACTCTATCTTTGAATAGTGGGAAGGAACAGGATAAACTAGACCTGAGACCCTCCTGGCTGGGATACTTGTCATCCCTCACTGCCTTATTTTACCAGGGCTCTGGCATTCGAGTCCCTGGCTTAGCGAGTTTCTTTCAGCTGAGGGTGACCCCCTCATTTGGGACAGGTTAAGCACAGTTCTCCTCCCCTTTAGTCATACAATAAAGACAACAACATTGATAACATGTTTCAGAGTAGCAGCCGTGTTAGTCTTTACCAACAAAAGAACAGGAGTACTTGTGGCACCTTAGAGACTAACAAATTTATTTGAGCATAAGCTTTCGTGGGCTACAGCCCACTTTATTGGATGCATATAATGGAACATATAGTAAGGAGACATATATAAACATACAGAGAACTTGAAAAGGTGGGAATTGTCCTACCAACTCTAAGAGGCTAATTAATTAAGATGAGCAATTATCAGCAGGAGAAAAAAAATCTTTTGTAGTGATAATCAAGATGGTCCATTTCAGATAGTTTGACAAAAAGGTGTGCGGATACTTAACCTGGGGAAATAGATTCAATGTGTGTAATTGCTCAGCCATTCCTAGTCTCTATTCAAGCCTAAATTGATGGTATCTAGTTTACATATTAATTCAAGTTGAGCAGTTTCTTGTTGGAGTCTGTTTTTGAAGCTTTTCTGTTGCATGATTGCCACATTTAAGTCTGTTAATGAGTGACCAAAGAGATTGAAGTGTTCTCCTACTAGTTTTTGAATGTTATGATTCTTGATGTCAGATTTGTGTCCATTTATTCATTGCGGTTTGGCCAATGTACATGGCAGAGGGACATTGCTGGCACATGATGGCATATATCACATTGCTAGATGCACAGGTGAATGAGCCCCTGATGGCGTGGCTGATGTGATTAGGTCCTATGATGATATCACTTGAATAGATATGTGGATAAAGTTGGCTTTGGGCTTTGTTGAGAGGATAGGTTCCCGGGTGAGTGTTTTTGTTGTGTGGTGTGTGATTACTGGTGAGTATTTGCATCAGGTTGAGGGCTGTCTGTAAGTGAGGACAGGTTTGTTTCCCAAGATCTGTGAGAGTGAGGGATCATCTTTCAGGATAAGTTGTAGATCTTTGATGATTCACTGGAGAGGTTTTAGTTGCGGGCTGAAGGTGATGGCTAGTGGCATTCTGTTATTTTCTTTGTTGAGCCTGTCCTGTAGTAGGTGACTTCTGGGTACTCTTCTGGCTCTGTCAATCTGTTTTTTCACTTCAGTAGGTCAGCATTGTAGTTTTAAGAATGATTGATAGAGATCTTGTAGGTGCTTGTCTCTGTCTGAGAGGTTGGAGCAAATGCTGTTATATCTTAGAGTTTGGCTGTGGACAATGGATCGTGTGGTGTGTCCTGGATGGAAGCTGGAGGCGTATAGGTAAGTATAGCGGTCAGTAGGTTTCTGGTATAAGGTGTATTTATCTGACCATCGCTTATTAGCACAGTAGTATCCAGGAAATGCACTGCTTGTGTGGATTGGTCTAGGCTGAGGTTGATGGTAGGATGGAAATTGTTGAAATCATGGTGGAATTCCTCAAGAGCTTCTTTTCCATGGGCCCAGATGATGAAGATGTCATCAATGTAGCACAGGTAGATTAGGGGCGTTAGGGGACGAGAGCTAAGGAAGCGTTGTTCTTTCACTACCCCTGTGTGATGGGTTAGATTACAGAACCCCCCTTGGAGCTGCCACCTGATGTGCCAAGACTACCTTTGCTGCTGTTTTCTGTGCAAACTCAGGACTCCAGCACCTTGTCTTGCTGAGCCAGACACTCCCACCTACTCCAACAAAGACCCAGGGTCTGAATTACTTGCCCCAAAGCTACAGGTTTACCTGAAAACAGCTCACAGAAGCGTGCTTGTCTTTAATA
The DNA here is from genome assembly GCF_007399415.2 of Gopherus evgoodei. Classification (NCBI taxonomy): domain Eukaryota; kingdom Metazoa; phylum Chordata; order Testudines; family Testudinidae; genus Gopherus; species Gopherus evgoodei. The sequence goes on along the minus strand of NC_044322.1, from coordinate 329,631,182 downwards.
CTCAGATGCTCAACTCCCAATGGGGTCTAAACCCAAATAAATCCTTTTTACCCTGTATAAAGCTTATACAGGGTAAACTCATAAATTGTTCGCCCTCTATAACACTGATAGAGAGATATGCATGGCAGTTTGCTCCCCCAGGTATTAATACATACTCTGGGTCAAATAATAAGTAAAAAGTGATTTTCTTAAATACAGAAAGTAGGATTTAAGTGGCTCTAAGTAGTAACAGGCAAAACAAAGTAAGTCACCAAGCAAAATAAAATAAAATGCACAAATCTATGTCTAATCAAACTGAATACAGATAATCTCACCCTCAAAGATGCTTCAGTAAGTTTTTTCCTCAGACTGGACATCTTCCAGGCCTGGGCACAATTATTTCCCCTGGTACAGCTCTTGTTCCAGCTCAGCTGGTAGCTAGGGGATTCTTCATGATGGCTCCTCTCCGCCCTTTGTTCTGTTCCACCCCTTTATATATCTTTTGCATAAGGTGGGAATCCTTTTGTCCCTCTCTGGGTTCCCACTCCCTTCTTTTCAATGGAAAGACAGATGAAAGATGAATTCCAGTTCAGGTGACATGATCACGTGTCACTAAAAGACTTCAAGCCTTCATTCCTCCCAGCCTGACTCACAGGAAGGCCTGCCTGCAAACCAAGCCATCCAGTCAGTTGCCCTGGTTAATGGGAGTCATCAAGATTCCAAGCCACCATTAATGGCCCACACTTTGCATAATTACAATAGGCCCTAGGAGTTATATTTCATATTTCTAGTTTCATATACAAGAGTGTTACATTTATACAAATAGGATGATCACACTCAGTACATTATAAGCTTTGTAATGATACCTTACAAGAGACCTTTTGCTTGAAGCATATTCCAGTTACATTATATTAACTCATTAGCTTATTTTTATAAAATCATATAGGCTGTAACGTTGCACCCTGCATTCAGTATTAAAGTGATTTGTAACCCAACACCAGCCAAAGTTGATCACTCTAAGCACACCTTTCTATCTGCTGGATATCTTGGCAGAGTAGGTGTGTTCATGTAAATACAGTTTTGCTACTTAAGTCTCTCTCCCTCCCAGCTAGTTGTTAGGGGAGAATTCATTCATACCCTGCCTAAAGATATTAATAGAACTTCAGTGATGTAAATACTACTATGCTGTCTGATTTTGGAAATGCATATTTTATGTGCTGCAAGAAAAAACACTCAAAATCTTCATTCATTTACTGATTTTTGTCCTAGGTCAATTAGCAAATTATCTGTCATATAAATTTAAATGTTGGGAAGGCAGTTCTGCTGGGATTCTAGTTCTTAAAAGTAATATAGTTTATTTCACACTTCATCTAAGAATTTGAAATGTCTTTCTTTAAAAATGAACAAATTGTCACCAATACAGTTAACATTTTGTCAGCTTTCTCCTTTCAACTGGGTTATGAAAGATCTCTGTGGATTCAGTTTTTTATTGCTTATATTTTTGTATTACAAATTTTCAAAAATAAAATGAGTTGGGCTTTTAATAACCTGTGTCAGATAAAAAAATAGAGATGAAATTTTCAAAAGGATGCTAGATAGTTAGGTGCCAGTCTTCAAAGACTGCACCCCAAATCCTTTCATTTTTAAAATACCTTTGTGTGTCCAACCTTCCTCTGACTTCAGTTTACCAAAATCTTAAAAGTAACTTCTAATCTTCTTAGGTATTTTAAAAATCCGGCCACAATTTTTCAATGCACCCTTTTTTTTGACAGAAATTGACCTGTTTTTCTAAGCAAAACTTATCTCAGAAATTTTAGTTTAATTTGAAAGTTTCCAGGTCCCTTTTTTTTTTCATTCTTTCATCATTAACTCAGAAAATTTCTGTTATTTTTTTTCGGAAAAAATGTGTTTTTTTTCCCCATTTTTCCCTAATTCTTTAGTGCAAATTTTAGAGTAAATGTATTTAAAATAAATGAGTTAAAGGCCAACAAATACAAAATCAGCTATGATTTGAGATTCACTTTCTTTTGCCAACCTAGGACCAGATTTTAAAAGTGAAATAAAATTGAGGGCCACATATATTTATATGTACATTTGCTACAACTGTGGTCTCAGATCAAGACATTTATCTGTCTATGAAGTTGTAGTGTTGATAATGACTATAATAAATAACCTGCCATGTGCCTTTCCCTTTGTGTTCCAAGGCTGTAATTTAGCATTAGTAAATGTTTACTATTTTTTTTTACATCATCCTTACAAGTAAAAGTTGCTCCGCTTGATAGCTAAATATCTTCTATAAGGCGTGGCAACATGCTTCTTTCAAAGTATTCCTGAAATAACATCTTTAGTTCATGGAATATCAGTCCATCTGGATAACACTAAAACTCTGTGTAATCTGAAAAAAGTTAAGTACATGTGAAATGAAGTTATGTGCCTTCCTGAATTAATCCTTCATCTTAGCACTGGTCACATAAAACACCCACAAAACCAACAAGGAGTCCGATGGCAACCCACAAAACTTATGCCCAAATAAATCTGTTAGTCTTTAAGGTTGCCACCGGACTCCTTGTTGGTTTTGTGGATACAGACTAACATGGCTACTCCCTGATACTTGTAAAACACCCAGTAAACTTTAGGTTCCTCACCTATGCTCCTTTCCCCATCACATCTTCCTGCCTTTTCTTTTTCTGCTTGTGAGTCTACCCTAAGAACTCTTCCCAGGCTGCTTTGCTGCTCTCTCTGACCTACTCCTGCTATTCACCCCTGTAGCCATCTTTCCTCAGGCTCTCTGGTTCCCAGCTCTTCAAGCTTTCAACATACCACTTCTCCTTCCACCACTGTATAGGATCAGCACTCTTCATGCACATCCACATTACAACAATCCCCATATCCCCTCCAGCAACAATTCCCATTCCCAATTCTCACTGAATCCCATTCCCAATCAGTGGAGAATACTAGCCAAAAGAGAAAAGCCTCAGGGGCCTTGCTATCTCATTCCAGGAGTTCTATTGTACAAGTAGACCCAGGGAATTGAAAGAGCAACTGCTGAGGAAAGGAAGGGGTCTCTGCAAAAGAGCTGATGTCCAGAAAATTTCCGCTCTGAGATTTTGTTTAGAACTTGGGAAGAGTGCATTTTATTGTAGTGTAGGGTGGGGAGAAGCTACAGGGGGACTTATTGGTAGGATCAGGACTTGCTGTCAGCCTCACCTAAGGAGGGGATGAAAATGAGAATGAGACCTGACTGTTTAGACAATACCTCCAGACCACAGAGGAGAGTTAAAACCAAACCTACCCTGGCAGGGATGCCTGGAGATCCTGGGATCCCAGGTGTGATGGGTTCCCCCCAGGGTACCACCTGGAAATGGGGTACCACTTAGCCTGCCTAGCCCACCAGCCTGGGCTTCCTTTACAATGTATTGCTGTGACAGGCCCTCAATCCCCCACAAGCACACATACAGATAGGGACACAACCAGCTGCAGCTACACACAGATGCTGAAATCAGCTCTGCAGGGGAAGGCTCAGCTAAGGAACTGCCCAGTACTCAAGTGCACACCCCCCTTTGCAGGTTAAACCCCAAATTATATCGTTGTGTGCTGCACAGAGAACTGTACAGCATAAACTCATGAAATTCACCCCCTCCCTCAATGTGGAGAGGAATATACACAGCTTTCTGCCTCAAGTTATGATTTCCACACACTGGGTTTAAACAAAATAAAAACAAGTTTATTAACTATAAAAGATAGATTTTAAGTGATTTTAAGGAATAGCAAACGCTCAAAGCAGATTACTTAGCAAATTAACAAAAACGCAATCTAATCCTAATATACTAAATAAATTGGATATGAGTAACAAATTCTCACCCTAATTGTTGATTTAGGCAGTTTTCAGAGATTCTTGAGGGCATTCTTTTCACAGGATAGAAATCCCTCTAGCCTTGGTTCAGCCCTTCTCCCCCAGTCCAGTCCATGTTCCTCATCTCTTTCTAGCAATCTTCTTGAACACAAAGTTAGTGAAGAACCACAATGATGTCACTCCCCTGCCTTAATAGCCTTTGCGTATGACGGGAACCCTTTGTCTCCAAATTAAGTTCCCACACCTTTCAGTGGAAAAACACTGGTATTCTATGATGGAGTCCAGTACCAGATGACCTGGTCACATGCCCCTGTAGGAACACAGCAGCTGTGACTCAGAGGCTGTTTGTAGCATCCTCAGGAAGGCTCCTCGGTGTGAGATTAGCATTTTCTAAGACCTATTGTTCTCCCTAATAGCCCTTCCCAGCCAGCCATCTAGACGGCTTGCATTCTGCCTAGTGGGCATTCCCCAGGTGTAAACACATTTGTAATAAATGCAAAGACAATATTCCTAACTTCAGATACCAAAATGATACATGCATACAAATAGGATAATCATATTCAATTAATCATAACTTTTTCAATGATATCATACATGACCTATCTTGCATAAAATACATCATAGTTATGTTAGCAAACAGGAGCTGCTAACAGGGAGTTTTGCAAGGGAGCTTGGAAGGGGGGTAGGAAGGGAGGGGGGGTCCCTTGTCGGTCTCATCTGTGACCCATTGGTCCCCTGAACCTATAAAGCCACATCCAAAACCTTTCTGTTTATAGCAGAGCAGAGCCGACAGGGAGCTATAGACGGGAATTTGAGAGAGTTTGACAGAGGGAGGCTTACAATGGTGAGGAGGACCCGCAACACCTGTGCCAGCACTGCTTCTGTCTCCTCCACCTGCGCCTGTAGCCAGACAGAGCACCAAAGCATGGATGCTTTTACCCAGATTCTGGTGTGGGCTTGCAAAGACTGTAATTTGCAATTTCCACTTACTGATATCCAGGCTAGAGGTGGCATCCAATGTGAAAGGTGCCTATTGGTGGAATCTCTCAGGCAGCAGGTGGGAGAGCTACAGGAGGAGGTGGCTAGGCTGAGGAACATCCATATCCATGAGCAATTCCTGGACAGTATCCATGTGGAGACAGCTGATGTAGCTGTCCCAGTTGACAGGACTACCGACACACCAGTGAAGGAGGAGGCTCAGGGTGGACACAGCCAGCTGGTTACTTCTAGCAGCAGGCAGTGCTCCACCGCTGCTGCGAACCCTCCTGCTGTGGTAAAAGATAACCGTTATGCTCTTCTTGATACAGGAGAGAAGGAATCACCCCCAACAGTTAAGGAGGTGAAGCCTCGTACCCCTAAGGCTGGGAGGTCTGCTGCCACCACTCATAAGAAACGTAGGGTAGTGGTGGTTGGAGACTCTCTGCTGAGGGGGACGGAGACACCCATCTGTCACCCTGACCGTTCATCCCGGGAGGTATGCTGCCTGCCAGGGGCCTGTATCCGAGATGTTACAGAGGCATTGTCGAGGATTATCCAGCCTTCTGACTACTACCCCATGCTACTCATCCATGTGGGCATAAATGATACTGCGAGATGTGACACTGAGCAGATCAAGAGTGACTACAGGGCTCTGGGAGTACGGGTTAAGGAGTTTGGAGCACAGGTGGTATTCTCTTCGATTCTTCCTGTTGAAGGTAGGGGTCCGGGCAGAGACAGATGCATCATGGAGGCGAATGCCTGGCTGCGAAGATGGTGTAGCCAGGAGGGCTTTGGCTTCCTCGACCACGGGATGCTATTCGAGGAAGGACTGCTAGGAACAGATGGCGTTCACCTTTCGAAGAGGGGAAAGGCCTTATTTGCGCACAGATTGGCTAACCTAGTAAGGAGGGCTTTAAACTAGGTTCGACGGGGACAGGTGAGCAAAGCCCACAGGTAAGTGGGGAACAAGACCTGGGAGATGGGTTGGAAACAGGAGGGAGCACGGGCTATAATGGCAGAGAGGAAGGAGGGTCAGGGCAAAGCTGGGAGGTAAGATCAAACCAGTATCTTAGATGCCTATATACAAATGCAAGAAGTATGGGTAATAAGCAGGAGGAACTGGAAGTGCTAATAAATAAATACAACTATGACATTATTGGCATTACTGAAACTTGGTGGGATAATACACACGACTGGAATGTTGGTGTGGATGGGTATAGTTTGCTCAGGAAGGATAGACAGGGGAAAAAGAGAGGAGGTGTTGCCTTATATATTAAAAATGTACACACTTGGACTGAGGTGGAGATGGACATAGGAGACGGAAGTGTGGAGAGTCTCTGGGTTAGGCTAAAAAGGGTAAAAAACACGGCTGATGTCGTGCTGGGAGTCTACTACAGGCCACTTAATCAGGTGGATGAGGTGGATGAGGCTTTTTTCAAACAACTAACAAAATCATCCAAAGCCCAAGATTTGGTGGTGATGGGGGACTTCAACTATCCAGATATATGTTGGGAAAATAACACACGGGGCACAGACTATCCAATAAGTTCCTGGACTGCATAGCAGACAACTTTTTATTTCAGAAAGTTGAAAAAGCTACTAGGAGGGAAGCTGTTCTAGACTTGATTTTAACAAATAGGGAGGAACTTGTTGAGAATTTGAAAGTAGAAGGAAGCTTGGGTGAAAGTGATCATGAAATCATAGAATTTGCAATTCTAAGGAAGGGTAGAAGGGAGTACAGCAGAATAGAGACAATGGATTTCAGGAAGGCGGATTTTGGTAAGCTCAGAGAGCTAATAGGTAAGGTCCCATGGGAATTAAGACTGAGGGGAAAAACAACTGAGGAAAGTTGGCAGTTTTTCAAAGGGACACTATTAAGGGCCCAAAAGCAAGTTATTCCGATGGTTAGGAAAGATAGAAAATGTGGCAAAAGACCACCTTGGCTTACCCTTGAGATCTTGCGTGACCTACAAAATAAAAAGGCATCATATAAAAAATGGAAACTAGGTCAGATCACGAAGGATGAATATAGGCAAATAACACAGGAATGCAGAGGCAAGATTAGACAAGCAAAGGCACAGAATGAACTCAAACTAGCTATGGGAATAAAGGGAAACAAGAAGACTTTTTATCAATACATTAGAAGCAAGAGGAAGACTAAGGACAGGGTAGGCCCACTGCTCAATGAGGAGGGGGGAACAGTAACGGGAGACTTGGAAATGGCAGAGATGCTTAATGACTTCTTTGTTTCGGTCTTCACTGAGAAGTCTGAAGGAATGTCTAGTATAGTGAATGCTTATGGGAAGAGGGTAGGTTTAGAAGATAAAATAAAAAAAGAGCAAGTAAAAAATCACTTAGAAAAGTTAGATGCCTGCAAGTCACCAGGGCCTGATGAAATGCATCCTAGAATACTCAAGGAGTTAATAGAAGAGGTATCTGAACCTCTAGCTATTATCTTTGGGAAATCATGGGAGATGGGGGAGATTCCAGAAGACTGGAAGGGGGCAAATATAGTGCCCATCTATAAAAAGGGAAATAAAAACAACCCAGGAAACTACAGACCAGTTAGTTTAACTTCTGTTCCAGGGAAGATAATGGAGCAGGTAATCAAAGAAATCATCTGCAAACACTTGGAAGGTGGTAAGGTGATAGGGAATAGCCAGCATGGATTTGTAAAGAACAAATCGTGTCAAACTAATCTGATAGCGTTCTTTGATAGGATAACGAGCCTTGTGGATAAGGGAGAAGCGGTGGATGTGATATACCTAGACTTTAGTAAGGCATTTGATACGGTCTCGCATATTCTTATAGATAAACTAGGAAAGTACAATTTAGATGGGGCTACTATAAGGTGGGTGCATAACTGGCTGGCTAACCATACTCAGAGAGTAGTTGTTAATGGCTCCCAATCCTGCTGGAAAGGTATAAGAAGTGGGGTTCCGCAGGGGTCTGTTTTGGGACCGGTTCTGTTCAATATCTTCATCAACGATTTAGATGTTGGCATAGAAAGTACACTTATTAAGTTTGCGGACGATACCAAACTGGGAGGGATTGCAACTGCTTTGGAGGACAGGGTCAAAATTCAAAATGATCTGGACAAATTGGAGAAATGGTCTGAGGGAAACAGGATGAAGTTCAATAAAGATAAATGCAAAGTGCTCCACCTAGGAAGGAACAATCAGTTTCACACATACAGAATGGGAAGAGACTGTCTAGGAAGGAGTATGGCAGAAAGAGATCTAGGGGTCATAGTAGACCGCAAGCTTAATATGAGTCAACAGTGTGATACTGTTGCAAAAAAAGCAAACATAATTCTGGGATGCATTAAGAGGTGTGTTGTAAACAAGACACGAGAAGTCATTCTTCCGCTTTACTCTGCGCTGGTTAGGCCTCAACTGGGGTATTGTGTCCAGTTCTGGGCACCGCATTTCAAGAAAGATGTGGAGAAATTGGAGAGGGTCCAGAGAAGATCAACAAGAATGATTAAAGGTCTTGAGAACATGACCTATGAAGGAAGGCTGAAGGAATTGGGTTGGTTTAGTTTGGAAAAGAGAAGACTGAAAGGGACATGATAGCAGTTTTCAGGTATCTAAAAGAGTGTTATCAGGAGGAGGGAGAAAACTTATTCACCTTAGCCTCCAATGATAGAACAAGAAGCAATGGGCTTAAACTGCAGCAAGGGAGATTTAGGTTGGACATTAGGAAAAAGTTCCTAACTGTCAGGGTAGTTAAACACTGGAATAGATTGCCTAGGGAAGTTGTGGAATCTCCATCTCTGGAGATATTTAAGAGTAGGTTAGATAAATGTCTATTAGGGATGGTCTAGACAGTATCTGGTCCTGCCATGAGGTCAGGGGACTGGACTCGATGACCTCTCGAGGTCCCTTCCAGTCCTGGAGTCTATGAGTCTATGAGTCTATGACATAATCATATCATAATAATATTATGGTGAAGTATATGGGGTGTAATGCCACACCAGGAAAGGGACATTTTAATTTATACACTTTTATTGGAAGGTGTTTTATCCTTTAGACTTTGTTGCTAGGCTGGGATGAGCATGGTGGAATTGATTTAACAAGCTCACTGCATGTGGCCGGCTCTGAGCCACAGCCTGCTATATCCACCATTCATGAAATTGCATAGACTCATGGACTTTAAAGCCAGAAAAGATCATCATGATAATCTAGTCTGACCTACTGCACGTTGCAGGCCACTCAACCTCACCCACTCACTCCTGTAATGGACCCCTAACCTCTGGCTGAATGACTGAAGTCTTCAAATCATGATTTAAAGACTTCATTACAGAGAATCCACCATTTACACTGGTTTAAATCTGCAAGTGATGCATGCTCCATGCTGCAGAGGAAGGTGAAAAACCAGCAGAGTCTCTGCTAGTGTTACCCAGGGTAAAATTCCTTCCTGATTCCCAATATGGCAATCAGTTAGACTCTGAGCATGTGGGCAAGACCCACCAGCCAGAAAAAACCAAATAAAATGGAGAAAAAAACAAACAAACATAAATTAAAGGGTTACAAACACCTGCTGCATTCTGAAAACTATTTAAGAAACAGACTTAGCATGGCTCAATCCTAAATCTGTAATGAACTAAATTAGTTTTTCTCTTTTTCTATTGCAGTGTGACATTTGAAGCTTTATGTTGGAATATTGTTTGTTCAATTCTCTCCTATTCTGGAGGAGTTGGAGATGTACCAGTTCAGACATCAAGGGTCTGCTAAAACAACATTTTAACTGTTTTTATATGCTCAAGTTGACAGAGGAATTATGGGCCAAATTTGAGGCATACTTACATATGATTGAGTGGAATATCAGCTCTCTGCAGCCATGTAAGCTGGCTTAGTACTAGTATGACTACATCTTGAGGACAGTCATGACTCCAAGAGAGCCAAAGGCAGGGCCGGCGCTTCCATTTAGGCGACCTAGGCGGTCGCCTAGGGCGCCAGAATTTGGGAGGGCGGCATTTTGCAGCCCTCGGCGGCAATTCAGCCGCGGGGGGTCCTTCTGCGCTCTGGGTCTTCAGCGGCAATTCTGCGGCGGGTCCTTCACTCGCTCTGGGACCTGCCACTGAAGTGCCCCGAAGACCGGGAGTGTGGAACGACCCCCCCCGCTGCCGAATTGACACCGACCCAGAGCACGGAAGGACCCCCGCCTAGGGCACCAAAAACCCTGGCGCCGCTCCTGGCCAAAGGGACTTCACATTCCCAGCGGATGAAGAATCTCTGTGGCTGCTAAGGGAAGGGAGATCAATTAAAAGAAAAGCACTGATGGATTCAAGGGAGCCACACTTAAGCATACATCATAACATAACTCACAATGCTTTGCCAGGATCCACAGTAAAGAGAGCTGTGGACAGAAGGATACAGGCATAAGTACTAAAATCTAAGAAGATTTTTGAGGAAAGAGAAATAACCCTGAATTAGTTATAAAACAGCTATATGCCAGGAAAATTAGCAGAAATACTAAACAAGAACAAAGCAGTTACCACCATTGCAAGTGGAGAGAATGCTAGATTTCAAACAGAAAGTGACTGCAGGCCTGCTAACATAACAGCTACCCCAAGGTCATCTGACAACCATCCCTGAGGAACTGAAGCCCTCTAACCAAACCCAAGGAGGATTCTGGCACTCTTTTTTCTTGAGGACATGGAAACTACAACTGAAAGTGCTAATGTGCAGACAGATGTAACATAAATACAATGATTCACAAACAGTGGCTCTGAGTAGCATATCAGCGACTGAACAGGCCACTGCTCAAGCATTGATTCTGGGACCAAGATGTAGCCATGTGACCAGAAAGCCATTAAGAAGCAGTTACAACAGTTATCGATAAGTGTCTAGTAAGAGATAGAATAATCCCCTCATGTGTCAGAGGGATCAAGCTGTCTAATCTTCTGCCCATTCTTGACATCTTTATTTGGCTATTACTTTGTGGGGATTATTTATATTTATTTGTTTAAAGGGAAGCTGTAAGAGCAACCACTCTGGACTTTGCCTATTCCAGGGATTTCCCCTTAGACTGAATTTTCAAACCCAGATACAGCTCTCTGGGGAAATCTCCCATGTCTGTGTACAAACCCTGATTGACTGCTCTCCCCATTAGTCTACTTTCTAGGGAAGACCAGCCAAATCAGAACTGAGGGGCAGCTCCTTCCCTCAGCACATGGAGCAGGGTTCATAGTGTATTAGGGGTAGAAGGGACCTCAGGAAGTCATCTAATCCAACCCCCTACTCAAAGCAGGGCCAATTCCCATTTTTTGCCCCAGATTCCCTAAATGAGCCCCCTCAAGGATTGAACTCACAACCCTGGGTTTAACAGGCCAATGCTCAAACCACTGGGCTATCCCTCCCCTGGCCCAGTTCTAAATGACTGTGAGTGCTACTGAAACACTTAACACTTTCATCTCAGCTATGCAATATTGCCAACACCAAGCATTCAAAAATCAGGACTTAGCTGTCCCCCTTCTGCCTGAAAAAAATATGAGCCTATCTTAAAAATATCACTTTTAAAAATAATAATTTTTAAGGTATTTTTATTTGCCTAATGGTTTTGTTGTTCCTGGAGGTGAACTCAGGTCACATTTTAAAGCTTTGCTTCAAAACCACAGAGCTATCTTTTTGATGAAAGATAAGATTCTCATGTAATCACCTGACTCTAAAAGCTAAGGCTTTAAGATCAAACCCAAATATCACGAGACATGCAATCAGAGCACAAGAGTGGGCAACAGTGGGGCTAGAGGGTTTACTGCTCCCCAACCAGATCTGTAAGGCCCTACCCCCAGGCTTAGGACAAGCAAGGAGAGGAGATAGCTATTCTTCCCAGTACCATGTAGAGAGCAGCTTGAGCCCTCTTTTTGCAGAAGGGAAGCAAGGAGCAGACCCAGAAAGGTAGCAGCCAAAAGATCAGTAGCAGCAGCAGAATTAGAGCTTTGAAAAGGTGCACTGGGGGGCAAGGGCATATATGATCCTCGAGGGGTGTGTGTGCAGAATTAATGTATAGGCTTTAGGGAGCTAGTTCCCTAAACTCAATGCTGTCAGCGTTTTGCCTCCAACCTCCTTGAGGGGCAAAGTCTCTGGATTTTGATTGGTTTCTAAAGTCTCTGGTAATGTATTTCATCCTCCATAGGTTACTTTCCAAAAAGTTGGAGTCTTATTGCTATGGCAGCTAGAATGAAACCAAAACATTAGGGGCAGTGTCTGTTCGGGTGTCACTGTAGCAGATGCGAGTGTGTTTGCATGAGACAACTCCTGGTTCAGCTGGGAAAAACTGACATCAACAGAGAGGGTCTCTGTAGTTGTAAATGCAGGGGTAGTGTTATTGTTATTCTTATTATTTTATTTCATTAGAATCCTATAACATACCAATCAAAATATCTTATGGTCAACATAAGTGCAATCTTGGCAAGTTGCTTGGTTTCCACTCTACGAATAAAGCAGTCACAAGGATAATATATAAAGAAATGGATCCAAATGATTTTTAAGAGGACACTGACAGAATTTTAAAAAAATCCAATTAATAACATCAACTCATAGGCTGATTTTTGTTAGATAATTCTGTAATCTGTATGAAGACCTAATTTAATCAGTTAGTAAACGTCTAATAAGTACTTTCTTTTTACATTTTCTGATAAATACCCTTTGTTATAAAAGGAATATATGATAGGTTTGAGTTCCCTTTGTGTCTTGCTAGAACACACAGGATGTTGGATAAGTGTCCTATTTTCATAAAAGTGCACAAACCGCCTGCTGGATAATATAGGCTATGTTCTATGACATAGTAAAAATATTTAACATCCCTGTAGCGGGAAGAACATCTCAACAGACCAACACCGTGGCATTTAATTTAAAAAAGGGGAACCATGCAAAAATGAGGGGTTTAATTAAACAGAAATTAAAAGGTGAAATCCCTGCAAGCTGCATGGACGCTTTCTAAAGACCACAGTAGAGGCCCAACTTAAATGTATACCCCAAACTAAGAAACACAGTAAAAGAACTAAAAAAGAGCCACCATGGCTTAACAACCATGTAAAAGAAGCAATGAAAGATAAAAAGACTTCCTTTAAAAAGTGGAAGTCAAATCCTATTGAGGTAAATAGAAAGGAGCATAAACACTGCCAAATTAAATGTAAAAATATAATAAGAAAAGCCAAAAAGGAGTGTGAAGAATGGCTAAACAAAAACTCAAAAGGTAATAAAATGTTTTTTAAGTACATCAGAAGCGGGAAGCCTGCTAAATAACCAGTGAGGCCCGTGGATGATTAAGATACAAAAGGAGTGCTTAAGGACGATAAAGTCATTGCAGAGAAACTAAATGGATTCTTTGCTTCAGTGTCCACGGCTGAGGATGTTAGGGAGATTCCCAAACCTGAGCTGGTTTTGTAGGTGACAAATCTGAGGAACTGTCACAGACTGAAGAGTCACTAGAGGAGATTTTGGAATTAATTGTTAAACTTAACATTAACGAGTCACTGGGACGAGATGCCATTCACCCAACAGTTCTGAAAGAACTCAAATGTGAAGTTGCAGAACTATTGACTATAGTTTGTAACCTGTCCTTTTAATCTGCCTCTGTACCCAGTGACTGGAAGATAGTTAATGTAACACCAATATTTAAAAATGGCTCTAGAGGTGATTCCGACAATTACAGACCAGTAAGTCTAACATCAGTACTGGGCAAATTAGTTGAAACAATAGTAAAGAATAAAATTGTCAGACACTTAGAAGAACATAAATTGTTGGGCAAAAGTAAACATGGTTTCTGTAAAGGGAAATCGTGTCTTACTAATCTATTAGAGTTCTTTGAAGGGGTCAACAAACATGTGGACAAGGGGGATCCAGTGGACATAGTGTACTTAGATTTCCAGAAAGGCTTTAACGAGGTCCATCACCAAAGGCTCTTATGTAAATTAAGTTGTCATGGGATAAAAGAGAAGGTCTTTTCATGGACTGAGAACGGTTAAAAGACAGGGAACAAAGGGTAGGAATAAATGGTGAATTCTCAGAATGGAGAGGGGTAACTAGTGGTGTTCCCTAAGGGTCACTCCTAGGACCAATCCTATTCAACCTATTCACAAATGATCTGGAGAAAAGGGTAAAAAGTGAGGTGGCAAAGTTTGCAGATGATACTAAACTGCTCAAGATAGTTAAGACCAAAGCAGACTGTGAAGAACTTCAGAAAGATCTCACAAAACTAAGTGATTGGGCAACAAAATGGCAAATTAAGTTTAATGTGGATAAATGTAAAGTAACGCACATTGGAAAAAATAACCCCAACTATACATACAATATGATGGGGGCTAATTTAGAGACAATGAATCAGGAAAAAGATCTTGGAGTCATTGTGGATAGTTCTCTGCAGATGTCCACACAGTGTGCAGAGGCAGTCTAAAAAGCAAACAGGATGTTAGGAATCATTAAAAAGGGGATAGAGAATAAGATGGAGACTATATTTTTACCCTTATATAAATTGATGGTACAGCCACATCTGGAATACTGTGTATAGATGTGGTCTCCTCATCTCAAAAAAAGATATATTGGTACTAGAAAAAGTTCAGAGAAGGGCAACTAAAATTATTAGGGGTTTGGAATGGGTCCCTTATGAGGAGAGATTAAAGAGGCTAGGACTTTTCAGCTTGGAAAAGAGGAGACTAAGGGGGATATGATAGAGGTATATAAAATCATGAGTGATGTGGAGAAAGTAGATAAGGAAAAGTTATTTACTTATTCCCATAATACAAGAACTAGGGGCCACCAAATGAAATTATTGGGCAGCAAGTTTAAAACAAATAAAAAGAAGTTCTTCGCACAGCGCACAGTCAACTTGTGGAACTCCTTGCCTGAGGAGGTTGTGAAGGCTAGGACTATAACAGCATTTAAAAGAGAACTGGATAATTTCATGGATGTTAAGTCCATTAATGGCTATTAGCCAGGAGAGGTAAGGAATGGTGTACCTAGCCTCTGTTTGTCAGAGGGTGGAGATGGATGGCAGGAGAGAGATCACTTGATCATTGCCTGTTAGGTTCACTCCCTCTGGGGCACCTGGCATTGGCCACTGTCGATAGACAGGATACTGGACTAGATGGACATTTGGTCTGACCCAGTATGGCCGTTCTTATGTTCTTATGACATCACAGCAGCCGGTAATGGGTTCTAACTTCTGACTGGCTCTGTGAAAATTGTATAAAACTGAAACTTTGCAAATGCTAAAGAAATCTGCAAAGAACTCTCTTCCACCAAGTTCTCTAGTTGTATGCTAATTGACAGACATTTTATTCTGCTCTACTTTATACTTATGATTTAAGGTAGCTAGATTTGAATCACAATAGTGTAATAATGTAATGATTATAATAATATAATATTAGTAAATAAAGAACGTGTGAAGAGGGCTTGATTGTGCTCAAAGGCATAGCCCATTGTGAAGTGTGGTGCATAGGTATACCAGCCTAGGAGCTGCATAGGGAAGGGAGTGTCATACAGAAACCACAACTCCCTCTCTCCTGCTTGTTAAATTACTACCCCTGGGGTCCGGGCTCAGCGCTGGTGGTCAATGCATTCTGGGAGCAGAACCTTGGTTCACCCCATTCCCTGTCTTTCCTGTGCTGTGTCCATTGGGATAAAGGCTATCAGCATGCCTAATGCAATCTTTACTTTATTGTGCCCAATCTCAAGGTCCAGGCAGCCCATGCAGAAGACAAAAGGGGTTCTTACTGCTATGCGTGGACATATAGCCAAAGTTATAATCTAGCCTAAAATATATGTACAGTTATTTTGATATTCTTTGGATCTACAGTGTGCTTCATGAGTAAATTACATCAGGGAAAATGTATTGAGTAAATGGATTCTTCAAAATATTTGATAATCATACCAGTTAACTTTCACTTATATTAATTTTACTGTATTCTGGATTTTCTCACCTTTTTTCCTGTGTTTCAGTTCTTAACATTTTCCCAGTAGCTTTTATTTTGAAAGGCTTCAAAGACAATCTAAAGCATTACAAAATCCCAAAGTGCAAGTGAAACAGCTATAAACCAATTTCTTAGAATACTTCTAGGATGTTTGCTTCAGAGGAAAGAAAGAGACCACACATTTTCCGTCTAATTGTATTGGTGAGATCGCGCACTGTCTAAAGCTTTCACTGCTAGTTCTCTGATTTTCATTGTTTGACTACACACTTTGAATGATGATTTGTCAGGTTAAATAGAAGAAGTGTCAACATATTCTTTTATATCTGGTTGTTCCTCATAGTAAAGAGCCAACATAGACTTGATTTTTGGCTGCCATTGGAGACTGAGGCCTAGAAAATCCTGGGAAGTCAATTGTATTGATTTTTCTCAAGAGCTCACTGTGACCCAGTGACCACACATCAATGTTCAATTTGCCAAGGAACAAAAAGACCTTCCTTTTCTATTTTGGCTGAGGTGAATGTCGGAGTGTTGTTTTATTTACCTTTTCCCCCTTTTTAATACACAATAAATGTCTTAGAAACCTAAGAGAACACAGCCATGGTCTGTGTTTGATTGAAAACAGAGAAAAATCATTTTCCAGGGTTTGTTAGCTGAATCCTCTTAACCTTTTCTTGTCATCTGAGGTTAAAAGCTTTAAAACCATTAGGGTAATAGTTGTTAGTAACAGGGCAACATAGTTCTTGCAATAAGAGATAGCAAAAAGAATATAAAGACAACTGAATATTTCTACCTCGTATATCCTGGCTAGTTATATCCTAGCTGAGAAGATGGAAGAGTGTAAATGCTGCAAGTACATGAGTAAATCAGATTATAAATATTACCACTGATAGTTAACAGTTTCATATGAAGTCACTGTGTGGAAGAGAGGTCCAAACAAAGCAACAGATGCAGAAGAGTTTTTCAGATGCTAGGTTGGGCAGTCCACAAAGGTTACTATTATTTTCCTTTCTGCCTCTATTCCAGTGGGTCTAACTTTGGGACAAAGTGAGCGGGCACGTGAATGAGGAGATTCCAGTCTTAAGATTTGGGGAAGTGGACCAAGATCACAAGGGAGTTGAGGGATATACTGTGAAGCAGCTGCTGGAGATTTAAAAGCTTCCTACTCAGCCTCCTACACCTACGAGTAACATAGAGGGACGAGAATGTACTGGGTATACCATTCCTTTAAGGCAAGAGGGAGACAGACTATCCCATTCCAGAAGTTTGAGGGCAGACTATGACCTAGGGAATGTCAGAAGCAGATGCTGGGATACAGGAAGTGGTCCCGGGGAATAGTAAGTGTTTGTGGAACTATCCATGCTACTGATTATTTAGGTTCCAGGACCAAAAGCAGTGTAATGCAAGGTGGGGCAAAGCTCCCTTTCTCTCAGCCAACCAGAACAAGCTCTGGGAAGGAGAGCATCTTATAATCTGCCTCTTCCTTCCTAATGGAGAGACCTTAAGGAAAAGATTTTCTTGCCCACTGACCTCTCCCAGCCTAGGAAAGAGGAGCTGAAGTGCTTTGACCTGGCTTCCAGGTGACAGAAGATGATTGGAGGATGCCTAGGAGGGAAGAACTTTGTTATGAAGGAGTTGTTTTGAGTTCTGTTAGTTTGAAACACTTTATTGCCAGTTGGGATAGAACTGAGTGAGTTAATTTAAAGGAGCCAGTTGCAAAAACTGGTTTAAGGGCTGCAGCCTGCTACAGGGAACATACGGCAATGTTGCCAAATCTCATTATATCTGGTGTTTTGCTAAAAGTGCTAGACTTTGCAGTCAGGTGGATAGAACAGAATCTCAGCTGTCACTCTATAAAAGCGTAAGTTTCTAGCCTCTGTGGTTGCAGAGATAAACTTGAACACATGACCCCTCAGGTTCAGAGGCCAGAAGACAAATAAAAAGAACTCTACATGTATTATTTTTTAAATCTCATGATTTTTATGCTCTGCCTCATAATGATTTAGGGTCTGACTCATCTCTTTTTTTTAACACTTAGGGTGGTAATGCAATACTGTTCTGGTGATTATGGGGGAGTGAGGCAGATTGCCATGAGTTCTACTCTGTATCAGATATGAGCTATTGACTGATTAATGTTGAGTATAAGAATATATGATGCCTGTCTCTTTAAACTCAGATGCAAGGCAGACAGGGAGCTGACCTCCAGATGATACCTCCAGCTAGGACAATCAAAATGGAGAAGCATATGTCTGTAGGCTACAACAAAGATCAGTCAGCTTTAGGAAACAGAGATATTTCTTTGGATATAAGGGGTAGATTCTATCTCACCCTCCAGACTGATTCCTGTACTCTACTGCTGTACCACAAGGGACTGGAAGAGAATTCCTCTGGTGCATGCACTGTTTTGGGCCACCATGAGCAGCCCCATTTTGGCCCCCATTGCAAGCCCCAGCTCAGGTCATGTGCTACGGTGGGACTGTAGTGTTTTGTACCACCAGGTTCTTGAACTGCTTAAGGCTGTGAAACCGTTCATGTACAAACAAGAATCAAAGGTAGATTAAAAATGATTTTGTCTGTCTCCCCCTGGGCTGTGAATTCTGTGCTGGACTTCCCGGGGGGCAGAGCAGAGGATTTCAGTCAAGATGTAAAACGCTGCAGCATGAAATAAAGAAAAGGGAAAGCAAACCCATAGTCTTTTCCCAGTGTTTCCACTTTGGTTTATATGTACTAATAATAGAAAGCTTCTAGGGGAAGCCCTGAAGAGGAGAGGGGTATATAAATGGGCTAAAGGATAAAAATGGAAAGGATGGAAGTAAGATACAGAATAGAAGGGGAGTAGTGATAAAACAACACAGAAAGGTTGAGGAGACACGGAGAGATATGAGAAAAAAACAAGGGTGACCGAAACACCAGGTATGAGCACCTTACAATGCTGGGGAGGTTCAGCTCTAGATCGCATTCCACCAGGCCTCTGTGTCCATCAGGGGCTGAGCCAAAACCTGGGATCTGAACCCCCCTGAGCTGTGGAAAAAATAATTTGCAGAACTGACCTCTCGTGGTTGAAGTCCATTTCTAGGTAAAAGAGAAGAGCGAGCAAGTCCCACCTCCTGGAGAGAACCCCAAGGTGACTGTGGTGTATTTTACAATGAAAAAACAAAAGAAGGCTAAATCTATGTCAGGGAGTTTGCTAAATTTTTGTATAACTGCAGAAAGAAAATGGATTTTGAAGGTTGCTCTTAAACAGAAAGCAGAACTGCCCCCTCAGCTGTTTAAATGGCTTGTAAATTAGTAGCAGGGATGAAGAAGAATGGGTATGGTAAATGAGGAATGCTCGGAACTATATGCCTCATTTCCTCCTCCTCATCCCTCTAGCTTCACCTCTTCCACTTGTACAGAAGTTTTGAACTAGTTAATGTCAATTTGGGTGACCAGGGGGGTTTCTAGTCTTACTGTGAATCCAGGAGATTAACGAACACAAGAGGGTGGGGAATGGTTTGTAGTTTTGAGCCATCTTTTCTTTTCAAACTATTGCTTTGAAAAAGTTTAACTAGGCTGGAAAAGATTAACATAGGAATTTAAGGGAAATGTAGTAGTAGAGAATTATGGCATACCAGAAAAATGGATCCATTCACAGATCATCATTTTCCACATGTACTTACACTGGCCTACAATGTGTTAACAGAATTTGTAAGATTTTTTAATAACCAAATTACTGAGTTCTCAATCTGTCTCACTATGAATGACTGAGAGACTGCAATTGAATGCTGGCTGATTAATCGCTCAATTAAACACTCGTATAAGATCTCACAAGGAGTGAGTTAAGGACACTCTCACCATGACAATATTAACTCTTAATATACTTCCATCTATAATTTTGTTTCTCAGCTTGAATTTATTTTACTAAGTCTATATATCCTATATACTAATATGAGTTCCTTTTTTTGTAATGATGCTCACTCTCATTAAAGTGAAAGGTAGTCCAGAACTAGAAATTGGTGAGTACAGTTTCCTGGCAACTACATCTAAACTCAAGTACATCATTAATGCCCATACACTTCCATTCTCCATGCCAGACTATTTGATGTGTTCATTCTCAGACTCTGAGCCTCCATTGCCAGTAAATCAGCATTTTCTGGTAGTGGCATGCCATGCTGGGCAATGCCTTCATCTAGAAGTAATGTAGCATTCCTGGAAATAAAAAATGTTAGCAACCCAATAAATGGTAAATAAATATTGAAAATCTTTACTTACACGAACAGATTCCTTCACATCTTTAGATTGTAATTTGGGTCTCAAGGTTTGTGGTGTTGCTCCCTATGATCATATTATACCTACTCACTATGTTTTCCAATAAAAAAAATCTACCTGCTTAATTCCCTCAGCTCCAAATTCTAAATTAATTTTAAGGCCTTCTGCTTACAAAATGTTCTATAGGTTTTGAAATTGTTGTTTTTGTTTGTTTGGGGGGGGAGTGTCTTTGAGAGGTAGGAATTTGATATTAGAATCTGAAGACTTTTTTCAAAGTTCTAGAACTTAGATATAATGAGTGTTCAAAGTTTTTGTCTGTGTTATTTAAGTTTCTGACTTCTCAGCTTTTAAAGAACAAATATCTTTTTTCTAAGCTCTTTGCAAATTGTAAAATTATCACTAAAGCCCTGATGCTGCAAAGACTCATGAACATGCTTAGTTTAACTCATACTTCCAGAATTTTTATTGACTTCAGTGAAGCTGTTTCCAGTGGGTTCAACTCTTCACAGGACTGGGGACTAGGGCTGTCTCTTGGATTTGTGGTGTAACAGGATTTCCATGTGAAAGGCATGTAGGCAGTACTTTAACTGGTTCTCCTGCTTATCAATTTGGGACCAGATTATGCTTTTGGGTGGTGCACAGTTCAGTCTGCAGCAGTTCGGAGAAGTAATCATGACTCAGATTCCAGTAAAGGAATTATGGTCCCAGGGGTAAGTAATTTGCTACTGATAAAAGGTCCTTCCCAGTGCCAGATTGCTACCCTCCTGCACTGTGTCAGTGCAGTGTACAGTACAGTGGGGGAGATGGGGCGCAACCAAGGTTCTGCTCCCTTGCTCTGGGACTGTGGGTACCCAGCATTTTCTGTCCCCTCCTCCATGTCAGGAAAGATCCCAGGAGGCCACTCAAAGTGGGTATGCAGTGGGGAGCATGTTTACTTTGCCTTTTGCCCTTGGGCTATGCACTTCAAGCTATGCTATGTCCCTTAAAAGATTCAATCATTTCCAGATTACACCATCTTTTACCCCTCAATCCATACAAATCTTACTTCACAGACAGAAGAAAGGGTGAGAAGATGCTGTATGACTTGGTGGTGGCCATCTGAAATGTTTCCATTTTACCCACTCTCATCAAGCCACATTAATATGATGCCTTTCTGAGCTATTTGATGGAGGGCCTTAATATTGCTGAACAGTACAACAGAAAAACCCTTACACTGTTGGCACCAGCCAAAACTATCTGAATCAAAGCCTGACAGTCTGATAACAGCTTTACCATAAAAAAACCTTTCACTTACAGTATATTTTACACAGCACAGCACCCAGCCTTTTCAGTCCTTTTCTCTGTAGTATCTAAGGATGGCATGACTTCAGTCTGAATCTGTTTGATTAGTAAATAGCAGGAGTTCCACAACCCATGTTTCATTGGTTTTCTGATTTTTCAGCAATATCAAACTCTTCTGGGAGTAATTTAGCATATCTCTACCTAATAAACTTTATAACTAAAAGCTTTGTAAGACATCTGTGACATTTAGGTTGCATTATTAAAAAATAAAATAGTGTATATGTTCAAACATCAAGGGACTTTACTCATGCAATGCAATAAAAAAGACAGGAAAGGATACAAAGTTTATATACTTTGCATATCTAATTTTTCCCCATATTTCAGACTTTTGTATATATTATCCGTCTGCGTCTGGAATGCAGCAGTGATAGAGAGATGCAAAACTTCACTAACAGCTTTCTAATGAACTCCTTAAGAGAAGGCATTAGGGAAATTAGTTTTAGTGCTGCAACATATATAGGAGGCCATAGAAAAGAAATGCAGTTTCAGAATATAGAAAATGAAAAAACGATACACCATAGTTTCTTTCTGGCAATAATTTCTTCAGAGTCCTGCAAATTCTTATGCCACCTCCTATTTCAAAAGAGAGGAGTCAATATTTTGTCTCGTAATGGAAGCCTTAATTACTATCAAAACACTAACCTATTGCCATTTACAAGAATGGTAATCACCATAAATAACAGATTCTAACCTAGCTAGGTTAACTGTAAAGACCGAGATGCCTAGCCAGTCATGTCTACTGAATTCCACAATAATTGCTAATAATACCTTAGCAAGAGCTGTCTGGCACCTTGGTCAAGTGTTTCATACCTGAGGAAATTATCACCTGAATTGCTCCATAGGATTGGAATTGGAGTGTTTCATCAACTTTCAGCATCGCCGGCACAGCAGGAAGGTAAACCTTCCAATATTTAGAATGTGTGTAGAAGTTCAATGGAGGTTGTGTAGGAAATGCAAACAAGAGTTGTAGGGGGGAAAAGTTGCCTTTTAAGGCCTGATTGTCTGTCACTATGCTTCCTGTCTATTCTTTTACACCATTGCAAAGCAAATTCTAAGTGGGTATAAAATTTTACCAAATTAAAATGGTAGCATTTTATACCAACTCCCCAGTTACTTTGCATGGATGTAAATGACTATTCAGGGAGATGAGCTATGAGAAATCAGAATATCAGCCTCTACTGGAATTACATATCCCTCTCAGTCAAGGAAAGAAAATGTAACATATTCAAGAGAATGACTGTCAATAACACATGCAGACTTTTGTCTGTCTGGTGCACACATAACTGGTTCGATAGTAACTGGCTACCCAGCAGTACTAAAGAGTTTCTGGGAGACAGTATTTGGATTTGCTGATTATTTGATAAAAGATATTTGGGTTTAATGTTGTAGGTGAAGAAAGGGATAATGTAAGAGATGATGAAGGCATGGCTGAGAGCTCGTTGGTCAATTATTGTGAATAATTAGCAACGTAAGTGTGCATTTAATGTATAGTCAGATTAAAAACATATTGAGTGCCTGCAACATACATCAGCCTCTTAAAAAACAGGCCAATAGGTCTGCATTTTGCCCCTGAAATGGTTCTTATTTTAGAGCTAGAGGAACAGAGCTATCAAACAAGAAGCTCAGCAATCACTGATTTGACTATGGCCCATGTATCTGTAAATACAATTCCTTGCTTCACATCAGTTCGACCCAGTGTTTGTCTACATGGAAATACTCAGGAAAATTAATCCAAATTTACTAACGATGTGAATTTAAAGTGGATTAGTTAAACTGCATTGACATGCATGGACGCTCTAACATAATTAAAGTGTCCTTAAGTTAACTGAGTTTAGTTCACCTTCAAAGTTAATTAAGATAAAGCGAATTAAGCCCACTTTAATTTTGAATCAAAGTGACCACACGGGGTTTAATGCAGTTAATTAATCCATTTTAAAATCACTTCTTTAGTTAATTTGCATTAATGTTCCTGAGAGTCTCTGTGTAGACAAGCCCTTAGCTATATTAAGAAGGATCAGTGTCTTATTCTCCCCTCCACCTCAATTATATATTTGTCACTGTGTTGCATTGTATGGATTGTTGGACTAGGTGTAGACATATGAGCTGTAATGCTAATTAGCCCTCCAAAATGTTCCCTAAATGTTCAGCGAGTTTCTTGGTTTAAAAATAGCGTGAGTGAATTTATAATTCATGTAGGTAAGGGATTGGTAGTATTGGCATGCATTGTGATATTTGCACCACTCAACTGATTATTGCATTGTAGTCATGATCCCTAACACACCCTAAGCAGATTGTGTTACCTGTGCTGAACTAAAGCAAATTAGCTAATCTTGGTTGCTGGCCATTATCTTGGCTAACACCAAGGATTGGACTGGGGACATCCTGAGTAAAACATGAATCTCTACGACTTGAGTTAAAGAGCTGAGATTTGAAAGTGGGGCCTGTAACAGACTCATACTCTGTGGATCAGGCACAAGACAGGACACACAACATGCTGCCTAGCCCACTCTGTTCACTTGCTTTGTGGTATAAATAGATTATAGACATTAGAGATTGAAAGACCTTTTAGTTCATGAAATCCATCCACAGGTCTGATTGTGTACCCTATTTTTTTTGTTTTTAAATCAGAAAGGCCTAGCACACTGTCCCTACTGAACCACTAAGGTATCTTTTTTTTTCCTGTAAAGAATTCTTGTGCAGTAGTTTGTATTCCAGCTGTTAAAATGTCAAATGGCGTGTGTCATGCAGGTGGCAAAAGTGAAATTATTTAAGGTATGAAATATTAATTTTGTCTGGGATCCTCAATAATCATGTGATAGGAAGTTCCAAGAATTAGCAATTGGAACAAAATATAATAAATACATGGGTCTAATTTTACAAAACTGAGATGTTTGGCTATGCCTTGACTAAGCACTTAAACCAAACTCTAAACCTATTCAAAGCTTATCCAAACTATCTGTGCTTCTTGCTTCAGTGAAACTGGGCTGAAAATTTTGTAAGGGGTTTCATCATGATATTTTCAATGATTCCATTTCTGGTCCCAGCCAGAAATGATGTGAAAACAACCTTTTATGGGACAATTCTGATAGTGCTTGCTTCCCTCTTTGCCATAACTCCAAAAATGAAGAAGAGGAAAAGTAACCAACCACATTAGAACCTCTAAAAAGGTTCCATTTGAATTTGATCATAAACCTGGATGACAATTGTGGGACAGAGAAAGAAGGTAGAGTTCCTGTTTTATCTGAACCAGTATTCCCATCTCTCTTATTATAATCTCTTTCATTAGTTTGCTCAGGGCTTAAGTCCAAGACACAAGTCTCGCTTTCCATCCCCGACTCAGAGTCACTATCAGATTCCCACAAATGGGTAGTAAATTGTTTGAATTAGAATCACATGGGCACAGATTATGCCACTTTCAGCTAATTTGTGTTAGTTCTACAGTAGCCCTGTGGTCTTTGAACAGCTCAATCGTTAGAGTAATGGGAGAGGGAAAAGGAAGGTAATGGGACAATGGGACCTTGATGTTCAACAGTATCATTGTTTTTCTTAAATTGGCAAGCATCAGCAGATTGGCATAGATACCATGTTTGACAATGGTGCCTGAACGTACATGTGCCAGCTTATGTTCCAGGTCTGCTAATTTCTTCTTCTTTTTCTTCTCACTTTCTTAAGGAGAAAATAGAGCAAACATTCTTTTTTGTTTTGGTCATATTCGTCATCAAAAGTAGGAAAAATTTATACATGCAAGATGTTGGTCTCAGCTTCTTAAAATGTTTTACTTTTTTTTCTGGGAAAGTTTCCACCAAATATCATTCATATGCTGTTTCCTACAAATTGACAGCTGTGGCACAAGTCATAGACAAATGGCAATAAAAAGTGAATGGGGAGATAAAGGAAAGTGTTTCTTCCTTGGTTATTTTATGGTGCCCAAAATGGTTCTAGGCACATCAGAGAGAAATAAAATAGACACAAACAATGTGGAGCCAAGTCACCTGAGCCCAAATCAGGAGGCAGTAGGAAAGAGGGCAGAAACAGATGCAACTCATGAGCTCATTTGCATGCATGGCGTTAGTGGATTTTTTTATGTTTACTTATTTTAAACAATTTTTTAAAAACCATGGTAGGGTGCGGGTTGGGTGAGAAGAAATGGTGGAAGGAGATAAATTATTAGGATAACATGAAAAGTTAGAAGGAAAAGAGAGAAAAACACTTTTACCACAAGACTAACTACACTGGCTGGCAGCAGAAGAAGGTTGTTATCCTATATAATCCAACAAGTAGAGGAAGACCTGGGCCTGAGTTGCTCCATTGTATCCAGCATAGTCAAAGGCAAAGGTATGCAGGTTCTTTCTAAAAGATAGTGTTGCTAATGGATGGGTCTGCAGTGTTAGACGCTTGAGTTCTGTTCCCAGCTTGTGTAGCTTCTCAGTGGGGTAAGAGACTTCTTAATAATAAAGCTTGTGCAGCATACATAATTAGTAGCATCAATCAGAAGAAATAAGTCTAGAATTCATTTTGTCCTGGGGTGAAACCCTGGCCCTGTTGAAGTTAATGGGAGTTTTGCTACTGTCATCAGTGGGGCCAAGATTCCACCCCTGGTTTTCAATGTGCAGTATATCTTCCTCTAGGCAAAATAATACTGAATACAGGAATCATTTACTTTTTATCCCATCTTGACTCAGTGTAAAGTGCTGAGGTGAGATACCAGGATGATACCTGCACGGTGACATAGAATGTTAAGGGATTTTGGTGGCAATCGAAAACCAAGCTGTAACAGGCAAACCAAAGCCTGGAAATAACTACTTTTGATAGCTATTGAATCTGCCATTCTGAATGGATTTTCATGAGGCCAACAAAAGGCATCACCCTAACAACCCCCTGCCAAACTTCAAAGTCTTATGGCAAATCTTGGCAATAGTGGAACCCTTCCAAAAATGATTGCAGGAGTTTTAAAAATGGAAAACACTATCCAATGTTAATATAAGGGTTGCTTGCACTTCTCTATACACGTCTGCAGTGTAATTGTAGTCATATCAGTCCCAGGATATTAGAAAGACAAAGTGAGTGAGGTAACATCAGAAGGGTTTTCATCAGAAGGGATATTTGGAAACCATGGCTTAATACAAAAAGATGACTAGAGTAATTTCAACAGAATACTGTTCTTGCTCTTCATCCTCTCCAGAAGAGTATGCCCCAGAAAGAGCTATAGTGCTCAGTCTTCACTCAGTTAAGCTGAGGAGGCTGCACTTGCATCCTGTTTCTTAGAGCCATAGTGTGAAAGGATAAGTGGATTTTTTGTTACTGAAAGCTGGGGATTCTGTAAATGTCAATGAGTTATAGGAACAAATGTTTGCTCCTCACTTACAGTAATGGCTTCACAGCATGCCATAAATCAGTTCTAGTTCAGTAGACTAATGCACTTCTTGTGGGAGAGTATTTTGGGGACTGAAATGCATAGGCTGACTAGAATCCATTAAAAAATTGTCAGGCTGGATCTCCAAAAAGGCCTTTGAAAAGAAGCCCTGTAATTATTTAAAAATTTAAGGTGATCCAGGTCTGAATGTTATGTGGGCTGGTATTGCAATCATTGTAATTAGTGCTTTCTAATCATCTACAAACAGCAGATCTGCATGAACCCTTAGTATTTTCTTTAATTTTACTATTTAAGGTGTGTGTGTGGAAGGGAAGGGGGGCATATTTACAGAATATGAATGATAAAAGTGTGCTGAAGACTGATGCTACTGGTCTTCCAATGTGTAATCAGATGTCGTGCTTATGAAAATAACAAGTTTGTCAATACATATTAAAAAATGAAGAAGGGACTGAATAGCAATTCTTACATCTCAGAGGCATTCTTTGTTCTTTAATTGGCTAATAAGTGGCCTAGTTGCTTGGGTGTTGCTGAAATATGTCTGACTTATTTGCATCCTAAAATAAAGAAAGAAACATTGATCTGTGTACACAGCAGCCCTCAATCCTCTGCTGTGCTGAAGCAGACCTCAGTGGAGAAAGGCAAAGACAGGTTAGGCTTGCTGTGGCTTATATCACAATGCAGTGACCTTTTAGGACCCTTAGGCTAGTAAAGATCTCCTGCAGAGCCTGCCCTTTCCTGTCCCCATCACACCCTCTCTCATCTCTGGCCTGCCCCCAATAGACCTTCCCTTTGCTGGGAAGTGTGGGCAATGGTGATGTTCAATCAGAAAAGTTAGCTTTCTATTGCCATTAAGTAACTATACCAGGAAGCAAAACTGCAGTGCAAATAGCTAGTAATTCATCATTCCAGTTTTATGAAATTTTGTCATTCAATACTTTAGCTGTCCATATCTCCCCAAGATAAGCCAGTGTTCTTTTTATTTCTCCAGTGCCCACTGAAGAGGAAAAAATATTTTTTGAAGATTAAGTACAAATGAAAATGGTGGATCTGTACAGCACAACCCTCAAAAATGAGGCCATTCCTCTTCTGCAACAAAGATCTATGTAAAACAAAGAGGAGAAGGCAGGCAAGCATTTGAGAGACCTGCCAGAAGCAGTCCGAAGAGTCTGGGCTTCCTGCCAAGAGTCTCTGAACCTAAAATCGCGGGTTAACTAAACAGCTAAAATTTCACACCACTCAAGAGCTTTTTTTCCTTGACAGCTACAAATTAATGGTACAACTCCCCTAGTATGCTTGATTGTCAGAAGATGCTGTTTTTCTTCCAGAACCTATACCTTCTGACTTCCATAACTCCTTATGGACTTTTTACTTCTAATGGAGAGAGTCAAGATAATGTCAAATTTGTGAACTAAAAAGTCTTCAATGGAACATAACAAACTTATCATGGGAAGAAAAGGGTGATACAAACTTCTCTTTTAAGATGACATTAAATACTGATTATCAAATTTATATCGTGAACTGATATAATCCCCTACCATTGAGGATCTTGATTTCAAACTTAATTATACCTCAAAACATCCCAGTTTACAGACAAGAGTCAGAGCTGAGAACAGGACCACACTCTTTCCAAAAGCACTAAGGTGTTTCTCACTCTTTTGAATCTTTGTTCACATTATTCTCTTTGGTGTTTAACTTACATAAGAACATAAGAATGGCCATACTGGGTCAGACTAAAGGTCCATCTAGCCCAGTATCCTGTCTTCCGATAGTGACCAATGCCAGGTGCCCCAGAGGGAATTAAGAGAACAGGTAATCATCAAGTGATGATGTAGATCATTCCCAGCTTCTGATAAATAGATGCTAGGGACACCATTCCTGCCCATCCTGGCTAATAACCATTGATGTACCTATCCTCCATGCATTTATCCAGTTGTTTTTTGAACCCTGTTATAGTCTTGGCCTTCACAACATCCTCTGGCAAGGCGTTCCATAGGTTGACTGTGTGTTGTGTGAAAAAAATACTTCCTTTTGTTTCTTTTAAACCCAATGCCTATTAATTTCATTGGGTGACCCCTAGTTCTTGTCTTATGGGAAGGAGTAAATAACACTTCCTTATTTACTTTCTCCATCTAGGCATGATTTCATAGACCTTTATCGAATCTCCTCTTAGTCATCTCTTTTCCAAGCTGAAAAGTCCCAGTTATAGTAATCTCTCCTGATACGGAAGCCATACCATACCCCTTATCATTTTTGCTACCCTTTTCTGAACCTTTTCCAATTCAATATATCTTTTTTGAGAGGGGGCAACCACATCTGCATGTAGCATTCCAGATGTGGGCGCACCATGGATTTATATAGAGGCAATATGGTATTTTCTTTCATATTATCTATCTCTTTCTTAATGATTCCCAGCATTCTGTTCACTTTTTTTGACTGCCCCTGCACATTGAGTGGATGTTTTCAGAGAACTATCCACAATAACTCCATGATCTCTTTCTTGAGTGGTAACAGCTAATTTAGACCCCATCATTTTATATGTATAGTTAAGATTATGTTTTCCAATGTGCATTACTTTGCATTTATCAACAATGAATTTCAGCTGCCATTTTGTTGCCAGGCACCCAGTGTTGTGAGATCTTTTGCAGCTCTTTGCAGTCTGCGTGGGACTTAACTATCTCCCGAGTAGTTTTGTATCATCTGCAAATTTTGCCATCTTATTGTTTACCTCTTTTCCCAGATCATTTATGAATATGTTGAATAGGACTGGTCCCAGTACAGACCCCTGGGGGACACCACTATTTACCTCTCTCCATTCTGAAAACTGACCTTATTCCTACCCTTTTAACCGGTTACCAGTCCACGAGAGTACCTTCCCTCTTATCCCATGACAGCTTACAAGCCTTTGGTGAGGTATCTTGTCAAAGGCTTTCTGAAAATCTAAGTATACTATATCCACTGGATTCCTTTGTCCACATGCTTGTTGACCCCCTCAAAGAATTCTCACAGATTGATGATGCATGATTTCCCTTTACAAAAACTATATTGACTCTTCCCTAACAAATGATGTTCATCTATGTGTCTGACAGTTTTGTTCTTGACTATAGTTTCAACCAGTTTGCTGGGTACAGAAGTCAGGCTTACTGGCCTGTAATTGCTGGGGTCACCTCTGACCCCTTTTTAAAACATGGCGTCACATTAGCTATCCTCCAGTTATTTGGTACAGAAGCTGATTTAAATGATAGGTTACATACTACATTAATAGTTCTGCAATTTCACATTTGAGTTCCTTCAGAACTTGTGGGTGAATACCATCTGATTCTGGTGACTTATTACTGTTTACTTTATCAATTTGTTCCAAAACCTCCTTTAATGACACTTCCATCTGGGACATTTCCTCAGATTTGTCACCTAAAAATAATGACTCAGGTTTGGGAATCTCCATCACATCCTCAACCATGAAGACTGATGCAAAGAATTCATTAGTTTCTCTGAACAGCCTTATTGTCCTTGAGTGCTCTTTTAGCATCTTGATTGTCTAGTGCCCCCACTGGTTGTTTAGCAGGCTTCCTGCTTCTGATGTACTTAAAAAAAAAAGTTTGCTATTACTTTTTGAGTCTGGCTAGCTGTTCTTCAAAATCATTTTCAGCCTTCTTAATTATATTTTTACACTTCATTTGCCAGAGTTTATGCTCCTTTCTTTTTTTCTCACTAGGATCTTACTTTCACTTTTTAAAGGATGCCTTTTTGCCTTTCACTGCTTCTTTTACTTTGTTGTTTATCATGGTGGCACTTTTTTAGTTCTCTTACTATGTTTTTTAATTTGGTGTATACATTTAAGTTGGGCCTCTATTATGGTGACTTTAAAAAGTTTCCATGGAACTTGCAGGGATTTCACTTTTGGCATTGTACCTTTTAATTTCTGTTTAACTAACCTCCTCATTTTTGTGTAGTTCCCCTTTCTGAAATTAAATGCTACAGTTTTGAGGCTGCTGTGGTGTTTTCCCTGCCACAGGGATGTTAAATTTAATTATGTTATGGTCACTATTACCAAGTGGTCCAGCTATATTCACCTCTTGGACTAGATCCTGTGCTCCACTTAAGACTAAATCAAGAATTGCCTCTTGTGCGTTCCAGGACTAGCTGCTCCAAGAATCAGTCATTTAAGGTCAAGAAACTTTATCTCTGTATCCGGTCCTGAGGTACCCAGTCAACATAAGGATAGTTGAAATCCCCCATTATTTTTTTTTTTTAATTATTTCAGTAGTTTCTCCAATATACCTGAGTATTTCATAGTCACTATCAACATCCTGGTCAGGTGGTTGGTAATATATCCCTACTGCTAAATTCTTATTATTAGAGCATGGAATTTCTATCCATAGAGACTCTATTGTACAGTTTGGTTCATTTAAGATTTTTACTTCATTTGATTCTATGCTTTCTTTCACATATAATGCACTCCCAACATGTTTTGTCCTTGCAATACATTTTGTGCCCTGGTATCTCAGTGTCCCATTGATTATCCTGATTCCACCAAGTTTTTGTGATGCCTAGTATATCAATATTGTCATTTAATACGAGACACTCTAGTTCACCCATATTATTATTTAGATTTCTAGCATTGGTATATAAGCAGTTTAAAAATGTAGACAGATCCGCAACCTTTGCACCAGGCAGACAAGTCACTCTGCAGTTCTCCTGGTCATCGCAAACCCAGCTATCTATGTTTCTGATGCTCATAGCTGTTATCTGTCTCTTCCTATTAACTGGAGTTTCCTCCCCTGGAGAGGTACCCTCAGTGCGAGAGGATATCACAACATCATCTGTGAGAAGGGTCCCAACTATGGGATCATTTCCCTCTGCTCCAGTTGGATATTCTCTTTCCCTGATACTTTCATCCTCCTCTGTCAGGCTATCAGACTGGGGGTGGGACCGTAATACTGTGTCCTGGAAAGTCTCATATATGTACCTCTCTGTCTCCCTTAGCTCCTTCAGTTTAGCCACTCTGGTCTCCAAAGCCCATACACGGTCTCTGAGGGTCAGGAGCTCCTTGTACCAAATGGACACATATGCCACCTGCATAGGGCAAATAATCATACATGCTGCATTGGGTGCAATACACTGGATAGCCCTCACTCTGTTGCATTATCTTATTCTCATGCAGCTCATTGCTTTGTTGTTTTGTTTTTATCAAGGGTGGTTTGGGCTTTAAGTTTAACTTACTAGAGGCGAACCCAGTACAGAATATACAGATCTGGGCCCAAAGTATAAACACACTCAAAATTCAGTGGGTGTCCAGCGCTCTAGTTCATCCCATTGTAGAGAAAGTCCCTGGACATAGAGTTAGGATTCATTTCAGTACATCTATAAGTGACCCAGTCATAGATTTAGCAATGTGTTTAGTAGCTACTTCAAAGGAACGATGGTTCAGTGGGCACAAGTCTGTGAGACCCACATTCACTTTCTTGCTACCAGTAGGTGTCCTGTGTGACTTTGGGCAAGTCACTTAGACCCAGATCCCTAAAGGTATTTGAAATCAATGGGAGTTAGGTACCTAAATATCTTTGAAGATCTGGATCCTAGTTGCTCTGAGCCGGAGTTCCTCATCTGTTAGATGGGGGTAACATACATCCCTCCTCACAGAGCTGTTGTGAGGATAACTACATTAAAGTTTTGTGGCACTTAGATACTATAGCAATGGGGCCATATAAGTACCTTAGATATTTACTATAACAATGAACTTATTTAAAGTAGATATGGGTTCAACTAAAACCTCAGATGCATATGCCAGGTACTTGATGAAACTAGGATCCAAGTGTGGAGTTTGCCAGAAAGCAGATGATCAGTGGGAGGATTCTGGAGGAGAAGCTGTTTGTACTTTAATGCTGACTCGCCTCAAAAACTATAGAGAGGATTATCCAGAGATCTTCTCTGATGAGAGATATGGAGAAGTGTTCCAAGTCCAGATAAGGCAGTGGGCTCATTGTACTCCCCCGACCATGCAATAGCCAATGTGTAAATGTTTTTTGCTGCTGGCAGGAGCACTCAGTGCAAGAGGATTATGTGTGGGCTGCTATTCTCCAGAATATGATCAGATTATACATATACTCTGCCAAAGTAGCCTTCCTTTGTGGGGAGATGCCAATTTTTGTGTTGAGAGATTAATAGCTATTAGGTTATGTTACACATTTGTACTTACATGGCTGTATTGCAGACAATTGAGTTATACCTCAGCAAATTAGAGTGCAAGGATGTTATATCATTAGTGACGTATAACTATACTGTTTATTTTCTATCATGCAAGCCTCTGTACTCTGGCTGGGGTTGTTTTCAGATGTGGATGCCAAAATCTAAATCCATATTGAGGCATCTCAATACATGACATGATTATCAGAGGTGTTGTGTTCAGGCTGATTTTTAAAGGCATCTACATATAGATTAAGGAACATCATATTAGGCACCCAGGTTTGAAAAAGGGCTCTGTACATTTATTTATTAGCACCTACAGCATGCAAATTCCTGGATCTGAAGAAAGGCTCTATGTGGCTTGAAAGCTTGTTTCTCTTACCAATACAAGCTGATCCAATAAAAGATATTATCTCACCACCTTGTCTCTTTAATATTCTGGGGCTACAACTGCATTGCATATACTCTGGTTGACAGCCATGATCAGCCAGTCAGTCACGAGTTTATTTCCTTTCCTACAATAAGGCTTTTCTTCCCAACTGTGTATTTGTGATTTTGCATTGTTTGCTCATATTGGGGAAATCTCAGCCCTTCTTTCCCACTTCGTTCTGAAACACAATACAAAAATAGTAGTCAATTGTTCTGGAAAAAAAGAGTCAGATCACCTATAGGAAGGGGAAAGTGGTATGAGGAAGTTGTGGGGAGGAAAAGGCCAAAGAGTTGATGTAGTTTAAATATATATTTCTAAAATGTACTTTCCAGGTGTTTGACAGCACATTTTGATTTTTAGAGAGGCAAGGTGTGGGAGGTAATATCTTTTATTGGCCCAACGTCTGTTGGTGAGATAGACAAGCTTTCTAGCTTACACAGAGCTCTTCTTCAGGTCTGTGTGGACAAAAGCTTGCCTCACCAACAGAAGTTGGTCCAATAAAAAATAGTACCTCACCCACCTTGTCTCTCTAATAACCTGGGACTGACACAGCTACAACTACATTGCATTTTAGTTTTTGTTTGTTTTCCCTCATATTTCATTCAATTTGAGGATTTATTTGAAAAAGTCAGTTTAAATATGATAACTGATGTGCTTCCTGTTAATTCAGTAACAACCATATCCTAGGCTAATAAACGTTGAGACCTTTGGCCTATGAGTTTATTTGCTATAAATACCTTGGCCTTTGAACCTCATAAAAGGGAAGTGCCTTCAAGTTATTGTTTGAATGACCAATATAGTTTTATCAGACATTGCCACTCAAAAGTTTTTCATTTTTTGTCTGTGCACATAACTTGTATAACACGTTTCTATTTCTCTCTTCATGCCGCCTCCCACAAGCCCTCTCCAACCCCCACCCCAAGAAAATGCCCTCCACAGAATAATCTTATTAGTTGTGTTAATTCTTTTACATCTCAGTTAGGGGTCGTAAACTTGGACTTATCAAGTGTGGACCAATTAGAGCACCAAGAATCAGATGACCTACTTAATACTCTATAGCTATGATATTACAATATTAGAAGTTCAGTAAGCTCTCTGCCAACCCTTAGCCATTAAACTGGATTTAATTATTGAAGTATTAATACTTTAAAAAATCAAGACAAGCAAAAGTCAATGTAAAACTAAACACAAACATTTCTACTTAAATATATGTGGATCCTCATCTTTTTTTTTCTGTGGTCTCCTGGCTGCCTCTTTATTTGACTTTGCTAATGAAGGAAAACAGTGTTGCCAACTCTTGCATTTTCATTGTGAAGGGTTAAAATCCATGTGCATTTTATATAGCAACCTGGTATATGGATTGTGCCAGCTGTTTTCCAGACCCAAAGTCCAGAGTATGGTCAAGGGACCAGAGGCCTAGCAAATAGTGATCAACTAAGAGACAGCTGAGGTAAACAGCTAATCTTGTTTTGCTAAAATAAGCCTAGCCAGCAAATTGCCAGATGTTGGAGTAATAACTGAATATTGTGTCTTATGCAAAGTTGCAAATAGAACAAAGCAGCCCTGTTTCTGTTGTGTTAGTTTCTTCTGTAGGGAGATGTTCTTCCTACACTCCAACCTTGAGTTCATGAAGGGTTGGAACATGTCAGTATAAGATATGGCATGCCCCACCTCCCTTTCCCAGGGACCAATGCCTGCCTTAAAACACAAAGGAGACAATCTTTATTGCCATATACTTTCATTGTTTCTTTGTTTTAACCCCTAGGAATGTATCTGCTGGACAATCAGAGGAGCTGCTCCATTCCTATGGACCCCAAATCAGAATTCAACATCTATATTTTATACTAATAATATTTTATCAAAGTATTAATTAAATGTTAATTTGCTAACTTGAAACCATGGGTGGAGACATTATGTAACCTGTTAACCATTGGCTAATGTGCTGTCTTGTCTTGCTGCAAAACCTATCCCGGGGTGTGGAACTGCCTACCCTTCGCTTTCCCCCACCCATGGAAAATCCATATATTCTATTGTAATCGATTGACAGTGTCTCTGAGCCTAATAAGCAAGGTGACACTCCGCCAGCGCTGTGTGTAATAAACTCTTATGCTTGACCTTTTCACAGTGTGGATTTATGTCCTTCACATTGCAAGTCTTGTAATACTCTGTACTTTTCTTAACTCAGTTTCTCCTGGAGTCATGTGATTATATAAGAATCTCAGCATTTTTTTTTAAAGTGAGTTTCTAGTTCTCATGGTTGTGGAGAAAAGCTAGAGAATATGAACCCCTAAAGGTTAAAAAAATCAGAGGTCAAATAAGAAATGGTTGCAAAAATGCAGTTACAGCTTTAGGAGAAGGAAAAAACCATCAAACCCAAGTGAAATGTTGAATTTTAAATAGTGCACATTCTTTTCTCAAAATACATGGGGACACATGTGGCTATTTAATGAAGAGGTTTCTCTTTACTACCATCGGTTAGCACACTGCTAAGTAAAAGAGTGAGACAAGGAGGGAGAGTTATGAGAACACATTTTAGAGGTTTGCTAGAGGTTTCTGGTTGATTTTGAAAGATTCCTGGAGGTTGCGGTAGCTAAATAGTGTGTCTGTAAAATATAATGGCACATCAAAGTAATGACTTTATTCTTTATGCAATGGGCAATGATTCCCCACCTCCCCTCCACTCTTCTAAACTAATTTTATCTATCTCTATTTATCTTTGTCTAACACGTATCACCCTGATATCTAGGTATCTGGTTTACCCATATAGATCACAATGTAGGACCAGGAACAGAGTGCCATACACAGTTAAGTATAAGTACATAACATAAATGGTATTATTTTTCTCTTCCTTTGGGAGCAGAGGTATCTGAATTTTAGAGTTTCTTTATTTGATTGAGGGTGCTTCTTTTGTAATTGGTGTTGGGTTTTTTACACATGACGTTCCTGGGGAAAAGCTTACTCAAAATCTGTATTTACATTTGAATTTTTAAAAAGCTCTGATTTTTATTTTCATTTTTAAGCTAGAGCACTTTAGGTATGTGTGTGTGTGTGTGCAGTGAGGGGAGGGGAATCCAGCTGAATTGTAAAGACAAATTATTTAGGTCTGAGTATGATGTAAATGTCACATCTAATCCTCTTGTTGCCTATCTGTGCTCAGACATATGACAGCAATTGGAATTGTAGTTCTTAGTCTCAAAAGGGTTGCAAATCCCTGGTGTAAACTAAAACAAAGCAAAGCTGAAACTCAAATATAATGGAAAAAAAAACCACAAAAGGGTAAGTTGCTGGCCACTGCTATATATTATTACTTTTTCAAATATTACACATTTCACACTATCAACCAAATTGACCTATTCATTTTCTTCCTCCTGCCTGACAAATAACAGTGTGTTCAGTGCAAAATCTCTGTTACCAAACAGTTTTAGTGGCAACTGCAATCCTTTATGTAGTAGATATATACACAGCTGTATACTGTAGAACTGGTGATGCTAGGCCATATCCCCAGCAGGTATAAATCAGCATCACTCTGTTGAAGTCGTTGGAGCTGCCTACGTCCTCTTTAAATTGATTTTTGCTATATTTTCTGATTTGAAAAGTCATAAAAAATTACCTTGTAGAAATTATTTGTAAAAATCGAGTTGCAGAGGCTGGCCAAAGGTATGAAAATGACATAACATGAATGGTCAGAGTCTTCTATGCTAAAATAAACAGTTCTACAGAATTTGATAATGGGCATCCCCCATGCAGAATGCAGACAAGGGAGGTGACTTGCTTAGCATGGTAGCAGGATGAGAAAAATCATTAGAAAAAATTCTATAGCAAAATTAATCAACTTTTTGCTTTTCTTCTTTCAACTTCTTTCTTTTGGTAGCTGTGATTTTAGATGTGCTATTTCTTCTTGGGTGTATTTATTTTATTCTTACTACCTTTATTTTTTGCCCTCAACCCCATACTGCCCAATTTTAATTTCTCCATTGTCTTTAATTAAACTGGCTTGAAGCTCATGAGCTTTTAAAAACACCATAACCTTGTTTGCGGAGGCTAGATTTCCCAAGCTCTTATAGCCCTACAAAATGTAGCTAAATGGCAAAGTCCCAAGCCTTGGTGCACTATGACGAAAAGTCTAGTAAAAGAGGAAATTCACACTGACATCTGTATATTGTGGTTATGTCACTTTACAGTTTAAAAACAAGTATAGTGGAAGTAGTGCTTGCATACAATGAATGAACAGTGCTTGACAAGTAGTGGAGAAAAGAAATGTAAGTTTAATTCCTTCTGTATAGGTCATTCTTTCTACACATGACCAACTAATCAAGTGTAACTTTCAATGCTCTAATAGCTAAGTATCTACTTGGGTGTTTTTTAATTACACAGTAACCCAGGGTGTTATCAGTAAGTAATTACACTTTCTTGTCTAGCTTATAAACAATAATTTAACTTTTCATAAGTGTACATTTCACAATCTATTAGGTCATATGCTTCTAAGGTGCATTAAGGAACTTGCTTGATTTTTTTTTCAATGCTGTCTCTTTTACTATTTTTTTCTATTCCATTGTAGCTAATGGAAAACAGAAGGATCACAGATTAAATATCAGGGTTTAAAGAAGTAGTAAAAGTGTAAAAAACAATTGTTTGAATGTAAAATTGTAAATGAAACACATTTACAAAGTGCCAGCCAGGAGATTGTGACATATTGAATAAAGCTTCTGAGCTAGAACCCTATCTTAATGTATACTAATAAGAGATAAATTGAGTCTGCTGTAGGCCCTGGAGGCTTCAGTTCTATGGGAAGCCTCTAGGAGCAGAGCTGTTAAAATAAAAAGATAAAATCCTATACTTTTTTTTTTCTGATTTAGTCTTTTTCCCCTTTGCTACTGGTGATAAGGGGCAACAATGCAAAACTCCCCACCAGCTGGTGTTTCACAATGAAAAAGCTCTTGGGAAAATGACTCTCCTACTGACAAAGGGAGTCTGAATGCCTTACTTCAGAAGCCTGTGCTATTTACATAACCACATAAAGGCAAGTTACAATGCAATTAGCCATATCAGGATGACACCAGACAGTGTGAGAGTTCTTTAGAAAGGTTCCCCCATATACTGTCATGATGGTGCTTTATGCTTTTAATTAAAAGACTCTGTTATTGACTATGAGGCCTTAATTCTCTGGAGTCTAGTGGCAATGAAGTTATAACAGGAGATTTTCTGTTTTCCAACCACTTGTAAATTATACCTTGCCATATATAGCAAGACTTTAAAAATTAGGTGGAAAGCCATTCATTTATTTTCCAAAAGAGAAAATGAGAATGACATCTCAAAATTAAAGGGACAGTAGCTCATTCAATAGTGCAATCCTACCCCCATTTTAAAATGGATTGATTACATTTTATATTCAGTGATGATAGTTTGGCAGATTTTAACTCAATGGGAATCAAAAAGAAGTGACACAGAGATTTAGAAAAAAGATAAAGAGAGATCAGACAGTTTGAAGATCATACTACTTTTTTTGTAATTTATTGCTTGAGATAGTTTTTCACTACATAATGTAGACTAAGTAGAGCATATTACTTTTGAAAGAGAGGTTTTCCAATATTTAATGAAAAATTTCACCCAAGTCAGATTTTCAAATACTTCTCTCATATTCTTTATTGATAAGCATTTGTTGAGTAGTCTGAACAAAATATGGATACTATTCTTTGTTTGCCAACTATTCTTTTTTGCTATTTCCTATTAGCTATTCATTATTCATGATATGTGGGTTGGTCAGCTAAGTCACATGCTATTGTTTCTGTACTCTGTCTGTATGACTGCAACACTTGGACTAGGAGAGTAATGGGTAACAGCTAGGAATAATGTATGCCAAGCAACACATTACTTCTGCAAGTTTTTTGGGCACATAATGACTGGTTTTTAAATGTACACAGCTTTTGGGATTCATGAATACCATAGATTTCATGGATACCAGTATTTGTCCAAATATTTGTGAATACCAACTAACATAACCTCATAAATTATAAGACATGAAACAAATATCGTTTGACCAAAGGCTTTTTGTCAAATTACACTGGTCTACAATTTTTGAGAAGTCGTCTGCTTCAGAGATAAAATGTGATATTTATTATGTATTTTGATGTGCTGAATTCAAATATGACAATTAAAACAACTGATTGGCTACTGTTTCTAAGATATTTAAGTTTTTACATTTTATGTCTGTGTATATTGTGTAGATAGTAGAGTTTTAATCATAAATTGCAAACCTAGGCCTTTTCATGTGTTTATGGTTGCTTTCCATGATAATATTTCACCTGTCCTGTTTATGTAACACTTTAAAAATCAGCAAAAGGTTTCTATAAATAAAATTTATTATGAAACAAAAGGCAAAAACTATTATGTACATAGTTTAGTCCTATTCAGTGTCTACTCGGCGCTTCTTGGCTTGTCTCTTGTATTCATTAAATGGAGCATCTCTTGTCACTGTCCAGCAATAGTCTGCAAGCATTGATGGGCTCCCTGATAGCCTGCCAGGAGATTCCACTGCTGTAGTCTGGAGCCTAACACCTTTGCCTTACTCTTGGGTAGTTCCAAATCCCTGACAAGGTCATTCAGTTCACCTTGTGTTATGAGGTGTGGTTCAGAGGAGGAGGATGGGAGAAAATGTGGGTCCTGTGACATTAATGGTTCAGGACCAGAAGTTTCATCCTCTTTCTCTTCCTCGTCTGACTCAAGTGAGAATGATTCTGGTGCATCAGGAACCGGCAGTCCTTCTCCGTGGGGTACTGGGCGTATAGCTGGTGGAATGTTTGGATAATGCACAGTCCACTTTTTCTTCTTTGACACACCTTTCCCAACTGGAGTCACCATGCAGAAGTAACAATTGCTGCTATGATCTGTTGGCTCTCTCCAAATCATTGGCACTGCAAAAGGCATACATTTCCTTTTCCTGTTCAATCACTGGCCAAGATTTGTTGCACAAGTGTTGCAGCATATGTGTGGGGCCCAGCTCTTGTCCTGCTCTCCAATTTTGCAGCCAAAATAAAGGTGATAGACTTTCTTAACCATAGTGGTTAGACTGCGCTTTTGTGATGCAAAAGTCACTTTACCACAAACATAGCAGAAGTTATCTGCATTCTTCACACATCTGCATCTCTGCTCACTTTAGCTAAATAGAAGTGTGTCCCTTTGCAAAATCAAACAGTGACAAATAAGAGAGCACGACACTGTATGATTTCTAGAGCTGATAGAGGGCAATTTGTTCAGCAGAGTGATGTAAGCTTCCTTATGATTGCATCATCCATGACTTCTAGGAATAACATGATGCAATTCATATCATGTATGATGCAATACCAGCTTCAGATTGCATCATTCATTGTTTTGCCTAAAAAGCAAGTACTGTCCAAACCCAGTCATAGATTTATTCATAGATCCAGTCAAAGATGTATTTTAGTCATTTCTGGTTTAAATTGAGATCCCTTCCCTTTATAACTCACTTATCCTCCGCCATTCCCAAGTCAAGGGTTGTATATACTGACCCAATAGCATATCTTGAAAACTAGAGCCAATCAACAATTTTAAGCATCATTTTCGTTCTCAGTGACCCAGAATTAGTAAAGTTGGACTACATTTATTTCAGAAGCATTTTGGCTGTAGAGCAGTGTTATCAGCTCTAATGATCAATAAATAGCAATTTGAGGGCTAAATTGTGCTATGTTGCAAGTCAAAGTGTGATTGTAGTACATGTAGGCATACTCATGCTAACTTTAGGCTATACCTGCACTTGAAGTTGCTCATGTGATTCCCAGCTTGAGTAGACATAGTTATGCTTGCTCCATCAAGCTGGCCTGCTAAAAATAGTAATGTAGCCATGGTTGAATGGGCAGTGGTGAGAAGCAGCATGGGCTAGCCATTCCAGATATAAACTTGCTCACAGCCACAGGCGTATGTGCATGAGGTGGTTTGCTGATGCAACCGCTGCCTGTGCTATTGTGGCTATACTACTATTTTAGGTGCACTAGTTCAGTGACAGCTGGTGTGAGTATGTCTGCGCCAGCTGGGAATCACACCCCCAACTCCAAGTGTTCACATAACTTTCATCTAGCTAGCAAGGGTAAAAACAGTAGTGTAGATGTGATGGCAACAGCTTCAGCCCACACTAGCCATCTTAGTATAAGTGCACCAGAGAGCCTGGGTATATACTGAAGTTTCCAGCCTGTGCTGAAGTCCAGGTTGCCACATCTTCATTATTATTGTTACCTGTGCCAGCTGGATTAAATCTAGCCTGAGTATGCCTACACATACTACAATCACACTTTCACTCTCAGCATAGACCTGCATTCCCTCTTTCTCCAAGAGGAAAGTGCCCTATGCCAGGTCTATACTTGATGCAATATACACCCCGTGGCTTGCTGGCATAACAGTGCTAGCTGGCACATTGGGAGATTGGAGTGGGATTGAGGGGGGGATGCAGAGATGCATCTCTGTCCACTTTCTGGCAATTCCTATCCATTTGCATTGGGAGAGAACATAGCAGTTAAGTAGCTACAATATGGGGCTGAGAGCACAAATACCCACCTACTCCCTTGTGTTGACACAGAAGCTAGGCCACAGTCTAGCTCCTAGAGGAAGTGGAGGAGTTTGAGGCTTAGAAGAAACTTAACATGATCCATAAACCTCAGAATATGGAGCCCCATTGAAAACCAGAGCTCATTGCAGGACTGGGGGGCTTAACTTCAGCTCTTCTCTTAGTCAACACTATAAGGTATGTATAATAGGTATACAATAACTCATTGGTGCACCACAGATGCATTGTGTTACTCAGGTGACACAAAGCAGGCATAAACCTAACTGAACTGGACAGTGAAGATGTATTTGTAAAGCATCTGGATTGGTAGAGTAGCACAAAGACAATCCCAAATGTGCTAGGGAATCACCCCCTATGCACAATGACTAAAGGAAGAGGAGAAGTTGGAGCTGTACGTTGATCTTCTATCCAGTGCTAAAACAGAGTGATCTTTATTAAAAGGTCAAGATTTACCAGATAGTTACCACACAGTAGTAGTAGTGCCTCAGTCATTATCTAGTCTGAGAATAAGAAGCTAACTGTGCTTTATCTGATATTACTGTTAGCGTAACCCTCTGGCATTCCTCTCCTCCCCCCAGTCCTCCTCGATTTTCCATGTAATGTTGGGATAAGAGCATTTCCCTACTGAGTAAGAACTGCAGGATTTGGCCTAATAGTTTATAATCTAGTAAAACATATTTAGCCTAAAGAAACCTGAGTGTAAATGTAAGTGAAGCCATCAAAATCTTTCAAGATAGTATCTTCTAGTGTTTTAAAGTACTGTAAATTACAATTAGTCTTAGTCTTCAACCAATCAGGATTTAAAACATATCTAAAACTAGTTGATCATAACTGAATTTACCAGCATATGCTGAGGCTTTATTGCTGTACTGCTGTGATTGTTTATTATTAGACCTTTTAAAAGGTAAATCAGTGCCTGCTTCTATGGTTTGCATCTCAAACTTACACCAGGCCACTTCTGAAGCTACTTATTGGTTCACTAACTGGATTTAGTTACTTGAGTGTTGCTAGCCACCTCTCTTGCCATACAAAAGATTAGACCTTTTTTATGAAGAGATTATTAGACAACATTGGACCTTTCTATTTCTGGGATAATTTCTTACAAGAACCATTAAGCTTTAAAAGTAAAGCCTACTCCACCTCTCATGTGGAACACACTGGTATATAAGGCAGAGCTGTGTGACATAAATATTTTTGTCTTGTTACTGGTTACATAAACAAGTCACCAAAAACATATATTTATATGCAGTTCAGGGCTTCTTTAGGCACAGCGCTTCCACACTTCAATGTCTAGGAGTTAGACTATAGGGCTGGGAATCAGGAGACCTCAATCTTATTTCTAACTCTGTCACTGACATCATTGTGTCACCTTGGATAAGTCACATGGCTCCAGCCTGTTCTCATTAAGTATTGATGTAAAACTAGAATAATAATACTTATCCACCTTTGTGAAGGGCTTAGGAATCTTCAAATGGCAAGCACTATGTAAGTGCAAAGAATTATGATTGTTATTTATTATTAGACAAGAAAACACCCTGGGTAACAGAGCAGGGAACAAGAGCTAAAAGGAACAGAGTAACTTCTTGCCTCATGTTTCCATTATTCAAACTCACAATGGGAGGATAGTCTACTGTGAAAGAGGGAGAGCACATTCAGATTATCTCAGGTCAAATATACAGAGCAAGGGTTGTTTTTAAAAATATGGGTGAGCAACTAGACTGACTAATTTTTCATTAAATTTGTGGGGTTTGCATGTGAAAATCATTTCCAAACATTGATATGGGTTGGTATTTTTGGCTCAGGGAGGTAGAGGGTGTGATAATATACAATGGAGATCAATGTCTCTTACAGTGAAGATGAACCCTGAGATTTTTGATCAGTTTTATTTTCTTGTTTTGATCCTCCAAGTCAGTCTGAATGTCCTCTCTTGCTGTTCTGATCAATTATCCCTCTATCAATCCTCAAACCAGCTTCCTCTTCCTTAACGGCATCAAATTTAGG
The DNA here is from genome assembly GCF_007399415.2 of Gopherus evgoodei. Taxonomy (NCBI): domain Eukaryota; kingdom Metazoa; phylum Chordata; order Testudines; family Testudinidae; genus Gopherus; species Gopherus evgoodei. The sequence goes on along the minus strand of NC_044322.1, from coordinate 329,587,305 downwards.
CTTCTCAATCTCACCTATAAGGCCTCTCCTTCCTGTTTCTATATCTTCTCCCCTCGTCTCCCAGTGCCTGTCCTACTCCCATCTCAATCATTTTGTTTTATTGTTCCCTTAGTTGTCTTTATCTACTATTGGCTTCCTACCTCTACCACCCAGTTTTTTCCTCATCCACCTGGTGCCCTCTCTTCTCTCCTTCAAATCTCTATTTGAGTCATGCTCTTCTAACAGTCCTTCCTACCATATGATCTTCAATAATTTCCCTTGAAGCTTTGCCTTGTATTATTTGTGTTGGGTCAAATCCTGCTTCCACTGAAATTATTAGGAACTTACCATGGTAGGAGAAGGAATAGGAGTAGGTTCCTTGAATTAAAAAAACATGTTTTATATAGCAGAGCAGATAAATGATTTGTAATAGGTGAGTTGAGGATGGAGAAAGAGTAGAAGACAGGGACAAGGCATCATTATAAAAAAACCAATGCAGCAATGGTGCAGTGTAACAACGTAATACCTCAACCAATTTAATAAGAGCCAAATGTTTTCTGAGATTCCTCACTGTGTATGAAACCAACATAAACATTACCTACTATCACTGCAATAAAAATGATGGAATACGAGCAGATATCTTAATATCTAAATCGATCTGTAACTTAACATTCTTTTACAAGTTTGAGTGTTTGATAAGGTAAAATATATTATTTGCTCTCATGGAAAGAGCAATATTTTTCACAGTAGGTTGCACTGTTGCTATAGATCAATCAATATAAACATTTAGCTTACAATCTGAGATAACAACTTACTGTATAAGATAATTAAATACAGACAACATCTCTGCTGTTCTATTTTAAACCGAAACATTTACCTTAGCAAAACACAGACAGTGCAAAGAAAACTCCAGGAAGACAATTAAACACTTCTTTATCAGTAGTAAAGGTGGCAGTGAACTTTTTTCCTTGGAAACATTGAAACACACAGAGCTGCTTGCTTGGGGACTGTAGGTTTGGTTTTTCAATCATAATTGAAGCAGATATGGGGGGAAGGCAATAGATCTACACCTCCAATCTTACTTTCCAATTATTAAAGACTATCACCAATTTCCTAAAATAAACCAGCGATGCTGACAATTAAACTTCTACTTTCCTGTGTTGTAGCCATCATCAACAATGTAGAAACATAAAAAAGGGAGCTGAGTAGCATTCAGGACTTAGCTTTTTAACACAATGTGATGAACTCATACTGCTACAATTGTTTTGTCTCTAATGGGGTTATGCAGGCCTAGGTGAGAGTTATATTTTCCCACCATATATTTAAAATTACTTTGTCTTTGAAGTTTTCTTATATCAGTAAAGTTTCATATAATTCAATACCATCATTATAAGCTTTCATCTTAAATCACCACTACATGATAGAGTAGGTGGCTCAAGGAATTTTTTAATGAGATCAAGCACTTTTCACCTCTAGGTCATGGTTTGCATCCCATCCAGATTAACAGTAACCAAAGGTCATAGTTCTATGATACCAGTATAGAGGCCTATGTGAAATAAGCAAGTGTCAGTCTAGCTCCTTAGCAGTCACAAGTAAGCATTAAAATAAACCAACAAACAAAAAACATTCTTACTGGCAGTCTCAACAAAAAGACATACTGAGAATCCTATGCCTTGTGGCATCCTGTGGCACAGGAGGCAACCCATTTTTCCCACTGTTGTCCATCCAGAGCAAAACATTTGACTCCATTGTCAATGTGTCCTGGAATGTCATGTCTGCCCATAATGGGTTCAATCCAAAATTATCATTATTAGCCTGTGCATTTAGATCTCCTATAAGGATAATAATGTCACATTTATTGATCTTGCCAATGACGCTCTGCAGTGTTTCATAGAAACAGTCTTTGACTTGTTCATATTTATTGTTTGTTGGTGCATAACACTGAATGACCATGACTTCTGAATGGTTCATCACAAAGTCAGTTTGCAGGTTCCCATTCCTTCAGTGCTTTAGCAGCTTCTTTGCTCAATAATAAGCCTACTTCTTCATAGAGGGATTTAAGCAGTACATTGTTCATTTTTGGCCTCATGCCCATATTCGATATCTTTGCTTTTAGTCTCAAGCCACGGCTCCCATAACCTATTTGTCATTTTGCTTGGACTGTTCTTAAGGAAGGTAACAATTTGCACATCTTCAGGAGCACAAAGTCTTATTCAGCTATTGGAGATGATATTACTGCACAGCTATAAATATATGCATTCTCAGTGTAACAGTAGTGGGTGCACTGATCACAAGCGAGGAAGTTAGTGAAAGCCAGACCTTTTTCTCTCTCATCATAAAGCTCAAGAGTGGAGTTAATGAATGGTTCTCTGAAATGGAAATCTACATTGTCAGCCAAAGATAAGGCTGCCTACATAACAGAAGTACATCAGTAGTTTCCAATTTTACTTGTTTTTATTTAGTCCCAAAGCTGTCACACTCCCCTTTAGGGCTTCGGATGTATTTTTAGAAAATTCTAAACTAGCATATCTGTCAAGTGACTCCTATACAAAATTGTAGATGTATGAGCAAATGGAGAGATGAGCAACACAAAAGCTACTAGAAGTTTCCCAAAATGTGCATAATCCTTATCTTTTCTCCTGTACACACTGAAGCTTTCTTCTCTAATATAGTATCTGCAGATAGTATTTCTTTGTATAAAAACTCTCTGTGTTTTTAGGAGGCAGCTGTTGTAACTTACAGGGAGGATCTTAGGCACTAAAATTTAATCTTTATTATTTTTCCGGACTTTTGAAGTTCTCTAGTGAACTATCTCTAAGAAATCCGCTAAATTTGTCCCCATTTTGGCTGACAATTTCTTATTGTCTTCCAAAGGTTTTTCTCACTAAACTGATGTTGATGATTGTCTAGATGCAAGCACATCAACACCCTCTTAGTGAGAAGTAATGCAAGTTTTACTCCCCATACATTTATTTTTTTAAATTTAATATTTTATTAACAGCTTTCTCTTCTTGAATTTTCTGAGAATGATGTGTTCTTGGCATGCCAGTGTCTCTGTTCAATCCATGATTTTTAGTGTCTAGAAGAGTAATGAATTAAAGATTCCAGGCTTGTCTTCCGAAAGACATTTTCCCTGGATTTATGGCTTATTACAACAATCTGTAACCCGCAAACACCCTCTTTTTGTCCTATGACTGCAGAGGTATTAATGGAGTGGGTGGTGGGTATCATAGGCTAGGGAAGTCTGTGCCTCCCCAAACTGCCTAATGTGGCCCCACTCACACTCCACCCCCAGACCTCCTCCTGTAGTTCCTGGCACTGTGCCCTGGCCCAGGCTGGGGCTGGGGCTGGCAGGCCCTGCCTCCCACAGGGGTTTGGGGTGGCTGGTGCTCGGGCTGTGCTGCCTGCCTGGCACTTGGACCATGCTGCCAGGCACTGTGGGGCTGGAGGCACTGCTGCCATGCTGCCTGGCCACCCAGCACACGGGGGCTGGGGTGCTGCTGCCACCTGGTGCTCCAGGGCTGGCCACCCATCACTCCGAAGCTGGGGTGCTGCTGCTGCCTGGTCCTCTGGGGCTGACTGCCCATCACTCCGGAGCTGGGGTGCTGCTGCTGCCTGGTGCTCTGGGGCTGGCTGCCCATCATTCCGGGGCTGGCCACTTGGCATACAGGGCTGCCTGCCTGGCATACTGGGGCTGGCCGCCTGGCACACCAGGGCTGGGGGCGCTGCCTGGCACTGGGGCACAAACTTATCTAAGATTATGTCTACACTGCACAGTCACTTATGTTGGTGTGTGGAGTACATATGCCCCTCAACTTCGGTATAAAAGTGTAGAAGGTGAGAAACTACACTTACAAACTAGTGTAGAAGGTGAGAAACTACCCCTGGGGTTTAGTTTCTACCCTCCCAGCTCTTCCTATCCCTGTTCTAATCTGACCCTTCCTGCAGGGTCCCACCACAGCTGGCTGCTTCAGCCTGGTGAGTCTTCCTCTGGAGAGGATTTAGTACTTTAAAGTGAAAAAGCCTTCCAGCCTGCCAGACCTATTAGCACAACATTGAAACTGTTAAATCCCCAGATATATGGTGTCAGTTTCTGAATTTTACTGACAAAAACAGTTGTGCATTACTGTAATATTTACTCAGAACATGTTAGTCTACAGGACCATAGTTTAAATTTTGATTTAAAAATATTTTATTAGTGTGTTGCTCAGTGTGTTGCAGTGTAGATGCAGTGTGCTTTTCATGGAGACATATAGCTACATATACTGTACACACCGCTGCTAGCATAGACAAGGCCTAAAATGTGATGCCTTCTCACTTCAGCTCTAGTGGCTAACAGGCTGATATCACAGATCTATCGGTGCTTGAATTGGGGTTGTTGGTGGTTGCGCTCTCCCTAACTCTGCCAACAAGCCAAGTTCCACCCATTCCAAAATTAGAAGCCACTTACAGTAGAGTGTTCAGATGTTCAAACAGAGTCAGGCATTACTCTCTTGCATTGATCCCAGCTCCTGGATCGATTCCAACAACATTACTAACAAGACATTCAGCCTCATGCTAGCTTTTAAGGAGAACTAGTATATTTAGGCCCGACATTTTGAATGTGACCAATAACCTTCCAGGTACAAAAATAAGCATACAACGTTTTGTGTGATTCAAAATCCAGATCTGGGCCTGACTTGCAAATCTTGGGCTTATCTGAGAAGAGACTCAATTGACTAATGTTGTACTGATCTATTTAATATGTGATGTAAAAGCACATAATGAAACATACCACAAAAGAAAATAAATGATCTACTTAGTAATGAAGAAAGGATTTTAGCTTTAGTTTTTTTATAAGCAACTTCTTTAAAAAAAAAACAGGTTTGTAAGAACAAACGTTAACCATTTGCATTTAAATGCAGTTTGTTTTTAATATAATTCCTACAGATTTGCCAGCATTTGGATTTCTTTCCCTTCTGAAAAAGACAATCATTATTCTGTGATTGATAGTACAAAGATTGTGTATATAATAATGGAGGAAAACCTCGCACATATGATTTTATTAAACTCTGTTGGAATACTGTGTTTGCTGCCACTGCTGCATTGTTATACAGCACAAACATTCAAATGCAGTCACAAATGTATTTTACAATGAAATGCAAACGTGTACTGCTCCAGCTGCCAATCTCTCAAAACTAGTTCTTATCTATTCAACTCCTTGGGCCAAATTCATACTCTCTTATGAATAGGGACTAGTTATTTTGACTTTACATACAAAATGCCATTGAAATCATTAGAGAGGGGTAGGATTTGATTTACATGGACCTTACTGGGAATCAAACCCTCTACACTTGGGTAGATGGTCCAAGACTGAATCAGATTTCAGGACACTTGTATAGGTCTCGACATCAGCAAGGATGGAGTTTACACTGCTTTCTGGGCTCTCAATGCTACATGGCAGCATGTGCGCTCTGCCAGTGCTGCCAAATGAAGATATAGGTGAAGATGTTTCTAATGTGAACACGAGTCCACTCAGATCTGAAATGCAACCACCATCTACTTTCACAAAAGCTATTGAACAGCTATTGGACGTGGAGTAGGTTAGAATCAAATGCCCTGTATTCTACGAATGACATTCTTCACTTTCATGCAATTTTGCAAGATCATAAAGCACTTACAAATGTTAATTATTTATCTCTGACCAGATCATTAAGATCATGCTGTATTATTCTCATTTATAGTGATGGGTAAACTAAGGCATACAGAGGTTTCATAGATTTTAAGGCCAAAACCAGGCCATTATGATCATCTAGGCTTTGCCTTCACTGCGTACTAACCACATGCTAAACCCTTAACACAGGACACAGTCATGCATCTACGTGCCTCTATCAGTGCCACATGGCAAGGCAGCCACCCTGCGCTAAGCTATAAAGCAAACGCTAGTTATCACAAGATTAATGCATGGAAAATATGCAGCTATGGGGTTTTCACATCAAAGAAATATCATGGTCCTCCTGTCATTTCCCATAAGCCCACTGAGCCTCCAGTTCTTTGTATTACCTTGTCATCATCCTGAGCTATCTGTGTTCTGACCAGAAATGGACTACCTTCATAGTCCTCTGCTGAGTTCCTTGGCCCCACCCTGTTTGCTTTGCTCCAGCTTCACCCACCTCAGGTGTTACATATGCACACAAACAGGGCCATCCTTAGGCATATGCGGCTGCGTAGGGCATCCAAAAATTTGGGGCACCCCTGGGGTTTAGTTTCTACCCTCCCAGCTCTTCCTATCCCTGTTCTAATCTGACCCTTCCTGCAGGGTCCCACCACAGCTGGCTGCTTCAGCCTGGTGAGTCTTCCTCTGGAGAGGATTTAGTACTTTAAAGTGAAAAAGCCTTCCAGCCTGCCAGACCTATTAGCACAACATTGAAACTGTTAAATCCCCAGATATATGGTGTCAGTTTCTGAATTTTACTGACAAAAACAGTTGTGCATTACTGTAATATTTACTCAGAACATGTTAGTCTACAGGACCATAGTTTAAATTTTGATTTAAAAATATTTTATTAGTGTGTTGCTCATGATAAAATCACATCTCTAAAAAATTCTTGCATAGATTTTTGGATGCACAATCTGAGTATTCATTGTTAGCCTTAAACCTTCAGACATATAGTTTTTAAAATAAATCCTTCAAAAGACCACCCTTATCTAAAATACACATGCGAGCCAGGGCTGCTGTTGGGCATATGGGCGCCAGTTTAATAATACTGCATAGGGCCCCATAAATCCTAAGGACAGTCCTGCACACAAACACTCCTGATCATGCTGTTCAAGATGGCAGACTAGCAGAGAAAAAAAAGTCTCTTGTCTCGTAGGTGCACACTAGGATAAAGCTTTACCAATCGGAGTAACAGAGGGCACACTGGATTGCCAATAATCACAGTTGGCACAGACGCCCCATTGATGAGTATAATGTTAGTGGGGAAGATTGAACCAGCTTGTCCATGTTGAAACAGGCCAGACTTCTGGAACACGCTGTCATGCTGTTTCCTGCTAATGCATCCAATGTAGGTGTCCATGAAAATGCTATGGTGGTTGTCATGGTACAATTCCCCACTCTGAACCTTAGCGTCCAAAAGATGGCGTACCAGCATGAATTCCTCTAAGCTTAATTACCAGCTTAGAAGCTGTAGCGCTGCCACCAACCAGGAATTCCAGTGCCTGGTACACTCTGGTCCCTCAAAACCTTGCCCGGGGACCCCCAAGACCCGGACCCTCTGGATCTTAACACAAGGAAAGTAAACCCTTTCCCTCACCGTTGCCTCTCCCAGGCTTCCCCTCCCTGGGTTACCCTGGAAGATCACTGTGATTCAAACTCCTTGAATCACAAAACAGAGAGGACAATTCACCTTCCTCCCTCCTTCTCTTTCCCCCTCCCAGACTCTTCCTGAGAGAAAGTAATCCTGGCACAGAGAAAAATCAGCCTCTCTCTCCCTCTTTCCTCCTTTCTCCCCAACAATTCCCTGGTGAATCCAGACCCAGTCCCCTGGGGTCTCACTAGAATAAAAAAAACAATTAGGTTCTTAAACAAGAAAAGCTTTTAATTACAGAAAGAAAAAACAGTAAAAATTATCTTTGTAAATTTAAAAAAAATGGAATAGGTACACGGTCTTTCAGCTATAGACACTGGGAACACCCTCCCAGCCTAAGTATACAAGTACAAATTAAAATCCTTTCAGCAAAATACCAATTTGAACTCCTTTCAGCCAAATACACATTTGAACTTCTTCCAACCAAATACACATTTGCAAATAAAGAAAACAACCATAAGCCTAACTCGCTTTATCTACCTCATACTCACTAGTCTGAACTTATAAGAGCCTGTATTGGAGAGAAACCTGGTTGCACATCTGATCCCTCTGAGCCCCCAGAGTAAACAACCAAATTCTAACAGCACACACAAAAACTTCCCTCCCTCAAGATTTGAAAGTATCCTGTCCCCTGATTGGTCCTTGGGTCAGATGACAGCCAGGCTTACTGAACTTGTTAACCCTTTACAGTCAAAGAGATATAAAGTACTTCTGTGCTATTAACGCTTACTTATTTGTTTACGACAGTGGTCCGTGAGGAAGTTCATAATAAAGAAGCAGTATCCTCTCATGTTGATATTTGCTTGCTTGAAATGGCAGGCATACGATAAGAATATGCATCCAATTCAACACACCTGCACCGTTCAGGAAGCCCATCCATTCAACCCTGTAATTATTTCAGAAATATTTCCAATGTTGACAAGCATGGGGAACAGCGGTGTTGATTATCTTGCAAACCTCCATAACCACTGAGCAAGCTGTAGATTTTCCAACTCCAAACTGATTGCCAACAGATCTGTAGCTATCTGGGGTTGCCAGTTTCCACAAAAGAAATACACTGCTGCACTGTTGTTGGGTCTCTCGTCTGGGTGCTCTTCTGCTCAAGTACCTGGGCAAGCTTCTCATGCCAAGCAGTCACACCATGTAAACTTTGCAAGAGTTTTGGATAAACTCTGGATTCTTTCTGTGTTATCTAATCATAATGTTTCTGATTTCTTAAAATATGTTTACAAGCTCACCCACAATCTGCCTTATCTTAATTAACATGATGAGATTCTGGTGTTTGCCAATATATCTATTTGCTGTGGTACAGCACCTTCGCTTTTATAGTGCTGGACTGAAAGCATTTATTGAAACTATAAACTACCATGTAATCTATCTGATTGTGCTAGTTAAACCACTGCAATGAATTCTGCTTGGTTTTTAATAAACATTGAGTAGTTTAATTGTCTTATCTTAATTGGCAAGACATATAGATGGCAAAGTCCAATTCCTCTTACTCAAAATATATTATTTTTAATGTAAACACTACATTTTTTATTTAACGAAATATTTATGGATAGGCCAATCTGTATTGTAAAATAATGTGTTATTAACTTTAATAAATATTGGTTAACTCTATGGAAGTTCTAACTTTTTATTTTTGTGATTATTTTGGATAGACTCACAACTGTCATCTATCAGGACAGAGACCAAATTGGGCTAGGTTGTATTTCTCTTCTACTTCTCCCCTATTCTTCCTGTCCCAATACTCTGCCAAATTCCATCTTTCCCAGGTACATTACTTTCCACTCACATCGCAGCTGGTGCCCCTCCTCACCCAGTCTGAAAACATCTTTGCTGATATTTGAACGTCAATCTCTCCTGACGTCATCCATGTTCACTTACTCTCACACACACACACTCTCATCCACATCTTTTTCTTTCGTTCTCTGTATTTGGATGGTGCCCATTGCCAGAGTCTCAGAGTACCTTGTTCTTCTTCCCAACCAGGCTTGATGAGGAGAAAAAGTCACATGTGTTTGGGAGGGGCAGAGGTTAGGTCTGCAGGAGAGATAATTTTACAGTGGATGGATCTTGTGGAAATCCCAGTAGTCTCCATTAGAATCTTCCACCTGATCTCTAGTGGTTTCTACAGGTCTGGGTTGGCATCCACTGGCCTTTCTTGGTTTCAGCTGGAAGACCAATAGTGCCAAGAAATGATTGATCTATAGACCCATTTCTTGATTCCCCAATCCAGTTGGCCAACTGAAATTAGTAAGAACTATTTGAAAAAACTGCTACTATCTGGAACTTCTTTGTAGGGAGTGGGTGGGGGGAGGGAGGAGGAATCAATATGGCAAATAAGGACCTGATGGGATGGTTACAGTATAGCTAATACACTGTAGAGTGATGGGGCAGATAACATGCAACCATGTTCCAGTCTGAACTGCAAGACTTTGCCTTGCCAGTCAGAGATAGGCTAAGTGCCTGTTTTTAGAGGCTAAGGGTTTTCATTTATCAGTGTATAGCCATGTGTGTTTGATGGTAAAACATGTCTGGGGAATCTTGTTCAGTTTGTGGAGGCTGACCACTTGACAACTAAAATCCTACACTGGCACATACAGTAAAGCATCAGACCTTAGATTTTCAGGAGTAGGAAGGTCCATTAGTTCCTGGTCTTTCAATGTGTTTTAAAATATAGAGGCTAAATTCTGTGGCATCCGTTCAGCAGGTGCACCACATAGGCTCAGCCCTGGAACAGAGGCAAACGAGGCTTTAAACCACCTTTGTGCCCTCCTGACTCTGGGCTACTGAAGGGGTCAAAACAGTCTCTGATGTAGTTTAGCATCCTGGGAAGCTGCTCGAAGCTATGGCAATGTGCCCTGTGCTGTATATGCTTTGTGACATAAGCCATAATGGCTCCAGCTCTATGTGCTATGTCTATACTCCCTCCTGCTGCTGGACCTGTCCCTGGCATGACCCCTATACTGGGGCTTGCAGTGTGGCATCATAGCACTGCTTCTTCCCAACACAGTGCCTCCTTGCAGGCTGTTGAAGGCTCGTATATGACAAGCTGAAAACAACATCAACAAGATTGAACAATAAACAACCGTGAAGTAGGACATAGGTCACATTTCATTTATAACTAAATTGCCTTTCCACAGGAAACCAAACACTTCTACTTTTCAGGAAATTCCATTGCACCTACTTAGTGACTCTCCATGTTTCTGCCACCTGAGATCAGTTTTCGGAGAACCATTTTTTTCTAGTATCGATGGAATCAAGTGGGTGGAGCAGTTAACATTAACAGAAACATTTATGTCAGTGTTTCTCAAACTGGGGTCACCGCTTGTGTAGGAAAAGCCCCTGGAGGGCCGAGACAGTTTGTTTACCTGCCCCGTCCGCAGGTCCGGCCAACCGCGGCTCCTACTGGCCGCTGCAGGCCAATGGGAGCTGCTGGAAGCGGCAGCCAGTATGTCCCTCATCCCGCGCTGCTTCCAGCAGCCCCCATTGGCCCGGAACAGCGAACTGCGGCCAGTGGGAGCTATGATCAGCCACATGGGGCAGGTAAACAAACTGGCCTGGCCCTTTCCTACACAAACGGCAACACTGATTTATGTTGTACGTGTTAAACCAAAACCAATCTGGATTGCACATATCGGTATCCTTCTGTTAGGGCTCAACGTGAACCACTCTATTTGCTTTTTGTTCAGCAATTAGTGAAGTACACTTCTTAATCATTGTTGCACTGAAGGCTTTGCAAAAGGGCCAAATACTTTATTTTATTTTGCATAATACATTGTATGTATAGAATTTTAATTGTCCTGTACAATTCTGTCTAAAGATATCCGTTTCTCCAGTTTGGAAAAATGGCCCATTCTTATGGATACCTTTCAGCATCCAGGAGAAATATTCTTGTTGTACAGATCGTTTTTCCACTGAAGATGCTTTTGAAGGGCTTCAGAGGCAGTAATCAGTCATTGGCACCTTTGTACAGAGTACACTTACCAGTTTACTGTCCTCTAAATAGGTAGAAACAATGACTGGGCAGCATCATAAATTTTTGGGTTTGCTGTACTTGCAAATAATAATATTAACTTCATTTAACTCCAGTGTTACTTTCAATCATACAATGCTTTAAAAGCTATTTTGTGAATAGCTGGTAAAAGAGTTGGATCTGACGACCATAATTTTTCAGTTATGACCAAAATGCAAGTACTGATTTAAGGTATTTTAAAAGAACATATGTAAAGGAGATAAACCATGTTTTCTGCTTTTCTTTGTCACTATGTGATGTAAAAGTGGTTTGAGAAGATGATGGGATTTTTCCTCTGTTTTTTCTGTGTATTTTTCACTTCAGAAATATCAGGGATTTCAAGTCTCATCCTTCCTGATTTTTTGATGGTAAACTCTTTGGCGGACTTGGAAAGGGCATTTTCAGACTTTTTAACGCTTAACTGAAGGAGGTGGGAGTGTTGAATCCTTAGAAAAGAGAGGTCCTATGTATTTGGTTACCCTATTTAACAAAACACAAACACAATTCAATCACTTCAGCTCTCAGTTAATCAAGTTTCTCTTCCTTGGTGCATACTATGTCAGAAACTTGCTACTTCTATACTCTTCCTTGGATTCTTCCAGGGCAGAAAAAGCCTGAAATTCTAATGTGAAAAAAAAAGCAAACATCGCTCTTTTAAAAAGCACTACCACCTTTCAGGCCTTTTTAATATATCATAAGAAAGCAAGAAAGGCACAAAGTGAAATATTTCCCTGTTGCTGATGGCCTTTAAATGTCATTATTTTATACAGGCCTAGTTTGTCCCTGACCTTGAATGAATGCGTGGGGTTGAGGGAAGAGAATGAAGGGCTGAGGACAGCCTCAGTCTGTGTTTTACAGATGCAGGGATGGCTCCCACCTGATGCTGCCCCGGACCACAAAGTAAAAAATTGTGTTAACTCAATTTAAATGATTATGTTGTGTTCTGAAACAGGCTATTTGAGTGTTATGTTTCTGTGCTGTGTCTTCTGCATGTATTGTGCAATTTAGTTTTATTTTTTAATGACCTTTTTGTAGAAATTTTATCTTGAATTTTGCCATTTGTTGCTGTGATCAGATCAAAGGCCCACACTAGTCAGTGTGAGTCTTGCCTGCCTGTAAAGTGTGGGATCACTGTCCATTGAGTAAATTGCACTCTCTGCTCTCAGATTTTCTCACAGTCAAAGGATCATATCTTGATCTTAATGCCTAGCCCTAGTAAATGGATTTGTCATAGCACGGGATTCCTTATGACAAGGATGGAGAATTTGGAAAAGTCACAGCTGAGATTTACTCTAGTTCCATTACTTATCAAAAGGTATGTGCCTTCATACAGAGGATCAAGGGTTTGTACTTATCTCAAAGAAAGAGGAGACAGTTAATAGGAACAATTCAGCCAGAGGTGGGTGTAGGATCTGGGATATGGGCAGTCTGACCTAGCGGTTGGAGCAGGAGTCCGGTGCCAGGCTGGGTCAGACACCAGCAGATGAGAGTCTGAGGCCATGGCTACACTAGAGAGTTGCAGCGCTGGTGAGGGGATTACAGCGCTGCAACTTAGGATGTGGCCACACTTGCAAAGCACGGCCAGCGCTGCAACTCCGTGGTTGCAGCGCTGGCTGTACACCCGGTCGAGCCTCGGGTGTAGCGATTCCAGCGCTCGTGATCCAGCGCTGGTCAGCAAGTGTGGACCCCACCAGCACTTTTATTGACCTCCGGGGTATAAGGAGGTATCCCAGCATACCTTTTAAGCCTCTCTGGTAATCCTGCACACTCCACTGCCCTGAGCTCAGCTGACCCCACCTTTAAATGCCCAGGGAATTTTAAAAATCCCCTTCCTGTTTGCTCAGCCAGGTGTGGAGTGCAATCAATCAATCAATCAATCAATCAGCGACCATGCCTCCATGCCCCAGATGAGCCCCAGCATGGAACAGTTCCGAGCTGCAGGACCTCATCAGTGTTTGGGGTGAGGAAGCTGTGCAAGCACAGCTGCGCTTCAGCCGGAGAAATTATGATACCTATGGGCAGATATCACTGTCCTTGCTGATAAGGGGCCATGAACGGGACACGTTGCGGTGCAGGGTAAAAATTAAGGAGCTGCACAGTGCTTACTGCAAAGCCCGTGAGGGAAATCACCGCTCAGGAGCTGCCCCCACGACCTGCCGTTTTTACAAGGAGCTGGATGCCATACTTGAGTGTGACCCCACTGCCAATCCTAGGAGCACGATGGAGCGTTCAGAGCAGAGAGAAGTGGGGGAGGGTGTAGAGGAAGCCCAGAGTGAGGCTACTGGGGTGGAGGGAGACACCCTGGAGTCCCAGGAGGCATGCAGCCAGGAGCTCTTCTCAAGCCAGGAGGAGGCTAGCCAGTCGCAGCAACTGGAAGTTGCTGGTGAGAGTGCTCGGGGTAAGCAGATTTTTATGTTTTGGGAGAGGACGGTTTGGGTTATGGCTGCCTGCATGCATGCCTAAACATGGAATAGCCCACTGATTTGCTCTATCACGTCTCTGTAATCGGCCTCGGTAATCTCTTGAAAAGTTGCAGCCAGAGAGTGGGCAATGTGCTTTCGCAAGTTTATAGGGAGAGCCACCGTGGTCCTTGTCCCGATCAGGCTAACTCATCCGATCCACTGTGCAGCGAGGGGTGGGGGTACCATGGCTGCACACAGGCAAGCTGCATAGGGGCCAGGGCGGAATCCACATTGCTGTAGAAGACCCTCCCTCTCTTCCCAGGTAACATGCAGCAGTGATATATCTGGCAGTAGGAAACCCTGTTGAGAATTTAGGGATACTTCAGTGAAGGGCACCAGCTTCGCAGTCTCCCCACCCCCTTGCAGCAGGTAGCCAGCCCCGCGGTGCGTTCTGGTCTCCCCCCCCCTTGCAGCAGGTAGCCAGCCCCGCGGTGCATTCCGGTCTCCCCCCCACCCTTGCAGCAGGTAGCCAGCCCCGCGGTGCATTCCAGTCTCCCCAACCCCCTTCCAGCAGGTAGCCAGCCCCATGGTGCGTTCCGGTCTCCCGCCCCCCCTTCCAGCAGGTAGCCAGCCCCGCGGTGCGTTCCGGTCTCCCCAACCCCCTTGCAGCAGGTAGCCAGCCCCGCGGTGCGTTCCGGTCTCCCCATCCCCTTCCAGCAGGTAGCCAGCACCGCGGTGCATTCACCCCCCCCCCCGAGCAGGCCGGCAGTTCCATGGACCGCCCCCCCCCGCCAGCAGCTCACCAGCTTCATGTTCCCTACTGTCCCCTGTGCAGGCCACCAGCTACCTCCTCTACCCAGTGCAGATAAACCCCAGTGAGCCATCAGTCAGTTCCCCCTCTCAGGTGAAGTCGGGGCAGAAACACTCACCCCATTGCTCGCCATGCCTTCACTTCCCTGGCCTCTCTGTGTTATGTTAGGTATGTGGGAATGATGCTACAAAAAGTCTACAAACTCCTTCACTGTGTGATAATAAACAATGTAGCCTCTGTGTATTACATGTTTCTATCTATGTTTTTTTTAGTGACCTTGACTAATGCAGCCGGATCACCGGCCTCACGTCGCTTGCAGAACTTGAGAAAAAATCCGTGAAAATCGAAAGAAGAATTGATCAAAGCAGTTATGAATCACTACAACAGAGAAAGTAGGAAGACGCAGGAATGGAGAGAGAAAATGTATGAGTGGAGGCAAACACAAAGCAGGAGAAAGGAATTGGCTACCAAAAAACCCTCAAAGCACATGATAAGCCTCCTGGCTCACCAAACTGACTCTTTCGAGTCTCTCGTAGCCATGCAGGCAGATCTGTACCGTGGTAACCCACAACCCTCCCAAAGCTCTCTTTCTTGTTCCCCAGTATTTGCACAAAACACCTTTCTCCGGCAGCCAGTTTCTTATTACTCCCAGCTGCCCCCAGCACCTGTACGATCACCTACCAGCCCTGATAACTACAATCCTTACCCTGTGCACTCCACCCCCATTACTCTGCAGCATAGTAATCCTGAAGTGCAGCAGACATTGAACAGCAATCCAAACAGGACATATTCAAACCTCCGAATGTACAGTCCACCACCCTAACCCCCCTGGCCTTTTATGTACTGTACTTTGAATAAAGGATTTTATGGCTTTTACAATACTTTTTATTATTGCAGAAAGTGGTAAATACTGTACCTCAAGGTAGAAAGGAGCACAGCAAAGGAACCAAACATTGCTGTTGGCTCTTAGCATCAAATTGCTCCCTTAAGGCATCCCTAATCCTTGAAGCCTTTTCCTGGGCCTCTCTAGTAGCCCTGCTCTCTGGCTGTGCAAATTCATCCTCTAGGCGTCGAACCTCGGAGGTCCATTCCTCACTGAATCTTTCACCCTTCCCTTCACAAATATTATGGAGGGTACAGCACGTGGATATAACAGCGGAGATGCTGCTTTCCCCCAAATCTAGCTTCCCATAAAGACACCTCCAGCGGGCTTTCAAATGGCCAAAAGCACACTCCACAGTCATTCTGCACCGGCTCAGCCTGTAGTTGAACCAGTCCTTGCTCCTGTCAAGCTTCCCTGTATACAGTTTCATGAGCCAAGGCATTAAGGGGTAAGCGGGGTCTCCAAGGATCACAGTGGGCATTTCGACGTCCCCTACTGTGATCTTGCGGTCTGGGAAAAAAGTCCCGGCCCTCAGCTTCCTGAACAGGGCACTGTTCCGAAAGATGCGTGCATCATGCACCTTTCCGGGCCATCCTGAGTAAATGTCAGTGAAATGCCCACGGTGATCCACAAGCGCTTGCAGAACCACAGAGAAATACCCTTTGCGATTAATGTACTCTGATGCCAGGTGGGGTCGTGACAGAATAGGAATATGCGTCCCATCTATTGCCCCTCCACAGTTAGGGAAACCCATTTGTGCAAAGCCATCCACAATGTCCTGCACGTTCCCCAGAGTCACAGTTCTTCTTAGCAGGGTGAGATTAATGGCTGTGCAAACTTGCATCAGCACCATTCCAACGGTGGACTTTCCCACTCCAAACTGGTTCACCACCGATCGGTAGCTGTCTGGAGTTGCCAGCTTCCAGATTGCAATAGCCACCCGCTTCTCCACTGGCAGGGCAGCTCTCAATCTCGTGTCCCTGCGCCGCAGGGTAGGGGCGAGCTCAGCACACAGTCCCATGAAAGTGGCTTTTCTCATCCGAAAGTTCTGCAGCCACTGCTCGTCATCCCAGGCTTGCAGGACGATGTGATCCTACCACTCAGTGCTGGTTTCCCGAGCCCAAAGGCGCCATTCCACGGTGCTGAACACGTCTGTTACTGCCACAAGCAATTGAGTGTCTTGAGCGTCAGGCATTTCAATATCATCGTCTGACTCCTCACTGTCACTTTGCAGCTGAAGGAATAGCTCCACTGCCATGTGTGATGTGCTGGCAACATTCATCAGCCAGGTCCTCAGCAGCTCAGGCTCCATTTGTAACAGAAATCTCAGAAATCGCGCTGCAGACTCACAATGCCGCCAAACTGCTCGGAATGTGTAGCAAAGCACCACGGGGCGTTGGAACAGGAAGCGGAAAGACCCGCACACTTCCTTCCCCTTCCCACAAGCCACAGCACCAAAATGGGACGAGGTGCTCTGTGGGATAGCTGCCCACAATGCACCACTCCCAACAGCGCTGCAAGTGCTGCAAATGTGGCCACACTGCAGCGCTGGCCCTACACAGCTGTACGAACACAGCTCTAACTACCAGCGCTGCAGAACTGTAAGTGTAGCCATGGCCCTTCATACAGAGGATCAAGGGTTTGTACTTATCTCGAAGAAAGAGGAGACAGTTAATAGGAACAATTCAGCCAGAGGTGGGTGTAGGATCTGGGACATGGGCAGTCTGACCTAGCGGTTGGAGCAGGAGTCCGGTGCCAGGCTGGGTCAGACACCAGCAGATAAGAGTCTGAGACAGGCCAGAGGGCAAACCAGGAGTCAGGTGTCAGGAGGCAGGTAGGGTCAGGTTACCAGGAGATCAGAGTCAGCCAGTAAGAACAGGTAGCACAAGGGAAGCAGTCCTAAGCAAAGGGAACCCAGTTGCCTGGACAACTTCCTGTTCCTGTGCTTGATTTAAACAGAAGCTGGGAGCCCATCAGGACCCCCCAGCATTCCTCCAATCAGATTCTAGAATGGAAGTCCTCTTTCAGAATTCAACTTTTATTCTAGCAATGGTTAGCAGATTTCTGGACAGCAGGTTGGAACTTACTATCTCCTAAGAGCCTTGTGAACTAGCCTTCATGACCCATGGTTCCTGACACGTGGTCAGTAATGGAATTATGTGATTTTATGTTCTCTGAATTCTACCTGTGGGCCATTTTAAAAGAGCATGCAGCATTCATGTCATTTTGGTTTAGATTGTTCAGTGACACACACAAAATATTATTACATTTCAGCTTTCCAGCTCCAAATGCCACAGTTAGGGCCCAACTCTGTAGTTTTTAGTCAGGCAAAACTCCAGTTGACCTCATTAGAGCCTACACGGGTTATAGCTTGAATAAAAATTGTAGGATCAGGTTTTTATTAGTAGTCCATCAAATGTCACATTTCTCCAGTTAGATGAATCTCAAATGTTTATGCAATGATGAAATCACATGATTCTTAGTGATCTGATAAATTGATTTTACATAGCAATATGTGCAATAAGTGCATTTGTTTTTAAACAACCGTGGTTCATTCCAGTGTTAGAATAATATATTTCTTCCTCTCTTTTTTCTCCCTCTTTCATTGGTGACAAGAAAAGAGCACAGGTCAGCCACTCTTGTTTATTATGACATCCCACCTATACATGAAGGAACAGATTAAATATTTAGCATATTCATTGTCCTCTCTCTTCCTAAGGACTGTCAGAGGAAAATATTTTTTTTATTTGCATAAATTATATCGGTTAGGATTAAAATGTCAAATGCATGATTCTTCACTTGAAATGTATAGGTTCTGAAACTTGTTTTTGAATAATTGGATTGCTATTGCTGCGTTACTATGGAAATGAAAATTCTGGAATTGTATTTATAATACATGCCTTTAGTGAAGCCTTCACAAAGATTTCAGCTACATTCTGTTATTTAAATGAAAAATACATGCAACTTATTGATTTTAAATGACTTTACAAAATGACATTGCATTTATTTTTCCATGTTCTGGCTTTTTATATCTGTTTCCAAATGTTTTTCAAAATTTCCATATTTCATACTTAATTACTTAACGAAAACTATTTTTGAACAGCTTTGGACAAAAGCTTAGATTCAAGTTGGAAAATTTGTACTTTAAAATGGGGCTGGAAATCTTTTAAGAACAGGTTTTATGTTACCAAAAGTAATTAGAAAGTTCAGAGGATCTGAGGAATAAAAGGGTGAAAACAAAGGAATTAACTGAAATGATATAAACTTCAAAAATTAGTCATGGTTTTAGATAAGTAAATAATTGCCAGGGATAATCTATTCACCCAATTTCACCTATGTTTTTCTGTTCTCACTATAACTGAAAGCACATTGCAATTTCTTCTACATCACTTTATTTTAAAAATTGAGTGTTCAGATTATTTTAAAATTTTTATTAACTCTGGATTTATCTCAAGCAGTTCTCTCTGAGAATTTGCTATTCCAACTGAGTTGGTTAGCTATGACTGGTTAGTTACATCACACAGTTTTATTTCTGTTTGACTAGATAAGTGCACACATGCAAATTTAAATTTTGTTTCTCTAAAAACACAGACATATGACTTTGAATTTTGTTTTCCATGAACATTCAGTAAAATTGGATTGTATGAATGTTCATGGAAAACAAACCCACTACGTGTTTCTGGAGCATGGTGGAAGTGATTATTTTAAATTGGTTTTGCATCATTTGCCAGTTTTGGCCAAAGATCTTTACCAGCTGATGGCTGCTGGGCAACATAGGTGAGGTTGGTTGCTATTCTCAGTTTAGTTTTTGAATGGACAGATAGCATAACAGATATTCTACCACCACCTCTCTTTTTTTTTCTTTTTTGCAATCTTAAAAGAAAATCTATCTAGGTATTTATGTGGGCTCTGATCTGCTGTGTAAACCATGACACTGAGCTATGCAGAACCTGCAAATAAATAAATATTCTAACTTCATGAACTGAAAGGGTTTAACAATGCTTTGGGCATATTGTATGGCATAGCCTAACTGTGAACCTTACAAATAGGAGGTAGAGCCTTATTTTTCAAAGTAAAGCTGAGGGAGTAGAGAGGCAAGACATTTGAGATAGGGGAAAATTTGTCAGTGAATAATAAACTTGTGAAAAAAGCACTTTTGGGGTCACCAAACTTATTAGCAAATTCAGGGTGAATTTGGTGAATAGCTTTGACTGAAAAAAAAAAGATTTTCCCCTAGATTGCTTGCTATCTATCTATCTATCTATCTATCTATCTATCTATCTATCTAAACATATAAATAATATTACCATTTCATTCCCAATCTATGAATTGTGGTTAACGCCATCATTGTTTGTATACACTTAGTATATAAACAATTCACAGCCAACAAAGTGGTATGGTTTAAGATCTCTGACTAAGTTCACACTTTGTCCAATGTCATAGATGCATAACACCATTTAAACCTTGATGGAACAAGTTATGAAAGGGGCTGATTGTAGGCACATTTATCAGAATAATTGTGGACCAATGGGGCATACTACATAATGATTACAGTTCTCTCTTGGTATCATTCCAAGAAGCATCTGTCAACTGTTGGCAGACACTTTCAAAAACAAGATGCCCTTTGGATTTCATAACCAATGTACCACAGGCAATATGCTGCAAGAATAAAAACTTTACCTCCCAGGCTCTGTCTTCTGGTTTTATTACAACCCAATGTTACACCAGTGTTATAAGGGCAGTACTTAGGGGTCAATTAATGCATGTGCCATGTTTTGTCCACTGTCTGAACCTCCTGCTGCATGATTTTCTTAAGAATGACTATTGTCTTTAATGCCTTCTGGCACCAAATCTCACCCATTTGAGTCACTCTTTAAGGAGAACCATAAAATTCCTGTGAACTGCAGAAGAAAGACAAATTACTTTTGGAGAAATTAAAATGAGAGGGTCCAGCTCACTGGAACATGATGTTTTACGTGTTGGAAAGGTTGGCAGAATAGCAAAAAACTACTCATGAGAACAGAGGGGTGTGTACAATAGGCATAGGAGAAGGTGCTATTGAAACTTATTCAGTAGATGTTCGTGGAATACTTGCGTGTGATTTTGCAGCTTTCTCAACAAGCTATACACGATGCCATTGAAAATCCGTCTAGTATTAATGAACAAACCCCATTATATGTGTTCCAAGAAATGCACTGAAAATCTTAAAGACAAAACTTTGGGAACAGTGTAACGGGAGTGGGTGTTTTAGTTATGGAGTCTGATAATGACAAAATAATTCCATCATAAACCATAACAGTTTAAGCAATAATTTAGCCTTCAAGTATCCCTTTCTAACAGTTCCAATGTGGAAAAAAGGAGTCCAGGACGTGGTTGACTGAAAAAAAACAAAAAAAACCTAGAGCGCCTTTTCCACACATCACAGTATTTGGGGTGTAAGACTTGCTATTTGTTTTATGTCCCAAGGTTTTGCATATATTTCTAATAATACAATGAATCACTGAGACTGAGGCCTAGTCTACACTACGTGCTTAAACTGATTTTAGCAGCATTAAACCAATTTAACGCTGTACCCGTCCATACTATGAAGCGCTTTATATCGATATAAAGGGCTCTTTAAATCGATTTCTGTATTCATCCCCTACGAGAGGAGTAGCGCTAAAATCGGTATTACCATATCGGATTAGGGTTAGTGTGGCCGCAAATAGATGGTATTGGTCCGGGCGGTATCCCACAGTGCACCACTGTGACCGCTCTGGACAGCAATCTGAACTCGGATGCAGTGGCCAGGTAAACAGGAAAAGCCCCACGAAATTTTGATTTTCATTTCCTGTTTGCCCAGCATGGAGCTTTGATCAGCACGGGTGGCAATGCAGTCCCAAATCCAAAAAGAGCTCCTGCATGGACCGTACGGGAGATACTGGATCTGATCGCTGTATGGGGAAGCAAATCTGTTCTATCAGAGCTCTGTTACAGAAGACGAAATGCCAAAGCATTTGACAAAAATCTCCAGGCTACACAGTGCTGCGTGACAATCGTAACAGGAAGCCAGAGACTCAAATGGATGCTCATGGAGGAAGGGAGGGGGTACTGAGGACTCCAACTATCCCACAGTCCCCAGCAGTCTCCAAAAGTATTTGCATTCTTGGCTGAGCTCCCAATGCCTGTAGGTTCAGAAACATTGTCCACTGTGGTTCAGGGTATAGCTCGTCAATTTACTCCCTCCCCCCACCACGTGAAAGAAAAGGGAAAGAAATAGTTTCTTGACTTTTTTCAATGTCACCCTATGTCTACTGAATGCTAGTGGTAGATGCGATGCTGCAGCAGTGAAGAGCAATATCCGCTCTTCTCCCCGCCCCGGTGGCAGATGGTACAATATGACTCCTATCTGTCGTCACCATTAGCCCGTGCTTGATAACTGCTGAATACCCCTGGCTGGCCTCAGGGGCTCCTAGGTAAAAAATAGGAATGATTCCTGGTCATTCCCAGTAGATAGGACAGAACGGCTGGTAATCATCCTCATCATAGCAACTGGGGGCTGAGCTCCATCAGCCCCCTCCCTTTCCTGTGTAAAGAAAAGATTCTGTACTGCCTGGACTATCATAGCAGCGGCATGCTGGGCTCTTCTCCCCCGCACCACTTAATGTCCTGCCTGGACTGTCATAGCACAGGGAGGCTGCCTCCCCCTCATTTTATCTCACTAATAAGTCACTGTTTGTTATTCCTGCATTCTTTATAACTTCATGACACAAATGGGGGGACACTGCCATGGTAGCCCAAGAAGGTTGGGGGAGGAGAGAAACAACGGGTGGGGTTATTGCAGTGGCACCCCCCGTGAATGGCATGTAGTTCATCATTTCTGCGGGATCTGACACAGAGTGGCTGTGCTCTCTGATACACTGGTTCTCTAGTACACTTGCCCCATATTCTAGGAAGGACTGACTCTATTTTTAGAAACCATAAAGGAGGAATTGACTCGGGGAGTCATTCCCAGTTTTGCTTTTGCGCCCCCGGCCGATCTCAGCCAGGGGCCCCCATGATAGTAGCAGACAGCATAGAAGGACAGATAACTGTCATCTCATTGCCAAATTATACTGGCAGTAGAGGGTACAGAACAACTGGTAACCATCTCTGCTATCATGCAAAAGCAAATGAATGTTGCTGTGTAGCGCTGGAGTATCGCCTCTGTCCGCGGCATCCAGTACACATACGGTGACTGCAAAAAAAAAAAGCTGAACGGGCTCCATGGTTGCCGTGCTATGGCGTCAGCCAGGGCAATCCAGGGAAAAAGGGCACGAAATGATTGTCTGCCGTTGCTTTCCCAGAGGAAGGAATGACTGACGACATTTACCCAGAACCCCCCGCGACAATGATTTTTACCCCATCAGCCACTGGGCTCTCAACCGAGAATTCTAAGGGGCGGGGGAGACTGCGGGAACTATGGGATAGCTACAGAATAGCTACCCATAGTGCAATGCTCCGGAAATCGATGCTAGCCTCGGACCATGGACGCACACCGCCGAATTAATGTGCTTAGCGTGGCCGCGTGCACTCGACTTTACACAATCTGTTTTATAAAACTGGTTTATGTAAAATCAGAATTATCCCGTATTGTAGATGTACCCTGAACTAAATTATAATGAAACCACTTTCCTTTTTGTATGTTTGTAAAGTGGAATATCAATTTATTGCTCTATATCAATGTTTGGTAATAATAATGATAAAGTGGAAGGAACGCTGCTTAGTGGACTTCACTTAGAGGGCCCCGTCCTGCTAACAGCCTCTCATATATATCACACTCCACTTTTATTATACAGCCTGATCCTGCAAGGCATCAAATGGAGTTGAAGGTGCTCATCATTTAGTAGGATGCGCCATATAATGAGTTTTCACTAACCATAAGTGGCTTCTATTATACTATTCCTCAGCGAGACACAAAGGTGTTCAAAGTCATAGTGGTAGGGCATCCACTGTTGCATATCACAGAATCATAAATTTGTAGGACTGGAAGGGAGCTTGAGAGGTCTTCTAGTTCAGTCGCCTGTACTCAAGGCAGGACTACATATTATCTAGGCCACCCCTGACAGGTGTTTGTCTAACCTGCTCTTAGAAATCTCTAATGATGGAGATTTCACAACATCCCATTTAGAGATTAATAACAAAAATTTTGGTTATAAATTGGAGGCACATCAGTTGGAAGTAACAGAGGAGCAGAAGGACCTTGGAGTATTGGTTGATTACAGGATGACTATGAGCCGACAATGTGATATGGCCGTTAAAAAAGCCAATCAGGCAAGCTATTTGCAGCAAAGATAAGGAGGTGTTAGCACCGTTACACAAGGCACTGGTGAGACCTCATCTGGAATACTGTGTGCATTTCTGGTCTCCCATGTTTAAGAAAGATGAATTCAAACTGGAACAGGTACAGAGAGGGCTACTAGGATGATCCAAGGAATGGAAAACCTGTCTTATGAAAGGAGACTCAAAGAGCTTGGCTTGATTAGCCTAACCAAAAGAAGGCTGAGGGGAGAGATGATTGCTCTTTATAAATATATCAGAGGGATAAATATCAGGGAGGGAGAGGAATTATTTATGCTTAGTACCAATGTGGACACAAGAACACATAGATGTAAACAGGACACTAGGAAGTTTAGACTTGAAATTAGATGAATATTTCTAACCATTAGAGGAGTGAAATTCTGGAACAGCCTTCCAAGGGGAGTAGTGGTGGCAAAAGACATATCTGGCTTCAAGACTAAGCTTGATAAATTTATGGAGGGAATGGTATGATGGTATAGCCTAATTTTAGCAATTAATTGATCTTTGATTATTAGCAGGTAAATATGCCCAATGGTCTGTGATGGGATGTTAGATGTGGTGGGTTCTGAGTTACTACAGAGAATTTTTTCCTGGATGCTGGCTGGTGAGTCTTGTCCACATGTTCAGGGTTTAACTGATCGCCATATTTGGGGTCAGGAAGGAATTTTCCTCCAGGGCAGATTGGCAGAGGCCCTGGAGGTTTTTCGGCTTCCTCTGCAGTGTGGGGCATGGGTCACTTGATGGAGGATTCTCTGCACCTTGAGGTCTTTAAACCACGATTTGAGGACTTCAATAACTCAGACATAGATTAGGGATTTGTTACAGGAGTGGGTGGGTGAGATTCTGTGGCCTGCATTGTGCAGGAGGTCAGACTAGATGACCATAATGGTCTCTTCTGACCTTAAGTCTATGAATCTAAGCAATTTATTCCAGTGTTTAAGCACCCTTACAGTTGGGAAGTTTTTCCTAATGTCCAACCTAAATCACTCTTGCTGCAACTTAAGTCCATTGCTTCTTGTCCAATCCTCAGAGGTTAAGAAGAACAACTTTTCTCCCTCCTCCTTGTAACAACCTTTTATGTACTTGAACACTGTTATAATGTCCCCTCTCAGTCTTCTCTTCTCTAGACTAAACAAACCCAATTTTTTCAATATTCTTTTATAGATCATGATTTTTAGACTATTAATCATTTTTATTGTTCTTCTCTAGACTTTCTCCGATTTGTCCACATCTTACCTGGACACAATACTCCATCTGAGGCCTAATCATCGCAGAATAGAGTAGAGAAATTACTTCTTTTATCTTGCTTACAACACTCCTTCTAATACATCTCAAAATGATGTTTGCTTTTTTTACAACACTGTTACACTGTTTAATATTTAGCTTGTGATCCACTATGACTCCCAGATCCTTTTCTGCAGTACTCCTTCATAAGCAATCATTTCCCATTTTGTATATGTGTAACTGATTGTTCCTTCCTAAATGGAGTACTTTGCATTTGTCCTTATTGAATTTCATCTAATTTACTTCAGACCGCAAAGAATCCTGTGGCACCTTATAGACTAACAGACGTTTTGGAGCATATTCACCCACGAAAGCTCATGCTCCAAAATGTCTGTCAGTTTATAAGGTGCCACAGGATTCTTTGCTGCTTTTACAGATCCAGACTAACACAGCTACCCCTCTGATACCTTACGTCAGACCATTTCTCCAGTTTGTCGAGATTATTTTGAATTGTAATCCTATCCTCTAAAACACTTGCAAGCCCTCCTAGCTTTGTATCATCCTCAAACTTTATAAGTGTACTCTCTATGCCCTTATCTAAATCATGGATGAAGATATTGAACAGAATCAGACCCAGAACTGATCCCTGTGGGACCTCACTTAATATGCACTTCCACCTTGACTGTGAACCACTCATGATTACTCTCTGGTTATGGGTTTCCAACCAGTTATTCACTCACCTTATAGTAGCTCCGTCTTGAAGATTTATGGTGCATGCTGTCCTTCATGGATAGCTTGCTCTGTTGGCTGGTGGCCCTGCCTCCACTTACTATTTTTAAGAGTGCTTAAGGGCATCACTGTGCTAAGGGCTTTCCTACATGATGGGCTAATTTGTTTTATAGAGGTGTGATTTCTAAAGTGTACTAACGTATTGCTCATTAGTTGGTCTGTGTAGACCCAGGTTGTGTGCACTAAAGGTTCCCTACTGTGCATAAATGTAGTTTCAAACAGCACTATATGAAAGTGCACCAGCAAGGTCTGAATAGGCCAATGAATGTGTGACACTTTAGGTTGCTTTAGAAATCACACCCCTATAGAGCACATTACTCCACCATGTACAGAAGCCCGAAGTATAACTGTTTTGGGGTTTGTGTAGGAAGGGATGTTCTTACTGAAATGCATTTTATTTTTACCAAGTGACTATGATATCCATGGTCAGTACTCGCAAAGTTAAAAAGGAATGGAACTGAGAGGGACAAAAAAGAAGAAATCTACATATGAGATGGAGTTAGAAGCCTGAGAAAAATTATTACCAGCATCCTCTTCCTTTTCCATTAGATGATTGTGCTTGAAGTTGTGCAGAGTTCAAGTTCAGGACACTGGAATCTAGCCTTGGTTCTGTAATGTTTTGTGTTGACCACACCTCCACCAGTAGATGGCACTATATTCTTATCTTCATGTTAAGTTGTTGTCTTGTATGTGATTGATTTGGGCTGATGAAATTAAGCAGGAATTTCAGTCCTGCTTGTGTGTACTGGACTTGGTACTTACAGTGTCCCAAAGAAATCTCTGTGATTCTACATGCAAATATTACATGTCCTTCTGAAAAATAATGGGGAAAGAGGGAGACATGACAGGAGCTAACTCAAAAGTCTGTGGGGTTTGTTTTGTTTGGTTTTTGAAGGCCACCACCAGTTTTGATATTAGGAACTAGGATTTCAGAGGGGTGTAAGACTTTCTGCAGAATGGAGCTGTGCCTGTTTATTTGCTTGACTTATTTTTTAATAAAAAATTATGTATGTAGATGCTATAATGGGTTTACAAATCACTGCCATGTAAACTTCAGAAATAAAACAATAATCATTACAATGGTGAGCTAATCTTTTTTGTTTAGGGAAACATTATGAAGTTATGAACTTTGAAAAGGGCCCCAGTGAAAGCTCTGGAGATTGATGTTCCAGGCATCTGCTCACATCCATGTCCCTTGACCCTGACCTGAATGGACCCTCCTAAGAGAGAGGGAGGGTAGTTCCATATAAGTTAAGACTATTGATCCAGTGATAAAAACAAAACCAGGTGTGTCGATATCTGATTATATACCCTTTTTAATGTATTTATAGTACAGCTGTCAATAGAGCAGTTTAAATAAAAGTATAAGTTGCAGTAATCAGTGTAATTACTTCATATTGCAAATAATATGGATGGTCCTAGAGATCATTTGCAAAGAGCTTGTGACATTTCTCAGTATTAAAAAATGAGTTGGGTGCTATCTGTTTGTTATAACATAAGACCTTTGAGGCAGGGGTTATCATTTGTCTATGGTTTTTCACCATCCAGCATAATGGTGCCCCAAACCTTAATTAGGATCTTTGAATGCTGCAATTGTCTAAATTTTTACTACTATTCTAATAATAATAATATATGTGTCTGAAAACTGGATAGAGTGACCAGACAGCAAGTGTGAAAAATTGGGACAGGGGGTGGGGGATAAGAGGAGCCTATATAAGAAAAAGACTCAAAAATCGGGACTATCCCTATAAAATCGGGACATCTGGTCACCCTAAAACTGGAGAATGCCTACTGACATATTAAGTATATGGATCCTGTGCCACTGCAGGATTTGGCCAGTATTGCTATTTTGTTGTTTAGTTCTCCAGAAAAAACACTTCTGGGACCAAGACCAGATCCTTAGCTTGTATAATTCAGGATAGCTCCATTGATGTCAGCCCCTCCCACTCTCTCAGAGTTGGAAGACTAATTAGCTGAGATTATGATATATCTAATCAATTCTAGATTAACTATACTAAATCATGGCAGTCTAAATTAGCTTGGAGTGCATGGAGGAGTATGGGAATGCTTATGGCCAAAAGTAAGTAAAGTGGAAAACTAAACCTGTGCCAGTTTCTTTTTACTGGAAAAAATCACTGACATTTGAAAGGAGCAATTCAGTCAGAAACCAGTAAATGATGATATTTTTAATTTATAATCATGATGTGCATGTTCCCTAGATATGCTAATTTGATTTTGTCACTTAACTCTAACTGCAGTTACTCAAGGTGCTTAAATGATTACTAATATAAACAGTGGGTTTTTCATTAAGGTTGATCCCATATGTAGTTTCCTTGTACTCGCTCCTTCTCTACTGAAGATTGTGCCTGGGTCCGCAAGGGGTGTAAATCAGTGTCACTTTTGGGCTAAGAGGTTACATATACATTTCAGGAAGAGTTTAGTTTCTGATGCATCTATGCAACCGTATTTTGCCAGCAGCACAACTTGACCCCAGAAAATGGTCAGCATGCGGTAGTTCCCCAGCCGTCTCACACTGGGGTAGCTGGCCCAGTAGAGCCACCCCTTGATTCCGGTCCTCAACTTGCATCCAAATACAGTCATTATAAAGATGTCTTTGGGGGGAAGGAGGGGACAAACCAAACAGCCAGCTTGCCCCTGTTCAATCAAGCTACAGCCATGGGCATAATTTTCTGGAGCTTTCATGTGATCAGCCTTGGCTCACAGAATCCCTTCTGATGAGCAGGAAGCCATAAGTAAGGAACACCACTATGTTCAAAATTGGGAAATCTCCATAAAAGGGCATAAATATGTTCCTCCTGAGCCACTGAGGACTACAACCAAGTATGTCATGAATCCCTCTAGCAGGATATTTTGACTGCTATAAAACTCAGCACCTAGTCTCTCATGTCGCCTGGTGGCCTTGCGTATGGGACACAGTGCAGGCCTATGTGATCTTTTACAACATATGCACCTGCTCCAGAGTGACACACAAACTCAGTTACTTGATTGTGTGCACGTTCCCTATACCTGCACCACATGTCTACCTATGCTGTGCTGGACACAGGTATAATGCTACGTATACATGTATACCCATGTCCACACTGCCACTATTGTTACATAACGTTAGTGCTGCATTTCAGGGGAGGTATCCTAGAGTTCCATGAGTCACAGGGAAATGCTCGAGGAAGTGCTTTGCTGTGTGTTGTTGATACTGTCCACTGAATTCACACATTTGCCAATGGCACTTCCTGATCACGTCTCCCCCCTGCATCAAATTGAATAGAAAACATAGAACAATGGAATTATGATGTGGTTCTGCTCCTTCTCTTTATTGCAGAACAAATGTTTGTGGAGTAGGCTGTCAGCAAGATGCTGAATGGAATTTGGGGAGACCTTTCTGGCACATCAAAGACAGCTGACCTTGAGGGTCAATGACAATTTATTCAGCTCCCATGATACAGATATGATAAATGCTGGTATTGCCACCATGTGCCTGTGGGTGAACCATTGCTTTTGCTGCAGGAGAACAAGCAGGGGGTGAGGGTGGTGTAGGATCACATTGTTTTGAAAACCTGAGATGACCAGCAGTGGCTTCAGAACTTGCAAATGAAGAAACATACCTTAATATAGCTGTGTGAGGAACTTGCCCCAAACCTCCAGCACCAGAACCCGCTATTCAGAGAAGCCCTACTTGTGCAGAAGCGGGTGGCTATTTCCCTATGGCAGCTGGCATCATCAGACAGCTATCAATCCATTGCAAACTACTGTGGGGTTGGAAAGTCCACTGTCAGGATAATAGTTATGCAGGTTTACGAGGCTATTAACACTGAGATCTACCCACAAGTGGTTGACTTAAGAAAAGTTCTTGAAGTAATAGCTAGATTTGAGAGGCTGGTGTTTCCAAACAGTACAGGGAGTCATCAATGACATCCGTATCCCAATACTTTAGCTACCAAAATGGGCAAGTGTGTATGTGAACCAAAAAGGCTGCAAGGCAGATTCATGAATACAAACATGGAAAGGTTCATGGCATCACAGTGCTGAGAAGATTGGGAGTGTACTTGAAGGGGGAAGAAGGGAGTTTATTCCCCAGAAATGATATGGTTCTTTTCAGTATGTCTTTGTCAACTGTTGTTTGGGTGCATATCCACTCCTACCTTAGCTCATGAAACCAAACGTTGACATCAATGACACTGGAAAAAAGGAATTCAGTTACAAACTCCCTAGCTTCAAAACAGTTGTGGAGAGTGCATTTGAAAAGCTTAGATCTTGTTGATGCTGCCTACACACCCATCTGGATGCCAGTGTGGCAAACACTGTTCATATAAGCATCACCTGCTGCACATTCCATAACGCCTGTGAGCATGGAAGGGGATGCTTCCATCCCAACGGGGCTCAGGACAAACTCTGTACAAGCAGCTGGATCCAAACCAAGTTTCCAGTAGGTGAGGGAACTCAGGGATACCATTTGTTCACATATCTTGGCACAGCTGGGACACAGAGGATGATATCTGCCCGTGCCAAGGGATGCCTTCACAACTTTGTGCAGATGCTGGAAAAGCACAGGCATGTACATTGGCATACACTTGTGGGGCTACTTATTTTGTGAGAGTTTTGTTTCCCTGTAGCTGAAGACCTTTAGCTGTTCATTCCTGTGACAATTCACACATTATAGAAAATTATAACAGGGCACTTCCAGAGGGTTAACACCTTAGGGTTGGATTTGTGTTGCAGAGGTGGAGGCTGAATTGTAATGCAGTTATTGCACAATGCTTCTGTCTTTACTATTTGCACTTGTTTACACACCTTTGTTATTGGGAGCACTCAGTCTTTCTTAATGGCCTTAACAACATTTGTTTTGGGGTGGTGGTGCACTGATTCTTTTTTTTTTTAACTGTTTTTGTCAGTGGTGTTAATTGACAAAAGCAGCTGTTATGAAGCACTAATCCCTACCAAAGTTGAAACTGGGGAAAAGAGGCAATTTACTCACTGGGTAGTTGCAGATGCCTTTGTTGATATTTGAACTGTGTTTCATTTTTCTCTATGTGAACCAAACAATAAAATGTTTATTTACCATATTTTGTGTTCTGCTGCATATTTACAACTAGCAGTGCTTTCTGTAACCACATAACACTAATTGTACTTTCCTCATCCCTCCCATGTATCCTTGGCTCTTTAGAAATGTTTGACCTGAGATTGGGGGAGGGGAGGTACAGACAGAAAAGCACTTGCAGTATGATGGCACCAGAAAGTTATATCATTCCAATTTATGTGCTGTAAATCATGGGACCTAACCCTGAACCTAAAATATCTGCAGTTAATAATACTTAGGAAGGAGGGCCCACACACAAGTCAAGGAAACTGTAACATTTCTTAAAAGTACTATATGGAAAGTGTAAGTAAAACATTTTTAAAAAGAGATGGAACCCCTCTTTGCCCTCCCACTGACTAGGGAGGAAAATGATCACTTGATTATTGTTTGCTTGGTTCATTCCTTCAGACGTACCTGACATTGGACATTGTCAGAAGACAGAATACTGGGCCAGATTGACCATTGATCTGACCCACTATGACTGTTCTTATGTAATGAGGGGAAATTGTTCTTGGGGACAACTGGGGTCACCTCTTGTATGTGTTGTGGGGGCCAGGCACTTAATGGGGTTCAGGGACTCCTTCAGGCATATTGTTCCCCTCCTGGATGCTCAGGAGGAAGGGGTTCCAGATGTGAGTGGAGGGTGTGCTCCTGGGAGTCCTGCAGACTCCTCCTGGTCACTCGGAGGGGATTGGGTCCTCCAGCTCAGCAGCACCCTGGGTGGCAGCTAGAGCAGAAAAAGCTGGTAATTGTGGTTCACAGAGAGGTGCAGTGGCCATGGCAATAGACAGACTCCAAACATGTTTGGTCACCAGTTCTATCAACTTCTCCGTTAGAGAATGATCCTGTTCCATGTGCCATGCCTCCTACTCCATAAACCAGTTCATCAATGTCTCTTCCTGCTAAAAAGCCCGATACTCCCCTGCCCTGATGAACTCAAACTGTTTCTGATTCCTTCTGTCCACCCTTGCAACTCTTCCAAGGTCCAACTGGTTTCTCTCTTGGAAACCAGATAGTCCTGACAGTTCGAAGACAAGGATATATATATATGCTTTGGAAGACTTTGAGAAACCCTCTCCATGTCTCCCCTTTTCATTGTTCCAGGAATACAGTTGTTAGACTCTCCTCAGTTCTCAGATAACTTTTGCAGCCCATGGGGAAGGAGCAGAGGCTACTAATAGTAAGATACATGTACTGATATTTTAAAAAATTAAAATTTTCAGTGTCCCAAAGTGGGAGGTGGCGGGGTGTGTGTGTGTGTGTGTGGCAGATCCTTCAGGTACTAAGTTACCAGTTTGCAGTTTCTTCTTTAAAAGCTGGTCTACATTTGGAAAACGGTTGTTTTCAAGGTTCCAGAATAGAAAAGAGGTGGCTTTCCAGTCCAGTAGAAGAAATCCAGCAATGCCAGCAAGATGTTTCTGCTAACGTATTGATGCATGGAGGGGTCTGGTCATCTATGAAGGTGGACTAAGCAGATTTGCACTGCTGTTCAACCTCAAGACCCAGCTGGACTTTCTCCTCCATGCAGGGCCACCCGGGGGGGGGGGCAAGTGGGGCAATTTGCCCCAGGCCCGGCAGAGGCTCCCATGAGAGCTTTTGGGGCCCCTGGAGCAGGGTCCTTCACTCGCTCCTGGAGCCCTGGAAAACTGGGGGGCTGGGCCCCCAGAGCTTCTTCGTCTCCTGGTCTTTGCCGGTGGGGGGTCCTTCCGCTCTGGGGCAGAAGGACTCCCGCCACCGAATTACCGCCAAAGCGGGACCCGCCGCTGAAACGCAGCTGGGTCTTCAGCGGTAATTCTGCAGTGGGGGGTCCTTCCATTCTGGGACCCGCAGCTGAAGTGCCCTGAAGACACAGCTGCGATTTGGTGGTGGGCCCCACTTCGACGGTAATTCGGCGGCTGGGGGCCCCTGCTGTGGGTCTTCGGGGCACTTCAGCGGGGGGTCCCGGAGCGGAAGGACCCCACCACCACCGAATTACTGCTGAAGCAGGAGCACCCCGCCGCCGAAGACCCCAGGCCCCCGGAATCCTCTGGGCGGCCCTGCCTACATGAGAAATTTACTGAAATATGGTTACAGGACTCAGAAGCAATTTGACTGGGTATTGACTATATGCTCAGCTAGCTTATGGAACTTCTGTGCAACGGGAAATGCAAAGCATGAAAACTACCTGCCCCACTCCATCCCTGGCATCACCAAAAATCCTGCCCATGGGCCTGCCTAACAAAGATGATATGGACAAGGAAAGAAAGAGACACACCACAGTGTCAGATCAGCACCACAGGTCCCTCTCTTCTTAACACAAAAGGACACCACACTGTGTTTATCCATCTGTAAGACCAGATCCTTCTCTCACTTCCCTTTTTGCCACTCGTGTATCAATGATTAGTGCACAGAGGCCAGAAACCAAGGAGAGGGACAGTAAACATTTTGTAATTGCCCAAGGAAAAGACGGTTACTCACCTTTGTAACTGTTGTTCTTCGAGATGTGTTGCTCATATCCATTCCAGTTAGGTGTACGCGCCGCGCGTGCACATTCGTCGGAAAACTTTTACCCTAGCAACTCAGTGGGCCGGCAGGTCGCCCCCTAGAGTGGCGCCACCATGGCGCTCCATATATACTCCTGCCGGCCCACCCGCTCCTCAGTTCCTTCTTGCCGGCTACTCCGACAGTGGGGAAGGAGGGCGGGTGCGGAATGGATATGAGCAACACATCTCGAAGAACAACAGTTACAAAGGTGAGTAACCGTCTTTTCTTCTTCGAGTGATTGCTCATATCCATTCCAGTTAGGTGAATCCCAAGCCTTACAAAGGCGGTGGGGTCGGAGTGAAATGTGGCAGAATAAAACTGCCGAGCCAGAGGCTATAGCCTCTCTTGACTGCTGAACCAGGGCATACTGCGAAGCAAAGGTAAGGACCGAGGACCAATGGAGCTTCGCGACAGGTCTCGTGGGTAGAAACACGAGCCAGCAAGGCGGCAGATGAAGCCTGAGCCCTGGTAGAATGCACGGTGATGTGGCTTGGGGAAATATGAGCCAAATCAGAACAAGTGGGGATGTCCGCCATCACCCAAGATGAGATCCTCTGAGAGGAAAACAAGCAAGCCCTCCCTTTGGCCCGCTACCGGGGCAGAGCTGGGGCACCTTAGGAAATGATTCTGTCAGCACAACATAATGCGAGCACTCCACAGATGTCCAAGGAGTGCAACGGTTATGCCCATTGCGTTGAGCTGTGGGTAACATGAAAGGCCAAAACACCTTAGGGAGGAAAGCCGGGTGCGGTCACAACTGCACCTTGTCTTTGTGGAACCTTCGTAAGAGCTCTGATCTCAGAGACCCGTCTGGCCAAGACTAGGTTGAGGCCCCAGGGCGGGGCTGGGCGGCGCACCCGAGGGTGCAAGCGCTCCAAGCCCTTGAGGGACCTCGAACCCATAGAGCGTGGGACACTGAACGTCCATCTTAGCCTGCCGGAAGGTAGGGACGGCTGCTGAGAGTATCCTCAGCGATGATACCGCCAGATCCTGCCGCTGAAGGCCAGAGGCAGGCCAAATAGAGGGGATCGAGACCTCAGCAGGAGCAAGATCGAGCGTACTGCAGCTGTAAAGGAAACGCTTCCACCTGGCTCGGTACGTTGACCAGGTGGAAGGCTGCCTGTCACCCCAACTCAGGTACGCAGGAGCCACCGTGAGGCGAAGAGGCTGCAGGTCCGAGTGACGAAGCCTGTCATTGCCCTGAGTGATGAGGTCTGGGCTGACAGGCCGAGCAACGTGGTATGTCAGTGCTGCCTGGACCACTCTGGAGTGATCATGATGACGCACGCTCCGCCCCTGCGGAATTTGAGCAGGACGTAACGAACCAGTGGGAACAGCGGGAAGGCATAATGCAGTTGGCCGTTCCACGGTATCAGGAATGCGTCCAAGATCGATTCCGAGGAGAGACCTTGGAAGGAGCAGAACACCTGGCATTTCCTGCACTCGCGGTGAGCGAACAGGTCTGTGTGAGGAACCATTTCCACTTCCGGAAAGCGGGACGCCTCACATGGGGCAGAGTGATGACTCGTAAGACAGGAAAGACCTGCTGAGTCAAAGAGATAAGACGTTCCGAACGCCTGGGAGAAAGGACGTCGCCAGCTCCATCGAGCGGGCCATGCAAAAGACCCGGAAATGGATGGCCTCCTGACAAAAAAGGGGGGAGGACTATGTCCCCCCTGAATGCTTATGAAGCACCTGGCCATTGTGTTGGCTGTAAACACCGAGATACAACGGCCTCGCAGCTGCCGCTGGAACCCCTGGCATGCCAGGCGGACTACTCTGATTTTTGGGGCATTAATGAGGAATGCCAGCTCCCTAGAAGACCGAAGGCCTTAAGCTCGGAGGTGACCATGAGCACTCGAGCAGAGAGATGATGCGTCCGCCGTCAGGGGCAGTGAGGGCTGGGGCGGATGAAACCGCATCCTGTCCACACCAAGGAGGGGGTTAGCCACCACTCTAGGGAGCCTAAGGCGTTCGAGGGAACGGTGACTACCATGACCATTGGCTCCCTGTCCAAGCGGTACGCCGAGGTGGGCCGGGACTTGGAGAGGACGGAGGCAGAGCTTGGCGTGTTTGGTTACAAACTTGCGGGCAACCATGGACCCAGGAGACTGAGACAAGAACGAGCTGAGGTCGTTGGGAAAGCCTTCAGACCTCAGATGATTGATGCCATCGCCTAAAACCGCAGTTGCGATAAGCAGGCTCCGGCTAGGTAGGAGACCAAGATAGCCCCTAGGAAGCCCAACCTCTGCGTGGGAACCAGAGTGGATTGCTCTATAGTAATCATCAGGCCTTGATCTGTGAATAAGACCGTGACGATGCCCACGGCTGAGTGGGTTGTGTGTCAGAGTCTCCTCGGATAAGCGAATCGTCCCAATACGGAAAAACGCATATCCGACATAGCTACGGTAGGCGGCGACTATGGCCGTAAACCGGGAGTATTCACCGCTGGCTATAAAGCGGAGGCATCTCCCGTGCGGAGGGAAGATGGCATTGCGAAAGTACGCGTCCTTCCTATCCAGGGCGGCATAGTAGCCCCCAGGAGGCAAGGATGGAATAATGGTTCCCAGGGATACCATGCAGAACTTCAACCTTATCCCAAACCGGTTGAGTCCATGCAGGACCAGGGAGGTCTGAGACCTGTGTTCGAGTGGGGAACTAGGGCATAATGGGAGTAAAACCCCTAGCCCCTTTCGTCCGCTGAAGGGGGACAGGGCTGGAGCAATTTAAAGGTGGTACCTATGCTCCATCGTGCGCAGGACCCAGCGATCTAAAAGTAACTGGGGCCATGCCAGGAGAAAGCGGGATCAGGATCCCGTCCTGCGACTGGTACACCGCCCTCCGACGAACCTTGGAAGGTCCGTCTTTGGTCCCAGTGGTAATTGCGAGGGACCTCGACTGTGGCTTTTTAGGGGGCCTGACGTTTGTCTGCGACCACCTTGGCCTTGCCGTTTTCCAGAGTTCTGCCTCTGGCTAGGCACAGAGTATGGCGGCTGGGGCCATAAAGGCCTGCGTTTGGTCGCAAGCGTATACACGCTGAGACGCATTAGGACCCTATTGTCCAGCAGGCTTCGCAGTCTGGGGCTGTCTCTGCCGCGAAGATGCCTTTACCAACAAAGGGTAAATTCTTTCCCCCGTCCTCCAAGACGGCAGCGAACTCTAGGTGGGAGGTTCGAGGGAGAAACTCCTCCACCCAGGTGCTATAATTATCGCAGCTAAGCAAGGCTTGTTGCTTTGCTACCCAGAGGCGCAGGGCCCCTGCAGAGTACACCTTGCATTCGCCAAGGCTCTTTCTGCTTCGGGGCTGGCGCCCGCTGGCCATGATATCAGGATCGTGGTCCTGAGCATAAAATCTGCGCATATGGGATGACACGGATGCGTGTCCGGATGGCCATGGAGGTACTAAAAGAAGGCACGGGCCGAGTCTCTGACTCACTCGGACCTTGCCCAACTCGGCACCGGGGACCGGCATCGGGAGGCGTATCGGTACCTGGAACGAGATCCAGACCCGCAACCAGAACGGTGTCGGGAGGTCGACCGAGATCTCGAGGCTCGGAGAAGAGCTACAGGAGTCAAGGTACCTGCCCCGGTGCCAGATGTCGGAACGGTGCCGATAGCGGGTCGGCGAACGGGATACCGACCGGTGCAGCGAGTGTGACCAGTACCGAGGAAAACAGTACCGGGACTGTCAGTGGTGTCCGGCGTGCCGACAGGACTTGGAGTGTCTGCGGGACCGTGATCATGGACGGTGCCGCTCTGCTGTACTGACAGGGGACAGTCCCTTGAAGAGACTGTATTACCCGTACCGGCGGTGCCCGGGTCAGGCAGCACTGACTCTGTCATGGCACTGAGAGCCCTCGCCGTTGGTAACATCTCCGGCGTGCAGGGAACAGCAGGCTCAACCACAGTGCGTACTGGGGAGCTGTCAGGCACCGGATTCGACGGCCCTCGTGGGGCCGGGATCCACGGTACCGAGGTCATCAGAGCTTCGGTAGGTGCCGGTGCCGGGCGAACCGAGTTAGATAAGCTGTCTGGCTGCGGTGCCGTCAGCACTGAAGCAGCGGGAGTAATACGCTCAACCACGGCGCGTGCCGGGGAGCCGTCGGGCACCGGATTCGATAGCCCTTGTGGGACTGGAATCGACGGTGCCGATAGAAGCAGCCGGAACAGGAGCTCAACCACGGCGCGTGCCTGGGAGCCGTCAGGCACCGGATTCTACGGCCCTTGCGGGACCGGGATCGACGGTGCCGACGTCATCGGTGCCGCAGCAGGTGTCGGTGCCGGGCGATCCGACTTAGACTAGCTCTCTGACCGCGGTGCCGTTGGCACGGAAGCAGCCGGAGCATTAGCTCAACCACGGCGCGTGCCGGGGAGCCGTCAGGCACCGGATACTACGGCCCTTGCGGGACCGGGATCGACGGTGCCGACGTCATCGGTGCCGCAGCAGGTGTCGGTGCCGGGCGATCCGACGTAGACGAGCTCTCTGGCTGCGGTGCCGTTGGCACGGAAGCAGCAGGAGCAATACGCTCAACCACGGCGCGTGCCGGGGAGCCGTCAGGCACCGGATTCTACGGCCCGTGTGGGACCGGGATCGACGGTGCCGACGCCATCGGTGCCGCAGCAGGTGTCGGTGCCGGGCGATCCGACGTAGACGAGCCCTCTGGCTGCGGTGCCGCTGGCACGGAAGCAGCAGGAGCAATACGCTCAACCACGGCGCGTGCCGGGGAGCCGTCAGGCACCGGATTCTACGGCCCATGTGGGACCGGGATCGACGGTGCCGACGCCATCGGTGCCGCAGCAGGTGTCGGTGCCGGGCGATCCGACGTAGACGAGCCCTCTGGCTGCGGTGCCGCTGGCACGGAAGCAGCAGGAGCAATACGCTCAACCACGGCGCGTGCCGGGGAGCCGTCAGGCACCGGATTCTACGGCCCTTGTGGGACCGGGATCGACGGTGACGACGTCATCGGTGCCGTAGCAGGTGTCAGCGCCGGGCGATCCGACTAGACGAGCTCTCTGGCTGCGGTGCCGCTGGCACGGAAGCAGCAGGAGCAATACGCTCAACCACGGCGCGTGCCGGGGAGCCGTCAGGCACCGGATTCTACGGCCCTTATGGGACCGGGATCGACGGTGACGACGTCATCGGTGTCGTAGCAGGTGTCAGCGCCGGGCGATCCGAGTAGACGAGCTCTCTGGCTGCGGTGCCGCTGGCACGGAAGCAGCAGGAGCAATACGCTCAACCACGGCGCGTGCCGGGGAGCCGTCAGGCACCGGATTCTACGGCCCTCGTGGGACCGGGATCGACGGTGCCGACGTCGTCGGTGCCGGGCGAGCCATCTTAGACGAGCTGTCTAGCTGTGGTGCAGCTGGCACAGAAGCAGCAGGAGCAGTAAGCTCTACCACGGCGCGAGCCGGGGAGCTGCCAGGCAGCGGATTCCCTGGTCCTGGGGGACTGGAATCGACAGAGCCGAAGTCATCGGTGCCTCTGCAGGAGACGGTGCCGGATAACGCAACTGAGGCGAGCTCTCTGGCTGCGATGCAGGTGGCACGGAAGTAGCGGGAGCAGGGGGCTCAACCACGGCGCGTGCCGGGGAGCCGCCAGGCACCAGCAGGAATCGTAGACTCTCTCGACCTCGGAAGAAGGGAGCGGTGCCGAGTCGACATCGGTGCCGGCGACGGTCGGTGCCGAAAGGCCTTGGTGGTACCGGCGGGGTCCGGTGCCGAGGAGGCGCTTCTGCCCGCCGCTTGAACATCGCTCCGCGCCCAAGGTGGAGGGGCAAGTGAAAGTCCCGCACCTTTTTGTTCTCGGCTTAAAAGCCTTGCAAATGGGGCACTTATCTGTCAAGTGTGATTCCCTGAGGCACTTCAACAGGAGTCATGTAGATCTCTCTTCGGCCGCGGCTTCTGGCAAGCCGGGCCCCTTTTTAAAACCCGGTGAGCCATGCATGGCTCCGGCACTGGGCTCATGGAAGGGGCTACTTCCTGAACCCCGCTAACTAAACTAACCATACAAATATATATATAAAAGTGTTATAACTGCATAATTATATACGAGAAAACGAGTAGCTAGGGAAGTGGAGGTCAGCTAAGCCGCGCTCCACTGTTCCAACGACCGACACGGGCGGTAAGAAGGAACTGAGGAGCGGGTGGGCCGGCAGGAGTATATATGGAGCGCCATGGTGGCGCCACTCTAGGGGGCGACCTGCCGGCCCACTGAGTTGCTAGGGTAAAAGTTTTCCGACGAATGTGCACGCGCGGCGCGTACACCTAACTGGAATGGATATGAGCAATCACTCGAAGAAGAATAGACTGTTGTGAATAACTTTCCTCTGATAAACAAAGTGGTCCCTTCCCCTTCCGGAACCTAGCCCTGGGCCAAAGTCCATTTAACGCCCACCTGCTACAGCATCCCTGAAATTTCCCAGTACATATGAATATTCCTGATGCTCTGGGTGAAGTCATGGAGGATGGTGTAGTCCAACCTCACATTGATCAGCTCCCAGGTATGATTGGTGGGCCAGGTGGCTGCTCTAGGAGCAGGATCCATGTTAACTTGTACTAATCAAAAAAGCAGTGGAAAGCAGTTAAGGTGTGATTAGAGCAGCATGGTACTATGGGGGGGCAGGGACCTTTATAGGATGGGTAAGGGTCAGGAAGAAGAGGATTCAGTGCATTGTGGAACTGTGGGGTGGAGGACTATTGAAAATCAAGACATGGTACAAACTCTACACTGCACACTGGGATGGGTGTGGGCTATGCCACAGCTGAAGGCATGTTCTTACATCCACCCCTCACATGTGCTAGCTTACTCAGTCTTTACTTGCCTTCAGGCATGTGCTAATGGCATTTACTTGTGGACTGTGGGTGGGGGAGAGGTTCAATCTAATCCAAAATTGATTTTCTTTTCAGTGTGGATAAATGTAAAACAGCGATAATGATTGAAAATTGGCTTCTATGTCATATGAAAAAATGTTAACATCTGGTGACTCCCATCCAAGTCTAATTGAGCACTAGTCTTTCAGTTTATTTGGAGTCCTTTCTATTATCTAATAATCTTACTTCAATAATTCATATTAAATCTAGCTCGTAATGACAGATTTTTAATCTAAGATTAGGCTAGCTTCCTTGTTTGATGTAATGTCTCCATCTGTATAGCCAACTTCCATGTCACTGCAAATTCTTTTAGGAACATAACTTGCCATAGATTGCTGTGGGAACAGTGTATTCAAACCAGATAAAGTATAAAATCCTTTTAGATGGAGGATAATTCAAAATTCAAAAGGACATTTAAAAGAGATAAGAGAGAAAATTATTGTAGGAACAAGTTTTTAAGTATTTTCCAGGCCTCTAATGGCCTGAATAAATTATAACTCATCATAAAAAATAAGATTCTATTTCACAGTTTCTCATTTCTTTTCTTTTTTTGGACTTTGGCCAGCTAAAAAGACACTACAGCATCTAGCCCGGCAGGTCTAATTTTAGGCTCATTAGCTTTGTTTCTCTTTACAGGCAGGCAAATTCATATCACAACGTTTTCTGTCCTCTGCCTGCCTGCTTCATTCTTGAGAGCTGGCAGAGGTTTGGTGGAAAATATAGATGTATGTATAAATGACAGTTACCCACTGCTCCTCCAAAACTAGGCTTCCATAGTTCTTTTGTAGCTTTTCAGAGTCTCTCTCCTGAAGACTACAACGGCTGTCAGCCGTTAGATAGTGCAGGCTCAGCATGAAAGGAGAAGAAAGTGGCAACAAAATTTCAGGGCTAGATGAGGGTCTGACATATGACTTGCAGAGTACCAGAAATATACAGGGAGCTTGGTCTAAACAGTTATAAAGTTTAGGGAATAAAAAAATAAAAGGATATTTTATAGAGTTCTGGTTTTATGAGGCTCGGCTGCTTGTTTGCCAAACATAATGGACTCACACTCATCCATTTTTGGAGGAAAAACACCCCCCAAACACACTGTGAGCTTCAAATGAGATTATTTTTTCTATTGTTTGTAAAAGGCATCATCATACAGAACTGCAGCTTTAAAAACATCTAGCCTCCTTACAGAATGTCACAGTGCTCTTGGTTAGTTCTTAAGAAAGAGATCAAAGTAAGATTTTCAGGTCTTGATGTTCCTGTTCACACTGTGTTCTTTCTGTTCTGTCTGCACAACACTGAACAGAACTCAATATGCCAAGCAAGTGACAAGAGAACACATTTGTCACTACTTTGTTCTTTTATAAACCCATGAGTGCACTCCAAAGGAGTAATGTGAAAAAAGTGTTCACTGGTTATAGATTTAGAAAAGATGATTTTCTTTAGTGGACCAGATTCTACCTTCATTTAAACCTGTATAACCCAAACTAATCCACTGTGCCAGATGCTGATGTGAATTGGCATATTTCCATTGGCTTCAATGGAGCTACATTCATTTAGACCAACCAAGGATCCGTGTCATTCTATTTTAATATATTATCTGCCAGATTACTTTAGTCTCCTTTTTTTATAATATTTGGTGCAACTCAAAATAGTATTCTTGCTATGTTACAACCTGACTGATCCATAATTAAGAATGCATGTCAAAATGCTTTTTAAGCTACTGGGCTAACTAAATGACTTTTAAAGCTAACATGGTTGTCATTATTAATGAAAGACTAAATACCAGTTTTTTCTAGGGATTTAATGTATGCAATTTGTTCTCTTTTTAAAATGTTATATTCCAAATAGGGACACATACAGGCATCACATGAACAAGATACACTCCTGCAATCTGAATAGAACCCTAAGCAAGATGCACAGAGAAGGAGAATAACAGAATATTTTTATGTGACAACTGATATAATAGCAGAAAAGTAATTGCCTCCAAGTTTACAAGGTAATAAATGTTTCCCAGTGGCTGATGAACATCAAAGCCATCGACATTACAGGCAGAAAAGCTGAGTGTACTTACTAGACCCTTGAACTCTAGTGCAGAGTCTATCAGAAAGCAATAATGGTTTAAAGTGTGATTGCTTTTTTAACTTATATTTTATTAAAATTTATAGTATCCTTACATGGATCCAATCATACATAAAACAGAATGCTATAATCAGCACTCACAACGCAGATACAATGCAACCTAAGGAGATCCTACAGTTAAACCAAATCTGATGAGCAAACCCAGCTAAGATTTACACTGTCCATATCTGACAGCAAGTCTACACTCAAAATGCTGCATCAGCACAGTTGCATTGATGCAGCTGTATCACTGTAGCACTTTAATGAAGACACTCTACGTCAATGGGAGAACACTCTCCCATCGGCATAGTTAATCCACCTCTCCAAGTGGATTTTTCACAGCCCTGAGAGACATGGTTATACTGATGAAGATCTGAAATAGCCCAAGAGAAGGAGTAACTCCTTAGAAAAGTCAAAAGTGACAAGAGAAAGGTAACAAAGTGGAGGTGGGGAAGGGGGGGAGGGGAGAGAAGGGGAAGAAAAGACGCCTAAATGTTTAGAACCTGAGTTGTGTGAAGAATTGAGTCCATACTGAACTCTGCTATGAATATCTCCCATGCACATAGTTATCTAGCACACAGACATAATGTTGAAGGAATGTTCCAGAAATACCATAGTTAAAGAGTTAAGAAGCAACATGAAAGGGTACTTCATTTTGAAGTGAACAATGACCTCTATCTCCACAGTAGCTTTTATTTGGCAATGCCATCATATTTTATATTTAATTAAGCCCAGATCCTCAGATGTATGTAGGTGCCAAACTCCCATCAAAATCAATACATTTGTTTCTCTTTCACTATTAAAGATTCCATTAAGTTTCAGAAACCATATGCATTCAGCACAAATGAAATACAGTTATCTCCAGGGGGGACTAGGTAGATGACTAATTCAAAGTTTTCTTTTCAAAAGTAGGAATGGAAGAAATGTTCTTCAAGGGCTCTGTGGTAAACCCCTAGTCTTATTAAATATGCCATGGGGTATTTAATGGCCAAACACAACATCACTTTTTAAGGTCTGATATATACAACCCACATTTAGCAAAGCAGATGGTACTCACTTTATCTAACAAAATTATAAAGGGTTGAGTCAATCTCACTGACAGCTGAACCTGTGAGATCAGGCAGTTTAGGTATTGTCAAGCTATAGTTAAGAGCACTAAACTGATCCTTTGGCACCAGAATATGTCACCCTTATTTGCCTTACCATCTATTTCAATGGAAACACTCACAAATAAAGTACTGCACAACTAAGGCAGGCAGAATCTGACCCTTGATTACCTATATTGTGTAAATACCATTTCAGTCTGCTCATTTAAGCCACCAGCTATAATCACCTTGTCAGTAGAAAATATTCATATTGAATGTAAAAGCAGCAAAGAATCCTGTGGCACCTTATAGACTAACAGACATTTTGGAGCATGAACTTTCGTGGGTGAATACCCCACTTCGTCAGA
This sequence comes from Gopherus evgoodei, assembly GCF_007399415.2. Lineage (NCBI taxonomy): Eukaryota > Metazoa > Chordata > Testudines > Testudinidae > Gopherus > Gopherus evgoodei. The sequence continues at coordinate 329,543,481 of NC_044322.1, read as the reverse complement.
TGCATATTGAATGTGTTCTTTGTGAAAAAAACATTTGAGTGGAAACTTAGTGTCATTTAAATAAATGGCAAAACGTCCATTGACTTCAATGGGTCGAGGATTTACTCCATTCTTACTAAATATATTGTTATATTTATTACATAAATTAAAATCAGTTAATCCATTACAAATCACAGTACATGGGTAGTATGAGAACAGGTTAGATAATTGTAACATTATGAATAATAGCCAACATAAATTAAATACAGAAATCAGATTAATCAAATAGTAAGTAATTATACACTGCAAGTTGCAGAGAATGACAGAGAAGGTGAGCAGCACATGAGACAAAGACCCACCATTAGCCTGAAACTCTTATTGGTGTGCCCAGAAAAATGAGATAATTATAGAGAACTCTCAAAAATGCTATTAAGAAACCTAAATTACAATAATTAACCCTTCCCCAACCAATATTATAAAACAAGGGATATATTTAAAAGCAAAACAGATATTCCCAAATATTTCCTCCTTCAGGAGCACATATTTCTGTGTGCAGTGTGTATCAAGAGGCCCATAAAAAACCAGAAGTTTTAAATTAAAACCATAAACTCACTCCAAAAATGTCACCTGAAAAGTCCAAAAGATTATTTCAGCAGTGAACTCCATACCCAATTCACATGTTAAAAATATCCAATAGAAACATCTTGACTGTGAGACCCATTAGATTTTCCACTGTTGTAAAATATGGTTCAGTACAACCATCAACAGGGTCCCTCAATAAAATTAATCCCTTCTCCTTCAGCACATCTGCCCTTCCCCCCCCCCCCCGCCCACTTGCATGACAAATCTTGTCCTCTTTTTGAGTTCTAAATATGTATGACTACAGTTTACTGAAACTCTGACTCATGGGGAAAAAATGTGCTAAGCTTGTGGATTCTACATGTAACCCTTCTGCCCCTCTGAGTTGGCAGCAACAAGGGCCGGGTTCAGTATCCAGGGGTTCCATTTCAGTAACACAATGCATAACCAGCTCGAGCCCCCACCCAGTGACCTGGGACACTTACATACCACACCCCCTGGGTGCCTCTAGGAGGCAATACTTCCCCTCTCACAAGCACAGAGTCTGAGTGTAGCAAAATCTTTTTAATAAAGGAAGGAATCAATGTGGCATCCCATTGGAGAAACACCACAAACAGTGTTATAACACAAACCATAAACAAAAACCCACCTCCAAGTACGTTTGGCAATGTCCTTTTTCCCCTTAGGGTCTTAAGTCCAATCACCCCAAAGTCCAACAACCCAAAAGTCTCTGGTCAGTGCCACCCCAGAGTTCGAGAGTTTATCTGTAGAGGTCCCTTCCCCCAGCCTGGGTAGAAAGGGGCACCTTACGTGGTCCGGGGCCAACTGCCCTGCTTCTCCGTGGGTTCTGCTTCCGCCTTCTCCACGAACTGCTCCGCTTTACCAGCCGCCCCATTCTGCTCCTCCAGCCGTCCTCACAAACTGCTCCGCTCCACCAGCTGCTCTACTCCATGAGCTGCTCCAGTTCTCCCTGCAAACTGCTCGGCTCCGCTCGCTCTGTGGGCCGCTCCACCTGTCCCACAGCTACTCTGCTCTGCCAGCCACTCCACTCCACCAGCTGTCCTGTGATCCGCTCCAGCCATCCCCACAAACTGCTCCACTCTGCCAGCTGCTCTGTTCCACAGTATAGCTTCAGGCTCCCCCACTAGCTAGCACAGTACTCAGTGCTCTCAGCTCAGTAATTTCAGCTCTTTAGTGATTTCAACTCTTAGTGATCTCAGCTCTTAGTAGGGGAGCCCCAGTGCTAGTGCACCATTAGCCCAAAGTGAGTTCAGCTCAGTAACCTGTATCTAGATTCTTGAGGGAATAAAAAAATCAATTCTGACATTCCACAGCGGAGAGAGGAGGGGAGTGGAACTGGTGCTTCTGGCTCCACAAGGAGACTGCACCACCAGGCACAGATACCTGTCCCCCGCCTCTCTCAATTCACTGGGTTTGGAACCCATGTCCCTTGTCTAGCAAGTACCACCCAACTGAGGTTGAGTCATTTCTGTCACAAAGCAGTCCCACAGCTCGGCAGCCTGGGATGGGGTAGGAGTGCCTATGCAAATACACTCTCTGAAATTCTTTCCACCAGATTGTCAGGGTAGAGCTCATCCTGACTCTGCTTACATACACATCAGCCATTGAAAATGAATAGAGATTGATACTGAGGTAGCATGGGACCGCTGAAATGCAGCTTTTGGGATAAAAAGGCTTTCACTTCTAAATTGTCAGTTAAAATTCAGACCAGGTAAGTAATGAATGAATATTGTTTACCATCAGATGACTATTCTCTTGTACATGGGAAGTGAGTTGGTAGTGGTCTTTGTGGTGGTGGTAGGCAAGTGTTATCATAATACCATCACTACACTTCATATGAAAGGCAAGGACTGAATGAACTGGTTGACTGAACTGCCTTCCCTTATGTCTACAGTTGGCCACTCCAGGGCAATTCTGCTCAGTTGCTACCCTGTGCTCTTTGAATAGTAAACAGAGGCCTACGGTCTAGAAAGGATGTCAATCTAGTAGTCGCTCTCATGAACATTAATAACTACGATAACAGAGAAATTTGTGAGTTCTAAGAAAGGCCCACAAGCTTTCCTTATAATTCCCTGCTACTTTTTTTGAATAATTTTTATGTTGCTAAGTTGTTCACCAACTTTTATGCTTCTTATTTAATCTTCTTATCCTCATCACATATTACAGTAGGTAAACCAAATACATCCTAGCAAATGATAAGTACTGAATTAAAAGAAACTTCATGAACACCTGCAAAAACCTCTGTTATGGGGCCAGTGTTTTCAGGGACAATCTAATTCTTTTAATAACAGCTGTGTAGTAGAGCAGCAGTATATTATTGAGAGCGTCCATTATTGAAAATGAATACCTCCATGCTGAGAAATCGCTCAGTTGCTAAGAAAAATTCAGAAGTTCATTGAGAGATAAAGTTTTGATGTGTTCCCTTTCAGGTACAAACCTAGTCACTATTGGTTGATGGACTCTATCTGACAAAATATTTCTATTTATTCCACAAAAGGTTTTGATGTCTCATTCAGCTGAAAGTGGATCTGGGAAATCGCTTGGATTTCCAAGTCCTTAAAACTGCTCTCCTTTATGATGTGTTCCCTTTGAGATTGAAATGTGATGCTATTTTGATATTAATATATTTTTAATAATAATACTGTAATGTCTTTCCAGGAATTATTATTCATAATTGTTGTTTAGATAGTTTATTTAGATTAGTTTAGATAGTGGACTTAATATCACCCAATGAAATACCTTTCTTCCAACTTCTTCACAATGTAATCTTGAGCAGTTATTTTGCTGTGTGTCAGAGTCAATAACTGTCCATTCCATTATTTGTTCTTCCTTTACTTTTTTAAACAAAAGATAGTCAAGTATCTTTATAACACAATCACTTATTTTCTAAAAACTCCTGGGTTGTCAAGAAGTCTCTATAATTTTCACAAACTTTTATGGCATGTCATGAAAGCTGAACACTAACAGTTCTCTAGATCATTTAGGAGTCACAGGCTTTATGTAGAAATTACGAGATAAAATTCTATGGTCTGTGTTATGCAGGAGGTCAGAGTAGACAATCTTGAAGGATCTTCTGGCATTAAAATCAGTGAAAAGAACTTCAGTGCCTAAGAAAGAAATCCAGACATCAGTGTATCCAGGGACATAGCTCCAGAACTGTTATCCATTCACCCACAAGACAATGTCATTCAGCCCAATCCACTACTACAATACTTTGCATACTTTGTGTGAACGTTGCACATTTATGTTATGAAGAGACAAGAAAGGCTACTACAAAAACCTTCATTGTAAAGATCCCCTCAAAGCTCTCACATTTCACCACCAAGTAAACTTTTTTTCTCTTTGTTCATCAGGAGTTGCAACAGTGAATAAGTTAGGTCAGCTACGGCGATGCAATGTGTCCACCACCTCTTCATTCCTCATGAAAGGCTTGAAAACCCAGATGATTCTTTTACTAAATTAACTAGAGATCCCAGGCTTGACAAGTTCTAGTTATTTTTAAAGCTCTGAAACTCATGGCTTGGAAGCATACATGATTAGTGACCATGCAGAAAAACTTAGTATAGCATGAGTAGATGGCAAATGCCTAGAAGACCTAGATTTTGCTGATGATATTGCTTTACTGAGTGATAGTCCTGAAAATTTACAAAGATAGACAACACGGCAAAAACAGCAGCGCAAGCAGGGCTCAAAATAAGTTATGCTAAAACAAACATCCTTGAAATCAAGACATCAAACAATAACACACTGGCAGGCAAAAATATTAAAAAAAAGTAAAACAGTTTGTCTACCTGGGCAGCACCATATTGGCCAACAAAGACCACAAGAAGTAACTGACACTGAAGATAGGAAAGGCATCCACAGCATTTACTAAACCTACTGACATATGGTAATCAAAGATATATACCATCCGAACAAAACTGAGATATTTCAGTTCAGGCATAATATCAGTGCTAACGTATGACTGTGAGAGCTGCATATCTACCAAAAGTGGTAGACAGGAGAGTAGGCACTTTCAAAACTAAGTGCCTATAAAGATTCTGGGCATTGGTGGGTAAATCTTCACTGCCAGTACAGAGATCCATGAAATCACCAACCAGCAGTTTCCACCACAAACAGAAAAAGGTGCATGACATATTTGGGGCATGTACTTCACATGCCAACACATGGACTCCCCCATGGAGCTGTAAAATGGAAACCAACTGTTGGGAGGAAATGAAGGTACCCAAGAGAAACCTGAAAAAGAAAACTCTTAGCAGGGAGGGCAGAACAGTTCATCTCAACATCATAGAACAGATGGAAGCAGCAGCAAATGACAGAGGACTGGAAGAGACAGGTTTCTGCCCTGGGTGCCAACATTGCCATGAAGAGGATGTAGGAGGGAAAAAGAATAAAATGTCAAGCAAAAATTAGACAAAAGGCTTTTATCTACCTTTTGACTCTCTCCTCAAACCCTCTCCCCTCTTTTCCCTTCCCTCTCTATTCAAAATCTGTCTGCTTAAAAGAATAAATCAAAGGCATTCTGCATAATCTTCCACTAACTTCCCCATGATGACTTTCCTCAGTCTGTTCAGACTTCTATTTCCAGTTGCCTATCTGATTTCTTCTCCATCATCTTCGACCAAAAAAAATCAGTTCCCAGTGATGCCAGGACAAAAAAGGCTAACATGATCTCTGGATTTATAAACAAGGGAGTAATGAGGCATAGGAATAGGGACATAATATTATTTCTATATATAGTGCCGTGAGGCAACTACTAGAATATTTTGTTCAGGCCTGTTGTCCACCTATTAAAAAAAGATGTTAAAAAGATGGGACGGGTACATAGAAGAATGATTTGAAGGATGGAAAACACCCTTACAATGAAAGACTAATAGACCTCTGGCTATTTAGCTCCTCAAAGAGCTGTTTAAGAGGTGGATTATGGTCTGAAGGGAGAAGGTATCTAATACGAGAGGGCACTGTACTCTGTCTGCTGAAAGCATAATGATTTCCGATGTCTGGATATTGAAACTAAAAATATTCAAACTGGAAATAACACTCATTTTTAACAATGAGGGTAATTAATCTTTGTTACAGATTACCAAGGGATGTGTGTGGTAGATTCTCCATCATTTGAAGGCTAAAAATCTAGATTAGACATTTTTCTTAATGACACACTGTAATTCAACACCAAGTTATAGAGCTTGTTGCAGGAATTACTAGGTGAAATTCTATAGTTTATGTTATGCTCTAGTTTAACTCTGAAGGTATGTCTACACTTGCAGCAGAATGTAGAGAACAGGCTTTGCCTGCTCAACCACCATGGGTGTAAATAGCAGCGTAGATGGTGACGCACAGCTTAGGTAACCAAAGGAGAGTGCCCTATACTCCTGAATCCTAGAGTATATAATCTGCAGAGCTCTCTACATGTCCAAGCAGTGCCTCCCATGTCTACACTGCCTTTCCACTCCATGAGTAACTACACACCACAGTGAAAATTGTGGATGCTGCCTCCCTTTCACTGCACTCTGTAGCCACACATGTAGTGCCTGTACTCTGCATGCTGCCATTAGCGTAGACATAGCTTGAGTCTGCATCACAATTTATTTTCTGCTGCTCCCCTCCCATAGCTCAGGTGAGAAGTAAATTACTGCAGCTCTTTACTGGATGCAGGTTACAGCCTCCTCATGCTGGTTAACTTCCACTGGCTGGTATACTGCAATGGTGGAGCTATAGCTCCCAGCTTCCCTGCCCATATGCTTAGAGGGGGGTCAGAATCTGGCCCACTATGTAGTTTGCAGCCACAAAATAGCACTCAAAGCACATACTTGATGCACAGTAAATTATTTTGCAATATACTAAATCCCTCAGCATGTTTTAAACACCAAAGTTAAATGCAGCATTTGTCACTCATCGCTATTTCCACCCACACATGTATTATTTCATAATCCATCGCAGCATCCTTCAGAGCAGCTGAACTGCATAAATTCTTCATGTATTAATATTTTGATTAACAGTTTAATAAAAAAATAATGACTCTCTTAAGCACCACTACTGAAGCGTGAGCATATTATTGTGAGCAATCCACTCGCTGAAAAAATAATTTTGCTCTTTAAATATATATATATGTGTGTGTGTGCTAGAGAGCGGGCTGTTAAAGTGTAAAAAAAGAGACCATGTAGTTGTCATTTGCCTCTGAGTCAGCAGCTAACATTTCACAAAAATTAGCATTTTAAGCATAAGTGCTCCCCCTACATGCTATGAGCCATCCATCCTGTATAATCATGTACACATAGCCTGCTGCACTCTGAGGGTGCTTCACAGTTTGTGCAGTCTAAAGGGTAACAAACTGATTCACTGTAGATTAGTCATTTGTAGCTGGTCACGCTGAAGACACACTGTGTCCTGGTCAGGGAAGGAGAAGTTGACAGCACACATAGGATTGCAGAGACACTTGCAGCTTTCTCAGAGGTTGAAGGTGAGTATCTCAAGTGAGAGAACTGTGTTTACTACTGGAGGTAATTAATGATCAGTAATTAACACACAAGGAGGAGATGAAAAAGTTTGTTGAGACAATTAAATCTTAGCTCTTTCTGAATTTAGGCTATTTAAACAACACTAGCACAGTAAACTAGTAGCCCTAATTAGTTAAGAAGGATAGTACTTGCTATTAGACTGAATTCATAATAAAGGATCTTTATCTAATAGTTCTGTGACATGTTACCATCCTAGAATAGGGTCACAATGCCCTGCAAACTATGTACTACTGTATTACACCTATTTTCTTTGAAAGTTCTAAGACACAGTGACACAGAGCTGTTCTTCACTGAGTGTCTCTGATAAATCCAGACTGTCAGATTGCCGGTCAAAGGTAAATGGGACATTAAAAAAAAAAAAGTTTTGACCTTTTACGCAAGGCTTGCAGCAGTAAGTGGTTCATATGAAGGGACTTGTGTAACTCTGTGCCACCAGATGGGAAAAGCTGTTTTGTATGTGGACTGCATGACCTTCTTTACTTATTCTTTTGTCCTGGAATGGTTTCACAGTTGCCATGGCTTTTCAAGATGTGTGAGGTCTGGAGTAGAGATACAATTGTATATAGGAGCAGACATTTGTAAAAGATCTATGAGGCACCGCTTTACAATTATTACAGTGGATAAGGCATACCCAGTGTCATTATTTCCTCTGAATAAAAGCAGACACCCTGTAGGCTCAGAGGAGTTCTAAGATGACATATTGGGTCATATCATGCCCTGTAAAGGCGAAACCCAGAGTAAGGAGGCAAAGTGACAGAAAACTCTGCAAAGTTCCCACATAAGGAGGGATCTGGAGAAGAATTTGCATGAGAAGAACAAGGTGTTGCCTCTGTACCCTCACAAAACCTTGCATTCTGGAAAAAGAACAAAGGAAGGGGTTGCCACTTCAGGCTGCTCCCTGACTGTTTGGCATCCTTTGTAACTCTGATGCCATTTGCTCATCTGCCTGTGAAATACCCCGGCCTTGGCTACATTGGCACTTTACAGCGTTGCAACTTTCGCGCTCCGGGGGGTGAAAAAACACCCCCCTGAGCACTGCAAGGTACAGAGCTGTAAAGCCTCAGTGTAATCAGTGCCGCAGCGCTGGGAGCACAGCTCCCAGCACTGCAAGCTACACTCGTAGCGGATGTGGTTTACGTGCAGCGCTGGGAGACCTCTCTCCCAGCGCTGGCACTCCGACCACACTCACACTTCAAAACGCTGCCGCGGCAGCGCTTTGAAATTTCAAGTGTAGCCATACCCTCCAACCCCCAGGGTGGTGTTGCAGGTAGAAATCTGAATTAAAAGCTGCAGAAAGCAGCGTTAATTCTTGCACAGGCATCCATGGGGTTTGTATGTGAGTGTGTTGCACAGGTGGATTTTCTCTGACCCCAAAAACTTACCTCTTTACAGAGGGGTTCTGTGTTGCTTTCCCATCTTCTATTCTCCCCACCCCATCTCTGCCCACTTTTGCTCCTCTCCAGACCCTTGCATGCATGAGAGTATCAGACTCATTATTTTTAAAGATATGCTGTAAGCCTTTAAGAACTGATTAGTCGGAATGGTCTCTGCAGCCCAGATAAAAAAAACAAGATTATCCCCTAGAGGATCTTAGTGGAAAGGCCCCAGGCCAGCCAGCATCTACAATTAGTTAGCTGGAAATAAGTATTAATTCAAAGACACCTAGAGCTGGTCAAATGATCTATTCTGCATAATAGAGCTGATGGATTTGGGCACATTTTGTTGAATATATGATTCATTATACATTTTTTTATCATTTGACCTGATCCGAAAGCAACCAAAGAAGCGCTAGCTATGGCAATTAGGCCCCGATTCAGCAAGATATGTAAGCAAGTGTGGTTCTTAAAGCATATGAGTAGTCCCACTGAAATTATCTGACTATTCTTGTGTTTAAAGTTACGCAAATGTTTAAGTATCTTGCTGGACTGGGCCTCAGGTAGGACACATATTACAAAGTGAAAATGTAATAAATTAGGGTATGAGTTAACCTGGACTCTTATCTGGGTTTTAGATCAACCCCCACTACTGTCCACACTGAAAAACCTAGAACTTGGGTTTATATGTAATTTAAACCTGAGTTTACTTACCTCGCTGGGATATAGATTAAAGCCTGAGTTTTAGTTTAACCTGGGCTCTCACCCACCTACTTTGCAGTGTGGACACAGGCTACTGCTCAGGTTCCAGAACTCAGTTGCCAACAGTCTGCCAGTGCCTTCCCACAATCCTTCAATATCCATATTTTTTTTAACTTTCTACCTCCTCCCTTCTGCACCAGCAGTTACTTACCAGTTTCTTCAGAGTCACAAGAGGGGCCACTAAATGATCTACTCTGATGTCCTCTATATCACCACCCTGCACTCACACAGCAACTGAAAGTAGATCAAAATAGTATAGCCTGCAGGAGACTATCCTGTTATATGCCACAAGCTGAGAACAGGAGGACTTGAGGTGGGGACCAGTGCCCTGCAATAGCAAGGAAATGCGTAAGAGATCTATACCCAGACAACTTGCTAAGTGACTTGAACCCCAAGAGGAAATAACCCCAAAGTCACTGCCAATCTGACCTGGGGGGAAATTCCTTCCTGACTCTACATATGGCGATCAGTTAGACCCTGAGTATGTGAGCATATCAGCTAGCAATGCACCTGAGAGAGAGAATGCTTGGTGCCAAATCCAAGCCATACCCATCTTGTCCAATGTCCCATCTCTGGTTGTGGCAAAGGAGATTAAAACAAAAACAAAACAGAATACATTTGGGTAGGGGAATCCCTTTCTGCCCCCTGTAGGAAGCCAGCTGAAACATGGGTCAGTGTTTAAACCCTACATTCCACATGGCCTGCTCCATTTCTACACAGCACTCAAACAGAACTTGAACTGAGGTAATGTCTGGAAGAGCCTCATCCAACAGGGCTGTGAGCAGGCCAGAGACTTCCATCAAGGTTCTGGTGTGAGGTCAGTAAGGCCCACAATTTGGGGAGTAGAACCTGAAATCACCTCTACAAGAACATCTCCCAGTGGCTGGCAAAGGAGAGGATTAAACAGACAGCAATTTAGTGCAGGGAGAAAATAAAAAAAAACCCTGAAGGTCACCTATCACAAGGGAAAATGATTCCAGTGACAAGTATGGAAACTCATCACCAACCAGCCCCCACTACAAAGAATTTGACCTGGTGCTCGGCACTGCCCCCTGCAAGGAGTCCGGTGTTGTGCTTTGGAGACATAATGAGATTATTTTGGGAGGGGCAGCCAAGAAGGACCGGTGGAGCCAGAGGCGACCCTGACAGAAAAAGGACCAGAGAAGATGGAACAGACCTAGAGCTACCACAGATCCATCAGGCAGAGGGGATTGGAGGATGTCCTCATCCTGGAGTCCATGGACCTGTTCAGAGAAGGTCCCAGACAGCTATTTTGGAGCAGTTCTCTGACCTGAGTTATATAAAAGATCAGATTAGATCACAGTGGTCCCTCCTGACCTTATTCTCTTCCTTTTATCCTTGCCTATGTTGTGTAGTGTGCAGCACACTCAAATTACTCAAATAGAGTGGGCACACTGACATCCAAATGGGTTTCTAGGCTGTACCGTCTTGTCTTCAGTTGGCCAAATGTACATCCAATTACAATATTGTGACTGCTCAGGATGTAATTAAACTTTCTTCTTCGAGTGATTGCTCATATCCATTCCAGTTAGGTGTACGCGCCGCGCGTGCACATTCGTCGGAAAACTTTTACCCTAGCAACTCAGTGGGCCGGCAGGTCGCCCCCTAGAGTGGCGCCACCATGGCGCTCCATATATACTCCTGCCGGCCCACCCGCTCCTCAGTTCCTTCTTACCGCCCGTGTCGGTCGTTGGAACAGTGGAGCGCGGCTTAGCTGACCTCCACTTCCCTAGCTACTCGTTTTCTCGTATATAATTATGCAGTTATAACACTTTTATATATATATTTGTATGGTTATACGTGTTTCTTTGCTAACATGGTTAGTTTAGTTAGCGGGGTTCAGGAAGTAGCCCCTTCCATGAGCCCAGTGCCAGAGCCATGAATGGCTCACCGGGTTTTCAAAAGGGGCCCGGCTTGCCAGAAGCCGCGGCCGAAGAGAGACCTACATGACTCCTGTTTGAAGTGCCTCAGGGAATCACACTTGACAGATAAGTGCCCCATTTGCAAGGCTTTTAAGCCGAGAACAAAAAGGTGCGGGACTTTCACTTGCCCCTCCACCTTGGGCGCGGAGCGATGTTCAAGCGGCGGGCAGAAGCGCCTCCTCGGCACCGGACCCCGCCGGTACCACCAAGGCCTTTCGGCACCGACCGTCGCCGGCACCGATGTCGACTCGGCACCGTTCCCTTCTTCCGAGGTCGAGAGAGTCTACGATTCCTGCTGGTGCCTGGCGGCTCCCCGGCACGCGCCGTGGTTGAGCCCCCTGCTCCCGCTACTTCCGTGCCACCTGCATCGCAGCCAGAGAGCTCGCCTCAGTTGCGTTGTCCGGCCTGCTGAGGCACCGATGACTTCGGCTCCGTCGATTCCAGTCCCCCAGGACCAGGGAATCCGGTGACTGGCAGCTCCCCGGCTCGCGCCGTGGTAGAGCTTACTGCTCCTGCTGCTTCTGTGCCAGCTGCACCACAGCTAGACAGCTCGTCTAAGATGGCTCGCCCGGCTCCGACGACGTCGGCACCGTCGATCCCGGTCCCACGAGGGCCGTAGAATCCGGTGCCTGACGGCTCCCCGGCACGCGCCGTGGTTGAGCGTATTGCTCCTGCTGCTTCCGTGCCAGCGGCACCGCAGCCAGAGAGCTCGTCTAGTCGGATCGCCCGGCGCCGACACCTACTACGGCACCGCTGACGTCGTCACCGTCGATCCCGGTCCCATAAGGGCCGTAGAATCCGGTGCCTGCCGGCTCCCCGGCACACGCCGTGGTTGAGCGTATTGCTCCTGCTGCTTCCGTGCCAGCGGCACCGCAGCCAGAGAGCTCGTCTAGTCGGATCGCCCGGCGCTGACGCCTGCTACGGCACCGATGACGTCGTCACCGTCGATCCCGGTCCCACAAGGGCCGTGGAATCCGGTGCCTGACGGCTCCCCGGCACGCGCCGTGGTTGAGCGTATTGCTCCTGCTGCTTCCGTGCCAGCGGCACCGCAGCCAGAGGGCTCGTCTACGTCGGATCGCCCGGCACCGACACCTGCGGCGGCACCGATGGCGTCGGCGCCGTCGATCCCGGTCCCACACGGGCCGTAGAATCCGGTGCCTGACGGCTCCCCGGCGCGCGCCGTGGTTGAGCATATTGCTCCGGCTGCTTCCGTGCCAACGGCACCGCAGCCAGAGGGCTCGTCTACGTCGGATCGCCCGGCACCGACAACTGCTGCGGCACCGATGGCGTCGGCACCGTCGATCCCGGTCCCACAAGGGCCGTAGGATCCGGTGCCTGACGGCTCCCCGGCACGCGCCGTGGTTGAGCGTATTGCTCCGGCTGCTTCTGTGCCAACGGCACCGCAGCCAGAGAGCTCGTCTACGTCGGATCGCCCGGCACCGACACCTGCTGCGGCACCGATGACGTCGGCACCGTCGATCCCGGTCCCAAAAGGGCCGTAGTATCCGGTGCCTGACGGCTCCCCGGCACGCGCCGTGGTCGAGCTAATTTTCCGGCTGCTTCCGTGCCAACGGCACCGTGGCCAGAGGGCTAGTTTAAGTCGGATCGCCCGGCACCGACACCTGCTGCGGCACCGATGACGTCGGCACCGTCGATCCCGGTCCCGCAAGGGCCGTAGAATCCGGTGCCTGACGGCTCCCAGGCACGCGCCGTGGTTGAGCTCCTGTTCCGGCTGCTTCCATCGGCGCCGTCGATTCCAGTCCCACAAGGGCTATCGAATCCGGTGCCCGACGGCTCCCCGGCACGCGCCGTGGTTGAGCGTATTACTCCCGCTGCTTCAGTGCTGACGGCACCCCAGCCAGACGGCTTATATAACTCGGTTCTCCCGGCACCGGCACCTACCGAAGCTCTGATGACCTCGGTACCGTGGATCCCGGCCCCACGAGGGCCGTCGAATCCGGTGCCTGACAGCTCCCCAGTACGCACTGTGGTTGAGCCTGCTGTTCCCTGCGCGCCGGAGATGTTACCAACGGCGAGGGCTCTCAGTGCCATGACGGAGTCAGTGCTGCCTGACCCGGGCACCGCCGGTACGGGTAATACAGTCTCGTCAAGGGACTGTCCCCTGTCAGTACAGCAGAGCGGCACCGTCCATGATCACGGTCCCGCCGGCACGCCGGACACCACTGGCAGTCCCGGTACTGTTTTCCTCGGTACTGGTCACACTCGCTGCACCGGTCGGTATCCCGTTCGCCGACCCGCTATCGGCACCGTTCCGACATCTGGCACCGGGGCAGGTACCTTGACTCCTGTAGCTCTTCTCCGAGCCTCGAGATCTCGGTCGACCTCCCGACACCGTTCTGGTTGCGGGTCTGGATCTCGTTCCAGGTACCGATACGCCTCCCGATGCCGGTCCCCGGTGCCGAGTTGGGCAAGGTCCGAGTGAGTCAGAGACTCGGCCCGTGCCTTCTTTTAGTACCTCCATGGCCATCCGGACACGCATCCGTGTCATCCCATATGCGCAGATTTTATGCTCAGGACCACGATCCTGATATCATGGCCAGCGGGCGCCAGCCCCGAAGCAGAAACAGCCTTGGCGAATGCAAGGTGTACTCTGCAGGGGCCCTGCGCCTCTGGGTAACAAAGCAACAAGCCTTGCTTAGCTGCGATAATTATAGCACCTGGGTGGAGGAGTTTCTCCCTCGAACCTCCCACCTAGAGTTCGCTGCCGTCTTGGAGGACGGGGGACAGAATTTACCCTTTGTTGGTACAGGCATCTTCGCGGCAGAGACAGCCCAGACTGCGAAGCCCGCTGGACAATAGGGTCCTAATGCGTCTCAGCGTGTATACGCTTGCGACCAAACGCAGGCCTTTATGGCCCCAGCCGCCATACTCTGTGCCTAGCCAGAGGCAGAACTCTGGAAAACGGCAAGGCCAAGGTGGCCGCAGACAAACGTCAGGCCCCCTAAAAAGCCAGAGTCGAGGTCCCTCGCAATTACCACTGGGACCAAAGACGGACCTTCCAAGGTTCGTCGGAGGGCGGTGTACCAGTCGCAGGACGGGATCCTGATCCCGCTTTCTCCTGGCATGGCCCCAGTTACTTTTAGATCGCTGGGTCCTGCGCACGATGGAGCATAGGTACCACCTTTAAATTGCTCCAGCCCTGTCCCCCTTCAGCGGACGAAAGGGGCTAGGGGTTTTACTCCCGTTATGCCCTAGTTCCCCACTCGAACACAGGTCTCAGACCTCCCTGGTCCTGCATGGACTCAACCGGTTGGGGATAAGGTTGAAGTTCTGCATGGTATCCCTGGGGACCATTATTCCATCCTTGCCTCCTGGGGGCTACTATGCCGCCCTGGATAGGAAGGACGCGTACTTTAGCAATGCCATCTTCCCTCCGCACGGGAGATGCCTCCGCTTTATAGCCAGCGGTGAATACTCCCGGTTTACGGCCATAGTCGCCGCCTACCGTAGCTATGTCAGATATGCGTTTTTCCATATTGGGACGATTCGCTTATCCGAGGAGACTCTGACACACAACCCACTCAGCCGTGGGCATCGTCACGGTCTTATTCACAGATCAAGGCCTGATGATTACTATAGAGCAATCCACTCTGGTTCCCACGCAGAGGTTGGGCTTCCTAGGGGCTATCTTGGTCTCCTACCTAGCCGGAGCCTGCTTATCGCAACTGCGGTTTTAGGCGATGGCATCAATCATCTGAGGTCTGAAGGCTTTCCCAACGACCTCAGCTCGTTCTTGTCTCAGTCTCCTGGGTCCATGGTTGCCCGCAAGTTTGTAACCAAACACGCCAAGCTCCGCCTCCGTCCTCTCCAAGTCTGGCCCACCTCGGCGTACCGCTTGGACAGGGAGCCAATGGTCATGGTAGTCACCGTTCCCTCGAACGCCTTAGGCTCCCTAGAGTGGTGGCTAACCCCCTCCTTGGTGTGGACAGGATGCGGTTTCATCCGCCCCAGCCCTCACTGCCCCTGACGGCGGACGCATCATCTCTCTGCTCGAGTGCTCATGGTCACCTCCGAGCTTAAGGCCTTCGGTCTTCTAGAGAGCTGGCATTCCTCATTAATGCCCCAAAAATCAGAGTAGTCCGCCTGGCATGCCAGGGGTTCCAGCGGCAGCTGCGAGGCCGTTGTATCTCGGTGTTTACAGCCAACACAATGGCCAGGTGCTTCATAAGCATTCAGGGGGGACATAGTCCTCCCCCCTTTTTTGTCAGGAGGCCATCCATTTCCGGGTCTTTTGCATGGCCCGCTCGATGGAGCTGGCGACGTCCTTTCTCCCAGGCGTTCGGAACGTCTTATCTCTTTGACTCAGCAGGTCTTTCCTGTCTTACGAGTCATCACACTGCCCCATGTGAGGCGTCCCGCTTTCCGGAAGTGGAAATGGTTCCTCACACAGACCTGTTTGCTCACCGCGAGTGCAGGAAATGCCAGGTGTCCTGCTCCTTCCAAGGTCTCTCCTCGGAATCGATCTTGGACGCATTCCTGATACCGTGGAACGGCCAACTGCATTATGCCTTCCCGCTGTTCCCACTGGTTCGTTACGTCCTGCTCAAATTCCGCAGGGGCGGAGCGTGCGTCATCATGATCACTCCAGAGTGGTCCAGGCAGCACTGACATACCACGTTGCTCGGCCTGTCAGCCCAGACCTCATCACTCAGGGCAATGACAGGCTTCGTCACTCGGACCTGCAGCCTCTTCGCCTCACGGTGGCTCCTGCGTACCTGAGTTGGGGTGACAGGCAGCCTTCCACCTGGTCAACGTACCGGGCCAGGTGGAAGCGTTTCCTTTACAGCTGCAGTACGCTCGATCTTGCTCCTGCTGAGGTCTCGATCCCCTCTATT
The DNA here is from genome assembly GCF_007399415.2 of Gopherus evgoodei. Classification (NCBI taxonomy): domain Eukaryota; kingdom Metazoa; phylum Chordata; order Testudines; family Testudinidae; genus Gopherus; species Gopherus evgoodei. The sequence continues at coordinate 329,527,450 of NC_044322.1, read as the reverse complement.
TGGCCTGCCTCTGGCCTTCAGCGGCAGGATCTGGCGGTATCATCGCTGAGGATACTCTCAGCAGCCGTCCCTACCTTCCAGCAGGCTAAGATGGACGTTCAGTGTCCCACGCTCTATGGGTTCGAGGTCCCTCAAGGGCTTGGAGCGCTTGCACCCTCGGGTGCGCCGCCCAGCCCCGCCCTGGGGCCTCAACCTAGTCTTGGCCAGACGGGTCTCTGAGATCAGAGCTCTTACGAAGGTTCCACAAAGACAAGGTGCAGTTGTGACCGCACCCGGCTTTCCTCCCTAAGGTGTTTTGGCCTTTCATGTTACCCACAGCTCAACGCAATGGGCATAACCTTTGCACTCCTTGGACATCTGTGGAGTGCTCGCATTATCTTGTGCTGACAGAATCATTTCCTAAGGTGCCCCAGCTCTGCCCCGGTAGCGGGCCAAAGGGAGGGCTTGCTTGTTTTCCTCTCAGAGGATCTCATCTTGGGTGATGGCGGACATCCCCACTTGTTCTGATTTGGCTCATATTTCACCAAGCCACATCACCGTGCATTCTACCAGGGCTCAGGCTTGATCTGCCGCCTTGCTGGCTCGTGTTTCTACCCACGAGACCTGTCGCGAAGCTCCATTGGTCCTCGGTCCTTACCTTTGCTTCGCAGTATGCCCTGGTTCAGCAGTCAAGGGAGGCTGTAGCCTCTGGCTCGGCAGTTTTATTCTGCCATATTTCACTCCGACCCCACCGCCTTTGTAAGGCTTGGGATTCACCTAACTGGAATGGATATGAGCAATCACTCGAAGAAGAAAAGACGGTTACTCACCTTTGTAACTGTTGTTCTTCGAGATGTGTTGCTCATATCCATTCCGCACCCGCCCTCCTTCCCCACTGTCGGAGTAGCCGGCAAGAAGGAACTGAGGAGCGGGTGGGCCGGCAGGAGTATATATGGAGCGCCATGGTGGCGCCACTCTAGGGGGCGACCTGCCGGCCCACTGAGTTGCTAGGGTAAAAGTTTTCCGACGAATGTGCACGCGCGGCGCGTACACCTAACTGGAATGGATATGAGCAACACATCTCGAAGAACAACAGTTACAAAGGTGAGTAACCGTCTTTTCTTCTACCAAGTGCTCTCATATCATAACTCTGAGCATTAAAAGGATAGGCTGGGAACCCTAAAACACACTTTCAGTATCCATATTATTGGGAAGAAATGAAATCTCTTTGTGTACAAATCTTTAAATAGTGGCATTATGCATCCTGCTGATGCATCCCACATTGGTGTTCATGAACCTCCTTATATGGTCATCCAGAATCTACATAATGAGCAAGATCCTTTCCAGTTGATATACTCATGTGCCTCCTGCAGGGGGCAGACAATGGGCGTATAAACCTTTGATGGTCCCAGCAACCCCCTTTGATGGATTTCAGCAACCCCATTCTCTCAAAGCCAGCAATAATTGCAGGAATTTTAGCAATTTTCACTACCCATGGTAAAACACAGCAAAAACTGCTTCACAAAATTCCCATCACCACAGCACCAGTAGTATATTTGCCAGCACCAAACTAGTTAGCCACTGACCTGTAGCAGTTTGGAGTAGACAACTTCCAGATGGCAATAGCAACCCACTTTTGACTGGTATGGCCTCTTTTACCCATGAGTCCTGTTGCTGAAGGATTGGGGTGAGCTCCTCGCACAACTCCATGAAGTGGCCTTCCTCATGCAGAAGCTCTAAAGCCATTGCTGGTCAACCAGGTCATTATGATGATGTCCTATCATGACTGTGTGCTTAGGGTCTTACTCCAGAATTGCTGGTCAGAGAAGGGGGAGTCTATAGCTATTAAAACGTGCATCAGATAGCTCCTTTTTTTTCCAGTGGATCGTAGTCATGTTTGTCCCAGGACATTAGAGAGACAAGGTGGGTTAGGAAATATCTTTTATTGAACTAACTTTTCTGTTGGTCAAAGAGACAAGCTTTCAAGTTATGCAGAGTTATTCCCCCAGACCTGAAGAAGAGTTCTGTATAGCTCAAAAGATTGTCTCTTTCACCACTGAAGATGATCCAGTAAAACATATTACCTTATCTATCTTGTCTCTCTCAACATATTTTGGGTCTCCAATTTTGTCTTTTTCATGGGCTGAAGTCCAACCCAGTGTCCACGTGGTTCTTTTCCCAGAGTCATTGTCATGTGGCAGGTTGTGATTCTTGTCTCCATTTTTAAATCTGGAACAAAATCCACTCACAGAGAAATACAAGAATATACCAACCAAAAGTCAGCAACTAAGCAGGGACAGACTTAAGAAGGCTGCTGTCCTCTCTTAAGCTTAAGGAAAACTGGCATTGTGAAACATTCATTCTGGGCGAAATTCATTCCTGTGCAGTGGTCCAGCACAAGGGTTACTCACAAACTAACATCTCAAATTAGGGTTGAAGTGGGATTTAAGTGGTGCATAGGCCTTATGCTGAATTTTACCCATTGTGCAAAGCCACACAGAATGCCAATACATAACAGACCTGTTTACTATCACCTTTGGAGGTCTGCAGTTTTGGTGGTGATGGCAAATAGTAAAATGGCTAACACAAATTGGAATGTGTTGGGTTACTAGGGGAACGGGATTAGATTAGGAAGGAAATAGATACTGGGCATTAGGGATGGGGGTGTGACCAAGCTAACTGCTGATACCTCTTGTGGCTGGTGTCAACTGCAGCTAAAGCTCCCAGAGTAAATGAAGCCCAGGATTTGGCTGGAGAATCATTTGCCTGTAAAAAAGAAGGAAAGATTTGAAGTCTTTGCTGATCAAGGTCTTCCTGGGTATCCCCTACCCTTCTTGTGGTGGGCAGGGTGAGAGGATGCAGAAGCGAGCTGAATTCTAGGGGTAGATTGAAGAGGGTCTTTTATCAAGTTATTGGTTATATGGTGGGACCCTATAACCCCACACTGGACCCATCTAAATGCCTGGCATGTGAGAGGTGGTGGGCATGTTGTTAAATTAATAAAGTTGTTGCCTGTAGTTTAAATCCATCTCTGTGTACGTCTTTCATTGACCTGCATGTCTTGATCAATCAGGAATTGATACAGTGAAGGTTACACACCCAGCTATAACTCTGCCTCTTTCTTATTTATTATGACATAATGGGGCAAGCCCTCAGTTGGTGTAAATCAGTGGTTCTCAAACTTTTTTTTCATGGACAACTTGAAAATTGCTAAGGGTCACTTAAAAATCTTTCCAAATGTTGTTTGTACCGTTACCTAACTATTGTAAAACGCTTTGGATAAAAAGTGGTATATACAAAAATAAATAAATTTTTTTTTGTTCTACAAAAAAAAGCACACAACTCATATTTTAATATCAGTGGTCTTACCTTTCTAATGCGATGGATGTGCCCTCTCTCCCCTACCACAGCAGCCCCAGAGCTGGGGCTAGGAAGCGGGGGGCTCTTTCCCTCTCTCCCCCGCCATGGCAGCCCCTGAGCTGGGGCTGGGAAGGAGGGCTGTCTCTCCCTGGCAGCCACAGCCCTGCAGCTGGGGAAAATTGCCTCTTTCTCTGGCCACTGTAGCTCTGCATATCACAAATTCCCCCACCCCCTCTTCTCACCCCACTGTCCCCTCCCACCTACCCCCAAGGCTACCACCTCACCTTACATGTGCGTCTTCTCCAGGGTCCAGGCACCTAATTAGTGAAGCCACGTCTGCGTAGCTCCACTCATTAGGTAGATGGTCCTTCACTCTCTCACGTGCGGCCACCCAGGCATGCACCTTAGAGGGAACTATCCGCAGACCACCTGAATGGAGCTCACAGACCACTGTTGGTCTGTGGACCACAGTTGGAGAACCTCTGCACTAAGCCATCCTTACACCAGCATAAAACAGATTAAGTGTAACATTATAGCAAAATTTGCTGCCATTTATATTATGTGCAACTGTTAGCTCCTTAAGTAAATACATGATCCCACATTGCACATAAAGCGGGTTATTTGTGCATCTAAATTAGCTTTCTAGTTAACTTTATATGAAATGATAAAATACTTATCAATGATATGATGACTGAAGAAATAATATAAAACCTACCTTTAAAGAGAAAATGTGAAAAAAATTGCATAACCTTAGGGAAAAGGAAAGAGACAGCAGAGATAACATCATGCTAGTTAGCAATCTGCCATGTATCAGAAGTGAAGAACAATGACAATTCACTTCTGACAACTGAACACAAAGGATAAAATCCTAAAAACAAAAAAGTTTGATTTGTTGGGGTTTAACCCCAAACAAACTGTGAAACCCTATCCTAATGGTGGATATACTGGACATGTCTCTGTCAGAGACTTGTATATGTTTTGCACTGAATTGAATTGAAGAAGGAAGATGACAGAGGGAAGAGGAGCAGAGGAACTTGGGGAGAGGATGAAGAGCAGAGAAAGAAATTGACAAGAAAAAGGTGAAAAAATGAAGAGTTAATGAGCAAAAGAAAGGAGGAGTGAGGGAGAGAGAGAGAGGAAAAGGAGGGAGAAAGGAAAGGAAAAATTAAAAGAAGGAGGAGAAGACTTAGAAACAGGTGAAAATTAGTGATAGGAAGGTAAAGGGGAAAGAAAAGGAAGAGAAAAAAGGGAGGAGGAGGAGGGTGGTGATAAAAAGAAGATGGAAGGGGGAGGAACAGAGAGGAAGAAGAAAAAGGTAAAAAGGATAAAAAAGGAAAAGGGGATGACACTGCTGAGTTCACAATCCTACCAGTTTGTAACTGGATAAAGGAGTATCAGCTAGCTGCTGGTAGAGGAAATAATATTTTGCTTGGCCAAATGAAAAACTGTTGGCATCCAAATATTTTATATATGCTGAATGTGATACTTGATCTTATGCTAGGAACACACTATGGTGTGAAACCTTCACCAACCAATCACTATATTTGATTAATACTTTTTTTGTCATTTGAATTGTATTTCCTGCACCACAGAACTCTTAATCCAGTTGCATATTGATTTAGGTGGGAATGAAATTCAGATACAATGTAAAGCAATTGCTCGCAATCAGTCCATAAAACAAATTCTACTTCAAGCAGAAACATTTCCCTCAGACCATAGAACTGTACTTATTCCATATTTTTTATCCTTCAACAAAAATAATTCAGAGAATCAGGAACCCATATTTAGCTAATTACATGTTTAGCTGATAGCCTTCAGGCAGACATGGCTATCAGGGCTGGTGCTGGTAGCACACCCTCTTGTCTTTAGTTTTTATAGTGTTGCAGTATTAATTTATTCTATTATTCCAATCAAAGAGAGGCAGCCTCTAATCAATAATAAAGGGATGGTTTTATCTTATTCATCAATCCCTTACTCTTAAATATACAGATTTTTTGCCTCCCTAGTGACAATCTTTACAATTTGTCAATGTGTGTTAAAAATGGAATGAAGTAAAACTATTCCTTATAATAAAATGGGTGGACATGCCAGGCCTCGCTCAGGAGTGATGCTTATAGTGAAATGAAGTGTTTGTCTTTTAGATTTATTTATAACTAATCTATTGACCTGTAAGAGAGTTTGAATTAGTAAGAAATATATGCCGGTGGCTAGCAGATGTAAGTTAAAGTGGGACACGGGCTACTTTAACTTCTGCCTTCCTACACCTTTGGCTGACTGCTGGAGACTTAAATTCCACTTATTTTGAATCTCTTGCATGTTAGTTGAGCTAAGGCACCGTAATGGAGTGTAAAGGTATCAGAGGATAAATAGATTCGAGGATTTTAAGGCCAGAAGGGAACACCATTATGATCATCTAGTCTGACCTCCAGGACTCGATCTATGTTAGTTATACATTAATGAGCCTATTTTATTATTATCATGAGGACTCATAAATGCTTATTCCTTCTTTGAAATTGTAGATATATTATCTTGGGCCCAGTCCCTCAGACTCAGCCATGTGCCTTTTCCATACTGCTATTGAAACGGAGGACTACTCACATGAGTGAAGTTCTACAGGATCAGTTGCTGTAATGGCAGGGAAAGCTGCGATGGAGAACTCCTGTCTCTCATACTGCTGTTTTGCCACTAACATTCTGATATCCGCCTGTGGTTAAAAACACCATAGTGAATCTGAGCAACTACTTGGGTTAATAAGAGCTACTCACGTAAGAAATGGTTTGCTGGTCCCAGACAGACTTTTTTCACAACTTTTAAGCAGAAAGAAAATTAATAGGTCAAATCCTCTGGTGGGGTAACTCAGTGAAGTTATGCCAGCAGGGAGTTCAGCAGTCTATGTTCATGTTATATTAGGATTCAGATTTTGGTTCCCCACAGTTCAATGATGTCTGGACATGAGATTTTGGTTCAGAGTTTTCTCTACCCAGATGTATGATGAATAGATATAAATCACCTATGGAAACCATGTTTTCTAATCAACAAGAGTAATTTGCCTTTACAGTTACAGGCATTTCAAAATAAACAATATGATCACTAGGAGTGTATGCCAAGAGTCTGAACTTTCGCTGACCTCTCCTTGGATGTCGTTACATATCTTGCCCATTTTCTCTGTGCACACTATATAAAATTCCATAAGACTACAAAACAATCCATCTACATTTCAAGATGAATATTATTTCCGTGGGGTTAAAAAAAATTGAGGAATTCACATAATTCAAGTTACACTCACTTCAGTTACTGTTTCATATGTCTTTGTATTAAATCGCAGATAAAATGACAGTTGTAAGTAAACAGGTAAGAAACACTCTGCCGTGTTTGATTTTTCTAGTGTTTTGTGGTTAGTCAGAATTAGCATATTTTAACTGGACTTTTCATACATATCTATAGACAGATTGAGGCTGATGCTGACCACATTCAAACCAGTCTTGGTAACAGTTTGTGCAAGTTCATTAGAGTGTAAAAAATAAAATGACTGTGTTGATATCACAAGCTTTGCATTAAAAGCACAGTGCTTTTATTCCCCCAATGACTTTGCTAAAAGTACTGCACCATGGTGATTGCAAGCATGTGATCACAACAAAAGTCTCATATGACTCCCATGGGCAACTCAGCATGAGTAAGCAATTCCAAGCACCATCCAAAGCTACATTCCAGTAAGAGATTATCATTTCTGTGCAGCCTCGTGAGTCATGCCCCCATCCCCCAACAAAGATATCATTGTTATCAATCCCTTTATATGGAGTGATTTAATGAATACCACAATGAACTTTTTTAAAAAAAAAAATCTTGTATTTCTTATGGACAGTATTTACAATTCTATTTCATGCCAGTTTCTATTTTGGTTCTGAATGATGATGAACATGTGCTAATTTGTATAATGGACAGCAGATAAACTAAACCCAGGGCAGCTTTCCATCTGCATTGGCTTAAAACATTTTAAAACAAAGCAAACTGTTTCAGAGAAATTCAATCCTTCAGCTCTCACAAAAAGCCCAGGTATTTCAGTTTTCTGTAGGAGGAATGAAATTCACTCTCCTGTCAATAGGCATGCAGGCAACACAGACTTTCTAGATCCACAGTTCCATCATGTACTCTGGAATAGGAGTGGTTGCAGGCCAAGTCCATATGTTAGAGCCCCTTTATTTACACTGGAGCTGGTCAGGAAATGGGGACATTTCTCACAAAAAAACCTACACAAAATATTTGTCCTCATTTGTTGTTGAAAATTCCAAAATTTGATATTTTTCATCCAGCTCTAACACTCACACAGGTCTCGAGTCAGCTCTCATTGAGGCCAAAGAGAGTCTCCCCCCTGACTTGTCAGGGAGCTGGATCAGGCATTTAGGCTGCTTTAGACCTACTCTAATGGTGTTTAAGGAAGCATAAATAAGTGTAACAGGGTTCAAATGACACTATTTTAAGCATCGCTTCTGAATCTGACTTTACCTCCCCATGCTTCTAATGTGGGGTTTGGGGGCCACAACATCTTTGTAAATATGGATTCAGTGGCAGTTCCACCACTATCTCTTTTCTTCCATACAAATCTATTTGGGGCCATAGCAGTTACTCCTGTGAAGCTGATTTGCTCACATCGGGCTCAAGGTAGGAAAATTCTCAGCTTATGGTATGTACGTGGACCTCCCTGGCCTGTGTGAAGTTCATACTTTGGTCATAACTTATCCACTTTTACTCATCTTGCAAACAGTCCTTAGCTCCATCCAGCTCACTCATGGTGCAGCTCAAATGTGGGGGAGGCAAAGGTAGCTCTAAGCATTCTTTAAGTCTCCCCTCATCTCAAGCCATCTGGGAAGGGCGACCTGAGGCCTGGTTCAGATTAAGGCAAACACAGGATTTCTCAAACTCATGACAGCTGCAGTGACTGCTCCCCTAGGGACTGGTTTGCTGGTGGGGATTCACAGAGAACATCACATTCTGGACTCACCTCCTATAGCCATCATCACGCTCTCTCTCTGCCCCAGAATGCCCCCACACCAGCTGTTCCCATGACACCCCTGTGCCACAGGGGCTAAACTAGCTTTCCATCAGCCAAATCACCATTGGCCCCTTTAGGACTGGTCTGAGATTCTTTTCAAAGGTTCTGGCTCTCTATAACTCCACTCTTGTTTGTTTTCTTATAGAAATTATAGATATGTACATGGGGCAACTGGTTTCTTTAAGGACTTTGGCACAGATCCTCAAAGGTACTGTGGCCCTAACTCCCATTGAAGTCATTGGGGTCAGACCAATAAAAATACAGCAGAAGAGAATGAGATTGTAAGGTGGTTCGGGCAGGGGCCATCTTGCAATTCTGTTTGAACAGCGTCTAACACAATGGGGTCCTAATCCATGACTGGGTCTCCTAGATGCTACTGCAATACAAGTAAATAATAAATAATAATAACAATAGTGGAAAGTTGTGAGAGAGCAATGGACAGGATACTAGAGGGACACAGGATATAGAGCAGGGATCAGCAACCTTTGGTATGCAGCCCATCAGGGAAATCCACTGGTGGGCCGGGACGGTTTGTTTACCTGCAACATCTGCAGGTTCAGCTGATCGCAGCTTCCACTGGTTGCGGTTTGCCATTCCAGGTCAATGGGAGCTACGGGAAGCAGCGGCCAGCACATCCCTCCACCCACATCGCTTCCTGCAGCCCCATTGGCCTGGAACAGTGAACTGCAGCCAATGGGAGCTGCAATCCAAACATGCGGATGCTGAAGGTAAACAAACAATCCCAGACCACTAGCAGATTTTCCTGACTGACCATGTGCCACAGGTTGCCAATCCCTGATCTAGACCATTACAGAGTCATGAGAGACAATGGGGAATCTACTGAGGGATAATAAGGGTGGGGCCCAACATATCAGTTTAACATATTAGAAGATGTTAGAGATGCTGTTGGCGACTACTGGCGAATTGTGAGTAAGGGAGTAGTGGTTGTATATGATTCTCATATGTCCCTCACTCAGGTCAATGCTTTTCTTACTAGATTTAACATCTGAATATCTTGTTTTATGCAATTAAGTACAACTCTGTATAATATAATACAGAAAAATCTCTGCTGTAAAAATAAAGATATGTACTGAAAACATTTTTTTTTTGTGTAATCCTGAAACCTTGTTACAGCAGCAAGTCCTTTGGAAACCTTGCTTATAAAATGTTACCTATATAGATAGCAGGACACTGATTGTACAGGTTGCTACTACCTACCACAGCTGACATCTGCAGCATGCTGTTAAATTCTATCCTGAGTTCAAATCCTGGTGCTGATACTGAAGAGTCCTGTGTGAGTCACTTCACCTTTCTGCCTGAGGATAATACACACAATACTTTCTCATCTCACAGGGTATTGCAGGGCTAACTGATTAGACAATGTTTGGAAAGTACTTTCAGACATGAAAAGAATTATATTCATGCTAAGAATTATCACATTCAATATGAGGTGAATGTTATCTCCATTTTACTCAAGGAGAAACTGAGGCAAAAATAGGCTAAGTGACTTGTTCAAGGTCATGGAGACTGTTATTTTACAAATTTGGCATTAGCAAATTTCAATTGTAATCCTGAAAATGCTGAACATCCTCATCCTCCATGATTACAGTGGCAATTGAAGTCACCCAGCAACTCACAAGAGATGCTCTGCATGTTGCAGGGCTGGGCCCATGTTACTTTCCAGAATTATTGTGTTAACAGGTTGCACAAAAGGCCTATTACCCAAAGTACATATATGCGTTGTGTGTGCAACTGTCTACTCAATTTGCTTTATACCTCTGTGAAATTTGCATCTTTCTCCCACAGTTCTGAGGCTCTCCATTATCTTTTTCTGTTAAAAAAAAATTGAAAGTACAAAAACACCTTGTAGAAACAACTTCAGTGTTGACTTGGCAAATAGGTTCCATCGGAATGGTAAGAACTCTCAAATATGTAGCCTTTACCGGGTTGTTTAGTGGCTGTTTCAAGGTCTGTGTCCCATTGTGTATTGCTAATTGTCTTTTCTTTTTTGTTGCCCTGCTTTGCTCTTTCAGATGTATTAGAAATGCAGGCCAGTGAATCCATATCCTGCTACTCTGGTTTCTTTGTGCAAAATACAGGCTATTTTAATTATTACCTTTAAAAATGAATCAGTATCTAATTCTGCAGTATTTTGTGGAGTGCACAGGCTTTCTGAGTTATTTATTTATTTGCATCTACTAGCTGATAGAATTTTGAATTTCCAATTACTGTGACAATATACCTTTCAGTATTACACTGTCATTCTTGTGAAAAATACAGTAGCATGAACATCATCAATCAAGATTTTCACTGTGTTATTTTCTTTTCATGACACACATTTGTTGGGTTTCTTTGCACTCAATATTTAAATTGTGGTTTATGTCAAATGCTCCTCAACTTTGATGCATAGGTGTCTGATTTATGTGCCTACAAACACAGAACCACACATGCAAACCCTGATCTGTGCACATACTTATGCATGCACAAATTCTAGTCTGTGTGCATATATGGGTGTCTGCAGGTTGGGTACACACAGAAGTCACACGTTCCTCTATATATGCATGTTTGCACTTCTGGCTGTTGTGTCTTTTGCTCTTTAAAGAACAAACTTAACATGAAGGAACCCTATCGGCACAGTGGGGTACAAATAATAGTGTTTAATCACTATATATGACATGCAAGACCTCACTGCATAGATAAACTGCAGCTCTAGCAGGGTTCAGGTATTGTGAAACATAGAGACAGTGAGGACCACTAGAGGGCTCACAAATTATTTAAAGGTATACTACCTAATTCCTAGACACTACATTGACCCTTAATTTTAAGAACTATAAGGTGCCCTTCATCTATATGCAGCATTCTGATTGACAGTGGAAGATTTGGGCAGGGATTAAAAAGCCCCATTGGATAAAAAAGCTGTTCTATTTTATTTATCCATAGAAAACTAGTTCTGCTAAATATCATTGGAAGTTTTCTATATTAAATTCAAGCTTCATGCTTTCACTTGCATAACTCTGCACCTACTTATATTTCTGCTCTCATTTCTCTCTCTGGCCCCCATCTTTTCTCCTCTTTTTTCTCACTTCATACAGCATCTTTTGTATCTGTCTCCATTTCTCATTGTTCAGTCTCCTTTCATCATTGTAGCCCTCCAATTTCTAGTGTGTCACATGACCTTTCTCACCATCATATACCTTCTCAAAACACATTTCTTTCCCAAAGCCTTTCAGAAATGCCTGCTCTGGAATTCTAATTCACCTTAGCTCATGCTGGTGCTTGTTGGCTCGCTGAAGTCAATGAGGTTGCTTAGGTAAATAAGATGATCAAGCGTTAATGCTTTGTCCTTCCACTTTTTGTCAACAGACACGTCCTTCTTAAAGAGTTTTCTATTGGTTGTGGTGGTGTTTTTTGTTTTGTTTTGTTTTTATTTTTTAGCAGTATGGTAACAACCACAGTGCATGAAATCCTGGCCACATTGAGTCAAAGAGAGTTTTGCCATTGACATCAAAGATAAGTTCATGGAGGATAGTTCCATTAATGGCTATTAGCCAAGAATCTGGGATGCAAACCAATGCTCTCAGTATCAGACTGCCAGATGCTGGAACTGTATGACAGGAGATGGATCACTCAATAAAATGCCCTTATTCTGTTCATTCCCTCTGAAGCATCTTGCATTGGTCACTGTCGGAAGACAGGATCCTGGACTATATGGACCATTGGTCTCACCCAGTATGGTCATTATTATGTTCTAAAGGGGCTAGGATTGCTGCCCCTATACTTGATTCCTACCATTACTTGGATGAAACAATATGCTTATGTGCTGGCAATGTTTACAAATGACCCCATTAAACATCTGAGACCAGATTTTTCTCTCATTTACACCAGTAGAAAGAGATGGAGTTACTTCTGATTTACACCAGTGTAAGTGAGATCAGTATCAGGCCCATTTTCTTATGCAAGTTTGATCTCTTATGTTAAGACAACGCTTTATATAAAACTTAATGGGTATAAGATGCAGAAGGGCTTTTCCTTGGGCGCAAAGTAATTTTAAAAAAATAATATAAAATAAACATAATTATGCATATGAAATATAATTCTAACACTGGCGCTATCAGCTATGTTTTAACCTATGCCCGCCAGTGTCAAAGCAGAACCTCTATCCCTTGAGCTTTAGGTGTAACTTTTTTAGCTGGCAGCTGTAGTAGATTCTTAACTTCTTGAATTAAGTAGTCACTAGAAGGGACAAAGATCAACATTAATCTAGTATAGGTTATATACTTATCTTGCCCATGCAGACTCATCCCAAGTGCTAAGCTCTAATGGATTCAAGCCCCACATTGGTGAGCTCTTTTTTTAAAAATAAAATATGGTGACATAGTGTAGTGGTTAAGAACGCCACCCTTTGATATGGGAGACCGGGGTTCAAATCCCGGTTGGTACCCCTAATGCGTCACCTGCCTACCTCAAATATGAGAGCAACACGAACTAGGAGAGCCATACCAGCTCGGACGTCGCCCGGATTAACAAGGTCCGGGCCAGATGTTGAGGAACCAGGACAATCTGATGATAAGTGGGCTACTGGAACAAACCATTCATGGACAAGACAAGAGAACCTGGAATTGATAGAATGCTACTATAACAGTAGACCTAATGAGAGAGGATATATGAAACATATGAGGGAGCTATGGATAAACAAAAGACCTACATCCACACTTACTGAGAAACAGCTAGCTACCCAACACTTCAACATAGTAAAGAAGAAGCTGCTCTCGCAGCTTGAGATAAACCGACTCCACATTACATCCCAGACTCAAGAAGGCCTGGAAGAACAAGTGGATGTACAGCCCACTCCTGAAGCTGAAACTTCACTGCCACCCCCTCCATTGCAGTGCACAGCAGCTGATATGAGGCATAAGATCATGGAGAAACTAGCTACAGTCAATCCTCGAGACCAATTACCAAGGCTCAGTGGAGAAGTACCATCAGATAGTATGTTAGAAGATGCCAATAGGGCCCTCATGACAATCCCTACTACCACCATAACTCAAACCAATGAACTGGTATACGCTACAGCCTCTGTAATCCTGGAGATGCTTGGCTGTACGATCAAGAAGAACAACAGTATGTACCCACCCTGGAAAATTAAGTTGGAGGATAAGACCAAGGCGACTCGGAGAGAAATTAGTCACCTGGTGGAACTACAGAAGGGTGTAGAAATTAAGGATAAGACTCGGCTACTGAAAAAATACAAGGGGCCTGACTCCATCTGAAGCCCTAGAGATTGCTAAACAAAGGCTCACAGCACTGGCTACCAGGCTAAGGAGATACACTAGAGGAGCAGAGGCCAAAAAAGTAAATGCCCTGTTCTCTAAAGAACCACCTAAGGTGTGTACTCCCAATTACAGTGCAACAACACAATAACAGCAGAAACTGAACAGTACTGGAAGAACATATGGGAGAAAGAGAAGACTCATAACACCAGTGCAAAGTGGCTGCAGGACCTGAGCACAGCAATCTCCCAGAACAGAAGTCAGTTACCATCACAGTAGAAGACATCCAGCAGCGGGTCAAGAACATGAAGAGCTGGACAGCACCTGGACCAGACATGATCCACACCTACTGGCTAAAGAAACTAACAGCAGTGCATGAACACCTAGCAGCACAGATGAATCAACTGCTGGCAGCAGGCTCCCATCCAAACTGGCTAACACAAGGAAGGACAGGTGCTGATCATGAAAGACCCCTGCAAGGGAATAGAACCATCCAACTACCGGCCAATAACCTACCTCCCCACAACATGGAAAATCCTATCAGGTATCATAGCTGCCAAGCTACAGGACCATATGGGCCAGTACATGAGCACAGCTCAGACGGGCATTGGGAACAACACCAGAGGCTCAAAACACCAGTTGCTCATAGATAGAGCAGTCACCCAAGACTCAAGGTCTAGACAGACCAATCTGAGCACAGCCTGGATTGACTACAGGAAAGCCTACGACTCAGTACCGCACACGTGGATCTGTGAATGTCTGCTGCTATACAAAGTCAATAGGATACTAAGGACCTTCCTCAAGAACTCAATGGGACTATGGAAGACAACACTGGAAATCAACTCAAGGCAGCTTGCACAAGTGGCCATCAAGTGCGGCATATACCAAGGTGATGCACTGTCTCCACTGCTGTTCTGCATAGGCTTAAACCCCCTCAGCCAGATAATTACAAGGACTGGATACGGGTATGGGTTTAGGAGTGGAACTACCATCAGCCACCTCCTCTACATGGATGACATCAAGCTGTATGCTAAGAATGAACGAGACATTGACTCGCTAATCCACCTGATGCGGATTTACAGTGAGGGATATCGGGATGTCATTCGGACTGGAGAAGTGTGGCCGGATGGTAGTGAAGAGAGGGAAGGTAGTCAAGACTGATGGGGCAGAACTACCAGCGGGCCACATAGCAGACATACAGACCAGCTACAAGTACCTTGGCGTCCCACAGTCACATGGAAACCACCATGAGGAGGCAAGGAAGACAGCAACATCCAAGTATCATCAAAGGATAAGACAGGTCCTGAAGAGCCAGCTCAGTGGGAAAAACAAGATCCACGCCATTAACAGATACATCCTGCTGGTTATCAGATACCCTGCCGGTATAGTGAGCTGGCCAAAGGAGGACATGGAGGCTGCCGATGTGAAGACCCAGAAGCTCCTCACAATGCACGGAGGTTTCCACCCCAAGTCCAACACCCAGAGACTGTATACCAGCCGGAAAGAAGGCGGGCGGGTCTTGATGAGCATCAAAGCCACTGTCCTGGATGAAACCCGAAGCATCCATCAGTAAGATGGCCCCCAAAGATGAGCTGCTGAGAGAATGCCTGAGGCGGCAGCAGACATGGGAGGAAGACCAAGCAGAAGAAGTGCCATGGCAAGACAAGATCCTGCATGGGATGTACCATTGACAGATAGCTGAGGTGGCTGACATTGGGAAATCCTACCAGTGGCTGAAAAGGGCTGGACTAAAAGACAGCACTGAGGCACTGATCATAGCAGCACAGGAACAGGCATTGAGCACCAGATCCATTGAAGCAGGGGTCTACCATACTAGAGAGGACCCAAGGTGCAGACTGTGCAGAGAGGCCTCAGAGACAGTCCAACACATAGTGGCAGGATGTAAGATGCAGGCAGGAACAGCATACACTGAACGGCACAACCAAGTGGCTGGCATTGTGTACAGGAACATCTGCACAGCGTATGGGCTAGATCCTCCCAAGACCAGATGGGAGATTCCACAGAAGGCTGTGGAGAACAGCAGGGCTAAGATTCTGTGGGACTTCCAGATCCAGACGGACAAGCAGGTACTGGCCAATCAACCAGACATCGTGGTAATAGATAAGGACCAGAAGACAGCGATGGTGATAGATATAGCAGTGCCAAGTGACAGCAACATCAGGAAGAAGGAGTATGAGAAGCTGCAAAAGTACCAGGGCCTGAAAGAGGAACTAGAGAGGATGTGGAAAGTGAAGGCCAAAGTGGTCCCAGTGGTGGTAGGAGCACTCGGGGCTGTGACTCCTAAGCTGTGTGAGTGGCTCCAACAGATCCCAGGAACATCATCAGAGCTCTCTGTCCAGAAGAGTGCAGTGCTAGAACAGCTAAGATACTGCGCAGAACCCTCAAACTCCCAGGCCTCTGGTAGAGGACCCGAGTTTGAGGAAGACACATACCACCCATAGGGGTGAGAGGGGGGAATATATATATATATATATATATATATATATAAATATAACAATTCCCACTTGGGCTATCAGTGGTGCTTGACTTTGGGATCTTCACATAGGAAATGTAATGCTGGTTACATTTGCATAGGAAAGAGCATGAAGATCTTGTGAGCTCTGGTTTCTCCAAATGTTTATAATATTTAGTTCTATTATTACCAAAGCCTAGTCTCTCAAAGGTACAAATAAAGGAGCTCTGCTTCTAGTTTTCCAAAACTCTACATGAAGCTCTTTAAGAATTTCTAAAAGTATTGTATTTTATTTTATTGTACTGCCCTCTCCAGCACTGCGTACAATGCTTTTCTCTGCATACAGTATTCCTCTGTTCCTTTGAGTCTGGAAATTAGGTGCCACTTTCATCCCAGAGGTGAGTTTAGTTTATAATACAAAGTAAAAGAGAATTCTGTGTGCACATTACCCAAACAATGCACCTGCTCCTAGGAGATGCAGAACTATTCCGAGAGGTTCTTCTAAACAGAAGACTTCCACAATTAAAATAAGCTGCTTTCATCCTTGTGTTCTCTACCTCTTAACAGGTGAATATACTTTAGTGCATATACTCGGATATATTTTGCAAAGCCATCTTATTAAAACAATTATTTAGTCCTGAAACATTTGGGGCCACATGTTATTGGCATGACACCATTCATTTGAATGGATTGACCCTAATAGAGAATATGTTCTTAGTGTGAGAAAAAGAAACCACCAAATTAAAGAATACCTGAGAAAAACAAAACTAAAAGACCTCCTGTCATAAACAGATAGCTAAGGGTTAATGTCTCTTTCACCTAGAAAAGGGTTAAACAAACAGTGACCTGAAAAACCTAACCAGAGGACCAATCAGGAGACAAAATACTTTCAAAACTGGGTGGAGGGATGTTTGGGTGTGAGTTTGTTGTTCTTTGTCTTGGTTCAGTGACCCTCTCGTCTCTGAGAGTGCTCTATCTCCAGGCTTTCTAATCTTCTGTTTCCAAGTTGTAAGTACAAGGATAGTAAGACAATAGGTTTATATTTGTTTTTTTGTATTTACATGTGTGTAGTTGCTGGAAGGTGTTAAATTGTATTCTGTTTGGATAAGGCTGTTTATTCATTTTTTCTTTTAAGCAATTGACCCTGTATATTGTCACCTTGATACAGAGACCAATTTTATGTCTTTTTCTTTCTTTTTATATAAAGCTTTCTTGTTGGATTTTTTTTTTAGTGGGGGCTCAACGGGATTGAGTCTGCAGCTCACCAGGGAAGTGGTGGGAGGAAGAAGACGGGGGGAAGAGAGAATCTTTTTGTGTTAGATTTACTAAGCCTGAATTTGCATAACCTCTGGGTGAGGGGAGAGAAATATTTGATTTCTCGGTGCGGTGTTTCAAGGACTTGAAGCAGGGAATCTCCTAGAGTACCCAGGGCGGGGAAATCTGGGAGGAGGTAAAGAGGGGGAAGGGAAGTGGATTATTTCCTTTTGTGGTGAGACTCAGGGCATCTGAGTCTTGGGGTTCCCCAGGGAAGGTTTTGGGGAGACCAGAGTGAGCCAGACACTGGAATTCTCTGGCTGGTGGCAGCGATATCAGATCCAAGCTGGTAATTAAGTTTGGAGGTTTCATGCTAGCTTCTCATGTTCTGAACTCTAAGGTTCCGATCTGAGTAGGAGAGTTATGACACCTCCTCATCATTAAGGCTTCTCATAGTCTCGAATCCATTGTAATGCTTCTAATGGGAGATTTAGACACTGGATGGAGATAGTGAAATGAGGAAAAAATCACCCAGAAATACGCTTTTGTGTCTAGTTTTTCTGACCATTGCCATAAAATTCTGATAACATTTTAGGTTTCAAAATACTAAAGCCTTACATCTGAAAAGCATAAAAACTATGTTTAAGTTGCTATCAAATGGGTACCTTGAGCTACCAGTGTCATTTCATTTACTATTTGTTACACTTTACCATGTTCAACAAAATAACCCTCCAGGTTAGATTTACTTTATCTACAGTTCTACACCCTGTAGCTATTCATTATGAAAGAAAAATGAGGCTTCCTAACAGCTTGAGAGATGTTCCTATTTGGACTACCATAGCAACCAGTATAGTAAAATATAGGTCACATGGCTTAGCTAATTAATTTGACTAATTATGGCCTCATACCAGCTGCAGAAGGTGTTGGTGACCTAGTGAAATCAGCTGTGGAGAATGTAGTTCCTTACTATGACTGTACAACCTCACTGTGCAGCTATATTAATGTCATTATTAGACATGCATCTAATATACACAAAAAACAAATACTGCTGCATGATTAGAAGCTGGACATGGAGCCTTGAAAATGTTTAATGTAGACATTTAAATCTTCTTTATTGCTTCTTCTATCATCTGTCATTATTAAATAGGTTATAAAGAGCTGAATAGTTAAGCTTAAAAGATTGTCATTGAAAGGTGGTTTAATTCATCAGCTTTACAAAGGATTTATGAAGCACCTAGCACTTACAGCAATGCAGATATATACATAAGTACATATGTAGTACAATAATATTTATCAAGAGGGGAATATTTACTACCTAGCTAGCTTTTAATGGTCTTCTTTTTTGATACATTGTATAAATAATATTTAATTGATACTCAGAAGTGCTTTTATAGTGCAAATAGCATTGAATGTGTTACAAATTAGAAGACCGAAAGCTTTTGCATTGCCTTTATAAATGAGTTAATTTTAGTCAGCATCACATATGCAGTTTGATCTAGATTTCAATAGAAAAAGCAGGTGTCTACCTAGGCTTTGGGGAGCAATTAACAATTCATTTTGTATAAAACTGCAGTGTCTCACTGGCAAAACTAATTGAAGTAAATAAGACATTTTCAATCAGCTAAGAGAAGGGCATTAAAACAGCCAGGCAAAATTGTCATGACAAATTACCAGCCCAGACACAAAACCTTCTCAGAAGGCCTTTACTATGGTGATTGATGAGAATGAAAAATTAATGATATTTTACTGGCCTGTCAAAAAAAAAAAAAAAACAACTTACTCGCCCGGGTGAGAAGAATTTTATAAGGTTGAATTAAAATATAGAAAATTAATTAAATGTGGTGTCTTTTTTTAACCTAATTAGTAGTAGTGCTCTTCCCCTAATAATGTGATAAACAGCCAGATCTTGTCCCTACTCCTGAGCTATGGATAATCACCTGACAATGGAACCACTGTAATTCCACAGTGCATGGAGGGGGGTGGGATTTATGGAACTGTGCCAGAGGAAGATGGGGTCAGGGTAGTCTGGGCAAAGACAGGGTTGGGGCTGGTGCAGTTACCACTGTGCTGCCCTTCTGTCATCTGCTGGTGGCAGGGACAGAACTAAAGGTCACAGAATGATATTTCCATTCTGTGGCATCGGAGGGGATTCTTCTCACCTTCCTATGCCCAACACTCATCCATCCCAGATACTTAGACTGACGCAAAACTGTAAAGAGTGGGGTGGGGGCGGACAGGAGAACTAGTGATGGGAAGGATATATTTACATAATAGCCAGGGGAGAGGGGTATATAAACATTTTATTCATCTTCCTGCATTTATTCTGTCTGTCTCTTGTTCAGTTTCTCCTGCTAGATGGGCTACCATTACATAGCTTATCCCTGTGCCACAACTTAGCCACCCAAAAGAGAAAGAAATCTTTCAGTTCTTACTGGCATATAAAACTATATGAAAAGATATCAAAGAGATTGGACTGTTTAATAGGGTGTAAGGTCGTGTCATTCACCATAAAATGGGTCACTGATTTTGTAATTTCAAATTTCATTTTGCAGAGTAAATTTAATAATCAAGTGTCATTGTGTATAAAAGCTATAACCCTTTTATTATAACATATAATTTTCCAATAAACGAAAGTAACTAGACGTTATTGAGGTCTCACATTTTTTATGATCATCTATAAATTATACTTCTATCTGTTAAAAAAAATCCTACTTTCTCACTGTAAGAGTGAGTTGTATTTCACGCTAAGGCACAAGAGGTTGTATATTTGACCACTGAATAATGTGACCTGTCAATATAATTATCTTTTTCTAGTTTATAGAAAAAAAGGCCTTGAGTTTATTGAAGCTAAGAGGCTAGTAAATTGGAATACTTCCTAAATATAGCAAACCTTGTGAAAAGAAGGGCAATTAGGAAGGCTGGTGATTAAGAAAGACCTCCTCTAAGCTTCTGAAAGGTCAGCTACAATGTAGACTATAGCTAATGGTACTAATTTTACAGCATCTTGTAAAGAATTGTTGTCAAGATACTGGTTTCAAAGAGATAATAAAAAAGGATCTTCAAAAAACTAAAAATGTTCAGCTATAAAATGAAGAACAGACATTGTCTTGATTCTATATTTCACCATGTGCAGAAAATAGATTACCTGACAAAAAACAAGAACAAAGAATAGCCTGCAGGAAAACAACCAGATATCTACTTTTGGTTCCTTTTTCAGGATATATATTGTGAAATTATGTCTCTCGTAGCTTATAAGGAGAAACCACTATTTCAAGACAGGCATCTCTATCAAGCTATCAAGGCCTGAAGATGAAATGCAATGTGTTACATGGACCTAAAATGAGGGACACACAAAACTTATTCACACACAGGAAACTTAAACTATTGTGTTATTCATTCCATTTGGTACAAATAAACGTTTATATAATTTAAGTGTCATGGTTCTTTACTGCTGAGGTACATAATTTTAAACAGTAGAAGTGTGGGGTCAGCAAATGTGTGCAACACAGGTAACCTTAGGACTAAAATGAGCGATGTCTCTCAAAACAAGAGGTATGAACATGGGAGTCATATCTTTCCATCAAGGCTGAGCAATGTTTTTATGAATAGTTCATAGTCACAGTTTCAGATTTCAGTGCACTGAGGATAGAAACAAATTTAAGTTACCAGGCAGCTAAGCTAGCAAATTATCCATGTTGACAGTTAGAGATGGTGAAATCAAAGAAATAATGTGAATATTTTTCCTTTTTCAATATGATACTGTGTCGGCTTCTGGGTAACCAGTGAGATATTATAGAAGCTGTTTCATTCTGGCTTGGTAAATCTAAGGATTGGAATATCAACCAGCTTTGGGGATTGTATGTCCTCAGCTGGCTCCCTTGAGACCCTGGTCTCAGATACATATTGAATATTTTTAGGAATAAGTGTAGTGACAGACATAACAAGGAGCAATGGTCTCAAGTTGCAGTGGGGGAGGTCTAGGTTGGATATTAGGAAACACTATTTCACTAGAAGAGTGGTGAAGCATTGGAATGGGTTAACTAGGGAGGTGGTGGAATCTCCATCCTTAGAGGTTTTTAAGGCCCAGATTGACAACACCCTGGCTGGGATGATTTAGTTGAAGTTATTCCTGCCTTGAGCAGGGGATTGGACTAGATGACCTCCTAAGGTTTCTTCCAACCCTAATTTTCCATGATTCTAGTGGTTTCTGTTCTTCACATATTCCACCTGGCTAGTATTTTGGAGGGATATCATCACAGAAATTTTGAAAAATAGGAATACTATAGCCTTTCAAAAATTCAAATCCCCCAAAATATCTATGACAAATACATCCCTGAGTCTCACTACTGAAAGTGCAAACCTAGATTTTTATTAATCAACAAAGAATAAGTACAAGGTGAATGACATAACACTCTTTTATTGGGCAAATGTCTGTTGGTGAAGAAGAGAAACTTTTGACACACACAGAGCTCTTCTTCAGATCTGGCCAAGGTACTCAGAATGTCACAGTGAAATAAAAGGTGGAACAGATTGTTTAGCATAAGTAGTTAAAGTGTTCTAAAAGACCATTCAAGGTGAAGTGGGCAATTAACACCTCTGTAGTTGTAGCACAAATGGAGTGGGTGCTTAGTGGGTTATAGATACTTGTAGTGAGCCATAAATCCAGTTTCTTTATTGAGTCCATGAGTTCCAATGTCTAACAAAAGGGAAAAAATATTTCTAGAGTCAAACAAAGGAAAAAGATTAACTGTGAAATCCTTAACAAACAACACTTCTACCACAATCTCTCTACCACTGATAGGGCAGCTATATATTTGCTGAAATCCAACCACCAGATAGTGATCAAACCAGCGCACAAAAGGGGCACCATCACGGTCTTCAACCATGATGACTATGTCACCAAGGCCAGCTGACAACTCTCCGACACCACCTACTATAATGAACTAATAAAAGAATGCCACACCACAGTTCATCCAGGAATTTAAAGATATCTTTGCTGTGATGAGGTGTGCATACCCCGCACTAGGTGAGAAAGGGTTACTCCCACACTATGGGCAGAAGGAGTGTGCATACACTGCCACACTTCCCCAGATGACTCCAAGAAAAACTCTACAACCTCATCACCCACAAACCCACCCCAGTGACCTTCTACTTGCTTCCCAAGAACCACAAACAAAGGAACCCAGGACAATCTTTCATATCTGGCCATGGCAGTCTTAGTGAAGGAATATCAGGACTCACAGAAACCATTCTCAAACCACTCGCCATACAAAGGGCCATTTTCCTCCAGGACAAAACTGATTTCTTCCAACACTAACTCTGCAAGGTTAACAATCTCCCTTGGAACCTCATCCTTGCCACCATGGATGTCACCTCCCTATACACCAACATCCCTCACTGCCTGCCTCAGATATCTACAAGAAAATGCACGACACTTACATATCCAGCCCAAATTCATCCATTTCATCCTCACCCATAAGAACTATACATTCAGCAGCAAACACCCACAGCTGTGGGTACGAAGATGGCTCCTCAATAGGCCAACCTCTTCAATGGCCACCTCAGGGAAGAACTTCTGGACAAATATACCACAAAACTAATGATATATCTGAGATACATTAATGCTACGTTCATCCCCTGGACAGACAATCTAAACTCTCCTGTAGATTTTCACCACAATTTCTACAACCATCATCCAGCCATCAAACTTTCTGTACATCACTCCCACATCGGCATCAGCTTCCATAACACCACAATCAGCATCAGCAGTGGAACCCTACATACAATTATATATAAGAAACCCATGTGTAGCCAATTAGTTCATTCTATCATCCATTTATCGTTGTGTTATGTGGTGTTGTGGTCAATTCAGATGGCATTTTCATATATAACCAATGTATGTTAAATAGATTTAGGTTGTAGGATTATTAAATATTTTGAGGCTGAGACCTGAAAGATTTTAGCTTAGACAGACAAGGTCAGACTCTGCCATAATAAGAGATGCAAAACCTGCAACCATATTTCCACTGTTGTGATGATTAATGCCTCCTACAACACACCTTTCAAGATCAAGAGGTCCTCCATATGCCTATGATAACAAGTGGTATACCTCATCCAGTGAATGAATTGCCCCCCATAACAAGTGTGTGAGTGAAATGAGATGATCACTATGTTCTCAAATGAACTCACACAGTAAAATGATAAAGTGCAAAAACACAATATTATTATGGGTAAACAGTTTTCACAGAATTATCGATCCATACCTGATCTATCAGTTCTCATCCTAAAAGGAAACCCGAAGAACAGCTTCAAAAGACAAGCCTGGGAGCTTATATTCATAACTATGTCAGACATGGAAAAACATGGACTCAGTAAAGACACTGGATTTACGGTACATAATAGCAATCTATTACCCAATAACCCTCCTTTGTCCTATGACTACTGATGGGTAAACTGCCATTTCCCCTCCTATGGTCTCGGACATGTTATCTCTTTATGCTAAACAATCTGTTCCACCTTATATTGAGCTGTGACACTTTGAATACCTTTTCCAGACATGAAGAAGAGCTTTGAGTAAGCTTGCTTCTTTCACCAGTAGAAGTTGGACTAATAAAAGATATTACCTCACCAACATTGTCTGTCTGATATCCTGGGACCAACAGGGCTACCACAACACTGCAAACAAAGAGTAAATATCTATTTCTGGGCTTGGTTCTACTCTCACATTGCCATTTACAATGGTGAAATTCTAGTAACTTCAATAAAGTTGATCCAGACTTACAATTAAGTAAATGAGGACAGATTCCAGCCTCTGAGTCATATTGATCTTCAGCTCTACTATTTTCTATATCTCTGGATATAATTTATATGTATAATATGTATATGTACATCAAAACAAAGTAGAGATGGGTGGAAGAGATAGTGCTAGCTTTCAGCCCAATTTTAAATTTACACTATACTGCAAGTTTTAACTAGATTTAGGGTTTAAATTACATGGAGCTGAACATTTATAAGATATTCTTGAGAGGTTGTGGCCAGATATGACACAGATATAAGAACAACAATTCTTGTGAAATTTTTAGATGCATCTGGACCAGAATTGGAAAAATAGGCCTTTTATAAGATTGTATCTACTATACTGTAACTTCTATGTAAGTTTGGTTAAGAAAACCCATGTTATAATATAATATAATATAATATAATTATAATTAGGGCTCTCAAGCGATTAAAAAATTAATCATGATTAATCGCACCATTAAAGAATAATAGAATGCCATTTATTTAAATATTTTTTGATGTTTTCTACATTTTCAAATATATTATTTCAATTACCACACAGAATAAAAAGTATACAGTGCTCATTTTATATTATTATTGATTACAAATATTTGCACAGTACAAAACAAGAAAGTTTTTTCAATTCACCTAATACAAATGATGTAGTGCAATCTCTTTATCATGAAAGTTGAACTTACAAATGTAGAATTATGTGCAAAAATATAACTGCACTCAAACATAAAAACAATGTAAAATTTTAGAACCTGCATGTCCACTCTGTCCTACTTCTTGTTCAGCTAATCTCTCAGACAAACAAATTTGTTTACTTTGCAGGAGATCATGCTGCCCCTCCACTTTTTGGTTACAATGTTACCTGAAAGTGACCATAGGTGTTTGCATGGCACAGTTGTAGCCGGCATCGCAAGATATTGACATGCCAGGTGCTCTAAAGATTCATATGTCCCTTCATGCTTCAACCACCCTTTCAGAGGACATGCGTCCATGCCAATGACAGGTTCTGCTTGATAACGATCCAAAGCAGTGCGGAGTGAAACATATTCCTTTTCATCCCCTGAGTCAGATGCCACCAACAGAAGGTTGATTTTCTTTTTTGGTGCTTCAGGTTCTGCAGTTTCCACATTGGAGCGTTGCTCTTTTAAGACTTCTGAAAGCATGCTCCACACCTCATCCCTCTCAGATTTTGGAAGGCACTTCAGAGTCTTAAAACTTGGGATGATGTAGCTATCTTTAGAAATCTAACATTGGTACCTTCTTTAAATGACTCTGAAGTGAAAGTGTTCTTAAAATGAAAAACATGTGCTGGGTCATCATCTGAGACTGCTATGACATGAAATATATGGCAGAATGCAGGTAAAACAGAGCAGGAGACATACAGTTCTCCCCCAAGAAGTGCAGTCAAAATTTAATTAACACATTTTTTTATCTGAGTGTCATCAGTATAGAAGCATGTCCTCTGGAATGGCAGCCGAAGCATGAAGGGGCATACAAATGTTTAGCTTATCTGATACATAAATTCCTTGCAATGCTGGCTACAAAAATGCCATGTAAATATCTGTTATCACTTTCAGATGACATTGTACATAAGAAGCAGGCAGCATTATGTCCCCAAAATGTAAACAAACTTGTTTGTTTTAGCAATTGGCCGAACAAGAAGTAGGATTGAGTGGACTTATAAGCTCTAAAGTTTTACATTGTTTTGTTTTTTTGACTGCAGTTATTTAACAAAAAAATCTTACATTTGTAAATTGCACTTTCATGATAAAAGTATTGCATTACAGTACTTGTATGAGGTGAATTGAAAAACACTATTTCTTTATCATTTTTAGAGTGCAAATATTTGTAATAAAAATAATATAATGTGAGCACTGTATACTTTGTATTCTGTGTTGTAATTGAAATCAATGTATTGAAAATGTAGAAAAGCATCCAAAATATTTAATAAATTTCAGTTGGTATTCGATTGTTTAACAGCACTATTAATCGTGATTAATTTTTTTGAGTTAATCGTGTGAAACAACTGCAATTAATCAACAGCCCTAATTACAATATATTCACTGGCAAATGTTCATAATGATTTCGATCCCGATTCAAAGCTCATTGAAGAGTCTTTCCATTTATTTTGGGTCACGTTGACAAGGACTGTATTTTAACGCAGAAGCACAAAGAGGAAGAATTCAGGTTGAATTTTCAGTCTGAATTCAGCATCTCCTGATCTTTGAAAGTTTGATTTCTCAACCATAACACTACATTAGTAATATATTTATTGTTTGTTTTTTGTTTGGTTTGTTTTCTTTAAACATGGAATATATACATATGGAGTCTTCACATTGCCTTTGTCCTAATCAGTTGGTTTTCACACTAACACTGATTTGATAGTGGTGATCAGTGATTTCCTGCAGTGGATGAAACATGTAACCTGCCTTTGACACTTTTGATAATGAGGTGTTGAGCTGGCTGTGATCACTAGCTGGGGTGGAGGGAGTCTCTCTTGACTGGTGCCACTTACATTGAGAGATGTCCAAGGGCAATTTTGGGCAATGGTCTTTCTGCTCAAAGGGCTTTCACATGGGGTACCACAGGGTTCAGTATTGTGACATCTCTTGTTCATTGTCTGTCTGAAGCAGTTGAGAGTTTAGTGAGTAAACAAGAGATCAGTGGTGCCAAATGATGAAATTGAACTGTGATACTTTCTTAGGGTCCCCAGGACTGTGAGTCACCTTATTATCCCTCTGCCTCAGCAAATGAGAGAGACTTGCTTGTGTTTAACGGAGTGTCAGCTCTCTGACACCAACAGTCTGTCAGCTACCCAAACTGTCCCCTCAGTGCTCTGCCAGCCCATACTTTCCCTTGCAGTGCAACAATAAGTGAACCTCGAGCCCCTTGAAGCATTCCTCTGCAGTGTCCAGTCCTTAACCATTGGAAAGTCACAGAAATTACCAGGTCTGCTGTGCCCAAAGAAACAGAGCACATACCTGCTCCTTTAAAACATCACAACACTGAGCTATATTTATAGGAAAACAATAATAAATTTATTATCAAAGATTAAGATTTAAGAGCTACTGAGTAAGGATAATAATAGAAATGGTTACATATAAAATAAAAAGAATAACATGCTTCCTAGAGTCTAAGCTTAATTTCAACAGGCTAGACCAGGGATCGGCAACCTTTGGCAAGCGGCTTGCCAGGTAAGCACCCTGGCGGGCCGGACCGATTTGTTTACCTGTCACATTCATAGGTTCAGCTGATCGCGGCTCCCACTGGCTGTGGTTCACCATCCCAGACCAATGGGGGCTGCGGGAAGCAGTGCAGGGGGAGGGGTGTGCTGACCACCGCTTCCCGCCACCCCCATTGGCCTGGAGCGGCAAACTGCAGCCAGTGGGAGCCACGATCGGCCAAATCTGGCGGGCCGTGTGCCAAAGGTTGCCAATCTCTGTAGATTGCCAGTTCAGCCTTAAGCAAACATTGTGGAGTCCAGTAGTACCTGATTAAGATCTTGTTCTGGAAGAATCACAAGGATAACATTCCTGAAGTACCTTTCACTTGAAGCCAGATATCTTCCCAGGTTTCTGTTGTGATTGTAAAGCTAAGATATTTTTCCCATTTTTCTTTCTAAAGCAAAACATTGCACCACTTATAAGTAATTCCTACAAAGTGACTTTTGTTTCTATATTTCTTAACATGTTCTTCCAAAACTCTCAATTTTCATTTATTTTTGTCTGTCTTAATTTTTTCCTCCAAGTAAATTCCATTTATAATTTTCCTCATCTTAGTGAAATATGTACAAAATTACTGTCTGGGACTTTCCTCATTTGCCCATATAGAATGTAGTCAGGTCTTGATCATTGGTACCATCTTGTCCAGTGGTTAATTCACCTTTATGCCTCATACTTAGGTCCAAAATAGAGTTTCCTCAGGTTGGATGCAATATCTTTTGTGTTAGAAAATTATCACCTCCCATTTTAAAATACCCTAGGGATCGTTTACTACTGGCTGTCTGAGCCCCTCCAGCATACATCTCCCAAACTGAATTCCCCCGTAACAATACATTTTTTCTTTCTACACATTGCAAACAGGTGTTTAAGGAGTAACTCATCCTGTTCTCTCATTTAATTTGATTTGATGGGCTGTAACAGATTCTAATCACTACCCTCCTCCTGGAGTTTGTTAGTAAGCACATTGGTTCATACGCATTGAAGACCTTACAGTTCTCAGTTACCAATAACCTGAAAAGAGGTAATGGCATCTTTAATGTATAGTCGCCCCCCTCCACACACACACACACTTTACCAATTCTATCCTTCCTGAACAGGTTATAACCAGTAATTTTTCACATTCCAGTCATGTGAATTGTCCCACGAGGCTTCAGTAACGCCAATTATATGAAATTTCTTCTAATCAATGAGAATTTCCAATTCCTATTACTCATTGCCCAGCTGTTGGATTCACAAAGGAACTTAGGCACCTAACTCCCATTGATTTCAACATTAGGCACCTAACTATCGTTGTAAATCCCACTCCAGATTCCTATACAAGTAACCAAAAGAGTCTCCTCTTCACATTCTTTGCCACTTTTGTTCAACTTGTTTACAACACACTGTGTACCACATTTGCCTTATTAGCACCCTCTTCTTATACTACTAATTTAATGCCCTCCTGGAAATCATAGCTAATGTCCAGAGAAGAAGATTAGCCCTCCTACCAGTTAGATTCAAGCTATCCCATCCATATGTCCCCTGTCTTTCTGGAATGTTGCCCAGTGTTCCATAAAACCACATCAGTCACACAACCAACAGTTCACTGCTGGTATTTTCTGCCTTCTCCTGATTGTGGAAAGGATCTCTGAGAAGATCAATTGGACATTTGTTTTCTTCACCTCTCTTCCTGAATTCCTGAAATCTGCTATGATCTATGTAGTTCCGTGTCATTGGTTCCAATGTTTTTCAATGTATATTATTTCTTTCCTAATTTGCATAATTCCTATATTTAAAATACAGTGACTCTTCTTTAGTAATTCAGCAGTTTGTGACAATTGTTTTAAAAAGTGGCTGACCCAAAAGAGATTTAATTTCTTGGCAAAAATATTATACATATTTGATCCCATTGCTGTAAATAAATCTCTGCTTTTGGTGTGAATATGTGTTTGCATAGATGTAAAAAATTTTAAAAATGTTTAATGAGAAGAACAAATATTTTAGCCATTAGAATGATTATTGAAAAAGGGTTAGAAAGACACTGTCTTTAAATATTAAAACAGCATTTGTTTTTAAGAAACATAACCGCTCAAATCTTCACCTCCAGATTTACCTTTAACAGTATAATTTGTAGTTAAATATGACTAATGCAATAAACCTGCAATAAGACAAGTGAGCTTTCTTGTTTGTTTGTTTGTTTGGGTTTTTTTAGGACATTTTTCATACCACTTGGTATGATGGGCAGTAAAGTTGGTTAATAATAGTACAATATCCAGACTCTAAGTGCACAAGCTACAGGGCTTATGTCATTTTTTTACTTATAGAACATGATTAGAGAATGCAAGTGAAAGTGAATAACAAATAAGACAATTAGATTATAATGTATCATCTAAAGTATAGACACATGAAATATGTACAGAATGGAAACATTGTTTGCTCAGGCTAAAGAAAATGGCCCGAGTATCTCCTGCTTCTTCATACTCCACACCTAAATGCTGACTAATCACCCTCTGGGACAGATGAGATATACATGGATACTACAGCTCCATCCTGTAGTTAGCAAAGTTTAGGATAGGTTTCTTATACAGAGGTCTCTCCCATTCTAGATTTTCTTCTTGAATCAACCACATGCCATGTGGTAGAGAAGCAGCCAAATTTTAAACAAAAGAAAAGGAGGCAGGTAAAGAAAAAACAGATTTGGAAGAAAAGGAAAAGTGTGTGTTCCTTCAGAGCAGTCTACTGTCTGAATAATTAGCAAAGAAAGCCTGGGAGAAAAGTGAAGAAATGTCTTTAGAAGAGGACATTACAGGTTCACTCCTCTGTTGTGTAGGCCTCATGGTCAGGAAAACACAGAAGGTGAAAGACACAAATGGAAGTTAGGTAGCTAACTCCCATTGACTTTCAACTACCTGTCTTTTGTGCTTTTGAAAATCTCCTCCATACTGTCTGCCACCAAATTTTACTTACCAGGTCCAAGAAAAACAGTAAGTTGTAGTTCTGAAGGACAAGGGGCCTCCTCTCTAGGTTTTGCCATGCTTTCAGCTTGTTCCCATGCTTTCCAATTAAATGTTCATATCATCTGTTCTAATGAACAGGAGTTGAAAGAGGTCAGGTCCAGGTTCAATTTGCCATCAATTGCTCTGTAGCCAGCAAAGTGCCCAATACTTTGTCTGCAGCAGAAGACCCTTCTGTCATAACATTAAAGAAGGATGAATATAGTCTAATGATCATTAAAGTAAAAGTTCACATTTGCCACTATTATAATAAATAGAAAGATGACTATGTGTTATATGTTTTGTTAGACTTGGGTTCTAGTGTTCTTTTTCTTAATATAAAAACAAAAATAGGAACCTTTCCTTGAGGGCATGTTTCAGAGAACACTGAATTTTATGAGCCATAATCTCTGATGCAAGAAGAGTAAAATAAATCTTTTTTTGCCAGCAAGGTCTTTTGCCCCCAGGAAGTACTCACCTAAAGGAGTGCACACAAACTTTCCATCACTGCACTCCTCAGGCTTTCCCTCAGGATACAGGAGCAGCTTTATATTCCTCTGAGGGGTCCATAAGAGGTGCTGAATCAGCACACCTCCCTTTATCTTGACATGTGCCCATCACCTCTCCATGACACCCTTAAGTGACAGCTGCCTCGTGTTAATACAGGTTCTGCCCTCTCAGGCTTTCAGGTTCTAGGAACTTGTATCAGGTTTTACACTGACAGAAGCAACTAAAGGTCAGGGTGAGTCTGGTACCATATGTGGAATTGTAACTTATAGTCAATTGATTTGGTATATGAAATGTGCTCTTATGACCTAAAGAGAGCCAAAATTTTCTACATTTAATAAAAGTACTTTTACATTTGTTCACCATTCCATATAGAAATGCAGTAAATATTAATGCTATCTGTTTCCTGTCTTCATTCTGTTCTTCTGCCAGATTCACCAAGTGATTTATGGTGAAAGATGGACTCTCATTGATCTTAGTCTAAACAGTCAAACCACTACATTAAGCTGACATGGTTCAAAGCTTTCAGACTCTAAGGGAATGGTTTGCATGAAATACAATGGCCTACCAAAGAGACATAGAATTAACAGCTGTCATCACCACAGTGCTTACCGTAACTGAGATCATTTTAATTGTGTGCTGTATCCCTTTCTGTCAACTTTATTTGCTATTTGCCTTCTTTAGATTGCAAGCTTTCTGGGGCAGCCACTATACCTTCCTGAATGCATGGAAACTTAAAGAGAAAATTTGGCTTTTACACAGTCTAAGGGCCAGATTCTTGTGCAATTCAGTGAGTAAGAGTATATTACTCTATTAAAGTCAATGAGATGACTTAGGAAGTAAGGTGCTACTAAAGTGGAATGAGGGTGTCACATGGCCCTTAACAAGTTTGTGATCATTTATTAAGAGAGGTGAAACACATTAAGTACAATGTCCTTTACCTGAATCCAGGTTCCTTGTTTCAAAAAGGTTCAGCCACCAATTCCAAATTAAAGATGACTAAAAACAAAACACAAGATAATAAACCTAATTGTTCACCGCAGTAGTGTGTTTCCATTTCAATAGCTTTCTCTTGTCAGATAGGTTTTGCCATGCTTTCAGCTTGTTCCGATGCTTTCCAATGAAAGGCCTGTGTTGTTTGTATCATCTGCTTTAATGAACAGGAGTTGAAAGAGGTCATGTCCAGATTCACTTGCTTGCTGTGTTCTGGGATTATGAAATAGAGGTAGAATGACCTTAGAAAGGACCTTTCCATAAGAGTGAATTATTGCTTGAAAGCTCTTTAGGACAAAGGATTTATCTTCCACAACCTGCAATTTTTGATCACAGTTGCCTGAATATGCTCACATTTCTCATACAGTGGTAGATAATATGCTAGAGAATATATATAAAGGACAGCATGGATTTCAGATGCTGGTTTTAATGGTTCATTTCATTAAGAAAGTTCTTAGAAAAATTGTCGTGTCATTTTCAGGCCCACGGGTTATCTGTTCATTTCTGAAATAACACCAGGCTAGTCTCTCACCAGGTGTTAAGCACCTAGCAGAGTAGGGACCTTGATCCTGGTTGGAGTCATTACAGTTCAAATGATCAAATATTAGTAGTAACGACACTGTAGCAGGTGTCACTATGTGGTGCTATTACATATCGTCTTCTAGGTTTTCCTTTTCTTTTCTTATCATCTAAGCAAGTTTTTAGTCTTGGAATAAATGCTTGTATTGTTTTATTGTTTTCTGGGCATAGGGAGCTGTGTGAGCAGCAGGAGAATGTGCTGAGTGCCTTGATCTCAATTCTTAAGGAAAAGTTGCTTCCTATGAATGGATCTTTAGTGTTGGGCTGAGATTCCTGAAAGAAGGGATTGCCCTGAATGCTGTTTGACCATCTTGTTTTATGACTGGGTTTTCTGTATAAATACATTTTCAAACAAGGACTTTTGTGCTTTCTCCCATACTTCCCCTCTTGTGTAGGATAAGTTTAACCATCCACAAAGCTACCTCTTTATCCACCTTCAAAACTCTCCTTTACTCTGAGGCCTACAAAAATCTTGATAACACTTAGGCTAGTGGTGTGCTGAGACCACAGACTTCCAATGTTGATCAGTATTGTCTGATTGCTTGTACTCCCCAGGCACTCTGTATCCATCTGTTGTGTCTTGTTTCAGACTGCAAGGTCTTTGGGACCGGGACTGTCTATTTGTTCTGTGTTCGTGCAGCATCTACCACAATGGGGTTCTAGTCCATGACTGATACTTATGTGTTATGATAATCATAGAATCATAGGACTGGAAGAGACCTCGAGAGGTCATCTAGACCTGTCCCCTGCACTCAAGGCAGGACTAAGTATTA
The DNA here is from genome assembly GCF_007399415.2 of Gopherus evgoodei. Lineage (NCBI taxonomy): Eukaryota > Metazoa > Chordata > Testudines > Testudinidae > Gopherus > Gopherus evgoodei. The sequence continues at coordinate 329,494,230 of NC_044322.1, read as the reverse complement.
TCTAAAACCTCCCTGATAGGTGTTTGCCTAATCTGCTCTTAAAAATCTCCAGTGATGGAGATTCCACAACCTCCCTAGGCTCTATTTATTCCAGTGCTTAACCACGCTCACAGTTAGGAAGTGTTTTCCTACTATCCAACCTAAACTGCCCTTGTTGCAATTTAAGCCCATTGCTTCTTGTCCCTTCTCAGAGGTTAAGGATATTTTTTTCTCTCTCCTGCTTGTAACAACCTTTTTTGTATTTGAAAACTGTTATGTCCCCTCTCAGTCTTTTCTTCTCCAGATTAAACAAACCTAATTTTTTCAATCATTTCTCATAGGTCATGTTTTCTAGACCTTTAATCATTTTTGTTGCTCTTCTCTGGACTTTCTCCAATCCGTCCACATCTTTCCTGGTACGTAGGGTGACCAGATGTCCCAATTTTATAGGGACAGTCCCGATTTTTGGGTCTTTTTCTTATATAGGCTCCCATTACCCCCCCCCATCTCGATTTTTCACACTTGGTGTCTGGTCACCCTACTGGTATACGGTGCCCAGAACTGGACACAATACTCCAGTTGAGGCCTAATCAGTGCAGAGGAGAGCAGAAGAATGAGTTCTCGTGTCTTCCTTACAATACTCCTGCTAATACATCCCAGAATGATGTTTGCTTTTTTTGAAACAGTGTTACATGGTTGACTCATATTTAACTGGTGATCCACTATGACTCCCAGATCCATTTCTGCAGTACTCCTTCATAAGCAATCATTTCCATTTTGTATGTGTTCAACTGATTGTTCCTTCCTAAGTGGAGTACTTTGAATTTGTCCTTATTGAATTTCATCCTATTTACTTCAAACTATTTCTCCAATTTGCCCAGATCATTTTGAATTTTAATCCTCTCTTCCAAAGCACTTGCAACCCCTCCCAGCTTGGTATCATAGACAAACTTTATAAGTGTACTCTCTATGCCATTATCTAAATCATTGATGAAAGTATTAAACAGAACCAGAGTCAGAACAGATACCTGAGGGACCCCACATTATTTATAATATAAATAAAAAGTAATAATAGAGAGTCACACTTAGAGTATCTGTATCACTGTTTTCTCCTCCACTTAGAAGCTGACCTGCAAAGAACCAAACATCTATTACTAATCAGCAGAAGGGTGACAGTGGTGTCAGAACAGGACAGTGCAGTTATAAGAAGGGGCAACGATATACAGGGATAGGACTTGATATTTAAGCTATTCCTATATGCATACAGGTAGCTAAGCATTATTATTATGGAGGCACCATGACAATTCTATATTTAAGGTTGAATTTTGATATTAAGGCAGTGATTTTCCTCCTTTTGCATGAAGATACAGAGTATATTCCCTAAAATTACAGCATTCACTCTAAGTGCAGAATGAATTTCTGGAAAATTTACAGACAACCAAAGTAATTGCCTATGTAAATGGCTCCTGCAGCTGGACTTGATTACACTGCTCTTCAAATCCTCTATAGTGCTCACATGAGCATTTAAGCATATATATAGCAGTAGAGGTATGTATTTATATGTAAAGTGGCCAGATTTTAGAGCTCCAGCTCATGCTCTTACTCACTCAAGCACCCATTGAGATCAACAGGGCCGCTCACATGTCTTTAGCAAAGCACACAAGTGATTGACACTGTGGCCCATGTTTTGTGGAAGGCTGTGGAATGAAGGGCACCATTTCAATGTATACCATTGTGGAAGGACAGAAAGAACTGACAGGGATTTGTAGGGGATCTTCATGCATGATAGTCTCTGTTAGCAAGAGTTAGGCTAACTGTAACCCTAATAATGCGAGATTTGTAGAAGCAAGGATTGTGTGAAGCGAGTGGAAAAGAACTGTGTGAAAAGTTGTTTTTTAACCTTGTGTAGATAATACAATATGTAGACTGGCGTCTCTTAAGTGAGAAAAACAAGATATCAGGATGACCTATGTATAAACAAAATTCAGCTGTTGCTTATTATTCTCTGTAACAAAAGTATAAATGCTTGCTGTAATTGTTTACCTGTGGAGAGCCTGTCTAGGAAGGGGAGACCCTATGTCCTAATGCACTCTCTCCCTGTTGTAGCTGCTAAACAGAATAAAGCATCTGACTCTGCTGTACCCAAACAAAAAGCGAGGCCTGAGTTTTTCTCTGACACCATTACTCAATGGGATTTTTCAACTGTTTTTGTGCCAGTACTTGAAGTCGTTTCTTCAGCTGCTTGTAAACAAAACAAACAAAAAACCCAGTCCCCTTTTCCCTCTAATTTCTTCCAAGGACACATTACACATTCTGCTGTTACTGATAGTCATTGGTGGCTGACAGAGAGCAAGACATTACTTAAGCCCACACCTGCAAAAGTATGTGCTTATAAATCTAAGAATGAATTGATTGCCTGTGTAGCAACACAGACAGGGGCTTTATCCAGGCCCACCCACACAGAATATGACCACACATTAGAAAGAAATTAACACCAGTTTGTGTTGATATTATGCATCACCCTAGCATTTTCTCTTGATGCATTCAAAGAGGACTGGGCTTATGCATTTATAAAAGCAGAAATGAATATAAACCTTTATTTAAAAAAACATTGTTTTCTCTGCAATACATTTCTGAGTTACAATGGGTCTTTCTTATTGTAAAAATGTTGATGGAGTCAATTCAGGGTCATCTGAATTAAAAAGAAATGAAGGAATAATCAATGTTCTTTAGTGGTGTTGAGTATTTCCAAAAATACTAAAGAGAAAGAGTGATGAGAATGATTGAAGTTTGGATCACTAGAAACTGAGGTTTCTATCCAGGTAATAGGTACAGCATATGCACCTGTTGTTATGTAAGAATGTAATGCTGTTGTTATGTAAGGATGTAATGAGTAGTTGCAGAGACCAAAGGTCAACCTCCATTTTGGAAGGTAGAGTTCTGGATAACAGGGAGGTAGATGTAGGCTCTGGTTGCTATTGTATTGGAATTATGTACTGGTTAAATAGAGAACTAACTCAATTGTTTGTTAAATATAAGCTCTCCAGCCCTTTAAAAGAATACCACACAGCAGAGTTAACAGCAGTACAAGCTTCTCCACGGCGCTTCAAAATTATATGGAGGAGCCACTTTGAGGAATGAATGCACAGTTTAACCTTGAGGTAAACATGCTTCTCTTCTCACTGATTTACATCACTGTAAACCAAGCATAACTCAGTTGAAATCACTGGCGTTACACTAATGTAAAACTGGAGGAGACTGAGGGTATGTCTACACTATGAAATTGGGTCAATTTAATAGAAGTCAATTTTTTAGAAATTGATTTGATACAGTCAATTGTGTGTGTCCCCACTAAGCGCATTAAGTTGGCGGTGTACATCCACAGTACCGAGGCTAGTATCGACTTTCGAAGGGTTGCACCATTGTAGCGATCCCACAGTTCCCACAGTATCTGCCTCCCATTGGAATTCTGGGTTGAGCCTCCAGTGCCTGATGAGGCAAAAACATTGTTGCGGGTGGTTCTGGGTACATGTCGCCAGGCTCCCCCCTCCCTCCCTCCATGAAACCAATGGCAAAAAATTGTTTCTCGCCTTTTTTTCCTGGGTTACCCGTGCAGACGACATACCACAGCAAGCATGGAGCCCACTCAGCTCACTATCACCATATGTCTCCTGGGTGCTGCTGGTAGACGTGGTACTGCAGTGCTACACAGCAGCATCCCCTTGCCTTGCTTTGCAGATGGCAGATGGTACAATACAACTGCTAGCCATCATGGGCATCCCAGGGGTGCTCCTGGCCGACCTCAATCAGGTTGGTTGGGGGCACCTGGGCATACATAGGTGCTCCTGGTTGGCCTAGGTGAGGTCGATTGGGGAGCTTGGACAAAAATGAGAATGACTTCAGGTCATTCTCTTCTTTAAGTTTTGTCTAATGGAGATTCAGTCCTGCTTGGAATATCATGTCAGCTGAAGGCTTCTGCCTCAGGCTGCTCTCCCAGTCGGCAGCACCACACGGTCGCACCTACCCCAGCCTACCCCTTGCTCCTATGGCTCATGAAGCCTGGACAGTGGTAAGGAGCAGTTCAACTATAGGCTGATCAAGTGCAGAATGGTGCTAGAATGTGCCTTTGGACGTTTAAAAGGTTGCTGGTGCAGTTGACTGACTCAGTTACACCACAGCAAAATCAATATTCCCATCGTTATTACTGCTTGCTGTGTGCGCCACAATATCTGAGAGTAAGGGGGAGACATTTATGGTGGGATGGGAAATTGAGGTAAATCATCTGGCCACTGATTACGCACAGCCAGACACCAGGACAGTTAGAAGAGCACAGCACGGCGCACTGTGCATCAGAGAAGCTTGAAAACCAGTTTCATGACTGGCCAGGCTATGGTGTGAAAGTTCTGTTTGTTTCTCCTTGATGAAAATCCATCCCCTTGGCTCACTCAACTTCCCTGTAAGCCAACCTTCCTCCCCTCCTCACTTTGATCTCCACTGTTATAACCTCTGTCCTTCATGCCCTTGGAGATTTTTTCAAATATTCCAGCATTTCATCTTTTGGAACGGAGCTCAGATAGCACAGATTCGTCTCCTCATACAGCTGTCAGATGCTGTACCTCGCGTTCGGTCCATGCTGGAGCTCTTTTGCGATTCTGGGACTCCATGATCACCTGTGCTGATCAGCTCTGCATGATCACCTGTGCTGATCAGCTCGCTATGCTGGCCAAACAGGAAACGCAATTCAAAAGTTCCTAGAGCTTTTCCTGTCTACCTGTTCAGTGCATCTTAGTTGAAAGTGCTGTCCAGAGCGGTCAAAATGGAGCACTCTGGGATAGCTCCCAGAGGCCAAAACGGTTGAATTGTGTCCACACTACCCCAAATTCGACCCAGCAGGGTCGATTTCAGAGCTAATCCCCTCATCAGGGAGGAGTACAGAAATCGATTTTAAGAGCCCTTTATGTCGACAAAAATGGCTTTATCGTGTGGACGGATGCAGGGTTAAATTGATTTAAAGCTGTTAAATTTTACTTAAACTCATAGTATAGACCAGGGCTGATGCTCAAAGTCTCATTCCCAAATTTCTTAGCTTTTCTGTTCCCTATTATTTTACTATTTTACAGAACATGCCAGAAAAATCATTAGAAAGCAACCAAAACATTCATTAAAAAAAATGAAGCGAGTTTGGATATTAGAATGTAATGCATACTGTTAGGACTAGCATTAGGAGATGGCAGTCTGAGTAACTGTTCGTGTGGCTGAAGACATGAAATCTACCTCTGATGCACCCTCATAGCAGTGAAGTAGTTTGACACCACAAGCTGCAAAGGCCTGATCCAAGGCCCTTTGGAGTCAATAAAAAGACTCTCATTGACTTCATTGGATTTTGGACCAGGTCCCAAGATAGCAGGAAGTACTGGAATTAAACTCAGAACTTTCCCTTCTACTGGTGGCACCATGTAAGGTGCACACAGTTTTGGTAAGGGTGTCAAAGACACTCCGTCTTGGCCTAAGTCCGCTCCCACTGAAGTCAATGAGTGCATTCAAAAATCCTACCCTTTTTGCCTCACCACAAACATGGCTCCAGCATGATGGATTGAAGGGAAAAGAAGGGGAACAAGTCTAAGAAAGTAGGAAGGAAGTGAACAAAGACATTAGAGTAAGGCAACAAAATGGATTAGAAGAAAAATAGAGGCGATTGGGAGACATAATAATAAAGAGAAGAAATTAAGACAAAGCCATTCTGCCAGAAATAGCACTCAGTTACAGATAGAAAGTTATGCTTCCCAGAAAGCCATTTCATGCAATGGGAAGTTGTGGGAGAACTAGGAAAGTCTAAAAAGTTTAAACAAACAAAAAAGTATGGGGTTCCCCAGTCATGTTTCTTTTAGTTTTAAATGTGTCATGTAGTTTCCAGTTTTATTCCAGAGAAGGCCTCAGGCTCGGACTGTCCCTCTCATCCTCAGTCTTCCCCCTATATGGGCAATTCTGACTAGTTAAAATTAATGTCTTTTTCCATCCTCTATTCTTTCCCTTTATTTTATGTAATTAGCTGGGGTTAATACTGTGAAAGTAGAATGAATTATATAGTAAGAATAGAAAGGATTAAAAAAATGCTGTCTGTACCTTTAAGCAAAACTGTTGGAATGCTGCAATCCAGGTGTCAGGAATACAGACATTAACATAGAACAATTGCACCGTTTGAGGGCAATTGGTGAAGTATTAGCCTTAAATCGATAACAGTTAGTAAGGAAATAGGATATGCATGCTGTGCCCCAGGTGAATTTTCCTGTTTTGCTTTCTTTGTCCCTTTGTCTAATTCCCGCTCTTTTATCTGTATAAATAAGACTGTTTGGGCCTTGCATGGCCACTCACATATTCTGAATGTTATTGGCGGAGCGCTGCGCTAATAAACAGAGTGGTCTGAAAAATTGTGAGTCCTGATTCTAACTTTGACAATTTGGAGGTTCCACCGAGATGGCAACCGTCTTCACTGGGGCTGTGTGATTCCTGACTGTTTTTGTAGGATGACCGTGGCAGCCGGCACCTGGGCATTTGGCCCAAGCGGTCCTCCACTAGAGCGGAAAGGCGCACAGCCACAGTGAGGTCTACGCCATCAAACCTGTTGGTTCCGACTCTGTTCTGGTAGGGATCCCGGGATCTGACATCAGGAATCTGGTCAGGTAATTATTTCTGTGTTTTGTCCGGACTGAGGACTGTTCTGTCTCTGTGTCTATCTGTCCTCTTGTGGAGTGTTTGAGTCTGGGTGCCGTCTCTGTCTGGGGATCGGCCGACCAAGGGGTTCCTGTCCCCGCGGTCTGAGTGAGTGAAATCTGCACAATTGCAGTCGCACCACACCTTGGGTAAAACCTTTAGTGTGAAAGCAAGGGCAATTGAGGCAGTAGCCTGTGGGCTCCTTTTGTGTGTTGCAGCAGGCATCGCTCTGACGAACCTGAATTTCCTTCTTGTGTGATTGGTGTGTGAAAGTCCTCCTGTACTGGTAACCAGACGTCTAAGTCGGGACAGTTCCCTAAATGAACGCCGGCTCATTTTATGTATTTAGGATGGGTCCAGACTCCTGTAAAAAGGGTCCAGACTCCTGTAAATTTCTGGGAAAATGGTCTAGGCTAACTCAGGGGGATCCCAAAACTCAGTGGCCACTGTTAAAATCTTGGAACAAAGACTGAGTGGACGTCTTAACAGACAAACTCGGCCAACCTAAAACTAAATTTGCTAAAGGAGAGGTTAATTGTTTCATGCAGTGGTGGCAAGAGGCAAATCATAGGTGGACAAAATCAAAATTGGCCTCTCTCAATTATTCAAATAATAAGTTAAAAGCTTTATTAAAAGCCTCCTCTCCCACCACTAGACCGAGCGCTCCCCTTTACCCCGTTCTCCAAACCCCGGATCAATCCAAACCCCTTCATACTCCCATCTCATTGTAAAAAGGACAAAAAGTCCCTTGTTCTGTTCCCCTTTGTTGTCTGCCTCAGAAACTGATTCTTTATAGTGTCCCACTACCAATTCAGCAAGGCTGGGGGCGGGGGGAGCTCCTCAACTAGCCCCCACCCTTCCTGGTCCCTTTCCTTGAACATTTCTTTCAAAATTGTGAAGTGACCACAATAGCACTCACAAACGGTTCACTGGAGGAAGAAAAAAAAAAAAAAGCAGGATCGGGCCCAGAAAAGCAGGCAAGCAACAGATAAAGAAACTGAAAAACAGGTTGAAAGCCCTAAGGGAATAGTGTTAGAAGTAAGAAAAGCAATAAGTGCAGGCATGAACCCCTGGAACAATACCTAAAATGGTGAAATCTGAGGTGATAAAGGTGTCATTTTGGGACATAAACAAGTGATTTAAGTAAAGAGAGTGAAAAGTTAACTCTACAGAGGCTGGAGAGAATTAAGCAGTTAAACTTTGTGAAAATGTTAAAAAAAGGACCATGTTAAAGAGAGAGAATTCTTGGTTTCTTTGCAGCCATTCTGAAGGGAAATGGGCCCTTTTCCAGAAGAGTGCCTGTAAATAATCCATATATATATACAGCTACGTAAAAACAAAACAGTGTAAAGGAATGTTAAGGAAAAGAAAATGTGTATGTATCTATGTCTGTGAAAATATGTAAAGTTATAAGAATCTAAACCAGCACATCTGGTTTGTAAAACTACTGTTTTGTAGGTGTAAGATAAATTGATTTTGTTTTTGTTTTTAATGCCACTAAAAATTCATTTGACTCTTTAATTCAAAGTTGCAAAACTGACAGACCTTTTTGCAAGACACAGGTAATTAGTGTTGTTTGGCTTTGGGATTTAGCATTTAACCCTTAAGGGGTAACTTGATTCTTTACAAAAATTAAAATGTTTTTAAATAAAGACCAAGTCATGGCTGCAATAGGGCAGTCAAAATCAGGAGAATAGGTAAAGATTCTGGAGTCTGTTTGTTTGTTTGTTTTGTTTTTTTGTAACAATAGCAGATAAGAACTGTAGTGAAAGAATAAGAAATTAACAGTGACCCTCTGAAGCAACAGCAGAGGTGAGGTGCACAAAACAAAAAGAAGCAATATTAAAAACACTGAGCCTTAAAATGGCTCTGTGGAATCAGACTGTCACTTTGATAAGAATACATGAAAACTCTGTAAGAACAAAAGAAACAGTTATACCTTATGTAAAAATTAATATGGCTAATGTTTTTGAAAAGTTATAGTATAGAAAGAATGTGCATTTTCCGTAGGACATGTGCAGCGTATATTGTAGAAAGGGATGTAAAAAAAAATGCAAATGAAACATGCTGCTGAATTAAAATCCTATTAGAGCTCCAAAAAGAGCCGCAATAGGCTGTTCTTTTTCAGATCCCTGTGTGTTAAGACAGAGTCTCTGAGCTCTGCTGATGGCTTTGAATCCAAAAGCCTAGCCTGTGTTGATGCAAATTACCTAACTGATAAAGAAAGGTGAGAACTACCAGCACAAAAGAAGCTGCAGATAAAGAACATACCTGGTCAGCACACAAACTGCCTACATAAAAGGCATGGTATAACAAGATACCTTTTATAAATTTGATGCTAATGTTATTGTTAATATTAAACATTAAAAAACTTTAATGTTAGTAAGTACCCCTGTAACAACTTGTAGTGTGTATGATTTTTGAAAAAATCCTTTAAAGTAATATGGTACTGATGCTTCCCAGCTATTACCTGTAAATAAACTTAAAGCTTAACACAGCAGGAAAAACATTACAAACTTGGTCTGCTATATAAGAGGCAAAACTTGAGGTACACCACCTCATGAATTTAATAACTAATCAGTGGAATAATTTTTGCATAACCCTTAAAAAGTAGAACCCATTAAAACCTGGCCTGCCTATAGAACAAAAAAACACAAGAAAATAAGGGGGTAATTCCTCTGTTTTGCCTGCAGTCAGGAAGGGTATTTGTAAAAGAATGGAATCTTTAAGCAATAATCAATGCCACCCCAAAAGGGGTAGAAAAATGTTCTTTTTGTCTTTCAGATAATCCAAAGTACTGTATAATGGACTATGTGTATGTGTTAATTCTTGGGGAAAAGTGTTTAAAAAGTGTTAGCAACTTACCAGAAGACAAATGTAAATGTAATGTAAGTACTGTGTTTACCAATAATCACATTTACTATTTGCCACAACAACAACACCAAAAGAGTCTCAGCTTACTGTAAGCACTGGTTTAGTTGAGTTCTCTATCAATCTTGGCATTGAATGGCAAACAGTTACCAATTATCTGTTAAAAGGTAAAAAGGTAACATGGTTCCTAAAAAAAAAAAAAAAAAAAAAAATGTGGAAAACTGGACTATTCATATTATACACGCAAATGGGGACATGTTAAGAATTGCCACTGCAGAAAAGCATAACAGCTTACCATTGGTATAACATATTTTCTGGATGGTCTCCCACAACTACTGGCATACTAATGTTACTACCCCTAATTGTTTTTGGTTTTAAATTGTATGTGTTTAATTGAAATGTTTAAAATGTGCTGGTGGATAAAACAAATGTATGTAAAGCTAAAGCCACAGGCCCAAATCATCTCCCAGTATTTTCTATTACATGGACTAAATAAGAAGTGACACTGGCGATTAATAATCTTGGCGATTAATAATCTTAGTGTCAAAAGGGGGATATGTAGGAGCAGGATTTTATAATGTCCCATAAGAATTACAGTATAATTTGATTTCATCCTGCTAGCCACCTTTTTTAAATACCAGAAAGAAATGACCCTCTGGGACTATAAGATTCTGTTTTCCCATATGCATTACAAATTGGGCCCTCTCTAACTCTTTGTTTTAAGATTTAGGTAGTAAGAGACAGGATTCTCTATTGTGTCTGTGTTAAGTAAATTAGAGAAACATTGAAGGCCTGGGTCTCAATGTAAATTGTCTTAGTTATCAATTGTAAAACTTAGCAAGGTTTAATTTGCAATGCTCTTTTTTGTTCTATATAAAATACTACTGTTTGTATTCTCAATCTGTTTGTGTGAATGAGGAATGTATGCATCAGGAAAAGACAAGGTGTGAAGGCCATTGTTACAGCCAGAGTCAAGGGACAGCTGTTAAACTGTCTGGCATCTCAGAGTGGATACATGCTTCGCAGTGTAAGAATGCACCACCCCCAGTGAACCAACCACCACCTCAGGACCACGCAGAGTCAATTTTTTTGACTCCAGAAGAAGACGTAGAGGAACAGCCTGCAATAACTTACAATCTACACTCTCGTAAGGGTTGCCAGAAGCAGATGACTACATAAAGCAAGGCCCAAGAAGAAGCAGTAGTGAGCTTAGCGCCTGCTGCCTGGTGGACATAAAACTGTGACTGCAGTTCCCTCAGTTGAGGTTGTCAGAACCAGAAGGGCCCTGCCTCCAACATGCGCCTCTGGTGGTGCCTGTTCTTCGGCTGCTGGTATCTTAAGGTCTGGGGAGTCCACAATGACAATTCTTTTATCCAGGAGCAAGTGTGGATAGCTCAGACCCTTATTATTTCTAGATGCTGGGTCTACAGCCACATCCCAGCCCGCTCTCAAACTAGTGTTCCTGTCCTGGCTATCCCACTCAATTCCACAGACCTCACTGGAGGACCTTGTCCGTTTAACACAATATGGAACAGTCATGACACCTGGAAGAGGCTATTGGCAGTTCCTTTATCCCACTTGGGGGAGCAATACACCAGACAAAAAAAAGGCTCCTAAGTAGTTAAATAATGGCAAATAAAACCAGAGAAAGTTTAAGAGCCCTGGCCAAAGAAACAGGGGCGATCAGACAGGTGGCCCTCCAGAACCGTCAGGCATTGGACATAGTGCTGGCGGCCAAAGGAGGGACCTGTGCTCTCACTGGAAAACAATGTTGTATGTTTATACAATACCAATGAGGTAATAGATAGCTATAGCCACTTAGAACAAATCACATATCTTCCCCATGAAGAGTCGAGTTCTTTATGGAAGTGGCTAAGTAACCTGTTCAATTTCTCTGGCATAGGAAACTGGTTGTTTCAGGGAGCCCTAACTATCCTGTTTGGAATCTTAGTGATTTTTGTATGCTTTCAGTTAATCTCCTGTTATATACAGAATTGTGTCACCCAGATGACTGCCCCAAAACAGAGTGCTAATATGATGATTTTGAATATCGCTGATGAACTAAGAGATAAGGAATGGTTAATTTGTGGAACTCAGTAAGGGTTGGTCATGGCGTACGCCTGACCAAAAGGAGGGATTGTGAAAGTAGAATGAATTATATAGTAAGAATAGAAAGGATTAAAAAAATGCTGTCTATACCTTTAAGCAAAACTGTTGGAATGCTGCAATCCAGGTGTCAGGAATACAGACATTAACATAGAACAATTGCACCGTTTGAGGGCAATTGGTGAAGTATTAGCCTTAAAACGATAACAGTTAGTAAGGAAATAGGATATGCATGCTGTGCCCCAGGTGAATTTTCCTGTTTTGCTTTCTTTGTCCCTTTGTCTAATTCCCGCTCTTTTATCTGTATAAATAAGACTGTTTGGGCCTTGCATGGCCACTCACATATTCTGAATGTTATTGGCGGAGCGCTGCGCTAATAAACAGAGTGGTCTGACAAATTGTGAGTCCTGATTCTAACTTTGACAGTACCATGGCCGTGCTACATCTTCTTGCCACTACAACTTTGCTCTTGGGCTATAATGTAGGCATCAGCACACTGCAATCCCCCAACTAAGTAATTCCTCCAACTTGCTTTTGTCATCAATTTTAGCATCTACTGGACTCAACCTACAGCAGCATCAACTGACTGTTTAGGCAGACTCTGTCCAAAGGCCAGCAGTGAATATTACATTCACACAACAATGGAATTGTCTCCTTCACCGAATAATTTTTGCTTTTTTACAATATGACGGTTTGGGCAGTCCACAAAGAAGTTTTGCTTGTATATGATCTCAGAATTGTTATTAACAGTTAGATATGCTCAGGTAATATCAGTCTCTTTCCTTTGGTATTTATATTCCTGATTTGTGGTACATTGAACTTAACTGGACTATTGGATTACACTGTTCAGAGGAGGGATGTAGTATCAGCCCCACAGTGAGCATGCCTAGCAGTACCTGGGCAAATACACAGACTTCTTTATACTTTAAACTCAGGTTTAGAGGAACCAGACCTATTTTACACGCACAAAAACGACTGATATCCTCAGATCAAGTTCACTCTGTTTTATTTATTATGCACATTAAAGGCATGATGTGATCACAAACATTTTCAAGCTTATGGTTGACATTTGAATCCATATTGGGTTTGTCTACACTGCAATGAAAACTCCATGGATAATCTATGCCAGCTGACTTGGGTTTGTGACGCTTGGGCTAAGGAGCTGTTTAATTGCACCCCATAGAGCCCAGGCTCCAGCCCAAGCTCCAACATCTGCACTGCAATTAAACAGTCCCTTAGCCCAAGCCCCTGTGAGCCCAAAGCAGTTGGCACAGACCAGCCACAGGTGTCTAATTGTAGTGTAGACATACCCATTTAGGTACCTTAATAATTGGCCTGTAATTCAAAGGTGCTGAAATGCCAGCTTCCATTGACTTCAGGTCACTTCACAGACACTTCATTGATTTCTGAAAATCAGGCCACTTATTTAGGTGTCTAAATATGGATTTAGGTGCTAACTTCAGGAACCCAGATTTGAAAATTATGACTGGCGTTTATGATGTCATACTTATGTTCCAGAGAGCAAAAACTGATGGATTTATTCTACACTGTGTTGCTCCATTAATTTCAGGTCCGTTATGCCAGTTGAAATGCCTAACCTGCCCTTGTAAATCTAGCCCTTCATATATATGTACAAGAACAAATCAGTATTTCAGATGTGCCAGTACCAAATTCCCTCCAACAGTCGGAAAAAAACTAACATATGACCTAGTACTTCCATAACAAACTTTACATTTAGCAGTGTCAAATGATGTTCTCAATTAAAATGTGCACAAATAATTTTGAAATAGTTTTCAAATGTTCCATTGTTGCAGATTCCAAGCAAATATGAAAATCTATAGTTCAAGAGTGGGTTATTTCCCTGTTGGGAAAGGAATGAACTGACAGGGACACAGGATACTGTATCCTGCTTTAATTAATGGAAGAGTATTTACAGTCAATCAAGGATATAAGACGAGAAAAGCAAAGTGCTTCATATAACTCATCGCTGAGGTACACTGCTTTCACGAGTCGGGCTAACAGTCCAACCTTCAGCCAGATTGTCTTCTCCTCAAATTATATGCCTTTTAACCACTTTACAAACACATTACATCTTCTAAGAACATGTGTCAGTGCTCTTAGCACTTCAAATTATTAGATCACTAGTATTTTAAAATGACAGGGCAGAGCATGGTAGCATGTGGAATCCAAAGCATTCTGTGGTAAATCATATATTTGGCTGCCTGCAAATAGTCTCTAGTCAGGAATCCCACAATTTATCTTCAGTCTTTACACATGACCACACTACTGAATTCATAAGACACTGACAAAGGTATCTTAATTTTTCATTTTCTCCACCTGCCTTACTAATTCTTACTGTACACGCCAAATGCTGGCCAGTAATTGAAACTTCCAGACAGGTACACTGATTATTTCGGGTATCTTGACAGCTCATTTATTTTTGTCTCTTTCAAGTACTTTATTGGCAACTAATAGGAAGTAAATGAGGAGGGAAAGGGCTCAGGAGAAAAGAGAGAGAAAACATCCAAAAATCGTGTGTCAGGCCCTGACATTTCATAAGATTATTTTTAAAATCATGAGTTGTAGTTGTTAATGTGTTTTTTTCTTTTTTAATTTGCCCTCTGGTTTTTAAGTCATCAGGGTTCACTCAAGACATATTTTCAAGCTTTTCTCTGCAACCACAAAAGCCAGTAACTTTACTTCTATTTTTTTTTTAATGAAAGCTGAGATTAACATGACTCCAGTAGCGGGGGCTTTAAATAAAACTTAAAATATTGCAAGACTTGCAATAAAATTGTGAGAATTAGAAATACCATAGTGGGCACATATTTAAGCTGAGTTTAACATTTGTGATGAGAGTTTCATGAGTAGTCGATATGTGAGGCAGTCATAAGACAATCGATTTAAAATAGGCACTCGGGTGCCACCTGCTGTTCAGGTAAGCAAATCCAACCTCCTCTTTGCTTAGATGGGAGCTCATCACACAGTTTCTCTTTTCTAGGCTGTTATGCACCATTCGGTCCTCCGTGGTGTTTTCTAGTTACATATACACTTTGGATAGTTATGCATCTGGATCTTCCTTCAAACTACTAGATTTTAAGGTCAGGAGTGAACAGCTAGAATGACCTGCTGCACAACAGCAGCTGGAGAATTTCACTTAATAATTTCTCTTACATCCCTCATGATTGCAACTGTAATGGGAAGGCCCAGAGTTCATCAAATGTTCTGCTCTGGGACAGAAACAGGATCATTATGCTATCAGGAAAGGGAGCTTCCCAACAACATCCAGAACTCACTATAAGTCCTATAAGGACTTGAGATAACCATTAAAGCTGACTTTTTTATACACAGAATAGCTATTGCAGTAATTTTTAAGGGTTTATGTCTCCCTCTGGAGCACAGACATTTAGACATATGGTAACTAAGGAACCTGGCTTGTTAAAGCAATATGTTAAAAATAATCACAAAAATTCCTTTTAAAGACTCTCAAATACTCCTAACATACCTTTAAAAAAAAGCATCTGCAGCATAAACATATAAAAAATTGTATGGTGTGGTATATAGCTTTCATCAGCACAAGTTACATGTGGCTTCACCACTTACGACTGATGGAACATTCCCAAAATCATGACAATAAAACATTTGTACCACCTCACTTATCATTGATTCCATATACATACATATACATACTCATATAGACAGATATGTTGATTTTAAGACCTTTTGTAATCATCCCACTTCTGAGGTAATCCAGAACTTTTCAATGAACCAAGAATTCTGCCCCAGAATGAGTACGTTTTGTTGCCAAACTATATAGATTTGTAAAAAATTCTTGCATCTTCTTCATTTTAGCTTAGATTTTGAATTCTTATTTACAAAACAATTGCATCTTCTGTTTATTTTGTCAGTGAAAGATGTAGAGGCCATGCAAGCTTTGTCCTGTTATAAAGATTTTAATTTTCTTGACTGCAGATAGTAACCAAACACTTTACAGGAATCAGTGTAGTAGTCCTGTATCCTCACTTTTGGAAATATCTCTTTACAGTTCATTGAAACAATCAAAGACAACCCCGTATACCTTGCAGGAAATCTTTTAAACTGACCCTAGGAACTTATGATGTCCTCAGCATTTTCCATAAATATTTTGCTGAATATAAGAATCATGTCTTTATGATCTCTCAATATGTATGCCTGTCACAGTTTCAGGAGTGAGTCCCGGGCTCAGTGGCTTCTCCCCACCGGCTTGGGGGAGGGGCCTTGAGCTGTGGGCAGACTTGAGCCTGTCCACTTCCCCGGAACCCAATAGGACAGTTTCAGCAGGCACAGAAGTCAACCACAAGGAACTGATATCATTCACTAAACTATGCATTTCTAAAATATTACCTTCGTCTCCAAGAAGCCCAGTGTTTGAAGAGACACAAAATAGTTCAGATATTCTCAGTCATTCAGGTGTCAGGATCATGATTATTTGGAGGATCACAGAAGAAAATCTATGGTAAGTGCTTGAATCATTCAGGATAAACACCACTGTCATACATATTTACAATGGAACTATTCATTTTCCACAGTGCAGTGCTGAATATGTAATTTTTTTGGGGTGCAGAAGGGGGCTCCACGCTGAGGCAGGGGTTCAGGAGGAGTGTGGGGTCCTGGCAGTGCTTACCACAGCTCCAAAGGAGCAGCTGCCAGGTCCCTGCAGCCTTTAGGTGGAGGCAGGGCCAGGCAGTGGTGCACGCTGCCTTCATGCCCATAGGTGCTGTTCCTGGCCAATGGGAGCCATGTAGCAGGTGCTGGGGGTAGGGCAGCATGCAGAACCTTCCAGTCGATGACTACCCCAGCACCTAGAGGTCCTGGGGACCTGGTGACCACTTCTGGGGGCAATGTGGAGCCAGGGCAGATAGGGAACCTGCCTTAGACCCAGGCCCCCCTACGCCAACAACCAGACTTTTAACAGCCCAGTTGGGGGTGCCAACCGGAGCTACCATAGAATATTAGGGTTGAAAGGGACCTCAGGATGTCATCTAGTCCAACTCCCTGCTCAAAGCAGGACCAATCCCCAGACAGAATTTTACCCCAGTTCCCCAAATGGACCCCTCAAGGATTGAACTCACAACCCTGAATTTAGCAGGCCAATGCTCAAACCACTGAGCTATCCCTCCCCTCAGGGTCCCTTTTTGACCAGGTTTTCCGGTCAAAAACTGGACATCTGACAACCCTAGCTTATTCACATGGTATAGTTTTCTATTGACTGGACAACTTAATCTACTGTTACAATAACTGCAGTCAGTCATTTTCCTTTAGGCAATCCAGCCTAAAGTGAAAACTAGGGGTATTCCCTGGACTACTCATAAGCATAAAGTTAAGCATACATGTTTGTAGGAGCAGGGCCTAAATTGATAGTAAATCCAAACATCCCAGTAAACTTTTTAGAGGCCCACTGCTGGCGGAGGTGCTGTCTTTCAGATGAGTCATTGTCACAGAGTGCCTCTGCCACTACCTGGTGTGCTTAACTGCCTCAGTCACAAATAAACACTCCTTCACCGAGGTGCATATTTATTTTTTTCTTACATGGCAGCAGTATAATGCTGGCTTCCCCACAGCCTTCACTCTTCAGCCCAAGCTCACCCTCCAAACTCTCTTTTGAACTCTCTCCTGCTTCCTGTTCCTTCCACTTATATCCTCCCAATTACATCATTAGCCCAGTGATTAGAACCCAGGTGCTCAAAATCCCCCAACAGAAAGGTTAACTGCTTCCAGCTGGGCCTGTAGCCTTCTTCAGGCTGCAGCAATGTCAGGGATGAGGATGCTGCTAGTACCCTGTCACAATCATGTATCCAAAGTCCTGACTACTTATAGTGATTAAATACCACATTTCACAAGAGCTGGGAATTATCACTAGTATTTTAATTAAATACCACTTGGGTAAATATAGCTTGACTGACTTATTATCTCAACTGGATAAAGTGTTCTTCAGTAGAGTATTGTTGTGCCCTCTTTCAAAGCTGCTGCTGTCTGTGCAAGTGAAATCAATAGGACATGAGCATGTCAAAAAATAAAAAAAAGTCTTACAAAAGTGGAAACTAGGCCAAATTACAAAGCATGAATAAAAACAAATAACACACGTATGTAAGGACACAATTAGAAAGGCCAAGACACAAAACAAGATTAAACTAGCTAGAGGCATAAAGGATAACAATAAAACATTTTATAAATGCATTAAAAGCAAGAGGAAGACCAAGAACTGGGTTGGCCCATTACTCAAGCTGTGTGTTGGGGAAGAAATACAACCTAGATGGAGATACTATAAGGTGGGTGCATAACCCAGAGAGTAATCAGTGGTTCACAGTCAAGCTGGAAAGGCACATTGAGTGGGATCCCGCAGCAATCAGTTCTGGGTCCGATTCTGTTCAATATCTTCATCAATGATTTAGATAATGGCACAGAGAGTACACTTCTAAAGTTTGTGGATGATACCAAGCTGGGAGGGGTTGCAAGTGCTTTGGAGGAGAGATTTAAAATTCAAAATGATCTGGACAAACTGGAGAAATGGTTTGAAGTAAATAGGATGAAATTCAATAAGGACAAATGCAAAGTAGTCTACTTAAGAAGGAACAATGAGTTGCACACATGCAAAAGGAGTATTGCAGAAAGAGATATAGGTTCATACTGGGTCAACAGTGTAACACTGTTGCAAAAAGAGCAAACATCATTCTGGAATGTATTAGCAGGAGTGCTGTAAGCAAGACATGAGAAGTAATTATTCCGCTCCAACCCATGTTGATTAGGCCTCAGCTGGAGTACTGTGTCCAGTCCTGGGTGCAACACTTCAGGAAAGATGTGGACAAATTGGAGAAAGTCCAGAGATGAGCAACAAAAGTGATTAAAGGTCTAGAAAAATATGACCTATGAGGGAAGATTGAAAAAATTAGGTTTGTTTAATCTGGAGAAGAGAAGACTGAGAGGGGACATGATAACAGTTTTCAGGTACATAAAAGGAGAAGGAGAAAATTTTTTTTTGTTAACCTGTGAGGATAGGAGAAGAAGCAATAGATTTAAATTGCAGCAAGTGTGGTTTGGTTGGACATTAGGAAAAACTTCCTATATGTCAGAGTGATTAAGCACTGGAACACATTGCCTAGAGAGGTTGTGGAATCTACATCAGAGACTTTTAAGAGTAAGTTAGATAAACACCTGTCAGGCATGGCCTAAATAGTACTTAGTCCTGCCTTAAGTGCAGGGGACTGGATTAGATGACCTCTCAAGGTCCCTTTCAGTCTTATGATTCTAAGTTTCTATGTGCTTTAAGATACAGATATTTAAGTAGAGATTTTCTGAATAGGGATGGACTTCTAAGTAAGGTTTCAGATTAGCAGCCATGTTAGTCTGTATCCACAAAAAGAACAGGAGTACTTGTGGCACCTTAGAGACTAACAAATTTATTTGAGCATAAGCTTTCGTGGGCTACAGCCCACTTCATCAGATGCATAGAGTGGAACATACAGCAAGAAGATTTTTATACATACAGAGAACATGAGATTCAATTCAATTGAGATGAGCTATCATCAGCAGGAGAAAAAAAAATACTCAGCAGCAACAACACACCGTACAACATAAACACTAACCCAGGAACCTATCCTTGCACAAAGCCCGATGACAGCCCTGTCCACGTATCTATTCAAGTGACACCATCATAGGACCTAATCACATCAGCCATGCTATCAGGAGCTTGTTCACTTTCCCATCTACCAATGTGATATAAGCTATCATGTGCCAGCAATGCCACTCTGCCATGTACATTGGCCAAACTGGACAATCTCTATGGAAAAAAATAAATGGACACAAATTTGACATCAGGAATCGTAACATTCAAAAACCAGTGGAAGAACACTTCAACCTCTCTAACTACTCAGTGACAGACTTGAAGGGGGCAATTTTACAACAAAAAAAACTTCAAAAACAGCCTCCAAAGAGAGACGGCTGAACTTGAATTAATATGCAAATTAGATACAATTAACTTAGGTTTGAACAGAGACTGGGAATGGTTGGGCCATTACACCGATTGAATCCATTTCCCCATGTTAAGTATCCTCATACCTTCTATGAGTCATCTCAATTCAAAAGTTTTTTTTTCTCTTGCTGATGATAGCTCATCTCAATTGATTGGTCTCCTACAGTTGGTATGGGTACTTCCACCTTTTCATGTTCTCTGTATGTATAAATATCTTCTTGCTGTATGTTCCAGTCTATGCATCCGATGAAGTGGACTGTAGCCCACAAAAGCTTATGCTCAAATAAATTTGTTAGTCTCCAAGGTGCCACAAGTACTCCTGTTCTTCTAAATAAAATAAAAGGTAAAGGTAAGGTAAAAGGCTATGGTAAAATATTTATCACACACATACACTGGTCATTGTAAAAATGGAGGAGCTAAAACTTGGACTAGTATTAGTAGTTCCCTGAGCTTTTTGGAACATGGGCTGGACTGTGTTTTCCTATATATTTATATATCACTTAACACAATGGGGCTCTAATCCTTACTGAGGAAAATAATTTAATTAATAATCACATGCAGCGATCACACACAAAGTTGCTGTAAAGAAAACTGATATTTGCATGCTGTACACAAGGGATGCTGGGGGATTGACTCTGGCTGCTAGGCCACACTGTCCTGAACTTAAGGGCCACTCTGACTAACTCTGGCCACTAGGCCATGCTGCCCCAAACGCAAGAGCTGCTGGAAGTGACACTGGCTGTTTTCGGCCTAAAGGCTGTTGGGGAGACTGTAACAGTGGTGGTATCACAAGCCCGCCCCTCCCCGAAAGGGGGTTGGTGGTGCATAACCCAGGACACCCTCACAGATAAAACAGTTGCAAGACACAGCTGTAGCAAAAAGGGAATGCTGAGACTGTGAAAGGACCCATAGAAAAGTAGACAGCAGACGTCCAAGCCAACAAGAGAGAGAAGTCCAGCAATGAAAAATGGGTAATGGACTAGGGAGAATGAGAGTGAAAAGAGGAAAGCCAACACCAGGAGAAAGGGAGAACTGATTATTAGGAGAACTGTGGATATACAACCAGACTAAGTGGTTTCCTTCAAGGATCATTGTATCATGATACTTTGTCAGTTGTCCTGAGCACATGTCGTAAATTGTTAAATGTGACTTTAAAATGGAAGATGGTACCCTTTTTGGTTCGCTATCATGTATAGAGAAAACCTGAAATATTTTTGTGTAAAGATGGGGGAGGAGTAGTGTTCATTTTTTTTCTTTGTTGTTACCTATAGAAATTTGTGTCTAATTTGTGCTTGAAGAAACTATAGAAAGTGGGTTACTGAAGCAAGATATTACAAAATACAAGACGCTGAAAAATCAAGCAGTTGATAAGAGAAGAGATGTTAAGCCATATGATTTATAAAGCACTTTTGATTTGTGTTTGTTTCTATTAACTGCAATGCTATTAGGAGAAATATGTCCATTCAAGTTTTCAAAACACAAACCTTCCAATTAAGGTGCAAAAGCTCACAGTAAATACATTTGGGTCACCCAACATCTCAGCAAAACCTGACATCAGACTTTACATTCCTGACATTTTTTAGGGTTAAAACGCAAAAAAACTTTTAAACCTTCTGTTTCAGTCATAAAGAATCAAAAAAGGGTAAAAATCCAAGTTCTGAAAAAACCTTTGCAGGCCTCCTCTAACCACAGATAAAAATCAGCTACTGGTATTATCCACTTGTGAGGGTTTGCTAGGTCCTGGATTCCATTTTAGAAAGACTCAAAGACACATGTAAGGGCTTGTACCATGGAGCAGACCATCTGTTGTGAAAAATTCCCATATCAAGAGAGGAAAGAGTCTGTTTCCCAATTAATTAGCTATTTTAGGAGAATTGGATATACCCTTTCCAATATGGTTACAACGGTAAAGACAATCATCTGTAAAGCTGTGTCTGTTTGCCTGATAGTCTAGAACGCTGGAGAAAGACGGAGATATTTATTGTTAATCTTTTTCCCCTGAAGTCACCCCAGGAACTGAATCACTGAATGTAGTTCTGGTCTTTTTTATCCATAGTTGTTTTGTCCTCTTGTTAATGGCCCCAGTGGAGACATATCAAGGACAAAGGGTGTTATGGGAGTAGATTTCAGATGTTATTTATAGAAAGACTTTCTTATATGAAACTATTAATAGCAACTAGCTGCCCCAGAGGTGAATGAACAATACAGATGTCTCAGTCTCAGTTAAATGAGCTATTCTTTTCCTGCAGAAAAGACCCGTTTGTACAAGGCACCATTTACAAGTCTATTGTGGGTTTTTTTTAAATAGCTACAAAATACTGTTGTTTTTATCTCTTTTAGCTAAGGGCTGAGTTTCTGGCTTCCGTCTGGCAGCCTCACGAGTAATCTGCATGTAGCAAGCCATGCTTGGTAGGCTCCTTAGAGTGAGCAGCTAGGAGGACTGTACACAAAGCCAAAGGGATGACTTGCTTTCCTCGTAAAATCACCATTTGAAAAGCTGAAGTCCAGGATCCTCTTGAAGTCCTGGTGTGCAGGAACTTTCTTTTATAGGGATGGGGATAGTGTGGAGAAGAAATAGGGGGCAGAGGGAGAACTGAGAAAGGTACCAGTTGTATTCAGGGAGGGCAGGGAAATATAAAAAAAAATAGAAATTTCTAAATATTCTTCATCTTAATCTATTAATAATACAAAATTCTCATATGGCAGTATATGAGTCAGGTTTATCTGAGCACAGGGTTTAATAGCTTTGTCTTAAATTTTCCATGCAAATATGAATTTAAATTAATTTAAAACTAAGATAATGAATTCTCATATTTTCATAGAGAAATCTGTGTTACTCAAAGAAGCAGCCTTTTATAATCTGTGTGCTAGCTCCCTTAAAAGAAAAAGCAGAACTATATTAGGAGCTGCAGCATGTTTTTGCTATGTATGCACCTAAGGAATGACAAGTTGTAAAATCTGTGTGAAACTAGTTTAGCTGTGTCATGAACCCCAGGATGGCTCCAAACCAGCCCAGAAAACTTGGTAATATTTTGAGAAATCTTTCCCACTCCTGCTTTTTTCCCTCCAAAATGTCCCTTAGCCAAAGAGAGCCAGGATGGCCTGGAGTTCTGTTCTCATCTTGTTTCCTACTTTTGTATGTACATTCATTATTCAGTGAGACCAAATCATAGCTATAACCAAAATGGTTTGAAAGTTGCAGTTTGGGATATGGAGAGACTAGAGGGCCAGAACTAGGGTGACCAGATGTCCTGATTTTGAGGTTTTGTTTGTATATAGGCTCCTATTATCCCCCTACCTCACCCCGATTTTTCACACTTGCTGTATGGTCACTCTAGCCAGAACCACTTAAAAGGCCCCTTAAAAATCCCAGTAGACAGCCAACAGAGGATTCTGCTCGTGCAGACAATGCAGAAGTCAGCCACAAGGCTACCCTCCAAGACCCCCGTCGCAAGCCTGGCATAAGAAGAATGCAGGTGCAGGGACACAGAAGGCAGTACTTGGACAGATTCCTGGCAGTGTTGTGGACTCTTTTCCAGTCCCTCAAGCAGCTCAGATTTAGCATGGCACAAAGGTGGGTTTATAGCTACTTTCCCTCCTCCCACATCCCTTAGGCGCTGAGTTTTGTGCTGCATCTCTTAGAGACCCAGCACAGAATCTCCCCCAAAGCTCCTTCTTTTATATTTTTCCATTCCCCCCCAAAAAAAAAATTAAGAACAAAAATCTATGTTGAAAGAGAACATAAAGGTTGTATTATTAAGCAATCAAGTCAGGAATGAGAAAATTAAATTTGAACATGCCACCTCAACTTTGCTCTATAGTGATTACTCATTACATTTACTCATTGCATGCTATTTCTCAAATTGTTCTCTTGTGCAGCATCCTGAGATACTGTACACTGTTAAGAAGTGCATGAAAAGCATTTATATGTAAATGACACAGTAAACCATACTTTGTCAAAAAAAGCATTATTCATATGGATCTAAGGTTATGGTAAAAACTTTATATAATGTCATATTTAGAGCAGGGTGAAATTTTCCATTAAAACTCTTTTTCAGCCAAAAATGCAGATTCAGGTTGGCCAAAAAGTTTCATGAATTTGTCTCTATTTCAGCAAATTGTTTCAGTTGAAACGGAAAAAAAAAAGATTTTTTCAGAAAATATTCCCTTTTAATTTTTTGGGGCTAGGGGACTTTAAGACTGGAGAAGGAAATGGTGATGGTAACCCTTATAACCTATAGCCCACTGGTTGAGGCACTCATCTGGAATGTAGGAGATCCAGGTTTGAATTTCTGCCTGGGACCACAAACTTGAATGAGGTGTCCTGGCTCCCAGGTGCCCTAACTACTGGATTATGAGGTATACTATAGCACATCTTTCCTAATCTCTCTCATTGAAGCTGTTCCACTTTGTATAAAATACTTAAGTATTTACTGAGCAAGTGAGTGAAAGTAACTCTATAGCTTGGTGATTAGGGCATGTGTGGAGTGTCACCTGGGTTCCAGTCCCTGCTCAATAAATACCTATATGAAACATTGGTTCAACCTGAAACAATTTTTGTAATATTTTTGATTCACTGAAAATTCAAAAAAGTATCAGTTTCAGTTTGACCCAAACCAAATTTTCGTTTCAATTTTTCAGAACTGCCAACAAACCAAAACAATCAGTTATTTGCCCAATGCTAGTCATTTTCACATTGTATTGTTTGAGAAACAATATGGACCAGTTTCAAGTACCCTCACTCACACTGAGTAATAGCATAATTTACAAGTAGTCTCATTAATTTCAATTATGTGAGCAAAAGTATTGTAAGCATAAGAATAATCTGGCCCTATGTAAATATTAATTTGAATAAAACAAATTAATTCACAATGATTGAGGTTGCACCTTTTTTTGCATTTGGTTTCAGTGAATGTTCTAGTGAATGAATTAATTGGCAGGGACATTTGCAGAAACAATTTATTTAAGGCTAATAGCAAATATGCTCCTTAAGTAATTTTTGAATTCATAAATTTGAGTATCGGCACTTGAAACCAAATTCTAAGAGTTACATTCAACAAGGGATGAAACAGAAAACACCACATTCTGAAGTAATTGTCCGACCAAACTAACCAATACAACTTGAATTTTGAATACCAAATAGTCACAACAAACTGTTCATGAACAATCTACAGACCAACTATTGTTCGTAGGAAATTATTGGGCCAATTTTTTAAATTAGTCAATAAAATTGAGAAGATTGTGAATTGTTCATGGCCATTTTGTGAACAGAAAACAAAACATCTAAATCTGAGAAACAAATAATTTACTACTAATTATTCACTTAACTTTAGTAAAACTATTGCAGAAATACCAACTAGTTGTTTTTTTTGTTTCAAGAATGAAGCATGCTATTTAGGATCCAGATGGATTCATTAACTGAAATATTTAACTGGTGGGAGTTAGTTCTACTTTTTGGCTCTGAAAAAGAATGAAAAATGTTCATCTTTAATCTATTTTCCCTATTTTTATCCTAGGCAATGAAATACAAAATGACAATAAAAGGCTTCCAGGATAGAAATTTTCATGAAAAACAAATAGAAAAACATGCACAGAATAAAATCCCATCCCACTACTTCTTTGTTGCTTAAGTGTACTGAAAGCTTGTTTCTGAGAGCACAGATCTCCTCACCAGTCTGTTCTGGGTTAATGTCCACTATTAACCCAGCTGCATTTTGATTTGCTTTAAACTGTACTTGGAGAAATATGAACATTATTGTGGAATTTATCTATTCTTCTATTGATCTAATGTCTAAAATCATGTCAATTTTCAAATACAGTCAGTCACATCACAGCAATGCTGTGGGATTGTTACTAAGCTACCCATTAAATAAATATAGAGTAGTTAAAAGCAAGTATTTTTCTGCTAGGTGACCAATTTGCATGAGTAGATATTTTAAAGGATATCATGATTGGTAGAAATGAATGGATTTGTACAATGTACTTTATCATAAATGGCTGCATTCAGTTTTTTTCTGATGGGATTTTGGGATCAAGAATAGTATCATAAAATTAAATACAGCCTTTAATCTTTTATAAATAATTCTCTTTTAGTGAACAGTTAGCTTCTGAAAGCTGCAGTGGAAACTGTAGTTCTTTATTCAGCCATATACTGTAGACCAAGTGTGGTGCAGACAGCTGCAAAGGGAGGTTCCCCACAACTGCCTCTCTAACAACATGAAGGTTGAGCCAGACAGACTAGCCTCTCCAGGAGTATTTTAGGCTCTTTAACTTCATTCTGGCCCTCTGCTATGTAGAAATTGACATCTGTGCCAGATTTTGCTGAATGATATGATGGTTTTGAGCTGCAATATACACACCCAAGGTACTTCACAAACTCTTTTCATTTAGGGCCTTAGCTCAGGTTTGAGGTCCCTAAGCAAGCTTGCCATACACACACTACCAGATCATAAGGACAAGTACTGTTGGTGTTTATAAAGTTATGACGTACCTAGTAAAATATTCCCACTATGATTTAAAGTGGGACACTGAATCTTTCATATTTTTCCAGTCAGCAGTATCTAAAGATGTTTACATATTTATAAGGTTGATTTTATATACAGAGATGTCTTTGTCTATCAGGGAACTGAAGGCTGTAAAATAGATTTCCTGCTTTTTTCACTGTGCTAGGTCCCTTCAGCCATGGCATGTCAAGAATTACTTGTGCCAGTAAGTATATGACATCTCATCAGTAAAGCATGTAATGATGTCTTTGGTGCATTAAGTGAAATTATTTCAAGTTGCAATGGACCTCAAGGAAAGGGTCAGAAGGTTGGATGCTAAGAAATAAATCATACATGTCTGTAGGGAATTTTTCCTTTGGGTTAAAGGAAAGATTACTTACAGACCTACAACTTCTCCAGGAAGTTGAACTATGGGTGACAGTGTGTCAAGTGGTTAAAGCAGAGAATTGAGAGGTAGGACTTCTGGCTCCTTCTCTTTCTAGCTGTGTGTCTTTAGGCAATTTAACTTCTTAAGCCTCTGTTTATCCATCTGTGAAATAGTACAGCAATGCTTGTGCTATGTAACTTGCAGGGGCATGGTGAGGCTTAATTTATTTAATATTTGCAAAGATCAACATAAAATATACATGCAATTGTTCCAATATCATTATTCTCCATTTCAGGATGGTAATAATGACAGTACATCAAAAGAGATGCCTTTTTTGTATTTTTTCACCCTCCAAAAGGGCATAACGAGACTGCATTTCATCAGTCAAAAGAATGGGTCTTTCATGCAAACAGTTTAAGCTAAAGAGTTTGGAATATTATTCTCCCATACTGAAGCAAATTTATATTAATTATATCCAAATCCTACTGAAAAAATGCAATAAGGGCCCAGTTCAATCCTAATTGAATTAAATGGCAATACTCCTATTTACTTCAAAGGGCATTGGCTGGAGCCCTAAATAGGTCAAATATAAATATAATTGGTGTTGGGAAACTCCAAGGAATACAGTAGACTTACAGGCAATCTATGGAACAGGAGCAGTATTTTATATAACATAAATATCTTTCACTGACGTGAGCCAAACAGTGAGTTTCCATATGGCCTAATGAAAGCCTTTGTGTTTGTATTTTACACATGTAGACATCAAGGGAATTTAAGGAAATAAAACCTTCTTTACAGACAAGTAAATGGCTGAAGGGATGACACAGTTCAGTCTTGTAGATGTGAAAAAAAAACAGAGTGAATAGGTTTTCATAAACTTTTACAGGCGATGGCTTGAAAGAATCCTATTGGCTTTGTTCATGTGAAGTGTATTGCCAACACAGTTTAAATCTATAGCCTGGGAGATCAAGTGCAAATTAGAAATAACTGAAACAGATTTTCACTGTTGTTGTGGTGGAAGTTATTTGACCTTAATGAACTATAGGAAACAGGAACAGGCAGCTTTGTGGCCCCCACAGTTCAGTCACATTTACTTACTACATTAAAACAACTTTCTTTTGGTTTGATAAATTGTCATTATATATGAAGTAGAGTGTGATTTATTATACATTGGTTGATGGCAGGAGGTTATGCAAGTATTACACTCGTATGTTCTAAAACTATTCATTGCTGTGTTTGATTTATTAAGCACCTAGTCTGGGAACTTTAAAATACAGAACATAAAAGATAACAATTCATAGTGTATCTAATCAACTGCACAGGACAAAATAATATTGGCCACCAAAAGAGACCCATAATAACCCAACATTTAGAAACAGCATCATGTGCTGTTTGTATGATATAACAAATAAGAAGTGAACAGCCATATCCTGCACTAGCTTGAGTTTCCAAACGGTCTCAAGATGTAGACCCATATAGAGTGCTTTTAATAATCTAGTCTCAAGGTGATAAGGTGCAGGTAACCATAGCAAGGTCCATATCTGAAAAATGAGGTTACAGTCTCCTTGCCAGTGGCAGATGGAAAACATACTCATAGCCAAAGCTGTTATTTGAGTATCCATGGTTATCTCAAAGATAGAATGCCTCTGAATTGTGAACTCATTTCATAAACAGCAGCCATAACCCATGTGCCAGAAGAGGCAACAGAGTCCTCGCCAATTCTTCCGGCTGCTTTCTCCAACTGCCAAAATTGCCTCTATCTGGGTTGAAACTCAAACAGAACACACCGTAGCTCAATCACTTCCAAGTATTAGGTTATTTCTTCTATTACCCTACTTGGCTATACTGATATATTGATGTAGAGTTGAAGACATTACAGCCTGTGTCTTCTCATATTAGCTTTATAAACACATTGACTGGAGTGAAGGTGTAACAAGATGGAACCCTATGTTACCCTGCATGAAAGATCTCTAGGTACAGATGAACAATAGCCGCAAACTATCTTCTCTGATCTTTCCCAAAGAAAGATTGTAGCCACTCCAGAATTCATCCATCTACTCTTGTCAAGGTCTAGACATCAATAACACTTTATGGTCAGTGGTACAGATGGAAGTTGATAGATCTAAACAAATTAGCATGGGCTCATGGGCCCAATTCTCACTTACGCATTGCATTGATCCCTTTGCACTGCTCTCGCAGTGTAGAATGGCCATAAGATGTAAACAAAATGTAATTCTGATGCACTTTAAGGTCCCTTTATGCTACAAGGGCAGTATAAAGAGGCTTTAGTGAAAATGAAAATCAAGCCCTATGACTTCATCCAGTGCTACCAGGTCTTTGACCAAAGCCACTATTGTATAGAATCAGAGCCACCTGATTGAATGGAGTCAGAGAAGTCTGAGGATTTTGGATCCTTCCAGAACTTTCTTAACCTAACTTACCAAAAAGTAAGGTTGAACACAAGTGAATAGTTGATGGGATTTTCAGCATCGAGAGACTAGTTCTTCAGTAGAGGCTTCAAATTGTCTCTTTTAAGGTCAGTTGATCCTCTGTAGAAGAATGTTGACAGTTGTACCCAACAGTGGCCTTTAACTGCCAAGGCAGGCAGAAGTACAATTCGCAGGTTTTGCCCTAGAGCAGACCCAGCTATATCTATTCTGTGGATACACACATGATCTCAGACTCCAGGGCTGTCACTCTGAAACTTCTCACCCCTTTCATCTCACTCCTATCCCTGTCCTTTGAGGTGTCCCTAATAATCAGTTGACATCATTTTTGGCCCCTCCCCTTTTCTGGGGATGGGTCACTGTCAACTGTGCAGGAGCTCCCTTTTTAGGACCCCTCCCACCTCACTGGTGGCCAAATAGACTGGTGCCTTTCACAATTCAAAATAATTGAATAGTAAACAGCAGTGGGAGACAGCGGGAGGATTTAAAAAACCGGCATAAGCCCTTAAAATATATTAAATGGCACATTTTGAATGCTGTAGACAACACTCAAAATATTCAGGGTATCACAGTTCATTTAAAAAAAGAAAAGATTTCCATATTTGTCTTCCATAAGTATTTCATTTTTCCAGGCTCCTATACTAAAATGGTATTTCTGAAGCTGTTCAAATAAAATGAAATGCACTGTAGCTGATTTGAGATATGAGAGAGAGCAAAGATTTATTATTTTTGTCTCCTTCTTTCTAAATAAAACTCTAATTTGAACTTTGCTCCAGAAACGGGAACTCTTGATAGTAACTGGTGTGGAGATGCAGCAGCTTATGCCAGCAGCTTCAGAGATCTATTTTAAACTTGAGGAGACAGGAATAATTACATTTTTTTCCTCTCCAGACCATTTTAATGAGAGAAAACAAAGCTGTCTGCTTCCGGGATGGCATGTTTCTGACTGAGGAAAACATCAGGCTCCAGGATTTCATCCTTCACAAACTTTGAAAAACAGGAAAAAGGATTTGAGTTCCTGATGTGCTAACAATTTGTGTTAATTCACACTCATGCATCAGTGACCAGCTCATTTGGGAAACATTGTTTCCAAGGTCAAGGGCTGCTTGTTGGATAAAGGCATTAAGCTGGTGAAAGACAAACATCGCTTACCACAACTGATCAAGCCTTTCATTGCTTTTTTTCCTTATGCCTCTTCCCTCCACTGTTGAAAGCCCAAATTATAGTAGGAGCATATGTAGATTGCAACATTAGCGGGTGATTCTGAGAGGGAATTAACTCATTTTGCTACAGGTTGCTGTGAATGCTGCCAGTATTTCCAAGGGCTGTAGACCAAAGTCTGTTAGGAGTTTGAAAGTATTAAACCATCTTCAGACATACTCTACTATGTGCACTTCCGTTGGAAATGAGGCAATGCTGCTTGCTAAGCTTCACAAAGAGATTCAAGCACTAATGTCTTCTCCTAACATGACTGTTTGACGTTTTTAGTCCTAGTTATCATGGATTTAGCAGAGTTTCTAAACGATTTTTCCTACAGATTCCTTTTCCTCAGTATTTTCTTACAGTTTTTTCCTCATGTGTGAGTTTCCTGAATGAATGCTTGGGCTTGTGCACCAATCGAAAAATCTCTTTTTTTAAATTCATAGCACAGGTACTATCAGGCAGATGGCCCCAAAACATACTTTCCCACCCTGACTTGGCAGGATCACTCTCCCTAGGAGTTAAGAACAGGTCAGTGTATTAACGCTCCCCCTGAATCTCCATGCCAATCGTGGCAAATTATATATCATGATTTTTTTGGTCTTAGACTTTGTCCACTGCAGTCTCTGCTAAGAAAACCAAATTCCCTCCTCTTAAGAATTCAAGTTCATTTGAAGACTCCGTGCTGTCTTTCAGTCTACATCCATAGATGCTTACTATGAGCAGTGGATGTGGAAAGACCTGAACACTATTTATCTCATTTATTTTCTCTATCAAGTAAATATCTTCATTCAATAATACAGCATCAGTATGCAGTGTTTTGCCTTTGCCTGCAGAATGTTTTCATCTTCTAAATGGTATTGCCTGGCATGCAGGCATTACAGTACATTATTTCAGGCAATACTTGTGACTCTGTCAGATAGCAAAAATGTGCAATGTCCTTCAAAGGCTGCTGGTAAGCCATTCTGTGGCTAGTTCCACTATCGACAGTTTCCTCTACCCAGCTGTCAAAACCTCCAGTTTTTACTTGAGCACTTCTACACTTTCATTGTTATGTATTTTCAGCCCAGAAATCTCTGTGGCACATGGAAAACTGTTTAGAGCCGCATAAGAATATTTCATACAAAATAAATAGCACAAGGTTTTCTCTGATAACATAGTTTAGTGCCTCATAACTCACTAAAAGACTCAAATTTTGAATTTATCAGAATTTTCAGCATTGCATGGCATTTATATTGACATGGAAACCTTTGGGATTGCTGCAGATTTTAAGGTTAGCTTGCAATGGAGTCCATTAGGTCTTCCTTCTAAAGTACTTATTGATGGGTCTCCTTTCATGGGTCCCTTAACAAATCCACATGAGAGAAGGGATTATTGCTGGCATGACTTTTGGGAAGCAGTGGACCAGGGGAAGTAGAGTCCAAAGATAGCTTTACATTTGCACACCTTCCGGGTGCAACATGGCAGGGGGGAAGTATGTACATAAATGGCAGTGGGATAAAGGTAATAAATAGTGGAATGAGTGGGGACCAGGACAAAGGGACAAGTGAACAGAAGGTTCTGGTTTTAGGACCAAACAGGTGTCCACCCATTCTACTTCCTAATATGTGCAGGAGTAAGATTCTCAATTTGGTCCTTCCATGCACCCCTGCTCTTCATGTTCTTCAAATAGCAGTGGACTGTGGGAGAGAGCTGGGGTGCTTTTCTGCAACATATATCAGTATCTCTGCAGAGATGTTTGCTGCATAGTTGAGGTCAAGTGTTCCACATTGGTCATAATCTAGGCCCTGTGCCCTAAGAATTTTACAGTAGGATTAATTGTGCCTTTAAACATATAATCATCAAAGCACAAACTTACTCCTCAAGAGTTTAAATAATTCCAGAATGGTTTTTTTTCCTGCAATTCTGGGAGCCAAAATATTTATGACCTTCATTGGTTTCACATAAAATTTGACTGTTATAGCTTGGCAGGAATGTGTAAGACCTTCAGTGAAACCAACTGAAAATTGATTTTTTTTTATTAACATAAGGTTTTTAGACTACTGTTCTTTTTATGAAAATACTCTTTGTGTCAGCGTCCCTCCATTCTCTTATATTCATAAAAAGTAGTCCTTTATGTCTCAGATTCTTTTGGGTAATGGTGTTTTATAATTGGAGTTGTAAGCAAATCAAAGCAATTCTCATTGATCTTTAATTTAAAATTTAGTCATTTGCAATCTTACTATTTTGATACTGGAATATTCAAGTGATGTGAAAAGAAGCATGAGTAGATCTAATCTCTCTCTCTCTCTCTCTCTCTCTCTCTGCCTCTCCCTCCCACCTCAAATAATTTAATTAAAATTATATAATGTTCTAGAATTTGAACAGACCAATTAGAAAAGGGCATGAATAAATACATAGTACAGATGATGTGTTCTGACCCATCCTTATCAAATCAAGGGATGAAACTGTTTTTGCTATTTCCATTCACAGCGCTCTTCCAGCACATAGCTAGCTAGCAATGAGTGGAATCAGATTTAAAGCAAGGAATCAGGAGAAATCAGCTTCAGTGTAGTCATGGGTATATGCACTTGTCAGTGTTATGGCATAGTTGGCACACAAAGGGAGAGAAAGAGTACATTTCAGTGTATGAGGAACATTATATCTTTCCCCCATCTAGTCACTACAATTATTTGAACCCACTGGCACTGTTGTATAACCTATTTTTCTTAAGCTTAAGGTAATGCATATATTTT
The DNA here is from genome assembly GCF_007399415.2 of Gopherus evgoodei. Taxonomy (NCBI): domain Eukaryota; kingdom Metazoa; phylum Chordata; order Testudines; family Testudinidae; genus Gopherus; species Gopherus evgoodei. The sequence goes on along the minus strand of NC_044322.1, from coordinate 329,461,303 downwards.
TTAGCACTGACATTATTAGAAGCAAAGTTAGTTCAATGCTGAGTACTTTTTACAAGTCTCATCCTGTGTTTATAAAGGAAAAGAAAATGAAACAAATATTAACAAAGAATGTTACACCTAATACATGAAATGTAATAACCGAGACAAATATCAGAGAATCATATAAATGAGAGTAAGAAAAAGACAATTGACCATGCAGGCCATCCTGACAATGCAGAATTGTTCCTGATTATATTTGCTATTCTTTTGGTCTCTTCGTTTTAAACCAAGTCCTAACTGGGCATCCACAACTTGTCTGCAGAGACTGTTCCACAGTTTATTATTCCAGGAAGTTCTTCTAGTATTCAGTCTACATTTTTCCTTTCTTAACTTCATCTCAATCCTGGTTATATCACTGTATATTACACTAAAATACATTTCCATCATTGCTGTTTAGACTCTTCAAAAATTATAGACTTATGTTTCCTTTTATCCAAAAAATATATATTTAGCATTATTAATCTTCCCCATAAATCAATCGATCTAGCTCCTTCAATGTTTTTCTAACTCTTCACTAACCTTTTAAACTTGTCAGCATCTTGCTAGTAAGGTGAAGAACTGAGCAAATTATTCCAGATATTATTGCATCAGAGCTGTATAAAGAGGGACCATTTGCCTCCCTATTCTGGGCCATTGCTTTATTTTCTCAAAATTCAATAATTTGCATTTTTCATAGTTGAATCTCATAGTGTTATTGCCTGTGCATATCTCTAATCTCTCTAGGTAAATTTCTGTGTCTTCATTGGCGTTTGCAATTTTTCCCAATGTAGTATCATCTGCAAATTTTATCATCATATACTTCACTCTGTTTTCCAAATCAGCCATGAAATTATTAAATGTGATTGGACCATTACTAGTAGTATTTACATTACAGTATTTCCGAGAACAGGGTTGTCTTGTGTTAGGCCCTATGTAAAAACAAAATAAGAAACTGTCCCTGCCCTGAAAAAATTACGGTCTCATTAAACAAGACAGACAAGAGAAGGTGAAAACAGAGGCAGAGAAACATAGGTGCCGACTTCTTCGGGAGCTGGTTGGTGCTCGACTCCCCTTGCCCCTGACCCCGCCCCAACTCCACCCCTGCCCCACCCCTTCTCACCCCCATTTCAACCCCTTCCCGAAAGTCCCCACGCCAACTCCGTTCCCTCCCTTCCCCTATTCAACTCCTTCCCCAAATCTCTGCCCCTTCCCCTTAGTGTGCCACATTCCCACTCCTCCCTCCCTCCCAGAGCTTGCTACAGTTGTTCGGCAGTGGCAAATGCTGGGAAGTAGGCGGAGGAGCTGAAACACAGCGCGCTCAAGGGAGGAGGCAGAGGTGAGGTGAGGCTCTTGGGTGCCAGTGGGGTGCAGAGCACCCACTAATTTTTCCCCCGTGGGTGCTCCAGCCCTGGAGCATACACAGAGTCAGAACCTATGCAGAGAAAAAGTTGAAGGGAGGTGGCCAAGGTCACCTCGAAGGCTAATGAAAGAACTAGAAGAACCAAAGTCTTCAGGCTATTAGTTCAGGGACTCTTAGTCTGGATCCGTAAAAAGCAACAGAGAGTCCTGTGGCACCTTTAAGACTAACAGATGTATTGGAGCATGTGTCTGATGAAGTGGGTATTCACCCACGAAAGCTTATGCTCCAATACATCTGTTAGTCTTAAAGGTGCCACAGGACTCTCTAGTGTCTAGAGAGTGCAGCAGCCTCCTGTATATACAATTGCCTCTTGTGTATACCCATGTAACATTATTACTGTCTTACCCCTCTTGAGGCCTCCCGCCAACTTTATATATTGCTGTTTATCGTTAATTTTGCTTCCAGTCTTCCAGACAGCTTTCAGTCTACACAAAAGTATTCCTGTCCAAACCAATTTAAACTACCTTTCCATGAAACATTTTATAAAACAAGGTATTGATCCTTTACTAAAATCTAAATACGTTACATCTACTTCATTCCCTCTGTCCACTCATTTTACAATTCTGTCAAAACATAGCAACCATGGTAATCTGGAAAGAGGCAGTTTTCGCAAACCAAAGCTACTTATGCCTTCATTACTCCTTAGATGTTCTGTGGGTTTTTAAAATCTCTTAATATTTGTTCCATTATTTTACTAAGGACAGAATTCAGACTTACAGTGTGATAATTTCCAGGAACACTCTCCTTTAGTTAGTTTATTTATTTTCAGAAAACTACTCTGCAGCACCATCTAGAGAGGTTGTCATGTTTTTCCATATTCAAAAAGAAACTGAATAACTTATTTTAGAGTAAGGGAGACAAGAAATCAAGAGAAAAAAGAATAAAGTCCCTATGAGAAAGCAAAGTGATGCAATGATGGCCATCTCAAATTGAAAATGTTCTCCAGAATGAAGGACCTCATAGCAAACAGACAGTCAGACTCCTGAGACAATATGCAGTACACAGAAAACCGTGTGGAACAGTAACTTAACTATAAGCAGTCAAATTCATTCTTGAACCAACATTCCTGAGCTTTCATTGTACAGGTCCAAAAGCATAATTGGCATTTAGCAAATTGTAAATAATAGTAGTGTGACTGAGCAGAATTTGCTCCAGTAACTGATACATTAAAGCAGTGTGAACAAACCTTGTATCCTCTGAATGAAATCCCATCAATAGATTGATGCAGACCTTCAGAAGTATTATGTCTTCTTCTGAACTGTGACTAAAACATACTAAAAAAGTCATTCATTTGACAATGGGAAGGTTTGTGTAACTTCTGTGAAAGAAGATTCAGGTCAAAAGTGGCTGAGAAGTGGCAATACTGAAATATTCATCTCATCTGCAAACTCTTGCAGTAGACCTGAGACTCCTTTGGCCACATTATTGATTTCAGGACTGATTTGGGCAATTCCCAATTTGATTATGATAGCCAAATGACCCCAAGGTTCAGCTGTTTAAATTAGACACATGCAATAGAAGTAAAATCTTTATTTCGCAAGGTCAGATCAAATTCTGCTGAGCTTTTTAATGCCAAAGGAAGTCGGTCAGATTTGAATCACTTCCATTGAGTAGCAGTCAAAAGAGAGTTTTGAATTTGAGAACACTAAATAAAACATCTGATCCTTTTAAATTAATGTTCTTCATCCTTATAAATGAATGAATAAGGGATGAACACGTCAACACCCATAGGAAATTATTCTTAAAAAGTATTTTTTTATTCTTATAGACAAATGATCACTAAAAGGAAAATTCCATTAGCCTACAAAAATATTGAAGATGAAAAAAAAAGTTCTTTTGATGTAACTCTCAGTTCACTCCCCCTCTAACTGCAACTGGACAAATAGAGACTGGCTTGTGTCACTCACAGAAATCTTCCTTTTGGTCTTTTTTGACATTTGGTGTTTCCTTTAATATGACTTTGTAAAGTGAAGAATGTAAAACTCAATTTCTAAAGACTATGACGGAAAGTATAATTGTGATTTCTTCCATATGTCTTCTCTGAAGGTCACATCTTATGAATTCTGCAGGCTAATTTATCTAATAAGGAATTGAAACTGGGCAGGGAAAATGGGGTCATCTTTTTCATTATCGAAGTCATGTGAGGACATTCAACTGGCAGAGCTGAATAATGTTATGCAATAGATTTACTATGATGGTCATGTTTCTAGGCCAAGTATTTAACCTGCTAAATTTTTGTATAGCCATTAAATACCAGCACTCTTCAAGATGTGAGCACAAAACTGAACTGAAATGACCTGCTTCCCAAATCTAGTGGAATGAAAATAAGTATGATAACATGGTCTAGTGATAAGGCACTGGAGTTAGGAGCTTTGAGTTCAGTTCCTGGTTATGCCATGGAATTCTTGAATGATCCTGGGCAAGTCTCATCATCTCTGTGTGCCTCAGTTCTCAGTCTTTCACCTATATGTTGTATTTCTTTCTCTCTCAGCTATTTAGGCCCAATCCTGCAAAGAGATGCACACAGACAGAGCTTGGTGGCCATGAAGAGGCCTGTTACCTTCAGTGGATCAGAACATTAAACTGTAAGCTCTTCAGGGCAGGGAAGATTGGAGGTTATGTATCTTTACAGCACCTAGCACAATAGCACCCTGATCTTAGTTGTGCTCTGTAGGCATCAGACAATACAAATAATGATAATAAAATGCAGCTTTAATTTTAAGTACTACATACAGCTTACCAATATCATAATACAGAAACTTCATTACCATTACATTATTTCTTCTATACTTTTATTGCTACCACAAGAGCTACACTAACCATGATGTTCTTGAATTTAAAAATAAATTTCACGTTTGTAGATGAAAAGAGTTGGTTAACATAGACAGTATCAAATACAAAGGAAGCCTCCCCGTCCCAGGTACTAGCAGATACTGGTTTAGCACATCTTGTGTGTAACTTTTCTCTCACATTTTATCAGAGTAATTGTCTGTGGTTAACTAGAATTGACGCTGGTCTGTAAGGCAATGGCATTAACCCACAGCAATTACATCATCACTAGCAAATGCTTTATGTTCCATCAAAGAGTTAGGGCTCGTCATAAAAGTATTTTCAAAACTAGCCTTTTGAAGTATTTTTTTAAAGAATACTCAGATAGAAACACATGGAAAATAAACAGTTCTTGAGCAAGCCAGTATTTATGTATATTGCTCAAATGCATAATGTATACTATTGCACCACCATTAGACTGCACATCACACAGGAGGAAGTGTGGCTTTAAGGCCCATTGAACTCTGATCTTACCAAACCATCACAAGAACACCACATGTGCTAAAACCAATCTGCTGGCTCAATCACTGTGAACATTCACAATGTTCCATAGCTCAGCATTTTTCATATCTTGCCTATGGTGGGTGGTCTAATGACTGCACCTTGAACGGTGCAATGAAACCTAGAGACAAAACGGTTAGTTACTTTAAGGTCTTTATTTTTTCACTTACTATTATGCATCAAAAGGGCCAGAGAAGTGAAGAGGGTTTGGTCTAAAACCACAGAAGTCAATGGGAGTATTGTGGAATTAGGTCCCACAAGAGGAAGTAAAATATGAGGGACAACGGTGGGTATGATCTGGTTTAATACACCAGGTGTTCCATAGTCCAGTTTTGCATCTGTTTATATTTTAAAATGTATTTGTCATCAGCAGATGTCTATGTAGATGGGTATCTACGGAGGTCTTTAAAACAAGAATAAAAAGGGAAGGAAGTTTCTAAGAAGTTCTAAGGTGATACAAGCGAGGGTAGTGAAACCTAGTACGTACAAGAACATAAGAATGGCCATACCGGATCAAAACTCAGATCCATCTAGCTCAGCATCCTGTCTTCCGACAGTGGCCAGTGCCCCAGAGGGAATGAACAAAATAGGTAATCATCAAGTGATCCATCTCCTGTCACTCATTCCCAGCTTCTGACAAAGTATGAACAAATTGTTAATTCACATTGTATTTCAGTGAAACAAGTGACTCTGAAATTTCCTTCCCCCATTCTATTCAATTTGATAGGATACTGTGGTTATTAGAAGTACAAAATAGTCTCATCTATATGACGAAAAATTAGTTGACTTAAGGAAAGCTAGGGAGACCACCAGGTAACTCAATATGCTGAGCTTTAAATCACTTCTGTACATTTCTGTCTATAGGGCCAGACCCTCAGCTGCATATATCAGCACAACTCCACTGACTTTCATTGATCTGCCCCTGTACTTACTATACATATATAGCAACAATTGTACAACCACAAAGCTATAGACTGTAAGTTTCAGGAATCATTTATGGTTCTTAGTATAAATCTCTGGCAACCGCCCACTGACTCATGAAAAGGTCTTGCTAAGTTTGAAGTAATGAAGTTAATGACATTTAATTCTTAAGCTCAATTGATAATAATGCTGACCTCACGGTGTTGAGATAAATTAGATAATTTTCAAGATCTTAAAGAGAAGACTTATAAATGTAGGAAATGTATAACTAAGCCTGCCAAATCACTTTTAAAATATAATCCAATAGATTTCTCTAAAATAATATGAGTCTTAGGGTTACTTGATTCCCTATTGAAATGGTGGTTGTGGCATTTCTTAAAATCACCACTATACTTACATGAATCTAGTTTTCACACACTTCAGTGTTTGAGGGAGTTCAAATCAGACTTTTGGTTTAGTCCATCATCAAGATATAGGGCAATTGCAAAAATCAGATTTTTGGATTTTGAATATTGGAAAGTTTGGGGGATGTTTGGATCTGAGCTTGGTTTATTTGTACCACTTACAATGGTTTTCATAAGTTTTTTTTCCATTATGAAACAAAAATCATATTGATTTATTTTTATGCTTCTTTAAGCCATTAAAAATAATTCTCCATTTTAAATGTTGATGTTTTAATTATGACAAAATCATGGAGGTTTTATACCTAGAGAGACACAAGCACCCCAGCTTTATAAATAATTAGAAATGAAATAAACTTTGATAACACTTTACAATAAAACGTCATGGGATGCAAAGTGTGAGGACTCCACAGACCAAACAATGCAATTAAAGGTAATTCTCATACACTTACACAGACATTGTATTGGCTCCAATAGTTTATAATGCCAAAAGTAGTATCTGTTATCACGCTTGATTCACTGAATCACAAAGGTTTCTATAAACATTTTATTGGATCTAAAGGCCCATAAACTTGAAATAACGTCAACAAGAGAGGGGATTTTTCCATGCACTTTACTCTTCCATTGCTAGGACGTCAGCAGAAGAGTTTAGCATATCTCTAGGATTAAAGAAAACTTTCAAAGGCAATTAACTACAAGTCACATGAAGATAAACCCCACAAAGATAAATTCTAAGTTAAAACTACTGTCTAAACCTTGTATCATACATGATATAGCGAGGTTACCGCAGACATAACTGAGCTAATCATGGAACAGTCACAGCATCGGTGCCGTACATAGGCCAACATGTGTCTACATTATTTTCAGTCTAGACTGAAGCAAAATTACAAGAAAGCAGGCCAATTCTGTTTAAAGTTTTGCATCTGCTTTTTCCCTAGTAAAAAGCTTCAGATAAAATCATTTTACTTTGAAAACAGAATGAAACAGTCTGAGACAGAGCCAGAAAGGGTTACACAGCTAGCTGGCTAATTGACCCAGAATCAACCTTTACAGATTTATTAGCAGATAAATTACATATACATTACATATATATTTCTAGAAGTTGACAAGGTAACTGATCAGTTCCTGTTTATTGCTGTATTCTGTTAATTCAGAGATCGAAAAGAAATGTTAACATTTAAGTGAACTATGAATGTAGTGATATCACTGTCTTAATTTCTCTTTGGAGTATATGATAAACTATCACCTATAAATAGTGGGAGACAGGTAATTGCTAAATACCAGTGATGCTTGGAAATAGGAGGTTACCTTGAAGACACTATTCTTCACCCAAGGAACACCTGCTGTCAAAAAGCTGACAACAGTCTGCCAAGGGTCTATAAAAATTCTTGGGCCCTGATTCTTTTTATCTCAGATCTGCTTAAGTTTCATCAGGGGAAGATAGAGTTGCAAGACTGAGGTCTCCAGTTCCATTCTGGATCACCCTGATATTGGATATTTGGACATTGGACTATAACCGGATGAACTGATTCTGGAAAGGATTCTTTGCAACACTAAAGCTCACCATCTCCACTATGAAACTAACCTAAGAACTCTAGTCATATCTGTATGTATAATTATCTTTTAACAGTACTCTGTCTTTTTTCTTTTTTAATAAATTTTAGTTTAGTTAATAAGAATTAGCTGTGAGTGTATATTTGGGTAAAATCTAAAATATTAATTAATTTGGTGGGTAATGTGTCCAATACTTTGGGGTTGGTAAAACTTTTTAATATGATTAACAAGATTTTCAATAATCCTCATCATATTTGACTTGGCTGTCTGGGTGGGTGCCCAAGGCTGGGTTTCTTTAAGGGAACTGTGGTTTTGGCTTCTGGGTAACAAGAAAGGTATTGAAGCTGTTTTGTTACTGGCTCAATGAATTTAAATATTAGAATAACCACCAGTTTTGAGGATTGTCTACCCCATTCTTTGCAGTTTGCTCTAATTGAGCAATCTCAGTGTGGGCTCCCCGGAACTCCGGTCACAAACATTTAGTACATTTAAAGAAAAATGTAAAATATGACCTATATAATAGCTTATCCCAGTTTTAGTATGACATCTGACACGATTCTACATCAGAGTGAAGGGTTCCAAATCTTTGAAGGATATCTACGCTAATGAGGAAGAAGAGTTATTTGTGAAAGGGGTAATGGAATAAAAGTGAGACAAGGAAGAACTTTCTGACAGTGATTTCTCTTATGCTGTTGAATAGTCTCCCAGTTGAATATGTGGGACATTTAAATCTAAACTGGACAAAACTTACAAGAGTAGAGAGACAGCATGAATATCTTATTATCTATTCCCCATCTCTAATGTGGATTAGGTGGAATGGAAACATCATATGTTGGATAAAGGGTCAAACAGAGAGAACAACTGACAGAATATTGTCAAGTTTGGAGGAAGTGTTGAGACTGGACTGCATTCTGCATTCAATATTATTCAAAATTTTCATTAGCAATTTGAGAAGATGCACAAGAGAACATGCTGAAGATATTTAAATAGGGATAAAAATTACCATGAAACACACTGGAATAAAATGAGATTCAACATAGACAGATGCAAAATATTTTCAGGAGAAAGAAATAATCAAATGCTGGCTCTTGAGAGGAAGTGTTATGAACTTCAGTAGGCATTACAGGTGTAACTCTCGAGAAAAGGCTACAAATTAACAAATATGTAATGGGGGGTAGACTGTTAATTATTGAAAGGCAAGAGGAAGGTTGTAGTAGATGACAGACCGAATATGAGTGAAGTGTACAATGCTACTTACAGAAAGGTAAATGAAGTGCTGTGCATGATAAAAGAGGAGAACCATGTATAAAACAGGGAAGGTCATTAATCTGCTCTATTCACCAGTGGTTTGGCTTTAGGTGGAGTTCTGTCTTCAGTGCTGGCCACCAGATTTTAAAAAGCATAGAAAATTAGAGATCATGGGAGAGCAGCAAAAATGACAGTTTGGGGCCAGATTCTACCACTGTGGTTTATGTTACGTAGCCCCTTACTCTGAGTAGTCCCATTGCTATGAGTGGAATTACGCTTGGGCAAAGGTGCTCTGCTACACAAGTAGGGTTGGCAGAGTCTGACACTTTGAAAAATATGATTCTGAGGGAAGATTACGAGAACTATTCTGAGAAAAAGAGGATTCCCTTTCTGTGGTAATGACTGAATGGGGAACCAGAAGGAAAAATGCCATGCACTGAACAATCAATGCCAATTTTTGTAGTACTCTGGGTTTTCTGTAGAAATCCTCTATCCTTTTATTAATTAACTAAATTCAATCTCTTCCCCTCAAACAAGCCCTAGAATCCTTGTCAATGTTTTCAGTGAATTTCTCTGATCTCCTAAAGCCCAATGAATGTTTTTCCTCAGTGTCTTCAGAGGAGTCCCATGGCTAATTGGAGGACAGAAAACAAGGGAGGTTGATCTACTTTTCCAGCTGTGTGAACAACTGCAGCACATATTTATTTTACTTTCATGAACATGGGATAAACTCTGCAAACTCAGCATAAAGTGAAACCGAGGCTGATTTTAAGTATTTTTGAGATATGCACTGAACATTTTTCAGAGTTCTAATGGTAATAGCTTTTGCTTATTATCGATCTAGGCCATATTGAGAAGAGAGTAAACCAGAGATTAATAGCACTTTATCTCATTACCAAGACCCTAAGCCATCCAGTTCTCTATCAAGCCTCTAAAAACACAAAATATCCGTTAAACATTGTTGAAGAAAAAACAATTCCTATAGCACATTTAGGGCAAGATTTTTAATGAATATGTAAAGGGGAACAATTAGTGTGTTATACAGGAAAATGCAATATGTTCATTAAACTGACTTATTCCTTTAACAGGATAGCTTTCTATGGTATTTTTTGTTGCTCAGGAAGTTTATTCTTAATAGCATTACCTCTTTAACAGATGCCCATTTAAAAAGATTCATAGCATTTTGTTTGTTATAGAAAATGCATTCTTACAATAGGCTCTACTATGTTGATGAGCTCTAGAGAGTGTTATGTGCTTATAGTTCAGTAACATTCATTCCACTCAGGCATTTGTGTATTTTAAACTTAATATTTACTGATTTCAACAGTGTATGCAGTAATCAGAGAAAAGAACAGAGCTATAAACTGAATACCACACAGAATACTTTTGCAGACTAGAGTCAAGATCAGAAACATACCTTGATACAGGGGGAAGCGACTGTTTAAGAAAAGAAGCAATCATGACATCAGTGGCATCTCTGATGTGGACTAATATGCATCTTTTAATTCCCTCTGTCTCATATATATCAATATATCAGATTTCAGCATCTGGCCATAACTACATTTGTGTAGGTGGATGGTTAACCAAATTTAGATATGGCCAGATATTGATCTCTCTTATGCTAGTAGAGTCGGCGCAGTTAGTCTGGATTTATACTTGTGTGACCAGAACCTAGCCATCTGTAGAGCTTTGGAAATGTAAAGTACTATTTAGTGCTCATTCCTATTGGTCCCGAACCAATTACCCTGTATCCAAAGGCCAGGTATAGAGGATTGGAGGAAGGAATACTCATTCTGAACCCAAAACTGAACCTGAATTTGTAAACTGACCTTATCTTTAAAACAGAAGGAACCAAAAGCCTTTGTCCAAATACCTCTGAATTTTTGTAGTTGTTTGAAATCCAAAATCTTTGAATTGGATCTATCTCCAATGGATGTCTAGAGTTAGACTATTAAGGCACCTACATAAAGGCCTTTAATCCTTTAAGCTCCTATTTTTGAAAGTCTTGGGCAACCATTCACAAGTTCATTGCTTACTGGAATAAAAGCTAAATGATTGAACAAAATAAAATAAGCAAAACAGAATAAAACAAATAAAACTAAAGATATAAAGTTGATATCTTACAAGAATAAACCAGATTTTTTCATTCCTACTTTATTTTTGTTCAATATCTAAACAATAAAAGGAGAATAAATGGTGACTGGTCCATAGTCAGACTTCAATATGATTTGATCTGGCTTGAATCTCTCAAAAATCAAATCGGAAACAAAGCTGCCAAGCAAAGATTCAAACATCAGGAGGAAGCCAGGAGAGAGTAGGAGGTAGAAAAAGGGAAAGGGAAACAGATGAATGAAACATTTGGCGACAAAATGTACTAATAAGTTGAATTTACTTCTGAAAAAAAAAATCACTTATTTTGTTTCTTCCTGTATGTTTTGAAACACAGTACAAGACAATGTACAGCCTCCGTGGAACTGGCTGCAGTTACTCCACAGACTTCTTGCCTTCCCCCTGGACTTGGGCTGTTGGGAACCCCCTAGGCTGGTGCTAGTCAGAGCTCACTGCATGGCTGGTTTCAGGGCAGTTTGGAGATGAGGGGGTTAGTGGGCTTCCACAGCTTGGCCTCTCCTGGATTCTGCACTGACTCTCCTTCACTGGGATCTCTATGACTGTCCCTCATTCCCTTTGCCATGTATCTGATTCTCCATCTCTGGGGCTGCTGTTCACTCCTCTCCACAGGGGCCTGTCAGGCAGGGCCTTTCATCTCACTCATGGTGGGTTCCCATTCCCTGCACTGGTTCCCCCCAGCTCCAATCATTGACTCCCTCCTACACATGTAGCCAGCTCATTACACAGCCCCTCTGACCCCTTGTGTTGCTGTTCTCCTCTTGGCATCTGGCCCCAGCTCCCTCACACCACCTGGGGCTGTTCTCCCTGACTCCCCTTTCCCAGCACATGAGCTGGGGCTCTCTGATTGGGCCGGGTGCCTGGTCAATCAGACTGATGTGGATCACTAGCAACTCCCCATTGGCCATGACTTGGAGGTCCCTGATTGTCCAGAGGCCTTGTCACTCCCAGAATCCTGACTCCTCTTCGGCCCTTCCCTTGTCTGCTGATATAGGGAAGGGCCAACCAAAAAACCCACAAAGCTTTAGTAAGGGGACAACAGTCCTCTTATAATAGCATCACCTCTGCAATTGTTCTAGCCGTGGCAGGATGAATTTAAGAGGATGCAAATTGTTAGCTGTGTGTAATATCAAATTAGTTGTTACAGAGATGAAAATGGTTCTGACATGCTTATAGAATTCTAAAAGTTTGTGTTGATTTTATCTATCCAACTAACACTTGAGGTTCCTGCCAGCTTTCAGGAGGCAAATTTCTCTGATTTGGCAAACTAGTGTTTCATGTGACAAATATTAAATAATCATGTAATGATAAAAATGAGTAGGATATCTGTATTAAACCTGGAATGTTCAGTTTAAAGTGGAACTCCAGTAATAGTTGTCTCTCATCACTCAGCTCCACTCCTACCTCTGTTGATACTTCAGTACCCATGATAGCTTTATTAAAGCCTCAGAAACAGAGAGTTCCTGTGAACTTGTAGCACATTCCACAGAGATCCTGACAGAATAGGTTGGATCATAAAATAACCCAAGGCACCTTTACTATTGTTTGTATACATACAGTGATAATGGGTTCAGGTTCATCTTCAACTCTATGTGCATGAATTATTCAATATTTAAAATATATTTTACAAAAATAATGCAAAGTTGGTACTGTAGGCTGGATTGGGGGTGGGGGGAGGAGCTTGCCTGAGAGGGAATGAAAACAGGTAGTGGAATACTGCTATCAACTGCAGCATTAAAACACAAAACACAAAGAGGCCATTTCTAAGCTAGAACCCAAACCATAAAATGTCTGAAGTATACCAAAACTAATACTGAACTCTGTCCATATTTTATAGATAGCTACAAATAGATATAGATACAGATAGATAGATAGATAGATAGATAGATAGATAGATAGATAGATAGATAGATAGATATAATTTTCTTTAGAAGAAATGATATGCAATTTGGGCAAATATAGGAAGAGCTCTGCAAAGTCACAACACTTTTGAGTGTGTCCAACTTTTCAAAGCATATACTTAATTTTAACATTTATAGAGGCCAGAAAAATGTCTTGATATATTTTGCTTTGAAGATTTTCTGAGGGAGAGGTTATTTTAACAGTTATCAGACAAATTTTCTTCAAAATATCAGCAATTCATTTATTAAAAGTATCCATGATAGCCTTTCTTCAGATGCACTAACAATCCAACAATTGCATACCTTGAGTATTTTATCTGTTATAAGGCTGTCCATTCACAATCTGTGAAATTACCTTCTTCTAATGTCATGTATCCTCCAACCTAATCAGCCTCCTGCATTTCACTGACAAAAGATCAAATTTTATATTCTGTTTTCTAAAGAGCATTGAACCTCGTTACCTCAGAACTCTTGCCATTTTATGTTCAGATTCCTGAAAGGTTTGCTACTTCCTTCCAAATTACTACAGTGGCAGGATAGGGTAAAGATGGTGTTTTGAAGGGAGGCTGGTTTCTGACTAAGGAGTAAGAATATTTTAGAAAGTATTCAAAAGAAGTTGTCAGATTTCACAAACATCAGCACACTCTCAGTCTATTCATGTTCTCTCAAAAGAACCAGAAGCTCTTTGCCCAGTTGGTCATACTCTCTTACAGAATTTAGGCTCTCAGTGCTCAAGTACAAAATGGAAGAGTTTTCTCTCCTGCTCATAAACTTTCCTCCAAACAATTTTGATTTGCTGGATGCATCCAAAACACCTTCCAAAATAGATCAGCATGCACCCCAAACTAGCCCTTGACATTATTAATCATCTTTATTATGGTAATGCCTAAAGATGAATCAAGTATGGCCCCCCATTGTGCTAGGAACTGTACAAACACAGAGTAGAAGGAAAACTGTGCCCTACAGAGCTTACCATCTAAATAGTCAAAATAGACATAAGGAAAATGAAAGGAATGGGAACTGTGACCAGGTGCAACTCACCACTGCAGTGCCTCCTGCTGGCTGTCCTGGGGATTAATTCTGATAGCCATTGCACCCTCTTCTGGTGGTGTCTTGTCCACTGTTACTTCTGCTCCTGGACTCATGTTGTTCCAAGGACCACAGCATCCTCTTCAGGACATAGCCCTCCGGTGCCACACTCTGTGCTCCCTGTGAAGTCCACTGTCCAGCCACTTCCCTCAGTGGCAACTGCAGCCAATTGGCTGGCCACTTCCTCAGCGAGGAGGATGTGGGGAAGAGACCAGGACCTGCCCACTACTCCAGGTCCCAGCCCAGGAACCCTGTAGATGGCTGCCACTTGTTACATCCCCTTCAACTCCTCAATTAATTTCCCTGGGCCACTTCCCCATCCCCCCAGCACCTTCTCTGGCCTTACCTCAAGGCACCAGCCTGCCAATTTTAGCAGCTAGCCAAGATCTCTCTCTAGCTTCCCCAGTCCCTGCTGGTAGTACCGCTCTGTCCAGGGTGCTGGCACTCCTTCCTCCTGTTAGGAGCCTGATCTTCCCTTCTCGACCTGCAAGCAGCTACTGAACCTGGTCTGCCCTGCAGTCCTTTGTATATCGGTCTGCCTGGCCCTGATTGGCTGCTTCTAGCAGACCCTCTCCCATGGGCTGCTTACTGCTCAGCATCCCTAGGGCTCCATTAACTCCTTACCAGCCAGTGTGAGGCAGATGCCCTATCACAGGGACATTGAAAGAAAGGAGGATAAGGGAAAGGAGAGTAAGGGGGGCAGGCATGGAGGGAAGCTGAAGTGAAGACACTGTGAGGGAAGGAGTCGATTGGAGCAAACAGCCAATCAGCACAGGCCAGAAGAAGTCCAGTCAAATTACATAAAGTTTTCTGAAGGTCCTTGCTTTGGGTCCTCCTGCAGCTGTTCCTAGTGGCTGGTTTCCCCCTCAGGCTCATGTGGGGAAGTAGAAGGAGGAGAGAGTGAACACTACTTAGTCCTAGGGCCCCCTACGTTGGGTGGGTTTCTCCGGCAGAATTCTGGGTCCAGGAGAGGAGTGCTCCCATTTTGCCCCCTCCACCACAGTGCAGCAGTCCTTGTTTTGGCTGCTTCTGCAGCTGTTCTTTCTGGGTGTAGTCTGTAGCCGGCTGGCTGCAAGGACGCAACCCCCAGTGGGTAGATGACACCCATTTGGACACAACACACCAATAGGCATGGTAGCCATGCCTCCTGCTCACACTCTGAAAGTAGTCATCCTACCTAGCAGACATATTGTGGGAGTGAGATTGGCATATGCTCCTTTCATCCTCTTACCCTATGACTGAAGCAGGCTCATACGGTGGCTTGGAAACTGATTTTGATCTCTCTATATTTGTATTTTGAGAGAGTGTATTGGTTTCCTAATTTGGTGAACAAGATTGTGGCCTACTTCACTAGCATTCCAGAATGCAAATGGTGCTAACCCAACTTGAACAACTGATTGCAAAGAAAAAAAAATAAATGCGGAGATCTGACAATAAAATCATCTTGTAATTAAACTTTTATGCTATTTCTTAGTACAACTACTGAAACTAACCAAACTAAAACAGACATTACTATGCATAAAGTGTGTGTATTTAACCTTCTTTCCTAATAATAGCAATAATTAAGTGATGCTGACAAGCCCTCATTTGAGGGTGAGATTGGGGAGGCATGTCTTTCCTGACACAGTGGGATATAATATTAAATCTTAACGTGATGCTGGCAGCCTCCCAAAAGATAGAGTCAAGGCAGGTGGTAATCCAGTTCAGTGGCAATGGAAAATAGGCTATTGTACTTTGGCCTTAAATTACAGTGCATTGTTTGTATTAAGAACAGAGAACACTTTATGAAATATATGTAGTGCATTTCCCTAAAACCTTTCATTTATTTTCTTTATTAATAAAGGGTAACAATTGTTTCTCAGGTATTATATTTTTTTCTTCATAAAAGAAAGAATATGTCAAGTAACATGTTAGTTAGAATGGTTAGGTACATTTTCAGCACTAAATTATTAATTTTCATTTAACTCTAGACTAAAACACAAGATATTTCAAATGGAATTTTTAATGGAAATTATGTTACTGGAGGTGAGGAAACCACAGCTGGCAAGGATAAATCTTCAACATTTTATTGCTTTTACTTATTGCAAACTCTGTTTGTGAGATAAAAAATAATTCCCTAAAAATGCAATATGTCACATTGGGAGCATGGTTTTAGCCCTCAATAATCTAAGTTGGACTATTTAGTAGTAATAATATTTTTCAGTGCTAGATTCTTTAAAATCCATGTTTTGGAGATGAGGGATGAAATTTTGGCCCCCTTGAACTCATTGGCAAAACTCACACAGACTTTGAGGAAAATTCTGGCTTTGTCATCTGAAGAAGAGTTCTGTGTAAGCTTGACAGTTTGTCTCTCTCGCCAATAAAAATTGGTCCAATAAAAGATATTATCTCAACCACCTTGTCTTTCTAATATCCTGAGACCAAAAATGCTACAACAACACTACATTAAACAATGGGACTATTTAAGTAAGAGTATGTAAAATTAGGGTCTTAGGGCTGCTCCTTCTCCCATGGATCTGATTCTCAGTTATACTGAGGCCTCTTTGTGCCACTTTGGCAGCGTAACAAGGCATTAAAGAGGGTGGGAGCAGCCTTCTCAAAATATTCCCTATACAGAGGGGCTCCCTGGCTGATACAGGGCCAGTGTAAGGGGCAGTATATCAACCTTGTTGCTGCCCCTGACATAGAAAATGCCATGGAGGCATGTTAGGCTGCAGCTGGAATGCACTGTCCAAGTTTATAAGTATCCTAATCTTTCCATGCCCAAGATGGACACAGAGCATAAGTCAGACCAGCTCTCCAGCTGCTCCAGAGTATAAGCAGTGTAAAGCCACTTTAGCCCCACTATTCCTCCTCCAAGCACACGAATGAAGTTACAGTGGATTTGGCCCACTGACTTCATTGATGCAAGATCAGACCCATAATATGGTTCTAGCTGGCTGGTCAGCTTCACCTAAATATGTAAGTCACTGAAAAAGACAAAATTGTTCAGGACAGTGATTTAAGCATTTTTCTTGTAATTAGTCTGTTCAAAAGAAATAAAAGCTGTAGGTGTCATCAGTCAGGTTTTAAAGAGACAAAGCTATAAAACAGTGCAGAGGTTCACTATTCAGAAATAACAGAACGTGCAACTGATAAAAAATACATTCCAAGCATTGTTTTTCTTTGGTGGAGACTGAACTGCTAATTTTATTTTCCCTCCTGATAGACTGGGTGGGTGAGGAAGAGCTTATTATTGATTAGTGCTTATTGGAAACTGGAATTTCCATTCTGTGAGAAATTCCAACCCTTCAAAATTTGTTGTCATTCCAAGTCAGAATGAAAAGTCAAAGTGACAACATAAGCAGCAAAGAATCCTGTGGCACCTTATAGACTAACAGACATTTTGGAGCATGAGCTTTCGTAGGTGAATACGACGAAGTGAGTATTCGCCCACGAAAGCTCATGCTCCAAAACGTCTGTTAGTCTATAAGGTGCCACAGGATTCTTTGCTGCCTTTACAGATCCAGACTAACATGGCTACCTCTCTGATAAGTGACAACATAGTCTATGAAAAAGAAATTCCAGAAAATTTAGATTTAGCAACATCAATTTGATTATGTTGAGTCATTTTGTTGAGATAATGTCAACATTTATTTTGACATTTCATTTTGATAACCTAAAAGACATTTTGTTTGATAGACTTAAGACCAGAAGGGACCATTGTGATCAGCTAGCCTGACCTCATATATAACTTAGGCCATAGAAAACATGTATCTATTACATTAAAATTATTTGTTTTACTATAACGTGTATTTATGAAAATGACATATAAACTTCTGTATACAAATGATTTCCACAAGTACAACCCATAATAGAGCTTTTGTACATGTGTACACCATCAGGTACTATTGGCTGTTTTACAGATTGAATTTTTTAAAATCCATGTTTTGAAGCTGAGGGGTGAAATCATAACCCTACTGAAGTCATTGGCAAAACTCACACTGACTTTAACAGAGCCAGAATTTTACTCATGGAGCCACTACCTAGGAGCACAGGTGGCATTGCAATAATCTTTATAGACCTAAACTGCTACATTATAAACAAAGGATTCTGACTTCGCTACAGGGCCAAGCAGAAGACAAAACTGGGCTGCGAGGCAAGAAACCCTTATTAAAACACAGCTACAGCAGTATCTTAAGTAACAAAGGAATTAAAAACTACTTGGGCCTGATACTTCAGTCTCTCCATCTGTAGAACATAATTTACTTCAATGGAAGTTCAATATAGAACATATTTACAAAATAGGGACCTCCTGTCTCTAAATTTGTTTTCCATTGTGAATATACTTATTTCAAATGCATTCCTCCCAGTTTAATTACTGCAACTAATCTTGATGAGATCTTATTACATTCTGCTCAGTTTGGGCCTGATTTTGTTCTCAGCTACCCTGGTTTAAACATTCATCTTGAAGTAGGTGGAGTTATTCTAGTCAAACCAAGAGTAGAATCTGAGTTTTGTCTCTGCATATCTTGATTCACTGAAGTACCTACAATGTGTAATTTGTTTTTAACTCTACACAACTTAAAAAATAAAATGACATGCTTATGTGACTGCTTGTAACACATGACACCTGACCTTAAGGAATTAATGGTATTCCATTATATTGGTAGAGCGTACCCAGTGAGGAACTGAAAATTCAATTCCATTTGCCCTGTGTGAATGATGAATGAGTGCAATGTCAGCCACTTCGGTCATCTAACTGAACTTATGGCTCATGTGCTACATATATCGGGAAGAAAGGGTCTGAATATATTTGTGGCTCGAGATTTTAACAATGAATATGATCACATTCAGTGATTCGTTCTTCTGGGGGAGGAGGAGTCAGTGACAAAGTGAAATTAAATAAAAAATTTGCTCCATCCACAACAGGCATTGATCTCTGTGCAGTATCATACAAAAATAGCTGAATGTGACTACTCTGTTGCCACGACATGGCACTTTGTAAAGGGTTTCATTAAAAAAAGGGTAAAAACCTTATTCACAATACTATGTATCAGCAGATTCAACTGTGAAACACCAGCTTGTTTTTCAGCAATAATGAAACTGGGAAGAAAATCTCATGTTCTTGATGAAGCTGGTGCACATTGTTTAAAGGTAAATATTAATTTGCTCTGCATCTACACATCAGTTGACTCCTTCACTGAGGAATCCACATAATTAAATACCAACAGTTTCAGTACAAAAACTACAAACAAGTAGAGAGAGATACCATTGGCCCAAATCTCATCTAACAGATATGATTACGCTAATGATTATGCTTGTGTAAAGCTAATACAACCAATCTGTGTATTTCCTTTAACTCTTCAAACCTGGTAAAAATGAATTTGCTACAACAAGTCTGTATTCTTTTGCCATATCTTCTTCTATAACAGTTATTACTTGGCTGTTTTAACAGCCATACTGTTCTGTTTTTCCTACTAGACAATTTATTATTTTATCCAGTGAGTTTTTTATACCATTTGACCACACAGAGCCCAGTTCAGTATTCCTTGTGCAAAATAATCTCCTGCTGGCATCAACAGGAAATTTTATTATGCAGGAAGCACTGACTTGGGCCCTTAGCGCTTGTAAAATATGCAAGAAGTCAATGAGAGTTTTGTCTGAGTAAGAATTTTAGTTCCCCCATCTCTTTTATTTATTTTTTTTTTTACAGAAATGTTTACAATGGAGACTAATTGTAAGTGTTAACTATATCCATCTTACTTAAATTTAATAATCAAATGCAGAAGTTTAACAGTTTGATCAGACCTGATGTAACAGTGATACTTATGAACTGGAGAAAGGTCAGACTTGGCACCCATCAAATCTTTATTTGCTTCCATAACTCCTTATTCATTTCTTTTCAGACGTAAAAATAGAAGGTCTCTTTTCTGTACTTTCCTCTGCTTTTGAACAAAGCATGAAGTTATTATTTTAGTATACTAACAATATTCAATGGCAAACAGTTCCTGTGTATTATTGTGCCATTCAACCCTCTCCTACCAATTGTTGTTGCCTTTTTAACAGAGCAGTTTACAACTCATTGGTGAGTAATTTTAATGTTTGCCCAGTATCCTGAATTCCATTTTCTTCCTCTGACTCATGGCATTGATGACCTGTATAAAGAGAAGTTGTTTGCACAGTCCATGTTTTCTCGCTGTTGACATGCACAGGAACTGTTATAAAACCAAATAACAGGAAAGAAAACTCTTCCTTTCTCTGCATAACAGCTGCAGCAGACAACAAAAAACAAACACCTGAGATATATCTAGCTTATTTTTCAGGTGACCTCATTATGAAAAACAGGAAAGACCCAGACTCCTGTGTTTGGTTTATAAAATGTTGTTTGCCTTCACTGGCTCTGTTGGGATTTAGGGACTAACTGTATGTCAGGAAACTCAGGGAAGCAGTCTACATTGTCTGATGCTATTGTTTTTCTTTTGAGTTCACTAAGTTCATCACAACTATACTGTTTTCCTACTAACGTGTTTTTGAGCCAGTTTTACTGACTGGAATTTAGTGTCTTAAAATAATCCGACAGAAGATTTGGTGGAGATTTTATCATTTTTTATATAAAATCAGGTGATCCGAGGTAAAGCTTTGACTGAGACACACAAAGGGAATTTGAGGATTTTAGCTCAAATTCTGCTGGATAATAGCCAGCTCCAGTAAAACAAAGCACATGAAGTCTGTCTAGAAATGTTATCAAAGACAACTGCATGCCACCCCAGCACAGAGAAGCTGAGTCGATCTTCTTATCTGAGCCATGGGGAATCGGTGCTAGTTTTCTGTTTTTACAATAATCCTCCTTTCCTCCTTCACTGGATGCTTCATGTATTAGCTAAAGCTGCTGCGAACTATTCACCATGACTCACAAACAGGTTTTAAAGGTTGCTGCCAGATTTGCCCAGCATCTTTGATCTTGGCATGAGCCTCAATGCACTCAAGAGGCTCATACGTAAGGATAGCCTAAAAACAATATAGGAAAAACAATTAAATCATGCCATGCCCGCAGGGGTCTGTTTTGGGACTGGCTCTGTTCAATATCTTCATCAACGATTTAGATGTTGACATAGAAAGTACGCTTATTAAGTTTGCGGACAATACCAAACTGGGAGGGACTGCAAATGCTTTGGAGGACAGGGTCAAAATTCAAAATGATCTGGACAAATTGGAGAAATGGTCTGAGGTAAACAGGATGAAGTTTAATAAAGATAAATGCAAAGTGCTCCACTTAGGAAGGAACAATCAGTTTCACACATACAGAATGGGAAGGGACTGTCTAGGAAGGAGTATGGCATAAAGAGATCTAGGGGTCATAGTGGACCACAAGCTTAATATGAGTCAACAGTGTGATACTGTTGCAAAAAAAAAAAAAACCACATGTGATTCTGGGATGCATTAACAGGTGTGTTGTAAACAAGACACGAGAAGTCATTCTTCCGCTTTACTCTGCGCTGGTTAGGCCTCAACTGGAGTATTGTGTCCAGTTCTGGGCACCGCATTTCAAGAAAGATGTGGAGAAATTGGAGAGGGTCCAGAGAAGAGCAACAAGAATGATTAAAGGTCTTGAGAACATGACGTATGAAGGAAGGCTGAAGGAATTGGGTTTGTTTAGTTTGGAAAAGAGAAGACTGAGAGGGGACATGATAGCAGTTTTCAGGTATCTAAAAGGGTGTCATCAGGAGGAGGGAGAAAACTTGTTCACCTTAGCCTCCAATGATAGAACAAGAAGCAATGGGCTTAAACTGCAGCAAGGGAGATTTAGGTTGGACATTAGGAAAAAGTTCCTAACTGTCAGGGTAGTTAAACACTGGAATAGATTGCCTAGGGAAGTTGTGGAATCTCCATCTCTGGAGATATTTAAGAGTAGGTTAGATAAATGTCTATCAGGGATGGTCTAGACAGTATTTGGTCCTGCCATGAGGGCAGGGGATTGGACTCGATGACCTCTCAAGGTCCCTTCCAGTCCTAGAGTCTATGAGTCTATGAAGCCTATGGGAAATTCAATTTTTTATACTGGGCATGGGGAAATAAAATAGTAGTTAAACTATGAGGAAATTAGGTAATGTTCAGATCACAACATATCAAGGTATGAACTGGTATAGGACATAGTGTTATGGTACACACCTTTTATCCAGTCCTGCTAGGTATGAAGTTAATGGCAGAACTCCCACTGCCTTCAAATGAATACAGGATTGGGTCCAATCTTATAGTAATAGTTGTGAAGGCATTTTCATTATGAGTCTTTATTTTCATGTAATGTTTTAATGGAAAATTAGAAGCCTATCTTAGAATTATCTATGTGAAAAAAATACCAACTTCTTTCATGAATAATAAAAAAGAAAACAAAAGATACTTATTTGTCTTTGGATACCGTATAACGAGTTTTGTTTTAAAATCCAGACTTGGGCTATATGTATTTAGCAAAGAGTGTTTGAAAAAGAGCAGAATTCTAAGTGCTTGAAATTTTGCATTAAGGGTTATATGTATGTCTCCAGTACTCCCTGTCTTCATTGCAGCAAGTAGCAAAACTCTCATTGACTTCAGTGTGGCCAAGATTTCACCCTATGTATTTGCACTCATGTAACTTCCTCCCCATCAGTAGGCAGAGTTTGTCTCCTATAGGACTGGAAAAAAGTTTCATCTGTGAAAACTATGGATCTCCTGACATCAGAGGTTCCACAAGAGCCTACTATGTGGGGGAGAGCCATCTACCACTGGGTTCCCTTATTGTCCTCTGCTCTTGGACATCCCTGGTCTCAAAGGTGGGTTTCAAAGCATAGAGGGAGAACATATCAAAATCTTCCTTATTATGAACTTAGAGATAGGGGGAACGTTTTCAGAGAATGGCTGTTTCCTTCTTCCCTGCATCTCCACCCCACCTTTCCTTGGTGCACCTCTTTATTTCCGTTGGGACTCAGTTAAGCTCTGGCCAGAAGTAAAACCTCTGTGGAGTCAGGGAAAGGTGGCTAATGATATGACAAGGAAGGCACTTCTATGCAGGCCCGGCGCTAGGGGTTTGAGCACCCTAGGCGCACGGCAATTTCGCCGCCCCGCGCACTGGTCCTGTGGCTCCGGTGGAGCTGCCGCAGAGGGTCCGGTGCTCCGTGGATCTGGTGGAGCTGCCGCAGTTGTGCCTGCGGGAGGTCCACCAGAGCTGCATGAGGAGCCGACCGTCCGCAGGCATGACTGTGGCAGCTCCACCGGAGCCATGGACCCTCCGCAGGCACCACTGCGGCAGCTCCACCAGAGCCGTCTGCCGCCCCTCTCTGGCAAAATGGCGCCCACCACTTATTCTGGTGCCCTAGGCGATTGCCTAGGCTGCCTAAATGGTAGCGCCGGCCCTGCCTCTATGCTCATCTGCCTGGATACATCAGGATTTTGGCATATCTGCCTACTTCTCTAAACAATATAGCGAGGTGCAGAACTATTTGTATATGCACAATGCATGCTATTTTTGAGATTTCCCATAAATGTTGAAAAGTTGGAAATTTAAAAATTATTGTTTCCACAACAACAATGGAAATATTTTGTGTTCTACAGGCCAGCTTGGCTCTTCCTGTTTGTTTATCAATGCATTCTCATTGATTTAAAAAGTTTTTGTGTGAAGCATAAAGAGATATATTATGGTTTGTTTATCTCTTTTCATGCCAAAAAAATTACAAAGCATTTTGCAAATTCAACGAAGCTCTATGTAAACATTACACAGCAATCACTTTATCCACAACTAACAACAGCCGCCTTTGGGGTGAAATGCAGAAACTGTTTAGTATTCATCCCAACCCTTTGCTAGACTTTTAGGACAGCAAGTAAAGCGTGCCATATCCAGCGGAAAGTATGGGGGCATTCAAGTATGAAGAATGAATTTACGCAATCTGAAATTTCATCACAAGCTAATGACTGTATGCTTATGAGCTCAGCAATGTGATATTTAATGACTAGATGTTTTTATCTGAAACATGGGACCTTGAGTAACATGATAGCCCTGTATACCATCGGGGTATTTTATACTGACTTAGAGGAATTGCCAACAGCATTACATATAGTACATAAATAATCTGTAAAGATCTCCCATCTAATTACTAACCTGGCTTGGTCTTACTTAGGTTGTCAAATCTTACAGAATCAGAGCACAAAATAGTGTCATGGAGGCTACATTAGAGTACAAACATGGTCTGGTGACTGAGTGAGAGTTTTTGAGAAAAGTATACTGACCAATGACAGAGTTTGTAAGACAATCCCTCCCACCAAAAATTGAGTTGAATAGTTGACCGTATTCAGTTTTTAGGAGCCCCCAAATAACATTTATAAGTGATCATTTTTTACCTGATTAGTTAAGCCTTAATACAATTCACAGATAATCTAGTTAGCTACTTACACCACCAGGACCACATTATGTTTCTTGGTGACCAGGCATTTACTAACCTTACAAGACAGAGACTGGTGTGTAGCATGTCACAGAAGGGAGGACAAGGTAATCAATGAGTGACAGGCAACAGTATTGGTATAAGCATGAAGTGTGATAGAAGGTATGGCAATGGGAAGAGAAAAGCAGAATTCAGAGACAGAGATGGGTAAGAGTGGAGAGGGAG
The DNA here is from genome assembly GCF_007399415.2 of Gopherus evgoodei. Classification (NCBI taxonomy): domain Eukaryota; kingdom Metazoa; phylum Chordata; order Testudines; family Testudinidae; genus Gopherus; species Gopherus evgoodei. The sequence continues at coordinate 329,436,678 of NC_044322.1, read as the reverse complement.
GGGATGACAGAGTGTGGGGAAAGAAAGGAAGGAAATATTGAAAAAGAACAAAAATGTAGTGGAGGGTGAAGGTTAAAGGGGAAAAAATGAGTTAATGAGAGAAAAGGAAGGGCACTGAAATTTCCATAAATATCTGGTAAACTAGAGTTTGGTTAGTAGGCAGATTTTCCAACTTCCCTCAACTTCAGTTTAACATGGAGCCAAATCCTGAAGCCCTCATAGACTCATAGACTTTAGGACTGGAAGGGACCTCGAGAGGTCATCGAGTCCAGTCCCCTGCCCTCATGGCAGGACCAAATACTGTCTAGACCATCCCTGATAGACATTTATCTAACCTACTCTTAAATATCTCCAGCGATGGAGATTCCACAACTTCCCTAGGCAATCTATTCCAGTGTTTAACTACCCTGACAGTTAGGAACTTTTTCCTAATGTCCAACCTAAATCTCCCTTGCTGCAGTTTAAGTCCATTGCTTCTTGTTCTACCATTGGAGGCCAAGGTGAACAAGTTTTCTCCCTCCTCCTGATGACACCCTTTTAGATACCTGAAAACTGCTATCAGGTCCCCTCTCAGTCTTCTCTTTTCCAAACTAAATAAACCCAATTCCTTCAGCCTTCCTTCATAGGTGATGTTCTCAAGACCTTTAATCATTCTTGTTGCTCTTCTCTGGACCCTCTCCAATTTCTCCACATCTTTCTTGAAATGTGGTGCCCAGAACTGGACACAATACTCCAGTTGAGGCCTAACCAGCGCAGAGTAAAGCGGAAGAATGACTTCTCGTGTCTTGTTTACAACACACCTGTTAATGCATCCCAGAATCATGTTTGCTTTTTTTGCAACAGTATCACACTGTTCACTCATATTAAGCTTGTGGTCCACTATGACCCCTAGATCTCTTTCTGCCATACTCCTTCCTAGACAGTCTCTTCCCATTCTGTATGTGTTAAACTGATTGTTCCTTCCTAAGTGGAGCACTTTGCATTTATCTTTATTGAACTTCATCCTGTTTACCTCAGACCATTTCTCCAATTTGTCCAGATCATTTTGAATTTTGACCCTGTCCTCCAGAGCAGTTGCAATCCCTCCCAGTTTGGTATCGTCCGCAAACTTAATAAGCGTACTTTCTATGCCAACATCTAAATCGTTGATGAAGATATTGAACAGAACCGGTCCCAAAACAGACCCCTGCGGAACCCCACTTGTTATACCTTTCCAGCAGGATTGGGAGCCATTAACAACTACTCTCTGAGTACGGTTATCCAGCCAGTTATGCACCCACCTTATAGTAGCCCCATCTAAATTGTACTTTCCTAGCTTATCTATAAGAATATCATGCGAAACTGTATCAAATGCCTTACTAAAGTCTAGGTATATCACATCCACTGCTTCTCCCGTATCCACAAGGCTCGTTATCCTATCAAAGAACGCTATCAGATTAGTTTGACATGATTTGTTCTTTACAAATCCATGCTGGCTATTCCCTATCACCTTACCACCTTCCAAGTGTCTGCAGATGATTTTTTTGATTACCTGCTCCATTATCTTCCCTGGCACAGAAGTTAAACTAACTGGTCTGTAGTTTCCTGGGTTGTTTTTATTTCCCTTTTTATAGATGGGCACTATATTTGCCCCCTTCCAGTCTTCTGGAATCTCCCCCGTCTCCCATGATTTCCCAAAGATAATAGCTAGAGGCTCAGATACCTCCTCTATTAACTCCTTGAGTATTCTAGGATGCATTTCATCAGGCCCTGGTGACTTGCAGGCATCTAACTTTTCTAAGTGCTTTTTTACTTGCTCTTTCCTTATTTTCTCTTCTAAACCTACCCTCTTCCCGTAAGCATTCACTATACTAGACATTCCTTCAGACTTCTCAGTGAAGACCGAAACAAAGAAGTCATTAAGCATCTCTGCCATTTCCAAGTCTCCCGTTACTGTTACCCCCTCCTCATTGAGCAGTGGGCCTACCCTGTCCTTAGTCTTCCTCTTGCTTCTAATGTATTGATAAAAAGTCTTCTTGTTTCCCTTTATTCCCATAGCTAGTTTGAGTTCATTTTGTGCCTTTGCTTTTCTAATCTTGCCTCTGCATTCCTGTGTTATTTGCCTATATTCATCCTTCGTGATCTGACCTAGTTTCCATTTTTTATATGACGCCTTTTTATTTTGTAGGTCACGCAAGATCTCAAGGGTAAGCCAAGGTGGTCTTTTGCCACATTTTCTATCTTTCCTAACCATCGGAATAACTTGCTTTTGGGCCCTTAATAGCATCCCTTTGAAAAACTGCCAACTTTCCTCAGTTGTTTTTCCCCTCAGTCTTAATTCCCATGGGACCTTGCCTATCAGCTCTCTGAGCTTACCAAAATCCGCCTTCCTGAAATCCATTGTCTCTATTCTGCTGTACTCCTTTCTACCCTTCCTTAGAATTGCAAATTCTATGATTTCATGATCACTTTCACCCAAGCTTCCTTCTACTTTTAAATTCTCAACAAGTTCCTCCCTATTGGTTAAAATCAAGTCTAGAACAGCTTCCCCCCAGTAGCCTTTTCAACTTTCTGAAATAAAAAGTTGTCTGCAATGCAGTCCAGGAACTTATTGGATAGTCTGTGCCCCGCGGTGTTATTTTCCCAACGTATATCTGGATAGTTGAAGTCCCCCATCACCACCAAATCTTGGGCTTTGGATGATTTTGTTAGTTGTTTGAAAAAAGCCTCATCCACCTCTTCCACCTGATTAGGTGGCCTGTAGTAGACTCCCAGCACGACATCACCTGTGTTTTTTACCCCTTTTAGCCTAACCCAGAGACTCTCCACCCTTCCGTCTCCTATGTCCATCTCCACCTCAGTCCAAGTGTGTACATTTTTAATATATAAGGCAACACCTCCTCATTCAGGCTCATCTCCCATTTGACTTCATTGTAGTGTAAGTGAGAATATGTGCTAGAGAAAGGAAGCAAAACACTGATTCCAAATCATCTGGATTAAGCAATTTCTCTGAGCAAATCCTGCAACCCTTATTTGTGCATTCCCTTTGACTAAAATAGCAGTTTTGCCATCAGGCTTGGCTCACAGCAGTCAGTTAAACCAGATTATCTGGAATCATCATGATATGCATGTTGCTTCCCCTCTCGCATCCTTCTAGTCTCACTAATACACACTCATTTGTTTGTAGATTGTAAGAGGTATCTCAGATGAGAAAAGGAGTTATCTAAAAAGAGAGGAGCTCATGAGTATAGAGTGTATCAAATGAATCACTTATTTTGGCAGAGTCCCTCTAAGCACCTGAATATGTGTGATATATCTAACTACAAATAGCAAGCAGTATTTGTTGGAATAACCCACTGCAAACAACACAAATTGTCTTAACTGGCCTGAAACAGCCTTGCTTCTTGATATAGTATTCAGTTACATGATGAGGTAATAGGCAGCCAATATAAAAGACCAGGGCAGGCCTAAGCTTGCCCTGGTGCATCTGCGGCCTCTGGATGCGGGGAAATCTTTGCTTATTATTATGTGCCACGTCCTGGATTCCTGATGAACCTAGGAAGCTGAATAACACATACTGCCACCTCAGCCACCCCGGAACCTGCATGGCACATATAAAAAGCTCAGGTCCTTCAGAAGAGATGTGAGATTTTCCCATGGAGTGGCTTAGGGTCTCAGGAGGGGAGGTGCGTGTGGCTGGGGGTCCTCCGGACACAAGTGGGGCTTGGCACTCCAGCTGACCATGGGGGACACACTCAGGGCTGCAGCCATGGGGGGCCTCTGGGCTTCTTGTGGGAGGCCTCGAGCAAAAGGGGTGGGACCAGGGGGGCTAGCCTTCCCAAAGGGGAGCTCCACTCGCCACCCATGGATGAGGTGTATCCTCTCCCACAGAATTTACAGGAGATTGGCTAGTGTCTTCAATGGGATCAGGATAGGGGCCTCCGAGTACTCATTTTGCCTCTTATTATGGACTGGGGGTTTGATCCTGCTCTGTGAAAAGCAATGGGCATTTTGCCATTGAATTTAATGGCAACAGGATGAAACCCTAAGAATTCTGGTTATGTGTTTGTAATTAATTTAAAACTAGCATTCTATTGCTAACCAGACAGACCAGTACAGTCTCTTTTTACCAATGGTGTTGGCCTTAATAAACTCTAGTTTTCCATTTTGTTTTTCAGTGGTCAATATAATAAAACTATCTGTGTGACATGCAAACAAAATGGCTAGTAAATGTCATACCAACTAAAATTACTTCTGCCATTTTCATTTTGCTTTCATAAGTTATATTAGAAACCAGAAAGAGGACTAGGGAGATGTCTCTTCAACAAACATACCAAATTGAAGTCTGGAGACTCAGCATGCCTATGTATTAAATAATTTGAATATCCTGCACATATTGCATGGCTTTTATGACTTCTGTTCCATTTATTCCTATTGCTTTAGAGCAAACACCATCCATAGGAAAAATAGTATTCATGTCTGATATTCTCCTTTGCTCTTTTTACTGATAGTACCATATTTTGATGAGATGTTCATAGGGGAAACTCAACAGAGCATGGAGATCAAATTCATTATGAAGTGGGTTTGCTAGTTGTTGCGGGTGGGGAGGAGAAAGGGGGAATTTTCCTATGTGCCTGGAAAGTTTGCTTCAGCATATTATTTTCAGACAACTAATAGCTCAAGAAGATTTCTCTGAAACATTAAAAAACTTGTAAACACCATAGCAAGCTTGCTATAAATATACTTTTAAAAACTCCTTTAAATTTAATTAAACTAATAGCCTTCTACGTGTCTTAAAACCTGTATATTGTTTATACTGAAAGTTATTAAACAGTCTTTTGGGCATTTGAAATTAAAAGTCAGCAAGAATGAAATAAGTTTCCTTTCTTTTTTGTGTTATGACCTACACTCTGAATCAGCAGTGGAGTTGTCAACATGAACATGCTGCCCAGCAGGATGACAAGTTTCTAGTGGTCTCCATGGGTAGTTTTGAATACTGCCTTCTCCTCCTCCACCATTGTCTCAGCAAAGCAACAAATGACAAGCAGGCAGGACTATGCTGATGAAGAGGCAAGTGGTGTGACAATTATAAATGGTGTTTTTCCTTGGCAGTGCCTCTTGAAAAGAAAGCAGGAATTATGGGTGTCTTTCAAAACTGAGACAACAGTACAATATGTTACAAGAAGCAGGGCTGTTCTGTTGCAAGCATGTCAGCTGGATGCTGTAGTTTATTTTACTCTGGGTGTAATTTTACTCTGCTTTAATTAAACCAAACAATACAAATGAGGTCTTGTTACAGATTGTGTTCTAAATAAGGATGGTCAGGATCCATAAGATATTCAATTACATAATCATGACCATTATTACTATTGCAGGAGAATAGGTCTTTCCAAACCAGAATTACCTAGAAAATGTTACTTAATATCATTTTCAGAGTGATTAGAGATTAAGTTAGTAAATCTCAATATCTTCTCTCATTGTCAGTTCACAGACAAAATTGCCATCAACAATCCCATCCTGGTTGTAGAATGAACAAAGTGACTTGACTTAGATCTTCTCTATCGCTGATTTATGTGATCAATTGCATAAAATCAGGTACAATAGAAAAACAAATAATTTAAAATATACACTATGCTAACAGTATCTTTCACTATTCTATATTGCTTTTTATACTGCTTTCATCACCATAGTATCTGAGCACCATCTTGCAGAGTTCAATCATCAGGAGACATGAAAACTAGTTTTTACTTTTTCCAGTACATTGTTCTCTCCTAGTGTCTGGGATTCACTGCCCCTTTGTAGAAGCACTATTAAAAAAAGTTAATCGAGATATATGGTCAAATGTATATTAAAGGACTTGTGCATGGCCCAAGTAAATATCCATATATTCTGTTCACGTCACAGACCTTAGCAAATATCATGTTGTTAAATTAAAGGAATAGCTCCTTATGACAATGTTGGTAGTCATGTCTGTCAATTATCCTATAGACCTACATGAACAGGGGGCAGTGTAAGTTATCTTGTTTTAGGCATATCTGATGAATAAATCAGAGAGAAAGCACATTGATAAAACAGAGATACAGTATTATATTACACAGAACACAACATTTTCAAAAGGTTTACTAGGAGATACAGAGTTTAATAATCTCATTCCTTAGCCCAGTTTAGGAGAGACTACAAACCATTACTTACTGATGGTGGCTGTGAAGCGTTTTAAGTAAACTGAGCTGGTGGTCTGAGTCTAGTTCCTAATAGACAGCTGTCCACAATTCAAACATCACCATCATGTCTGGTTATAATTACTGACCTTGTTCTCAGCAGTGATCTGAAGCACTGAATGGCCATGGAGTCTGAACTACCTTCGTACCTACAGGTTTGGCCCTTCTAGCTCACCGCTGAGACACATTGGTACCATCAATGTGTGACCTTCCATCGTAAAACATCAGTTTCCAGGGCTTTCCACCTCACTCCTTCTTTGACCATTAAATTCAGTTTAAAAATTAAGGGGAAATGAATTTCTTAATAAGATTTTTTGGCCAAGTTGGCAAGAGTGACTAGTGATTTTAAACCTCTCAACTTCTGCATGCTCAGCTTGAGAGAACTAAAAGGGGTCTCATTTTCAGAAAATGCTGGACACCCACTCTCTGGATTTCCCTCTGGAAATCAGACCTGTGGAGGGTTTTCCAACACAAGCCACTATCTGACTCAGCATGTCCTTTGAATTTCCCTGGTCTAGCTCCACCTGTGCTGCCCACAACAGTCTTTCAGAATAAAATGATCTCAAACACAAAGCATTGATGGCAAAATTTCTCTAAGTGTTCTTCAAAGGGTGGGTAAGAGGTGATTTCCACTGCACTTCAAGAGTCTGGAAAAGGGACTGGGGCAAATTACCAAAAGGGTGTTATGGATTCTCTATCACTGGCAATTTTAAAATCAAGATTACATATTTTTCTAAAATATTTGATCTAGTTCAAAGAGGAATTATTTCCAGGAAGTTTTACATCCTGTGTTATACAGGTCAGACTAGAATATCAAAGTTTTCCCTTCTGGCCTTAGAATCTATGCATTCCTTTCCCAGATTTGAAGGTTCACTGACAAACAATACATCTCTATTTTTCCCACTCACAGTGGGAGCAGAGTTTTCTCTCAAGCTTTTGTCTTGATTGGTTGCACAATTGATTGATTGGGAGAGAGGAGAGCATTGTCCCACTCTACACAACAAGGCTCCTGGTTCTGGGCCCTTAAAGAAAACAGTAATCTCTTCTCCCTGAGACTCAATCTTTCCCCAGGGCCATTTCACCTCTCCCTACATCTGCCACTGCTGTCCCTAGGCTATGTTCCATTGAGACTATTTGAAGTAGGGTAGCTTGGACCACGTTCCTTTCCCCCCTTTTTGATTCCTCTTTTCCTTATAAGGTCTCTTTAAAGTTTTCCAATTTGGGTATCCAAAAGCACTATTCACTTGGCCTTGGCATTTTTTGCACACATCTTCTGTGTACAACTTGCAAATCTATTTTTTCAAGTGCAATTCAAGTCATACATGCAGGACACTCAAAACATATAAACAAATGTTTCTCTAAAGCTAGCATCATACAAAGCTGAAAACATGGCTGATTCATCAGTAAAAAAAAAATACTGCTGCTAATCAATACATTTTATTTGTATGTAATTTCTGCTATTTTCTCTAAAAGTTCTATGGAAATTAAATAGTACCTCCCAACATGAAATTGTATCATATGATACAAAGATCCTGAGCACAGAGTATGCACATAATGATGGAACATGAAATCTAACCGAGGTAGGAACAATTTATCAATATGTTTCTTAGGAAATTTCCTATTTCATTCAAAGAATTTATGCTGCCATCTATGTGTAGATTTCCTCAATGAGGCAGCCATTTCAGGCAACAAACTTGTTCACTTGTCTACTATAAATAAGTTGGTTGTGAAATACACTCTGGAACTGAAGAATGAGCTTTAAAGATTTTGCTGAATAGAAAAAACATCTAGATATCATGCCATATGCAATGACATTGGCCTGATTATTTACAATATTCAGAACAAATGTCATATGTGCTTGTTATAAAAATCAGTCACTGATATGAAGTATCTTGTTTGTAATATATTTAAAGCAAGTCTAATATACAAAATGCATTTTCAAAAATGATCAAATGGAAAACACATCATATTAAATTGTATAATTTCACCCAAAGAGTGATTAACTATCATCTGTCAGACCCTATGTATGGTAGGCTTGTATCTCTTTTATAGGCTCAGTGTGTACCCATTAGAAGCTGCATTGTACCACAACCTCTTTAATTAGTCTTTGGACCATTAAGAAATTTGTCTCTTCTTCCATTTATCCCATATGTCACAGAATATAATCTTCCTCCTACCACATTCATCTGGTTGCTAAAGTGAAAACAATTACTCCAGTCTGCAGGGTTAAAGGGAACACAGTTATAATAGAAGACAGTCAAATTCTCCAGTGTTTTTTTTAAAATGGTGTTTTAAAATGCTGCTGTTTTTTTTAAAATGGTGACTAATAGGGCAGAATTACAGAAAAAGTGTACAGTTCAGATTTTATTTCTCCCTAAAATTAATAAAATCTCACAAATCACAAAACCCATACGTTTTATACATCAGAATTGCAAATATTGAGAGATTAAAGCTACATAGAATGGCAAGCTTGGTAGAAATGGATAGAAAGGCTTTATCAGCTGCTTGCCATTCTCTGAATGACACTGATAATGATTGAAAACATTTCTCAGAGACTGGATGCCAGCCCAGAGCACTGTTAATAGTAAGCAGATGATCATAATTTTTTTATTTTAAAAAGTTTTCTGTCAAAATGCAGCCCTTTTTCACATCTTCATATATACTTATCCTCCAGCTATTGCACAATTCAGATGTACTGTATACAGTCTGTATCACAACTGTTACCATTTGTCCATACCAGTGATTCATACCGTGCATAGTATGTTATAGTAATTTATACCAGAGTCATTAACTAACAGATATAGGTTTCCGATTAGCAGCCATGTTAGTCTATATCCGCAAAAAAAGTACAGAAGTACTTGTGGTACCTTAGAGACTAACAAATTTATTTGAGCATAAGCTTTCATGGGCTACAGCTCACTTCATTGGATGCATGCAGTGGAAAATACAGTAGGAAGATTATATATATATATATACACACACAACATGAAACAATGGGTGTTTACCATACACTCTCTAACAAGAGTGATCAGTTAAGGTGAGCTGTTATCAGCAGGAGAGAAAAAAACTTTTTGTAGTGATAATCAAAAAGGTCCATTTCCAGCTGTGGACAAGAAGTTGTGAGGAACAGTGAGGGGGAGGGATAAACATGGGGCAATAGTTTTACTTTATGTAATGACCCATCCACTCCCAGTCTTTATTTAAGCCTAATTTAATGATGTCCATTTTGCAAATTAATTCCAAATCAGCAGTCTCTCATTGGAGTCTGTTTTTGAAGTTTTTTTGTTCTAATATTGCAACTTTTAGGTCTGTAATTGAGTGACCAAGGAGATTGAAACGTTGTCCAACTGGTTATTGAATGTTATAATTCTTGACATCTGATATGTGTCCATTTATTCTTTTACGTAGAGACTGTCTGGTTTAGCCAATGTATATGGCAGAGACACATTGCTGGCACATGATGGCATATATCACATTGGTAGATGTGCAGGTGAACTAGCCTCTGATGGCATGGCTGATGTGATTAGGTCCTATGATGGTGTCCCCTGAATAGATATGTGGACAGAGTTGGCAATGGGTTTCGTTGCAAGGATAGGTTCCTGGGTTAGTGTTTTTGTTGTGTGGTCTGTGGTTGCTGGTGAGAATTTGCTTCAGGTTGCGGGGCTGTCTGTAAGCAAGGACTGGCCTGTCTCCCAAGATCTGTGAGAGTGATGGATCATCCTTCAGGATAGGTTGTAGATCCTTGATGAGGCACTGGAAAGGTTTTAGTTGGGGGCTGAAGGTGACGGCTAGTGGCATTCTGTTACTTTTTGTTGGGTCTGTCCTGCATACTCTTCTGGCTCTGTCAATCTGTTTCTTCACTTCAGCAGGTGGATAATGTAGTTGTAAGGATGCTTGATAGAGATCTTGTAGGTGTTTGTCTCTGTATGAGGGGTTGGAGCAAATGCGATTGTATCTAGAGCTTGGCTGTAGACAATGGATCGTGTGGTGTGGTCTGGATGAAAGCTGAAGGCATGTAGGTAAGTATAGCGGTCAGCAGGTTTCTGGTATGGGGTGGTGTTTATGTGATCATTGCTTATTAGCACTGTAGTGTCCAGGAAGTGGATTTCTTGTGTGGAGTGGTCCAGGCTGAGGTTCATGGTAGGATGGAATTTGTTGAAATCATGGTGGAATTCCTCAAGGGTTTCTTTTGCATGGGCCCAGATGATGAAGATGTCATCAATGTAACGCAAGAAGAACAGGGATGTTAGGGGACGAGAGCTGAGGAAGCATTGTTCTAAGGCAGCCATAAAAATGTTGGCATACTGTGGGGCCACGTGGGTACTCATAGCAGTGCCGCTGATTTGAAGGTACACATTGTCCCCAAATGTGAAATAGTTATGGGTGAGCACAAAGTAACAAAGTTCTGCCACCAGGTTTTCCGTGACATTATCGGGGATACTGTTCCTGATGGTTTTTAGTCCATCTTTGTGTGGAGTGTTCATGTAGAGGGCTTCTACATCCTAGTAGCTAGGATGGTGTATTTAGGAAGATCACCAATGGCTTGTAGTTTCCTCAGGAAGTCAGTGGTGTCTCGAAGATAGCTAGGAGTGCTGGTAGCGTAGGGCCTGAGGAGGGAGTCTACACAGCCAGACAATCCTGCTGTTAAGGTGCCAATGCCTGAGATGATGGGGCCTCCAGGATTTCCAGGTTTATGGATCTTGGGTAGCAGATAGAATACCCCTGGACAGGGCTCTAGGAGTGTGTCTGTGCGGATTTGCTCTTGTGCTTTTTCAGGAAGTTTCTTGAGATAAGGCTTGGATTTGGAAACAAATACAAAGGAAAAACAGCCTGCTGGTGAATGCCCAAAAAAGTTGTGTTTCCTGACTCTGCAGGAAACTAACCTAACGTACAAATATGGCACAACAATGACAATAAAAGCCAAAGGCTGCTTGCCTTAAAGTAGTGAAACCAACCACAAGGTGGACAATTAAGCTCCAATTTTGTTAAAATATAAACACATGCCCTTCTTCTATCTGCAGCTGCATATCAAAGGAATTATTCTGTTTATGGATACGAGAAATGTCTTTAACAAAAGCTGGCACTTGACTACACTTGCCCAAATGTGGGTTTTGTTACAATCCAGATCTTGACCCAACTTTGCAGACATTCACTGAGGTTTGCTAACCTTTTGGGTTGATCTTCGCTGAGTTCAGGATGCTAAAGAGTTTTTATGGTTTCAGACAGAAACCATAAAAAGCTTCAGTGTTTCATAAAGTTTGGACCCTATAACAGACAAAGTGAGATGGCTTTGGCTCTATGCGTTTTCAATGTTCTTTGTGCCAGGGCTCGTGTTAGGTTGATTTACACCAATCCCAAGCAGAAGTGAACCAAAGTCTGTTGTCTTTACTATTCTTGCATGGTTCCGTAGGAACAAAGATACCTGCTGAAACTACAAAGGTATTAAACTTCCTGCCTGAGTTACCTACAGTGCTCACCTCTTCCCCAATCAGTAAGCTGAACTTTTAGGAAAGACGATCACAAAAACTGGCGTACAAGCTCCAGAAGTCTTGCTCAACCTCCTGATATTATTTAGGCTGTGTAAGCTCTTCAGGACAGGGACTGTCTCTCAATATATGTTTGTACCATGCGTAGAAGAATGGAGCCTAATCACAGTTTAGGACTTCGAATGCTACCTTTATGTAAATAATACATATTATTGGATCACCCAAACAACCCTAGTTTTGCCCTGTAGTGACACCATGAGGGAAAACAATTAAATAAAACTAGATCATTTTAAAAAATCAGTTGCATTTAATCCAGGACCACAAACACTAAAATGCATTAACCATAATAATATGGTTATAGCACGCTGTCAGTATAGGACAAAACTAAATGTTATTTGAATGATTTAACTGTGCAATTCATTCCATACGCTAACATGTTTGGCATTCTTTAACACTTAACCTTAACTCTCAGTCTTCTAGGTTGTTTTTGAATGATTACATCATCTTTCAAATGTAGTTTAAAAAAAATCTATATTAAAATGGATTTAATCTGGGAATTTATCAAGGAATTATATGCCTGCTTGAGTTCTAGGATGGTTCAAAGACGTATAGAAAGTATATAATTATTTGAAATATGATGTTTATAAAGTAATTTATAAAGTACCCTATTACATTTTTATATAATCTTATTGGTTTCATACTTATTACATTATAAAGGAACTCTTCATCAAGACAGGAAGTGCTTGGCCCAATTTGTGGAATATCTGGAATACCCGTGGAAGAAAGAAATTCTCCCAAAGGAAGCAGCACCTTGCAGCCAGAAGCTGCAGTAGCCACAGTTGTGAAGGTAGTTGGGAAAGAGGTAGACCAGGCCAGCCAGGACCACACCAAGGACCAAACCATCAGGGAGGAAAGATCCACAAGGTACGAGCTTCCAGCAGCCCCTACTGCACCCTCAGACACCTCCCCAGGCATGAGGGCAAAGGAAGAGAAAAACTTATCCTTAGCCTTGAGGTAAAGCCAGCCCCCTGGGAGGTAGAAGTTACTCCAGCAATGGCCATAGGTTCCAAAGTAACATAGTAAAGGGGAAAGGGACTTAGCTAGGGGCTCTACAGTTCCTGGATCCTGTAAATTCACTAGAACTTAATGTTTTCCTGTAATGCTCCTGGACACAAGTGGCATCCTCCTTTAGGAAGGGGTTAAACAACACCACCAACTAGGCCCCTGTCACCAGATACTGCCTGAGAGACCTACCTGGCTGTCTGGTCAAGCCAGCAGCTTACTTGGCATGTGATCACAATTTGCATATAACAATCTGCATGCACTTACTTAGGAAACCACAAACTACCACATTAAATAAGATATTGCCAAACCTAGCCAAAGGGCCATTTCCCATTCTTCAGGTCACATACACTTTTGAAAAATTAGAAGTTGGTCAGAGCTAGAACACAGTAACAAATTTAGCACTGATTCACAATTTACCAATTTGAACTAAATCAGCACTCTATTCTCTCCTCAAAAATAAGGCTTTTTAATAAGGCATGTATGACTCTGTCTTCTCCTTAGTGACTGTAGCCGTGACTAAATAATCCTTTTTATTTTATCTCCTCCACTGCCGCCTCCTCCTCCTCCTCTCTCCTACAGAAATCTGGAAGCAAAAGTTCCTTGTTCCTCCTTACAAAGTCATTTTCAAGTGGATTCAGTAATAAAAGTCAGCTTGTTTGGGGTTGGTTTTTTTAGTAGTATTTGTTACTGATTTTTCATATACGAAACACTGGAAATTCAGCTTCCTATATTTTTTTGCCACAAAAAAAGCTTCAATCTCACTGCACATACTTTGGACAATTTGATTATAGGTCAACATTTTCAAAACTTTTTTTTCCTAAGGGTAGGTATCTAAAAATCAACCGCCTGATTTTCAGAAGTGGTGAGCATCCCCCACTCTGACTGAAGTCAGTAGGATTGCTGGGTGCTCAGTATCTTTGAAAACAAGGCCATTTTTACTTAGATCCCTAATTATGAGAGTCTGCATTTGAAAAATGTTTGTTTTCTCTGCCATGTCAAATGATTCCACCCATTTGAGAGCTGGAGCGTGTGTGGAGATGTTGAATTCGTTAACCAGTCTTGCTTCTGTCTCTCCTCTTTCTCCTGCATTATTAGTCTTTCCAGTGGCTGGATACTACACTGAGGTTTCTCCAAATTTCCGGGCTACTTTCCAAGTAGGTTCTTTAAACAGATGTTCCCAGTGAATTTTATCAACAGATAGTTTACTCAAGCTCAAAACCTGTCAGAAATTCACAGAAAGACACATCTTGTTTCCCGCTGAATTAGTTTTTATATAGACACCCAGCTCATGTCATGGTATAAAGCTTAATGCTTACACAGCTCATGTATTAACACAACACAGTATGTGCAACTTCCCCATTCAACACTGCCTTATTTTTAACTTGATGGCCTTTTAACAAATGTCCATAAATTTCAATGGAGCAGCAATAATCTCTTTCTGCACCTTCTCACAAAAACAGTTTCAATATCAGTGTCTAGTCATTGAGACTGGGGTTTCCCAGATATAGAATGAGGATATTGGTACATAACTATCTGATTGGGTTGTTAGGACTAGAGGTTTATTTCACTGACGTTTGAAAAGAGCGAAAGTCAATAGGAGCTGAAGGTGCTTTGCACCTCTTCCATCTGTGAAATGGGGATAATAATTCCTTCCCCCCACAGGAGTGTTACGGGGATAAATTCATTAATATGTGCCAGGTGCTTAGATACTACATTGATGTGTGCTCTGTAAAAACATGAAATGTGGTAGCCAAAGAACCTCTTAATGGCAAGGGGCACAACTGAGTGTATAGGTGTTATTGGATCTCCTAGGTCTGCTGTGTGCATTCTGCTTCACCAAAGAGTGTCATGGGAGGTCTCAATAAAAGCTGGCATCACACTGGTCACCAGTAGTTGGTGAAACACATGTATAGATATTGTGTAAGGAGTTATGGATATACACAAATTTAGGTTCTTAAGGTCAATGTCTAGGGACTGGTCACCAGCAAAGGGGAAAACCAGGCATTCTGGCAAACACAAACTGTTTATCTATCTGTTGTTTACATGTAATTAAGTATTGTATGGTTCACAGTGAGTTTCCTCTCACCAGTCCTAACCAAATGCTGATGAAGGATTGTGAAAACTTCAAAGAGAGAAGAAGAGTAATGGGAAGAAGCAAACAGTGGGGTAGTGAGTAAAGGAAAGGAGACACTCTATCCTGAGATGCAAATCAAAGGCTTGCTCTAATAAGTGTGAGAGGACAAAGAGGACACCCTGGCATCCTTCACCTAGGAAGGTAAAGGGACAGCAAGTTTGCTTCATGAAAGAGGGGTCTCAGCCAGGCGTGGCAGAAAACACTGATTTAATGGTTTCATGATCTTGAGACAAAACAATATATAATTCCTGGTTTCACTCAAAATGTTTGTTTTTTTTTTTAAACTTTAATGAGGCTTTTGACAAACCTGGGCTAGGGTTTGAGCTTTTACTGAAGCAAGGAATATGCTGAGTTTCGCATAGCTTTGGTTTCACGATACACATTTCTCGCACATCAATAAAATGCAGCATTTGTTAATATCAAACAGAATGGACTAGACATGAAACACTTGCTTATTTTATCATACCTAACTTACAAACTAACTTCCACCCACAGGTATCTAGAAATTTACTTCCTGGGTAACTAATTATTCACTTCTGTGACATGGCACTGGAGTTAGAAACAAAGTTACTGTGCAAGGTATAATTCAAACAAGGTGATATGTTATCATAAACCCTGGGAGCAAATTGAGCAGTTTATTAACAGCAGAGTCCTGAGAGTATTTATGAATCTTGTGTTTACTCAAGAGTAAATCAGTTTTATTTGTGATACCGTATGTTCTGGCCATTTTAAAGTGACCACAAGTGAAGCCTGTGCATTTATGTACATGAAAGAAGAGGTTTTGAAAATGCCATTTGAGCAGAAAAAACCTGGTGGTTTGGTTTCACAAGGAGAAACCCCTGTTTCAGTCTCTCTCAACAGAGCAATTAAATTCTGCATCTTGACTCCCTTGCCCAAACTACTTCTTGTATTCTCCAGCTTGTTTTGCATTTCATCATCCTATTCAGTTAGCACCCACTCCAACCAGGAACTGGCCTCATAAATGGGTCCAGTTAGTAAAACTTAAACTATTAAAGTATTAAAAGAGTTCACATTCAAACCTCCAAGTGTTTGATAGAATGAGAGAGTGATTACCATGGTGATGGGTGTGGCATAAAACCAGGACAGAATACAGCAGATAATTTGAGAGCCTGATCAGACCTCTTCTGCGGTTCTTCTCACCCTTCCTTTGTTATAACTCACTGTGATCTGCAGCTCACACTGGCACTGCCACATTAGTGGAGTTCTTTGCTATTTAGCACTGTTCCAAAAAGCTCAGATGCTTCACACTATCATTCATGCTTCAATTTTTGAAATGCTGATCATCCATTCCTAAGTCATTGGTTAACTTAAATCCTGTGCCACTTAATGTCTTGTAAAATTGCACAAGACAAACTGTTATTTTTAGTTCTATATGTACAGTAAACCTTTCTCCATCTATAACATTTGATTTTAGAGTCAATATTTCACAGACATTAAGTAACGAGATCCATTATATTTGCCTGAGCAATATATTATTTATTCAGACACAGCTTTTCTTTCTGACTAAAAGCAATCTTTTCCACTAGTTCCAACTTAATCATAAAAATCCCCATGATGTTCTTCCCGTTTTATCAGGACTTATTGTACAAAGAGAGACAGAGAAGCTCTTCATCCTCATTAAACTACTTTTTGTCTTTTCACATTTGCATATTCCAAATTTAGAGCCTATTAACTGATGCTAACTAGTGTTGCTGCTGCAGTGTGATGTGTGAATTCAGAATCTGTTAAATTTACCAGGAACTGTCTGGATTTTCTGCATATGCTGCATGTCTCTGAACCAACATGATTAACTTTCATAGTCCAAAAGGCTCTGCTTTTAAATGGTGAATGTGGTATCTAGCCATGAAATAAAATGATTTTTTTTAATTTTAATTTATCTGAAAATATCCCATTTTTTACTGGACAGGAGTCACTATATCAAAAGAGTTTCATAGCTCACACACTACTCAATTTAAAGCAGTAGGGCCTAGAATGATTATTGCAAAAGTAGCCATTTAAGACCTTGTCTTTGTGTGTGTGTTAAATCAGCACAACCAGCATTAGTTCCTATAACTTAGAATCTTAGAAATGCTTAAACTCCCCAGGTTCCTACACACTATCTACAGGGAACTCCATTTGTCTGGATTCTTTGTGAAAGCATGGAAAGAAGATTTATAACAGTCTTTCAAAGAATCCCAATGGCAGAGCATATTACATAATGTTAAAAATGCCTCTGTGGATCTCAGACTATGCTTGATACAACAAAGCTTTTATTCAAAATGTAGTGGAAGTCAGTGAATTTACGCAAGATAAAGGCCTTATCCACTGATGTTTGTTGGTGCTGTAATAAAGAATAAGGAACCCTGATGCTGTGGGGCTATCCAATAGTGAGGCAGCTGCAGAAAGAGGTAGATAGGAGAGTTAAAATGGTGCTCAATTTCAACAGCCAAACCTCCACCAAAAATTATATCCTTCGATATTTTACCTGCTGATTTGGGTTTAATTCCACCACAAAGACTTTGATTCTTGAGGGCTGCAATGATCACCACGAGTGTGATTTTACAAAAATAGAAGAGTAGGCTTATGCCTAGAATAGAGCAGTGGCATTTGGACCTGTTTGAGTCAGCAGCCACAGAAAATATAGTTTATTACCATAGAGATCGACTAATTGAATTTGATTAAATTTGGATACCTTTTCTAGATACATTTAGAATTTTTTTTGAGAGAGCTCAAAGAATACCAGACCACCATTCCACTTAACTCCCCTGTCTTTTCCCTCCCTCCTAGTCCTCTCTTCCCTCCCTCCTAGTCCTCTCAAGTATTCGTTTATGTCTTCTATTTTATTACTGTTACTTTCATCCTAACATGTTAAATCTGTTGTATTGGCTGGTTTTGTATTGTCTATTCTTGCAGATTTGACTAATTGTAAAACTGCATAATTCTACTGAAGACCCTGTGATACGTGTCAAACTTGGAAACATACCAGCTGTAAGTCATTTACCTTTCTGTACTTCTCCATTTCTTTATGAAAATCAATTACAAATGTGTGAAGGGATAGGTATAGGCCAAAGTTGCTCTAGAATGGCTTAACTGGACTACTGAGTAACTGTTCTACCGTTTGTAGAAAAGCAAGACACTTGGTGGAATTTTCAAGCAAAAGTAAAAACTTGTCAAAATAACCTCTTGGAAAAAAAGTTCAATTTCCTTTTCCTTTATAAAGTGTTTTTAGATCTGCAAAAAGAAAATCACTATTGTAATGTTTAGGTACTTATATGGCTCCCCATTACTATAATATCCAAGTGTCTCATAATTTTTAAGGTATTTAACCAGGGATTCAACCTTTCCTGTTATGAATGAAGAACATAGCGTATCCTCCCCCAAATCACAGCACTCACTCGCTGAGCACAGAATTAATTTATTGACACTGTCTATATAAATCTGTTAATTAGAGTTAAACTTATTTTTGAAAATTAATCCTTAAAAATAGCTCTAGGTGTCAAATTCATTTTTGTCCCAATTGATCTCATATCAGGAGTTATCTGTCTACAAAAGGATGGACAGAGAGGTCAATCTCTAGTAAATTTGGTGCAATGGGTGTTTTTTAAAAGAAATTTGAGGAATAACGGTATTTTTCCATTATTCTTCAAAACTGAAAACGACTCCTTCAGCAGAAGCTCATAAAAATGTTCCTTGAAAATGGCTGCCATCTGATATTATTCTCAACTCAGGGTAATCGGTGGCCTCAGTCCTATTAATATGGCCATTGTATCCATTCATCTTCTCCTCACAGTGCTTCTGAAAGCACAGGGAGAGACCATCTTTCCTGAGGACAGCTTGGCTTCACTCCCATTGGGATTCAAGAGAGGTAGTGGCCTTTTTAACTCTGCCTTGTAGTGACACCCTGAGGAAAAAAATATGAAAAAACCACTCTGTATCTTTACAAAACAATTTAATCTACTTTGGAATCACAAACAGTAATATGTATCAATCATAATTGTACGGTTATTGCAAGGTGCCTTTATGTGTTTGAGTTATGGTTGTCTGGGTGTCCTAACTGTATTTACATGCCTTAAAGTGTTCAAATTCCTTTTACATTTAACTTTAAATCTGAATATCCTCCATTTAGAATGCTTGTTCTGGGTTTATTTACTATAACAACAATTCTCTTTACCCTAGATAACTGATAATGCTATCATTTTGTCTAATAACGTTTTCAGAGGAAAAGGATGGAAATTCCACCTGTTTACACAATACATAGAAAATAAATTAAGAATAATTGAAACAAAAAAGTGTGCAACTAACAAGTTTTGATTTGCTTGATTTAGCCATTCACTCATGTTGCTTTTTGAAGCATCCCCCATTTGTAAGGTGCTGTTAGAGCCAGCTCAGTAAAGCCAAGTTCTCTGCTTCAAAGACTTATACTCTAATACCCCAATCCTGCAAAGAGGACCATGGGCGAAGATCAGTGGGACCATATGGAGTTCCACATGGGATTTCAAACAGGGGCAGCTGTCCACCCAGGCAAAATCCCAGTGAAGCTCCTTATGTAGTCAAGGTCTTCCAGGATCTCTTTGCAGGATCAGAACTGTAGAATGTAACACCCTTAAAGCAGGGACTTTGTCTTTACATTTTTCTGTATAGTGACCACCACATTGTTGGGAGTTTTCAGTTAATTACTAATGACACTGATGAAAAACATCAGTGCTTCTCATCTACAAAACCAATATACAACTTAACAGTGCAAACTTATCTCTCATGAGTGCCCCCTTGGCCAAGTGCGTATTCTTACACTTTCTCTCTCAATTTGTCCCTGCTCCAGGATAGAGCAGTGCCCCAGGGCTCCCTCCCTGGTGACACTGGTTTACCCTCTTGGGCCATCTGGCTGCAGCTCTTTATCTGGGCCACTATAGTTCAGTTCCCTTTCTGGGGTGCCCCAGTGTTGAAGCCACTTCCCCCCAGTGGCTAATGGGGATTGGGAGTAGGGTGACTAGATGTGCCAATTTTATAGGGACTGTCCCAATTTTGGGGTCTCTCTTATATAGGCTCCTATTACCCCCTACACTACTCTGGGTTGCACAGGGACCCTGCAGAGAGCACCCATATGCTGTGTCACACAGCTTCTCTAATTCCCTGGGCCACTTCCCTGTAGCCTCACATCTTCACCCTGACCTCAGGTCCTTGTCCTAATGGAGTCCCAGCAACCAGCATAGGGCTCCTTCTCGCTCTCACCAGCTTCTGGCAGCGCTGCCCTGTATGGGGTTCTGCAGCTCTGTCAGCCAGCCATCCACACTCCTACAGCTCCAGCAAGGAACTGTACTCCCTCTAGCCCTACAACTCTTCTTATACTAGGCTGCTGGGACCTGACTGGCACAACTTGGAGGACCTTCTCCACTGCCCTTTTCTGGGGCAGGGTGTGGCAGGGCATGAGGCCTGCAGCAGGAGACCTCAGAAGGTCTGGTATACCCTGTCACAACAATGTTCATGTAACTAAGACAAAAGGACTCTTTCCATCTTAGGTGCCCCTAAGATGCCATAGTTTATATTCTGTCTCAGAGCCTTATAGCCACATTGCTGGCTGCCTTAAGGGGAGGGTTCTGGGGCAAGAGCAGCCACATTGTATACACTGTAGTAAAGTTAAAGGGATCCAACTAATTTAAAAAAGCCAATAGAGATATGCCTGCAAGAAACAATCTGTAAACCAGACTTGTTCCAGCTTTAGTCCCTTTATCTCCATTCTTTTAAAAAAAAATACAGCATCTCTAGTACCAATAGCTTGCAGCACTACATTAGTAAGAGTTGAATTACTCACATTAATTCCAAACAAATTCTAATCAGTGTTATTACTTATTCAATGGTGTAAAATGGGAGAATATAGCCTTTATATTTTCTTCATTTATTTTAATAACTTATTTTAGGTCTAATAGTAATGAAACATTCATTGTACTTCTTATAAAGAGAGCTGCATGTGCCCTGTAATTTTTCTGATGTGCTTTTCTAATGCATATGTATAGAAATTATGCAGAAAAGAGAGCTCAAACAATGAATTTACTAATTAATGTGAAGATTTTAATATGAGTATGACAGCATAATAAGTGGATAATGGGGATACTAAGTTTCAGCTCTGACAAGCTCTTTAACAATGGCCACTGTTCAGCTGTGTGCAGACAACACACTGTAAAGCAATATTATCAAGAAGAATCAAGGTTTTTATACTTACAAGCATATTTGGAAATGTCTGATTTTTTTTTCTTTTTTGTTAAACACTTTCTGATGTTAATGTTGTTCTTGAAAGGATGATGAACTATATATCTTCAGCTCTGCAATTTTCAAGTTTTCTTATAGTGAGATACAATGCAGATTAGTTTTACATCCAGTAGGTGACAGACTATCAAGATAATTTTTTTCTGTTGTGTGTTATATTAGCTACATTATCTAATTACTTTGATTAGTCACTAAATGGTGAAAAAACAGATTAACTCAAACATTTAGAGAATGCATTGTCAATATGGCTATGCAAACTCATGGAATCTAATGCTTTAAGACCCTCAAACTATTTTTTGAGTTCACAGAATTCACAGAGCTAATTTAAGGTTGCCAGTCCTCCTCCCCTATAACTTTAAGTCCCCTTCTCCCCACAAGGGTGGGTCAATTAAAACAAACAAAAAAATGTTTCTTCTTTCCCCTATCCCCACCCTTAACTAAAGCGGAGCCTGTCCTGTGTATTACAGCTAGAAGACTCCCAACCAACAACATGCACAGATGGCAAAAAAATGGGTATATAATATGTTCATCTTATTGCATTAGAGAAGAAGCTGAACACAAACCGTGCATCTGAACATTTTAAATGTGGGAAATTCAGATACAAAACCACACTTCACAGCTAGCATTTAAGTATAATGGAACGATGGAGGGCCCAGGCTTCTATCTCCCCCAATGACAAAGTTTTTCTTTGAATATCAACTCCTTGCAAATCTTTTGCAGCACTTTATGAGACACCAGCTTTGATTTGTTGGTGGTAATATTTTTTTTTAAATGGGGGAGGGCTGTTACTAAAAAGCTCAAGCCACCCTACCTTACCTGCCTCTCTTCTTCCCTCCCTCTTCTCTGCTAAATATCTCAGGTGAGTGGGATGCTGCTGGTGTGAGCGGGGTGCAAATTGTTAGGCCATGATTTTTTGCTTTTTCGTAAGTGAGTGGATAAACAGAAAACTTCCACTGACACACATTCTGCAAGAGCTTTAAATAAATAGTTACTAATGTAAAAGTGCAAATAATGATCTGGAAATCTACAGACTGAGGGCCTAATTGTGCCACTCATATTCACCCACAGAGGGGGCCCTCCACACATAGGTTTAGGCTTCATCGCATGGAAGGAGGTGTCAGCTGCCTCCACCGTAATGTTCTCCCCATTTTCTCAAGCCCCACAGAATACTTTCCATTCATCCATGGGAGAGAAGGACAGGAGAGGACTGGATAGTATGGAGCTATGTCAGTTGGGCAAAGTATCATCTGTCACAAGCTTTATGGGGACCTGGCAGGAAAGGTCATTTGCCACAAACTCCATGTTTAGGATGCTCTTTGGGAGTGGTCGCAATAAGGGAAGATCCTCACAGAATGACTCCTAAGAGGCCCTGCTGCCAGGAATGGTGGAAGTGCTGCAGATCCAGTGCCTGTGCTGACATACAGCTGTCACAGATCAGGGCAATCTGTATTTCTCCTCAGAAGTCCAGCATGAGCTCAGGCTTCCTGCTCCCTGGCCAATCACCTCTCTTTGGTGGAGACACACATTTCTCTCTCTCCTGAGGGGCTCTCCAGGATGAGTAATTCCCTGCCTTCACTGTGTTATTCCCAGCAGAGACAGATGCCAAGCAGTCTAGAGTGGCCCAGGAATGTGGGTGCCAACCTCAGGTCAGACTGTAACAAACCAGGGCACAAACCCCAAACTGGTGGCGTGTTCTATACTTAGATTTCAACAACCAAGTATCAAGTATGAACTCTTCAAGCACTATAACAACCTTAACATGGAGTCACAGACAGTCCCGTTAGGCACACCAGTCTATCTTGCCACCCAGGCAAGCTTGCTATTGTGATAGATGGACCCTTACACCAAAAAAAACCCAGCAATATTCAGGTTACTCCCAATCCCAAAGGACCAGTCACTTACCACAGGTCAATTGCACCACAGATCACACACCAATGACAACATTAATAGCCAATCCTGTAACAAGCTAGCTAAAGATTTATTAACTGAGAAAAGGAAATGAGTTATTTACAAGGTTAAAGCAGGTAAACACACACACACACACACACAGTCTTAGATTCCAAAAAAATAGAAGCTGCTGTAATGTGCAAGATCTATATGTCCTTTAGGACTAACCCAAGATAAACAGCTTGGGGATCCCTTGCTTATGCTCAGAAATATTGCCCTTTTCAAATTCCAAGCAGCATGACAATTTCTTCTTGACAGAGATTTTTATTCCCTCTTCCAGAGTTCAAGCTGTGATTAGATGAGCTTTTGTGCACACTCCCTTTTCATGAGTGTATGGAAAATGATCACCAAAGTCTTTTGTCCTCTGATGTTCCACAATGATTTGTCTGGTATCTATAGGATTGGACAGGACATGACACCTCTTGTGGTAAACTAGAATTTCACACTTGGTAATGCTTCTTTCCTCCCTGTACGAGTTTCTGGTTTCCTAGCAAACATTTTTATAGTTACAGAGCAAACACTTAAATATTATCTTATAATATGGGATACAGATATTGTAGTGAGAGTAATGCATACAGCAACTCATAAGCATTTAATAAAGTCCATACACTTGACATGTCTCTATAAATCTAATACCTATTTTAGCAATATACAGGTGAGCCAGACTGGTTTCCAGCTATGTGTTTGTCAGTGTTCAGTGAGGCCTACTGGCCTTGGTATGAGCTGGCACCTGGTCTGCCAACACCACAACAGGCTGCTCAAGCAGGCCTGCCTGCTTTCTCTTCAGAGATGGTTGGTTAACAGTGTAACTGTTATCACAATGCTATATTTATGCAAGCCTATGTTGTTTTAAGGTAAAAGCACTACAGAGAAAACAGATTAAAAACAATAAAATAACTTACATGAATGCTAATCAGCCAGAGATCACCCCAACACTGACATGGGCTCTGGCAGAAGCAGTCCTTCCAAACTGCACCCAAGGGGTTTCCCTGTAGTCTGAAGTTCATCACAGCTTCAGCTCAGAACAAGCCCACAGTTTTATGGGGCCTCAGTAGGCCCAGTCCATCCCTTCCCAAAGCTTGGGGCCCTCTGTGAATCATAAATCCTATCAATTTCTTGGATCAGGAAGAAAGCCATGAACCTGTTTAAAAAGAGGCTATTTATCCAAAAATCCTTTCTTGCCTGTTGGCCCCTGAAGAATCCAGTTAGAACTAGTCTTTGTGAACTTTTCCAGGGGGCAGCATCAAAGGACTGATAACTAGAAGAATAAAATTAGCATCTCCCTCCTCCTAGAGATCTTACATGCACATACCACAATAACACATACACAATTGTATTTTAATACAATGGACCCCAAAAGTATTAAACCTAATTCAATAAAGAAATGTTAGTGAACTAAATTCCACAAGGTTGCCCAGGATTTTGTGGGATATTGTCAGTCTATCACAACTGCATCGCTATGAGACAGCCCTGGCCTCCTACAGATCTGCAGTATTCATAGGGTGGATCCTCAACAGCAAACCCTGACTTCCCAGTAAAATAATTCAGGAGGAACTTGGCAAAGAAAAGTCCCTTAACTATTTCTCAAGGGGTTTTCCCTAGAAGGGGCTGCAGGTCCATTTGAAAACTAGCTGCTGTTTTTATGCTAACTAACTACTTTTTACAAGTATTTTTATGAAAATTCTATGAAAGAAGGGTATATCCTTCCCTTCTTACATGTGCTTAACTCCCATAGACATTAATAGGACTTATGTATGCCTCTCAAGAAGAGAGAGAGGACCCCTAAGCATCCCTGTTATGATGCCATTAGGATGCAAGATGGTGGTGGGAAAATGTCAATGCACTTCTGAGACCTCATTTAAACGTAGAGTATGATATACTCTAATTAACATAATTGCCCAAATCATGAATCCTGGGAGATCTTATTAGGACAGATCTACTGGAATAGGACAAAACTTGTTTTTCTGTTGCACCTTTCATACTCTAGATACCACAAAGTATTTTACAAAGAAATGATTTCAATACTGGGATGCTGACCATGCCACTTCCCCTTTTCTTTTTGAAAAGTATCACAGGACTTAAGTTTCCACTTTGAAAACCCACCAGGTACAGATAGGAAGATATTTGGTTTAACATCTTATCTGAAGGACAACGCCTTTAATATTGAGTTATCATAGGATTTGGGCTCACAGCCCATGCACATAATGGGACTTGAACTAAACCTACTGGCATAGTAAGAACAGACATTATGGCCCTGATCCAGCAAAGCATTTAAACATATGCTCAATAGTCTCATGCTTAAAGTTAAGCATGTGCTTGTTTTTTTTTCCTTGCCTGGAGCATATAACTGCAAACAAACCTCATTTTTTAATATTTACAGTATTGGGAAAGTTTACATTGCAATATAAATAATGTGTAATATAATAAATGATTCCATTCCAAATACTGTAATATCATCAAAATAATATTAGGAGCTAAAATCAACCCCTTAAAATCAAGAAACAGAATCATTAATTATTATTATTGATTTGTTCTACGGTAACACCTAGAATGATTGTCCTAGACACTGTGCAAACAGAATAAAAACAGATGCTCTCTGCCCCAAACTGTTTACAATCTATGTGTAAAATACAAGACAACAGATACATAAAGACAGATGCAGAGCACAAGGAAGTAATGAGACAATATTAGTCAGTGTGCCAGCCAGTATTCTCAGTAGCCCGGTAGCCTAGTCATTGTCAAGTTTTTTGTAGGCATCACAGAAAAGGCGAATTTTAAGGAGGGGTTTTTGAAAGAGGATAATGTGGTAGTTTTGCATTTCCTCCCAAGAGTGTGGTTAGCATGGGAAAAAGCATGAAGGTGCTTTTTAAAAAAGCATAACAAGTGGGCGATGTAGGCTGGCACCATGGGCTAATCATTAGTGGGAGCTGACATGTTGATAGTGAATATGAGATGATAGGTAGGGTTGCAGTAGGCTGTGAAGGGCCTTGAAAGTGAGGACAAGTAGCTTATGTTTGATGCAATAGAGAAGAGGGATCCAGAGGAGCAATGTCCAGAGAGAAATGTGATTAAAGTGACAGACTAGGAAAAGGATCTTTGTAGCAGCATTCTGAAGGGATCTGAGCGGGTCATAACTTTTTTCAACGCAAGAGAGAATTCAAGTTTTGTTCAACTCTAACTCTGCCCTTTTGTGTTGATGCCTTAATATCTGGTCTTTTTAATATATTATTTGTCAATTAATACTAAATGCAAAATTGTACAAACTAAATGTATTTGCCTTTTCCTTAGTTTTGTGAATTACCTAAACAATCTTTTCAGTAATTAATTCTCAAAAAATTCTGTGTGAAACCAAGAAACACAACAAGCTTCATTCTTACTTAGTCATTTAAGTATTCCATGACCATACTCAGGAAATCATTTCCCCCCCCCCCCTTCTCCCATTTTCTTTCATTTAATTTAATGAAAAGGCAAATTTCAATATGTTCACAGAATGTGTGATACCTCTAGTGTGCAATTGCTATATATGCAGGAGTACATATTACTGAAATTGTGAATATAACATCCATGCACATTTAGTTTAATCATTAATGTATTTCTTACTTAATACACTTGAATCTGGTTGTCCTTTTCAATATTCATTTGTTCCATTTCTTCCCTGTCATTTAATATTCTACCTGCTTATTATGTTATCACTCTATCACTTTACTACTCTTTACTGCCACAACCCTGATGTCATTTTTCTAATTCTCTGCTGCCCTTCTTTAGTGTCAGACTTTCATTATGTCATCCTGCTTTTCTTCTGCATAGTAGAATGTAACAATGTAGAACTACTCCGGATGCAATTTTCCATGTAATATTTCATTAGTTTCATAAACAGAATTTGTGCCTTTGTTTATTGCATTGTAAGATTTTAAGAGACCTGACTACAAACATCCAGTTTGCCTTTAGCAGTTCTATTTTTATTCTCTTTTATGCAGTACAGTGGTTGTGAATGATGAACTCTCAAGGCTGACCCTTTCAACTGTGTTAATGGTATCTTCTTTGTACATTCATTTAAAAAAGTGTTGTTTGCATATAGTGCTTTATTATCTATCAACAATTCTGACCTTGAAGTACAAGAGATTTATCCCTTAAATATCAAGATTATTAATTATCTTGATAATTAAACCTGATAATCTAAATAATTAAATCCTCAAATAGAGAGGTCTAATAAATTCTGTTGCTCCTCCTCACAATTAGTACCTTAGTCTATGAGTAGAAGGGGGCAAAAACTTGTCTGAAACTTTAAGTGAAAAATGAAGATTCGGCTACACTGAACTTTGTGAATTCATATTGGTTTTGCCAAATTGTGCATTTTGAAAACAAGAACAAACCCCAAATTCCAAAAAGATCACAATGTTTCATTTTCGCAACAAAAACATTGATATTTTGGTTTGAAATTGACATTTCAAAAGAAAGTCCTTTAATTTTATTTTTAATAACTAAAAATGTTGAAAAAAAGTGGCCAAACGCAAAATAAAGCATTCTGATTTTGCCAAAATGGAACATTGTTTGACTCAAAAGGAATTTAAAAAAAAATTGCCTATGAACCAATCCATTACTTGCACATCTCTAATTCTGATCAGTCCCATGAGAGTCATGGAGTAGTATACAGCCCAGCAAAAGAGAGGATATTAGAATATGATCCTTAGCTATTAAAATTAAGCCAAATTTAGCTCACTTCAGACTATTCAGGATTTGATCAATATACCATATGCTATTTTAAGTTTGTACAGCTGTGTTATTACACAGTTATGCATTCATATGATGTTCCCAAAGGAAACAAACTTTTTTTAAAAAAGGAAACAAGTAATGCCAATTAAGGGAAATTTAAGTGTATGAAACCTAATAATGAAAATAAAACCCAAAATATCATAAAAAGAAAAAGGCTCACAAGTTTTATTATAGTGTTTGGAGATAGTGCAGGGCTGGCCTTTTGTAGCGGAAGGGTGTCTAAAAGGAGGGTAGGTCTCTTAAGGTATATCTATACTGCAATTAAAAACCCACAGCTGGTCTGTGCCAGCTGACTGGAGCTTAGGCTAAGCATCTGTTTAATTGCAGTGTACACGTTCAGGCTCGGACTGGAGCTCTAGGCCATATAAGGTGGGAGGATCCCAGAGCTTGGGATGCTGCCCAAGCCTGAACATCTTCACCCCAATTACAGAGCCCCACAGCCCAAGCCCCATGAGTCCAAGTCAACTGCATGGGCCAGATACAGGTACCTAATTATGATGCAGACATGCCCTTATACAGGATTAATGGTGCAGACACTGATTTCCTGATTCTGGTTTCACAGTGGCCTTACTTCCATATACATCTGTTGACTTCAATGGAGTTACCCCTGATTTACATAAATGAAAAATCAACCTACTCATTATTTTCAATCTTTCCTTCAAACTTTTTCATTGCATGCCAATACTGAAAGCATGTATCGACTCGTGCCCACTTCATTTCAGCTGCAAAATCAGCGTATTAAAATATGGTCAAAATATGGATTAAAAATTCATATTGTTATGGAAAAAACTAACTTTCACCACAAGACACATATCAACAATGTATTGCTTCCTTGACTCCCTTTATGATTTTATAAAACAGCATTCTTTAAATATAGAAAGAGCAAAGAATTATGATTGTCTCCTTTGCATAAAAGACTCTTAATTAATTGTAATTAGACTGACTCTGATCAGGACATGAGATCAGAGACCATAATTACATAATATATCTTAAGTGCATTCTGATATTAACCATGTTGAATTATTTTTGTTTAATCTTTTCAGTTAGTGTTTCTACCATTTCTACTGTTTGATTATTATATAACAGATGAATAGCTTAACGGGCTGGAATATTATAACTCAGGGATGTAATGTATATGGCTCTTGGCATTTATTTTTAAACTGTTGCTCTGACAGTGTTCCACTTTTATCCACATATGCCTTATTTTTAATTTTTAAAATGTACAAAAAACAATGCAGTCCCATACCTTAGTATAATTTGTTTTCAGTTTTACAAAAACTACAAAGAAATAACATTCCTTAAAGCTGTTTTTAAAAACCATGAACATTTTAAGTTTTCTGTTGCTGTGAAGGTTGCAACCTGACAGAACTTGCATAATGTACTTCTGAATTTTTCATGTTCTGACTTTAGATTGGCCCCACTTTAACAAGGATGTGCAGTATACATCCATAAGGCCAGACAAGTGCCCTTTTTGTGCATATATGATTTATTGAATATTGGGTTAGTATTCAGTTTGTGGAGGCAACATTTGTATTCACACTAAATACTGACTCAAATGCAATTCATTCAAGATAATATTCAAAGGCTGACTAAGATTTACTGGAACTCACTGGTTCAAATTCATCCCTTGTGTAACTGTACTAGCTTTGGTGGACTTACATAAGAATTTAATTGTGCCCATTATCTTAAACGTATATGTTCTTCTAAAAAGTTTTGCCCAATGATCCCAATTATAAACACAAAATCATAATTCTCTTTAGTTTTTAAAACAAAAACAAAACAGTTTTTATTGGAGAACTGTTGTATTTGGATACCTGCTATGTTGTTTTGTACAAGATACACAGTAGCAGTTTGGATATAACAACATTTTTAACCATTCTTCTAATAAAATACTTTCAAACCAAAAAGGGAAACCTCCCGCCCCTGCCAAAGGAAACACAGCCAAAACAATGGCCTTGTACTTTAATAGAAAAAATGTAGCAGATATGCAAACCAATCAAACTCTTAAACTTGTTCCACAGTGAGGTTACAAACACCTGGCCACATTCATGGGTCTGCTTTGGCTGCTTTGCACCAATCCAGTGATATAAAGTAGATGTAAAAATGCAGTTTATTTGGGCTGTGTAGGGCTGCTTTGGGTCACTGAAGGAGAGCAAAGCAGCTGCAGTGTACTGGTGAATCTGGCCCATTTAATAGACATATTACTTTTATCTCTGGCTTTATTAAAGTAACTTCCAACTTAGAGCTGCTGTAGATGATGTGCAACAGCAGCCAGAAAGAAACAGTCACCAGTTGCTTGAGTTATGGGGTCAGTCATCCTTCCCACACAAACTACAGAATCTAGGTGTTATTCAAATCTTTGATGCTAGACTTTAGCTTTCTTGTATCTTACAGTTAGTGTTTTCTAGGCATATTATGGATCTGGCTCAGTATCTTTCAAGGACCTTATGCTTAGTTATATTTTTGATGTTACTCATTTGGAGCAGAAGGGACTGGCACCACTGACACCTCTACTTCATAAAAAAAGTCTCCTCCCAGTGCACCAAGGGCAGGAACGGAATGAGACTTCAAGCTAGCCAAAGAAGTTTGATGCACCTCCGTAAAAGAAAAAAAAATACAACCACTGAAAGATCCGGTTTGCTCAGATTATCTGTGGGAATTAAGAACTAGATGTAACATCCAATCAATGTCTTACTTTTAGGGTGGTTTTGTAGCTCCTTTGGGAAGGTCCTGGCCAGTAACATGACAATGCTGATTCAGAGAGCAGTTTAAACAATATCTAAACTTGTTTAACATGGAAGCTTGATCCACACAATTATTTGATATCGGAAATAATCATCTTTTCCTCTCTTATGACATATGCAGTTGAGAAAGGAAAGTAAGATTACAGATATGCACAGGGACAAGGGATCAAGCTGCCACAAAGCTACCAAGAAGGAACAAAGCGAAGATGCAAAGAAAAAAAAAAACAAAAAACACACAACTTTTGTACAGTGTGCACTTTTGTAAGACAGCATCTGCAAGTGACATGTCATACCTGACATAGGTATAGGCAGACTGTCTACATACTAGACACAAAATGTTGTAAAATCAGAAAGCAGTTACCTGATTAATTACAGTGAAAATAACTCAGTAACAGATGCAGAGAAAAGGAGTGCCAACAAAGATCTGAAAGATTCTATTAAGAAGAAATGAACTTCATTTACAAAACATTGATTAATCAGACTTTATGCAAGCAGAATCCAACCTCTTTCCAAGCTGAGGTCTGGCTGTGGTGAATCATACCCACAGGTGCTACTTAGACCTATTGGCTGAAATATCATCCACAGCCACTCCACATTTGGCATAGCATTACTGCTATTGAATCCCCATAACTAGTCTACCAGGAGCCTGACCTAGGGGTGTAAGTGGTTCAGAGGACCTTGTCAACATCTTTCATGACAGGATGAATTTCACACCTACAGTAGGAAATAATTCTTGAAATACAATAAGTTAAAAAAATCTGTAATTTTATCATGAAAAATTTCCACTCGTGGGTTTTAAATACATCACAGGTTGTGTGTACAGTACACATTTATATGAGAATATGGCATATTCTACTTGATGATGTATGTGATTACTGTATATGACCCTACACACTCCTGTATTCACACCCTACACACTATTATAATAATTTTTGTACAAACTATGCCTTGTGAGGTCTCATTTGAAAACTACCAACTCACTGATCATTAATATTTGCGTGATTTATGTGTAGTGTATATTCAGAGCTATGGATATATGCTAAAATTATGATTAAAGTGTGTTTAAACCAGGCATGTCAAGGAGAGTTGTAAACAGATTTCTCTAAGACAAAGGCATAGGCACCGACTCCACTGGCACTTTGGGGCTAGACCACCCATGAGGGAAAAATAGTGGGTGCTGAGCACCCACCAGCATCCCCCCTATTAGCTCCCCCCAGCCCCTCCTGCTTGCTGGCAGGCCCCACGAATCAGTGCCTCTCCCTTCCTCCCAGTGCCCTCCACTTGCTGCAATCAGCTGTTTCACAGTATGCAGGAGGCTGGGAAGGAGTGAGGACATGGTGCACTCAGGAGAGGGGGAGAAAGGGGGAGGCGGGGTGGGGATGGAGTAGGGGTGGGGAGAGGCAGGGATGGGGTCTTGAGGGAAGGGATGGAGTGGGGGCAAGGCTTGGGTCAGAGCCGGGGTCAAGTCCCCTCCCTGGCACTTTGGAAAGTCAGCACCTGTGGACAAAGGAAAGTATTTAATTCTCTGACCAGCCTGGTCTTTAAGCAAAGACATTGAATGTCCATTTTTACATATTAGGTAAACAAAGCTAGCAAGTGGAGGATGAGACAGCATGACATCTACACCCAGGGAGAGAGAGAAGCTTGGTCTAGGTTTTACTGTTCAAAAAATACATTGCAAAGGTTTACTGATCCATACAGACAGGGATGCTGAACCTCAAGAGAACAGGAGCTGCTAACAGGGAGTTTTGCAAGGGAGTTCTCCAGGTGAAGGAGGAGCACAGACAGCATCTGTGGGCAGAGAGGAGCGGACAGGGAACTGTAGACGGGAATTTGCGAGAGTTTGACAGAGGGAGGCTTACAATGGTGAGGAGGACCCGCAACACCTGTGCCAGCACTGTTTCTGTCTCCTCCACCTGCGCCTGTAGCCAGACAGAGCACCAAAGCATGGATGCTTTTACCCAGATTCTGGTGTGGGCTTGCAAAGACTGTAATTTGCAATTTCCACTTACTGATATCCAGGCTGGGGGTGGCATCCAATGTGAAAGGTGCCTGCTGGTGGAATCTCTCAGGCAGCAGGTGGGAGAGCTACAGGAGGAGGTGGCCAGGCTGAGGAACATCTATGTCCATGAGCAATTCCTGGACAGTATCCATGTGGAGACAGCTGATGGTGCTGTCCCAGTTGAC
The DNA here is from genome assembly GCF_007399415.2 of Gopherus evgoodei. Classification (NCBI taxonomy): domain Eukaryota; kingdom Metazoa; phylum Chordata; order Testudines; family Testudinidae; genus Gopherus; species Gopherus evgoodei. Next base: position 329,403,884 of record NC_044322.1, on the reverse strand, counting down.
AGGACTACCGACACACCAGTGGAGGAGGAGATGCCTCAGGGTGTATCTGACACACCAGTGGAGGAGGCGGCTCAGGGTGGACACAGCCAGCTGGTTACTTCTAGCAGCAGGCAGTGCTCCACCGCTGCTGTGAACCCTCCTGTTGTGGTAAAAGATAACTGTTATGCTCTTCTTGATACAGGAGAGAAGAAATCACCCCCAACAGTGAAGGGGGTGAAGCCTCGTACCCCTAAGGCTGGGAGGTCTGCTGCCACCACTGATAAGAAACGTAGGGTAGTGGTGGTTGGAGACTCTCTGCTGAGGGGGACGGAGACACCCATCTGTCGCCCTGACCGTTCATCCCGGGAAGTATGCTGCCTGCCAGGGGCCCGTATCCGAGATGTTACAGAGGCTTTGTCGAGAATTATCCAGCCTTCTGACTACTATCCCATGCTACTCATCCATGTGGGCACAAATGATACTGCGAGGTGTGACGCTGAGCAGATCAAGAGTGACTACAGGGCTCTGGGAGTACGGGTTAAGGAGTTTGGAGCGCAGGTGGTATTCTCTTCGATTCTTCCTGTTGAAGGTAGGGGTCCGGGCAGAAACAGATGCATCGTGGAGGTGAATGCCTGGCTGCGAAGATGGTGTCGCCAGGAGGGCTTTGGCTTCCTCGACCACGGGATGCTATTTGAGGAAGGACTGCTAGGAACAGATGGCGTTCACCTTTCGAAGCGGGGAAAGGCCTTATTTGCGCACAGACTGGCTAACCTAGTAAGGAGGGCTTTAAACTAGGTTTGACGGGGACAGGTGAGCAAAGCCCACAGGTAAGTGGGGAACAAGACCTGGGAGATGGGTTGGAAACAGGAGGGAGCACGGGCTATAATGGCAGAGAGGAAGGAGGGTCAGGGCGAAGCGGGGAGGCAAGATCAAACCAATATCTTAGATGCCTTTATACAAATGCAAGAAGTATGGGTAATAAGCAGGAAGAACTGGAAGTGCTAATAAATAAATACAACTATGACATTATTGGCATTACTGAAACTTGGTGGGATAATACACACGACTGGAATGTTGGTGTGGATGGGTATAGTTTGCTCAGGAAGGATAGACAGGGGAAAAGGGAGGAGGTGTTGCCTTATATATTAAAAATGTACACACTTGGACTGAGGTGGAGATGGACATAGGAGACGGAAGGGTGGAGAGTCTCTGGGTTAGGCTAAAAGGGGTAAAACCACAGGTGATGTCGTGCTGGGAGTCTACTACAGGCCACCTAATCAGGCGGAAGAGGTGGATGAGGCTTTTTTCAAACAACTAACAAAATCATCCAAAGCCCAAGATTTGGTGGTGATGGGGGACTTCAACTCTCCAGATATATGTTGGGAAAATAACACCGCGGGGCACAGACTATCCAATAAGTTCCTGGACTGCATTGCAGACAACTTTTTATTTCAGAAAGTTGAAAAAGCTACTAGGGGGGAAGCTGTTCTAGACTTGATTTTAACCAACAGGGAGGAACTTGTTGAGAATTTAAAAGTAGAAGGAAGCTTGGGTGAAAGTGATCATGAAATCATAGAATTTGCAATTCTAAGGAAGGGTAGAAAGGAGTACAGCAGAATAGAGACAATGGATTTCAGGAAGGCGGATTTTGGTAAGCTCAGAGAGCTGATAGGCAAGGTCCCATGGGAATTAAGACTGAGGGGAAAAACAACTGAGGAAAGTTGGCAGTTTTTCAAAGGGACGCTATTAAGGGCCCAAAAGCAAGTTATTCCGATGGTTAGGAAAGATAGAAAATGTGGCAAAAGACCACCTTGGCTTACCCTTGAGATCTTGCATGACCTACAAAATAAAAAGGCGGCATATAAAAAATGGAAACTAGGTCAGATCACGAAGGATGAATATAGGCAAATAACACAGGAATGCAGAGGCAAGATTAGAAAAGCAAAGGCACAAAATGAACTCAAACTAGCTATGGGAATAAAGGGAAACAAGAAGACTTTTTATCAATACATTAGAAGCAAGAGGAAGACTAAGGACAGGGTAGGCCCACTGCTCAATGAGGAGGGGGTAACAGTAACGGGAGACTTGGAAATGGCAGAGATGCTTAATGACTTCTTTGTTTCGGTCTTCACTGAGAAGTCTGAAGGAATGTCTAGTATAGTGAATGCTTACGGGAAGAGGGTAGGTTTAGAAGAGAAAATAAGGAAAGAGCAAGTAAAAAATCACTTAGAAAAGTTAGATGCCTGCAAGTCACCAGGGCCTGATGAAATGCATCCTAGAATACTCAAGGAGTTAATAGAGGAGGTATCTGAGCCTCTAGCTTTTATCTTTGGGAAATCATGGGAGACGGGGGAGATTCCAGAAGACTGGAAGGGGGCAAATATAGTGCCCATCTATAAAAAGGGAAATAAAAACAACCCAGGAAACTACAGACCAGTTATTTTAACTTCTGTTCCAGGGAAGATAATGGAGCAGGTAATCAAAGAAATCATCTGCAAACACTTGGAAGGTGGTAAGGTGATAGGGAATAGCCAGCATGGATTTGTAAAGAACAAATCGTGTCAAACTAATCTGATAACGTTCTTTGATAGGATAACGAGCCTTGTGGATAAGGGAGAAGCGGTGGATGTGATATACCTAGACTTTAGTAAGGCATTTGATACAGTTTCGCATGATATTCTTATAGATAAGCTAGGAAAGTACAATTTAGATGGGGCTACTATAAGGTGGGTGCATAACTGGCTGGATAACCGTACTCAGAGAGTAGTTGTTAATGGCTCCCAATCCTGCTGGAAAGGTATAACAAGTGGGGTTCCGCAGGGGTCTGTTTTGGGACCGGTTCTGTTCAATATCTTCATCAACGATTTAGATGTTGGCATAGAAAGTACGCTTATTAAGTTTGCGGACGATACCAAACTGGGAGGGATTGCAACTGCTCTGGAGGACAGGGTCAAAATTCAAAATGATCTGGACAAATTGGAGAAATGGTCTGAGGTAAACAGGATGAAGTTCAATAAAGATAAATGCAAAGTGCTCCACTTAGGAAGGAACAATCAGTTTAACACATACAGAATGGGAAGAGACTGTCTAGGAAGGAGTGAGTATGGCAGAAAGAGATCTAGGGGTCATAGTGGACCACAAGCTTAATATGAGTGAATAGTGCGATACTGTTGCAAAAAAAAAGCAAACGTGATTCTGGGATGCATTAACAGGTGTGTTGTAAACAAGACACGAGAAGTCATTCTTCCGCTTTACTCTGCGCTGGTTAGGCCTCAACTGGAGTATTGTGTCCAGTTCTGGGCACCGCATTTCAAGAAAGATGTGGAGAAATTGGAGAGGGTCCAGAGAAGAGCAACAAGAATGATTAAAGGTCTTAAGAACATGACCTATGAAGGAAGGCTGAAGGAATTGGGTTTGTTTAGTTTGGAAAAGAGAAGACTGAGAGGGGACATGATAGCAGTTTTCAGGTATCTAAAAGGGTGTCATCAGGAGGAGGGAGAAAACTTGTTCACCTTAGCCTCCAATGATAGAACAAGAAGCAATGGGCTTAAACTGCAGCAAGGGAGATTTAGGTTGGACACTAGGAAAAAGTTCCTAACTGTCAGGGTAGTTAAACACTGGAATAGATTGCCTAGGGAAGTTGTGGAATCTCCATCTCTGGAGATATTTAAGAGTAGGTTAGATAAATGTTTATTAGGGATGGTCTAGACAGTATTTGGTCCTGCCATGAGGGCAGGGGACTGGACTCGATGACCTCTCGAGGTCCCTTCCAGTCCTAGAGTCTTTGAGAAGCAATTGAATGAATTGATTGTATACAATATTACAGAAGTGTATGATTAAGTTTTAGACTTTTAGATGCATTTTCACTTAAATTTGCTTTTAACCCATTCTAACTTGATTCCTTTTACTTGGCATTACTTAAACCATGTCCTGTTAATAAATGTGTTTTATTTTTTTTACTATAAATCAACTCAGTGCCATGTTTGCTGGGAAGGGCATATTTATCCAAATTAAGTTTGTAAGCTGTAATGTGCTTTTGTCTCTTTAAAGGAACTAACAAACTTCATTATTTCTCTGAACTGTCCAGGAGTGAGCTGGACATTGCAGAGCAGATGCTTTTGGGAAAAATGTGGGTCTAGGAGTATGTTGGAGTCATCTGGCTGGTTATAACCAACGCTGGTGGAAGCCAGAGTAGGGCTGTGGGGCTTTAGACAGGCTACTAGAGTCAGAGCTGCTGAACCAGGGCTGGCTGCGTAGCACACAGATACTCAGGGTATGACCTATATGCCTGTTGCTGACTGTCAGCATCCCAAGCTGGGAGCTATAATAGCAAAGCATTGTGAGACACTCAGGGTTACAGGGTAAGAGGTGACATACCTTCTTACTGATCTGGATTGCACCCCAAGTCTCATGATACTATGCCACAAAGCTAATGTGAGTTGTGCTTATTTTTAGCCAAATCCTGCTTCTATTTACTTCAATAGGAGCAGAAGCAAGCCCTTATTGGAAAATTCCTCCCTAAAACATATTCATTTAAAATTTGGGCTCAATATTAGATTCTACACCTCTGAAATGCATACCTTACTTGTATCATGATTTATCAAAGCATTTTAAATTCAAATGATTCTCTTCATCCTACACTGTATGTTGCCTGCTTGCTGTACTGTCAGTCTGATAATCATCATTATCAAGTGATAGAGATATAGAGTTTGGACATATGCATACTTGCATTATGCTCTCAAATTTGCATGGGAGTTGGGGTAGATGAATAATTTCTGACATCTGTACAAATTATATATGGAAACAAAACTCCAGAGAGGTTTGCCAAACTTTAACCATTTGGGCAGCAATTTGATATGCCATGTGTCTTCCTTGGGTTAACTATTTTTGGAAAGTATCAGTCAAAATGGTTGAGCCATTTCTCTCTCATTTCTAATAGTTGCTTCAAGACCATCTGCTATAAATTGGAAATGATAAAATAATTACAGAAATGCAGCTTGCTGTTGCCCTTCACATTTCACCTTCTCATCGCAATTTTGCTAAGTTGTAACACAGCTGCTTGGAAAAGAATCCTCACTCTGATTTTTAACCACTACAATGAAAGTGACAAGAGAACTTCAGTCTGAGCACTTCGGCTTTACCCTCCCCCCAGAACACTTGCATGCACATGTGTGTGCTCTCTCACAGAGACACATTCTCCTCTTTCAATTATTTCAAAAATGCTTCCACACCAATGCAGACTACAGTCCAGATTGTGACTGGCCTTTTCAAGGGTGTGTGGAATGGGTTAGAGAGGCACAAGGAGCCTCCTTCACGTCTTGGTCTCCTGTATCAGAGTCACATCTAATCAAAATCCATGTACTTGTAAGATTATTCCCTTCTAACACACCAAGAGGTGTGAACCACACAGAAAGCCAAGGAACATAGTGGGAAAGCTAGATAAGTGTCCATTGTGCACATTCCTTCTCTGTCAGATGCTCTGCAAGGAACTGTGGCTCCCTGAAAATCTCCCCCACAGCTTCCTTTGGGGTGGTGTAACTCTGCAGTGCTTCCAATACAGATCATTGCTTTCAAAGCACAGCCTAGTCCAAATGTTCTGACCAAACAGTCACTGTTGAAGGATCTTGATGATGAGCAGATAGGTGCCAAAGAAAACCTTTTATGAATAGAACTATGTACAGCAATGAGGTAACAAACTTTACATGACTGTGTAGCTGCATCTTTGTTTCTACTTTCAGCAGGAAGTGTGTCCCAGGAAACCAAAGACTGCATGAAGAATGTACAGGACAAGTGGCAGCTATACACTTCCTGGACAACTTATTCTATAGCACAATTGTATTGCTATGCTAGGAGGTTGGGCAGCCACACCACCTCATTGAAAGCTGTTGGACATGACTTCCATTCAGGTTAAATGAGGGAACAATTAAATGCCCCTTTGTTTAGTGATAGCTGAAACAATGGTAAATCACCACCACTATATGGTTTAATATGGAAAGATAAGCTGGGGCTGGACAATGATATCCAAGGAGTTTCCTAAAGGTTTGATAACTGTGAGGCAGGAGATTGATTTGATAGATGTTCCAATTGTGTGGGGGGGGGCGGGGCAGGGAAGAGCAAAAATCCAAGGTGACAGATGGAACAACCACTGGCAGCATGGCCAGGAGAAAGAGCTAGAGAGAGAGAGCGCGTGCGCTAGAGCTCTTTGGGTACTGTGCTGGCTGAAAAAGACTTGAAACTGTGAGCAAAGAAACCATCTCCTGCTGTTTGATTCCCACTGTACTCAGGGAAACAGGACTTCGTAATTCTTTGTAAATAAATACGACTGCATCAGAGAAATACCTGACTCCATCATTTTCTTCTCCTAATAGAAACAACTCACAAGACACTGAATATTGGCTAACATGTTGGGTCAAAAGGCCTGCTGAAACATGCCTATCTCCCTATTGAGTTCAGAGGAAGCTGGTAACTTTTCAGAGTGTGTGTAGGCAAAAGTGACACATAAGATGTACTCAGAGCTAATTTACAGCAATGGGTAAAAATCATACTGTATCTGATTCAAACTAAAATAGTTGATGCCTACTCTGAGGAGCCTCCATTCGTTGAATCATCAAATCCCTCCTGGACTGGGCCTATTTGCAGAGGAACTGTAGGAGAACACCCACTTGACAGGAGGAGGATGCTATTTTTACCTTGCCAAATTCTACTCACACATGATAAAAGCTGAAGGAAAGCCAGTGTGAGATGTGAAAGAGTCACTTAAATGAGGCATTTACTCCTCACTTGCAATAAACTGGGGTTGTGTCCTTCACAAGCTGTTCCCGTTAAACTCTGCCATTTTCTCTCTCTCCATTGCTACTGCCAAAACCAGATGCCTACACTACCATATGTATGACATTATGCATTAAAGAGCTAGTCTTGATATGTAACTAATAGTGTTTGGTGGCCTTTTGCGCCAGTATTTCAGGCTCTTGTAAGTAAGAAACAAGAAGCCCAGTTTAGTCAGACAAGGCCTCAAACATGACCTAGGGAGCAAGTAGCTTTCCTTGAGCTCAATCAAGCTAGAGTATATTACATCATAGTAAATACATTAGGATGCTCCAGATTTCCAGCTAGCAATTGTATATATAAAATAGATCTGTATACAGTAACAAATCAGGTAAAGTGCTAATTCCACAAAGGACTCCATGTATGTCAGCTATAAAAACTATATGGGATAGTTCATTTTGCACTTTTTTTTTTAATTTTTGCATACAACTGTGTACTCGTTTAAAATATTCAGCTGCATGCCTCTATTCAAATGCGTGACCTGCAGCTTTTTTCTTCTGTCAGGAAAATCAAACACAGCTAACCTCTTTTCAAAAGTTCAGAATTCAAAAATTATCTCCCTGTCCAAAGCTTCATTTCTAGTTGTACAGATATTAAAAGTATTGCAGAAATGCATCAAAAGCAAAAGCTTTTCAGCAGCTATTTCAAAGCTTAGTGCTCTTTTTAAAAAGCTTATGGTGACTTAGCTCTTGCTCATCTCTTAATCATGCAGAAAATGTTCATATTAGAGAAGTTTGGGGAAATTCAGCCATGAAACACCCCCAAAGTTCAAAAGCTCATATGTGGGGTGGGTATTTGTTGCCAGGCAACTCTTTAGAGTAGCAGCTGCAATTGAGTTTCAAAAGATATTCTTGGAGACACTGTTCAGAAAAAGCATCACAGCCTGGCATGACCCTGCAACATGCCAACACCTGAAGTTCTTAGTCATTACTCATACAAACTCCTTCTTAACTGAAACAAACTCACTGACTTCAGATTGATCACCAAAAGAGGGCCAGGTTGTCCCCAGCTGATCAATGGGGCACAACAGAGGGAAGGCATGAGGCAAGAAGCCTCTGTGATAAAACCTTACAGCAGTAATAGACCAGCAGAGGATAATGTCATGAATCTGGTAAGGGTTATAGCTGCAGCTATTTTCCTCCCAAGGAGGTTGGTGACATTTGGTGGATTTTGTGAAGGGTTCTCATTTTTTTCCTGATTTCTGCCTTCCAGTAGGTGAAGTTTTCTCCTTATCTTAAATGTTCATCATTTTCCATTACTGTCATTGGTGCTGAAGCCACAGGCTGCCCTTAGCAAGGTAGTTACAAGTGAGGCTACTCTCAGCAAAGGCAGACTTTTGTTTCCCATTTGGCTGACGCCAGGGTGCCCAGAAGGGAGATGGTCTGTTACACATCCTTTGGGAACAAGACAGGAAACTATGAGGAGTCTGGTGAATGTGTGTGTGTGGTGGAATGAAAGAGACTGTGGGGGTGCAGGGGAATATGGCATGGGACAGAAGGAGAGCGACGGGTAGCAGACTGTAAGGGAAAAGGAGAGAATTATGGGTGCAAGTGAATGTGGAAAGCAGGGGCTGGAGAAGAGATGGTGGGAACATGGAAAGAAAATGGGAGTGAGGTAGCAGTTTAAGTAAGTAGGAGAAATGAGAGCGGTAGAACAGCAGGGGGTAGGTGGCTTCCCTCAGGATGAAAAAAAAAACCCACAAGACAATGATTTTTTTTTTTAATCTTATGAATTTTAAGCCAGTCTCATGATTTCTTGAGGGGTCTGACTCAATTTTTGGATTGGGGGGGGATGGCGATGCCAGAGATTCCTGAAAGCTCTAAAGCTCCCCTTAGAACTCACAGTTTCGTTCTGTTCCAAGTGGGATTGCGGGTCTAACACTTGTTACCAATGTGAACTTGGTATTAGTAGTATTTTTAATACATTGTGCCCTTCTTACTATTACAAGTTGGGACTAGAGAGGGATAGTTTAGTCAGGACTTAAGTGTTCTATAAGAAGTGTTAGGTCTATCGTTGCCAGATGATGGGCTTTCACTAGTCAGTAGCAAAGGTTTATGGATGGAACTGCATATTTACCATAAAAGCATTTGTGATGGGTTTGGTCACAGAGACCCCCTTGGGACTGTTACCTGATGTGCTGAATTTACCTCTGAGTCTGTTTTCCCTGCCAGCTTGGGACTTCCAGAACCCTGTCTTGTTGAGCCAGACACGTTAGCCTGCTGCAACACAGATCCAGGTCTGGTCCATACCCCCTGAAGCTGCAGACTTTAACCCAAAACTGCTCAGCAGGTCACCTCTCTCAAGCAACCAGACATCTAGCTCCCAATGGGATCCAAACCCCGAATAAATCTGTTTTACTCTGTATAAAGCTTATACAGGGGAAACTCAAATTGTCCACCCTCTATGACACTGATAGAGAGATATGCACAGCTGTTTGCTCACCCAGGTATTAATCACTTACTCTGGGTTAATTAATAAACAAAAAAGTGATTATTAAGTATAAAAAGTAGGATTTAAGTGGTTTCAAGTAATAACAGACAGAACAAAGTAAGTTACCAAGCAAAATAAAAAAATGTGCAAGTCTAAGCCTAATATGTTAGTAAACTAATTACAGGTAAATCTCACCCTCAGAGATGTTCCAATAAGCTTCTCTCACAGATTAGACTCCTTCCTAGTTTGGGCCCAATCCTTTCCTGGGTACAGCCCTTGTGAGTTCCAGAAAACATCTTAGGTGGAAAGCAGGAGTGTTTACATGACTGGGACCCCCTTTGTTCTGTTCCATCTCCTTTTATAGCTTTAGCACAAGGTGGGAATCTTTTGTCTTTCTGGGTCCCCACCCCTCCTTCTAAATGGAAAAGCATCAAGTTTAAGATGGATTGCAGTTCAGGTGACATGAACCCATGTTAGTGTAAGACCTCCTTCTTCAGTACCTAGGAGCTGGCCGACTCATACATAGGAAGGCTTGCAGGTAAACAAACCCATTCACAGTTCATTGATTCTGAAGCACCCTTAATGGCTTCCACTTAAACTTGTATTACTGATGTAAACATATTATATCTTATTCTCCTAACTCCAGATGTAGAAATAATACATGCAAACAAACAGGAGGAACACACTTAATAGATCATAAGCTTTGTAATGATACCTGACAAGAGACCTTTTACATGAAGCATATTCCAATTACATCATATTTACACTCATAAGAATATTTCCATAAAACATTACAGAGTACAACATCACAACATTGAGGGCCCAACTCTGTAGCCATGATTTATGCTGAGTAGCACTAACTCAAATGAGTAGTTCCATTTGTTTCAATGACAGAGTTGCAGAATCAGGTTCTTACAACTGGATCAAAGAGGTATTTTAATAATGGACAGTAGAAATGAAGGCCTTGTCTATACTTGAAACACTACAGTGACTGATCACTGATGCATCACTGTAGTGCTTCAGTGTAGACACTTAGGCAACAGAAGGGATTCACCTCCCTGAGAAGCAGTAGCTAGATCAATTGGAAGAATTCTTCCATCGACCTAGCACTGTCTACATCTGGGGTTAGGTTGGCTTAACCATGTCACTCATGTGTGTGACTTTTCACACCCCTGAGCAACATAGATGGGTCAACTTTGTTTATGAAAGACGACCCAGACTAGGTGCCTATCAACATGAAAGTACTGACTATGTGCACAAGAGTGTTGCATGACTTCAGGAGTCTGCATTGAGACTAGTCCTAGAGTTATCTATTAAATAAATAAGTCTCTAGCGTGCTGCTCCCTGACTGGTAAATGGTATGAATACCAAATCCAAGAGTTCAAAAACCAGTAGACCACCCCAAACAAATCTTCCAACCTGAAATACACACACTAGTCATTCCCAGTGTCTGTGGACCCATCCTGCATATGTGCGTCATAGCACCATTGCAAGAAGCATTAAATCTTAAGAAAGAAAATCTGATGGAAAATGATGAGGGCATCAATACTGCATTCCCTACATTGGGAAGTCGTCTCTCAGTATCAGCTGTTTAACTGCCTTGCCTTATCACGAACCTCCTTTTACAGGCTTTTTTTTTTGGGGGGGGGGGGCTGGTTTGGTGAATCAGTGTGATTCAGTCCTTAAATTTACAGCCAAGAATCAGACTTTCCTGCAGTTAATTGTCACAGAGTTCTCAAATTCTCACAAATTTTGCCTTTTAAAAAAGATATTATCTATCTGTGTACATATGATACACAGTATTTGGCTCCTTTTAAACAGAATTATAATACATGCTGCCAGCATGATTTCTAGGTTTCCATGTGCTCCTGAAGATCAAGCAAGGCTTATGACTGTCATGTGAAGATCCTGAGAAGTGTCACAACCCTTGAAGGCTAGCAGTATTAAGTCATGTGAGCAAATGCAAGTACAATCTCTAGATTAAAAGGATGAATCCACTCTCACCAGCTTTACATTTACCTGCTGTATATACCTTATAGATTCAGTGAAGAAATATACTTAGAGACTTGCATTTAAAGTGTCTTGGCTGTTTTCTGCCTTTTTAAAGCTAGAAGTGATGGATGGACTATATTACATAAAATAGTTTCTGTTGGTACTTCTTAGAGCTGAGCCATATGTCCTTCAAAGCAGATTATGTTTATTGTAAATGTCTTGGATTCATCTAGACATCTGTATCAAAGGAGTTAAAAATCAAGAAGGACCGGAATCAAAGAAACACAAAGGGCTATTAATTATACTGGATGTAAGTGTTCACTGGAAGCACTGCTACACACACTAAGTGCTTAACTCTTTCCTTACTGTACAGGATTCCACTCCTATTTGCAGGCCATAAAAGAGTAAATCCTCATCTTTCACTTCAGAGGGCTGCAGCACATACATTTAAAATGGTAAGGATTTCTGTAAGCTGTCAGCACTGCATGGATGACTGATTTCTATGGATTTTATTACACTCATTCCAATGTTGCTTTTGAAGAGTCCCACCTGATGATTCCACTGATGCTAATGTTCTAGATACAGATACCCCGCTATAACTTGTCAACTAGCTGGAACCTATTTTGTCAAACCGCTCCCTAAGGAGGCAGTGAAATTCAACCTAATAGCTTCTGGATGGTATACACTGAGCACAGCTCCTCACTGATACTTTGAAGAACCCATATTCATCAATGGATCAATCAGTCCTGCCTTTACAAAAATGGACTATTTACACAGTACTGGAGAGCGCTGCTAAATGAATTTTAAATTGCATCTGTTAAGACTCAGTCTTATGAAATGCAACCACATGTACCTTAAATAATTTTACCAGCTCGTCTCAGATGAGATGGGAGCTTAGTCTATAAGTGAGGAATAACAAAGCATTAAGAACTAGAGCATACTTATGGGTCAGAAAGGAGACCCATTGAGGGATAATATCCCATCATATAAAGAAGGGGAAAAGACCATCCAGTTAAACTGCATATGACCAAAAGACCATACAATCAGCCTAAAAAGGAATGACTTAACCAGTTAAAATGACAAGACTTGACTCAAAACGTGAGCCAATTTCAAACTGGACCTATTTTGAGCTTGACTAACATTCAGATAACTTTTTGCTCACTATTTTTATTTTTTCAAAAGTCACTTCATTTCCTGGAACCAAGAACAGAAATACCAAAGCACTGAAAGAGTCTCCTTGTGATATTGCTGACCTAACCAGTGGCATAAAGTATCAGGATGCTCAGAAGAAAGCTAACTTATATTATGAGAACTCAAAGTAAATTCTTCAGACTTTAAAGGGCAAATTTTCAAAGAACCTCCAAAAATTCCACGATTATTATTTGTGGTCACTCCCATTTGCTAGTAATATTTAAAATGTCCAAACAATTTACAAAGGAAGATTGGCATTAATATCACCATTTTAGAAAATGGAAATCTGAGGCACAGAACAATGATGAGATTTTCCTGAGATGGCACAGTAAGTCAATGGAAAATCTAAGGGCTGGTCTACACTACTGAGGTAAATCAATATAAGTTAATAACGTAACTTAAGTCAATGTAGCTAGATCCACCTACCGTGGTGTCTATACCAAGCTGTGTCGACAGGATAGGCAGGTTTAAAACAAATAAAAGGAAGTTCTTCTTCACACAGCGCAGTCAACTTGTGGAACTTCTTACCCGAGGAGATTGTGAAGGCTAGGACTATAACAGCGTTTAAAAGGGAACTAGATAAATTCATGGTGGTTAAGTCCATTACTGGCTATTAGCCAGGATGGGTAAGGAAAGGTGTCTCTAGCCTCTGTTGTCAGAGGATGGAGATGGATGGCAGGAGAAAGATCACTTGATCATTGCCTGTTAGGTTCACTCCCTCTAGGGTACCTGCCATTGGCCACCATCAGTAGACAGGATACTGGGCTATATGGACCTTTGGTCTGACCTAGTACAGCCATTCTGATGAGATGTTCTCCTGCCAGCTTACTTTACTTTTCTCAGGGAGATGGAGTACAGCAGCTGACTGGAGAGTGTTCTGCCATTGACTTAGCGTGCCTTCACCAGACCTGCTAAATTGACACTGCTACATCGATAACAGCAGTGCCAATTTAGCCAGTAGTGTAGACATGGCCTGAGACTAGAACCCAGGCACCCCTACTCTTAGGCTATGTCTACACTCCTGGATAAATCTGCACTGCTGTGATTGATGCAGCAATGTCAATTTAGTGGGTGTGGTAAGAGTAATGTAAGTCGGCGGGAGAGCAGTAAGTGGATCTAGCTACATCGATTTCAGTTCCATTATTCACATAATGGAAATAATGTAACTTAGATCGATTTACCACAGTAGTGTAGACCAGCCCTTAGTCTGGTGTCCTTTCCATTCGAGGCTTTCCATTTGCATGTGTAAATGACACTGCTGTGTGTATTTTAAGGAGTGTTTTGAAAATTTGGCCCAGGCATTTCACCTAGTCAAAAAAACGCCAACATTTGTATTTGCTTTCTCAGAACAAATACCTGAATAGCTTGAAGTTTGCCTATCGCCATCACGCGATATTTAAATATAGATTGTCAAGCTCCCAAAATACAAGTAACACAGGTAATTTCCTAGTGCCATATAAAATCTTAATTATGGAGATTTTAGAAGGCTCCAGTTTATTGTAAAAATAAATCAACCACACACCAAAGAAGCAGGAAGATTGAACTGTTATAGTAAGTGGCAATGTTACAATAAACTGATATTTAAAACTGGATAATCCCAACATGCCAGCATTTGAGCATCATTCCATAGCAGAAGCTTCAAACTGTGTAAGAGCCCTGAGACTTAAGCATCCTCTGTTCCTAAGAAGTCGCTAAGTCGCAAGGGCCCATTAGGCTTCTACTGTATGTTTGTGAATAATATCTACCACTTTTACAGGTCTTTACAAACATCAGCAAATTAATCTTCACAATATCTCTGTGAAATATGTACTATCATCCGCTCCATTTTACAGATGAGGAAACAAACATCTGGTTCCAGAAAGTGTGGAATAGATTCATCCCCATTGAAGTCAATAGGAGTCTTATCATTGACTTCAGTGGAAGCAGAATCAGAGCTTGAGTCAGTAACAAGGCTAAGACAGAACTTGAATGTTCCTGGCTCCTAGCCTAATACTCTTCCCATTAGACCACACAGCCTCAATCTAGAGGAAGTTGCATTTAAAAGAATTTTTATTGTTTTAAAATATTCCCTCTCTTAGCTGAGGATACTGCTCTCATGTTCCCTTCAGAGGATTCCATTCTTTCTGAGAGATGATTGAAAACTGGGGAAGTGTATCAGGAAAGACTGATTAATTTTTGTTTTTATTTTTCATTTGTGTTATACCCCCTGCCTCCACTATTTTTATCTTAATATTCTCTGTTTCACAGTATTTAAAACAAAGCATATCTGTCTTTCCCCTCTTCTTGCTATTTTAACTCTTGTCAGTCACATGCACGCACTAGAAGGATACAAAAAAATTCTGTGTGAATGCCCAGGGCCGGTGCAAGGAAGTTTCATGCCCTAGGCGAAGCTTCCACCTTGTGCCCCCAGCCCTGCAGCAGCTCCCTGCGCTCCCCCTGTCCTGAGGCACCTCCCTGCTGTGGCAGCTTCCCCTCTGCCCAGAGGCGTGCCCCCCTCATGGCAGCTCGCCACCCCCTGGCCTGGGGAACCATGCGGTACCTCCCAACCCCAGCTCACCTCTGCTCCGCATCCTCCCCGAGCACGCTGGCCCTGCTCTAATTCTCCTCCCAGGCTTGCAGAGCCAAACAGCTAATTGGCGCCGCAAGTCTGGAAGGCGGGAGAAGTGAAGCAGCGACTGCATGGTGGAACCCCCAGGCTACCAGCAGCACGCTGACCCAGGGGAACTGCTGGGCTGTCAGTGGTGGCTCAGACTCCCTCTCCCTCCCAGCACAGCGGCCACTGAAATGCTTTAAAAATTTGAGGGGTGCCTCTTTTTGGTGCCCCCAAATCTTGGCACCCTAGGCAACTGCCTAGTTGGCCTAAATGGTAGCACCGGCCCTGTGAATGCCCCATTCCTAGTTCACTTTGGGCTAGACAGTCCCTAAAGCAAGAAGACTGGGGAAAAGTGATATGAACAAGAGTGGGAGAGGAAAGAGAGCGTACAAAAATCTCTCTCTTTTGTGCCCAGCATGCAATAGCCAGGACATTTACTGTTTCATGGCACTAGTTCTGTCATGCTCCTAAAGGAGGAGGGAAAGCGAAGAGAGTGAGAAAGGAGGAAGGGAATGAAAGGAAATAAAGATTAAAGAAAAGATGCAGAGCAAAAATCAAAAATATGATGAAAGAATGGAAAACGAGTGTAGGACAGTTCAAAGACAATATTTCTTTGGCTGAATCTAGCAAAATGCTTAAGAATATGAATACCCTTAAGCATAAGAGCTGTTCCATTTACAGTTGGCTGGAAAACTGGAATTTTTCCTGTATGAAATTTCAAGTGAAAAGTTTCTTGTTTAAATGTTTCAGGTTTTCTGTGCGAAGTTTTGCACCATTTTGAAATGGAAATTATTCTTTCAAATCAACATTTTAACTTGAAATATCATGCCTTTTTTTTTTCAAATTGAAACAAATTGTTTCATTATGAAAGATCAATTCTGATCTAAAAGTTTTAGTTTTCTGATTTCCTATGGAAAAAATGATTTGACATTTTTGGTTAAAAAACCTCTCAGATTCAGGGAACCTGCTTTTGGCAAGAAAGCTTTCCACACAAAAAACAACAGAAACAAAAACACAACACCCTTGACCAATGCTAGTTCCACTAAAGTCAGTGAAATTAAATTAATTGGACTAGTCACACACTTAAATTTATGAAGATGATTAATTACATGGCTCACTAAGGGCCTTTACAAGGAAACCAAAAATACAGAAAAATTAAAATAGAATTAAAAAAAGATTCAGTTACTGATCTAGCATTTTTTAATTAAAAGTCCACTATTGTTGTCAGTCTGCTATAGTCAATTGCATTATGTTTGGCATCTTCCTTATAGTTTCCATCCCAGTTCATCCTCTATAGTGGCTGAAGACTTATTTGTTGTTGTTCTGTTGTGGTTTTATTTAGGCTACAGAACATATTGCAGAGGTCAAATGAAAGAATCTCTCAGCAAATTTAACAGCTGCTACAGAAATAAAGACAGGTCTTAGTGGCACTGTAAACAGCAAGACAAAACCATGTCATTCTGCTAGAAAGCTAATAATTCATAATTAAGGCTATGATCCTGCAAATATGCACATGTTTTACATCTGAGTAGTCCCAGATGCATAAAGTTACACATGTGCATAAGTGTTTGCAGGACTGGAGCCAAGATTTGCAACTATGTTGATTCTGTCTCATATGCACAGGATTATACTGTCTGGTAGGATTTTTTCCTAAGGAAAGTGCACATTGAAAGGATATTTCAGGGTTCTTTTGTCCATCTGTTTTGTTTGGGATTTATCTCCCCTCTACTATCTTAATGCTCTTGTGAAATAAATCTTTTAGAGGCAGATAGGCATACCCTACACAATGCTGGGATCACAAGGTCTAGGCACTAGTGGACATTATAGCTTCCCTTCTTTTCCACGGTATGATAGCAACTCAGTAATTTTCATTTGAGTATCATGAGGCTAAACATTCCAAACCTTTGACTTATTCATTAAAGTATATACACCAAAGATTTGCATACAAAAAAGGTTTTATGCTTCTGTAGTAAACAGTGCGAAGAGGATTATACCTTTTACACTGAATTTGATAAACTGTAAGACAATCACGAATACTGACATCTCAGTATATCTAGCAAACAGATTATGTGTCAGATTGACCACTACACAGTGCTTTGCAAGTACATGCCAACAGAAAACAGGGTCTAAGCTCCCAGAAGCAAAATATATATGTACCAGGAGAAGGGGCATAGCTTGCATCCCTTCTCCCAGACAGTTCCAAGAGTGAGTAAGATAAGGGTCAAGCCATTTCTCCCCTAGAGCCTCCCTTCACAGAACTGTTGGAGGAGGGCAATGGCTCTACTTATCTTCCACCACATATACCTATACCACTACTACTCAGATGTCCACGTTTGGACAAAATCAACTAATGGCTGAAGCTGGACCTGAGAACGATGGAATTTGTGCTGCAGGGCAGAGAAATCACTTTGAGGAGTTTGCAGCCACAGTGCAATCTCCTTTGGCTGAAGCTACACATCTACAGTTGGTCAATAACATTTGTGAGTAATGCTTTCATAGAATATTAGAGTTGGAAGAGCCCTCAGGAGGTCATCTAGTCCAATCCCCTGCTCAAAGCAGGACCAACACCAACTGAATCATCCCATCCAGGGCTTTGTCAAGACAGGCCTTAAAAACCTCTAAGGTTGGAAATTCCACCCCCTCCCTAGATAACCCATTCCAGTGCTTCACCGCCTTCCTGGTGAAATAACTACCAACTCCAGTAGGCAAGGAGATTTCATCCCATGCTGGCAGAGATGACTTGGATTAGAGCAATGCAACATACATGAGCATGAAGCCAGCCGGATTTAGAAAACTCCAACTAATACAGAAGGCAATACCTATTTCCCCTAGCACATTTTCTGACATGGACAACTTGGGGTCTGTTCTGTTGCTTTGCACTTACAATGCCCAGATAGTGAATATGAGCCTTAATTTGTTCACTAGATATACTTGTATTTCAGTAGTAATGGTCGTCCTACAGTTTATCATTCAACGCAGAAGCATATTCTCCCCTTTGCACTGTTTACTACAGAAATGTAAAGACTTCTTATATATATTCTCTGCCTTGCACTGCACCTGTTGGTGTGAACCTGACCCCATATCTTTTGGGATAAACACAACACGATGCTTATCAATGTATAACTGTCAGTGCCTTTTGAAGTTTATGTCACCTTGTCTTAAAATCTGTAGAATGCACAGCTGTCTTATGTCTCCTGCTGACCTTGCCTGTGTCCATGAAAACACTTAAAGAACAAGACTGATGTAGTGAAAAGCGTAAGAGTTTGAGGAAGTTAGTGCAAGCATGGTTGTTCATGTAAGAGTGATTGCATACCTGGAGATAATGGCTGTTTTGAGTTTATTTATGGATATCAATTTCATGATTTTTTTTCCTAGATAGGCATGAAGTCAAGCTAGACAAACTTATTTATGTACTTGATGTTGCAGAGTTTCCCATGGTAGTCTCGGGAAACTGGGAATTAAAAGTGGTACATTGTAATGTGAATCATTTTGTACATTGCAAATAACCTGTGTGAGTATCTAATTGGGAGGGAACAATTCTTCAGAAGTGGAAAACATCCAGTTAAATTTTACTAGTGTTATCCTATTTTCCAACTAAAATTCTGGTATTACAATGCTACAATCAGAAAAAAAATCAGGAGGCAAAAGAGCAAAATAATTATATCTGCATTTGCTAAAGGCTCCTAATCCAACAATAATGGCATATCCTCATGACAAGTGGGGACTAAGCAAAGTGGAATTTAATGAGCATTTATTTGTGTACCTGTCTGACTTTTTTCAAAGCAATTACCCATTTTGCTTTTTTTTTTTTTTTTTTTTTTTTTTACAATTTTTATTTTCCCACTGTTCTAACATTTAATACTCTACATATCTTGAAATTACATTTAACATTTCTGTGAAATAAGATTTGTTTTCTGCATATTGTAATGGGCAAAGTTATACCTTTGGAGAGGTGTACATGCGAGGATATTGAATGGGAGTTGCATTAGAGGGCAAAAATGATTTCCAGTATCTTTATAAACCCAAATAATCTCAAAAGGATTGATTTTCTATTATTTATTTGCAAAAACTTTTTTTTTAGTCCAATTAAAGTTCATAGAATATCAGAGTTGGAAGGGACCCCAGGAGATCACCTGATCCAACCCCCTGCTCAAAGCATGACCAATCCCCAGACAGATTTTTGCCCCAGATCTCTAAATGGTCCCCTCAAGAACTGAACTCCCCACCCTGGGTTTAGCAGGCCAATGCTTGAACCGCTGAGCTATCCCCCACCCTACTTTTATTGGGCTAGGCAACTGAGGAGCAAAAGCAGCTCATAAGTGTTAATTTACTATACTCTTCTAAAAATTGCAGCTTTAAGTGAATTCAGTAGGGCCAGGATTTCACCCACAAAGTGAAAGATTGACTTCAGTGCCCTAAAGACTGAAACCCTAGACAGCAGATACAGCATGACCCTGCTTGTATAAGCTTTGTGACAAGGTTCTTCCTCTATCTTGGAGAGTCCTGCATTTACTGGCAGATTTGCTCACCTCAGAGATTCATCATGTGGGTCAGCAAATAGCCCAGAGATCTTCCCTTCTGGTAGAACCCAGAGTCTAGGTCAATTCCTCCTGTGTCTGATCAGGAGTTGGGAGGAGCCTGGAGCCCTGTGGACTGCAACTATCTAGAGTGCCTCCTGGAACAGCTACAACTCCCTGGACTACTTCCCCATGGCCTCCACCCAACACCTTCTTTATCCTTACCACAATAATGCATGTACGCTTCAATCCTCCAGCAATGCACAATCCCACTCTCAGCTTCCAATGCCTCTTACTCCCAGCTCCTTGTATACACACTACAAATTGAAGTGAGGTCCTTTTTAAACTCAGGTGCCTTGATTAGCCAGCCTGGCAGTTTCTTCTTAATTGGCTCCAGGTGTCCTAATTAGCCTGCTTGCCTTACTTGGTTCCAGCAAGTTCCTGCTTGTTCTGGAATTGCCCTGTTCCCTTACTCAGGGACAAGAGAGCTCCTTCATGGGGGACTAATAGAGCTCTCTCCTCAATCACTCTTCTGTCTGCCCTCTAGCCTAGAGGGTGGAAGAAGAAGGGAGAGGGCTGCTGCTAGGTCCTGAGCTGTTGCTGCTTCTCCAGTTGCTCCCCTGACTGGACAAGATACCATCACCACCCTATTCTCTGCTACCCAGTTGCTGACTGGCTGCTAGCCCTCCCAACCCTTGGTGGCTGCTGCTCCAGCTACAGCCCTTTGGGGGGGGGCCTGCTGGCACGCTCCCAGAGGAGGGGAGGGGAGGGACCCCAGCCAAAGATGTCACTGCTGTGGACACCACCACCTGAAAGGGTCCTTCCTGCTGGCCACCAGACTGCCACCTGGAGCTGCTGCTTTGTTTGCTGCTGGAGTCCTGAGGAGGAGAAGAAGAGAACTATCTACCGGTGGGGGAGTGCATAGAAGCACTACAGACAACCATGGAGGGGGCCTTCAAGGACTGAGTAACTTTTGAATTGTGCTCTTGTGGTGGGGGTCTAGACTGTGTTTGTGGGGACACAAGAGGTGTAGTGTGGAGCCTGGCCCATCTGTGTCTCCCCCCCGCACCACTGTCATTGCTGCCCCCTCCACCACTCCCACTGGCTACTCACCACCTGCCTCGAGTGCCTACCTCTGGGATTCAGCTCCTCACCTGGCTTAACACCCCCTACTTCTACCCTTGGGCCTGATGCAGCAGCCAGGCCAAAACTGACTTTTTTGCAGGTCCCCTGATCCCCCTGCAGTGATCCCTAATCTTTGCCCCTTATTACCTGCTCCATTTGCCCCTTGCAGCCTTTTGCCCTTCCTCTTTGCCCCAGCCCCTCTCCTGTCTTCAGTTTGTTTGTCTGTCCTGCCCATTTCCAGCTGCAGCTTTGTTTGCCCCGCCCCAGTCTCTGAAGCTAGCACATTGGTTGCCCTGTCGTGCCTCCAACCTGGTTGTTTCCCTCCCCCCATGGTGCCTCCTGCCCTGATTAGCCCATCCTCTAGTGTGTCCATGCCCCCTCCCATGTTATTGTACTCCTCCCCTGTTTTGAGTTTGACCCTGGTTCACTGCACCCACCCTGCTGTTATATCCCCCTATCCCCTAGTGCCACCTCCCCAAGTCTTTTTGATAGCTACCGTGTATTCATCCCTCCCCTTCTGGCACCCTCCTCCCCTCCCTGCAGCCTAGTGGGGAGGGGCTGTTGCCCCCTTTCCCTACCCTCTTCCAGTGTTTGTCCTCCCCCTGCTCTCATTATGGCGGGGGACATGGCAGGTGAGACTCCTCAGACAGACCCCGCTGCCCCCCCCCGCCTGTCCCCCATCAACCCCTCAGGCCTACACCTCAACCGCTGCTGCTGAACCACCTGCTACCACCCCCCCCCTCCCGGGGCACAGGCAGTGGTGAACAACAGGGTGACCTCAGCTGCTGCCATGTCCCTCAGCCCCTCCAATTCTGGGGGAGCTCCCCCAGCTAGGAGGAAAGGCCAGGGCAGAAAGAAGGGTAAGGGCCCTGCCAAAAAGACTGGGCCCTCCGTGGCAGGGGCTGCCTCCACTGCTGCAGCCCCGCCACCAGCCGTGGAATCCCTCCCCGCTGCTCCCTCCACCAGCTCTGCGGGTGCCCTTCCCCTGGCCCTCAGGGCGCATGCCCAGTTGGCAGCAACCCCACCACCACCTGCCGCTATGTCATCTCTCCCGACCACTGCTTCTGCTACCATCTATAGCGGCCGGGGCCCCTTTTCCACCTTGACCAGGAAGCACGGTGTCTGTTGCCTCCTGGTGTCAGCCTTGCCCCATGTGGAGACCTACGTCTGAGTGTTGGTGAGGGTGGCGAGGCCCACAGCCATCATGGCAGCCTCCAAAATATACAGAAAGGTCGTCTTTTTTTCTAGAGGTGGAGACAGGCCTGGCGGTAGGGTCCATGTTCATCCCTCTGGAGCCGTTGGAAGACCTAGGCATCTGGTTAGTTCTGACCTCCTTCCTGCCCAATGCCACTCTGCTGCCCGCCCTTTCTACCCTGGGGAAACCAATCTTTGTCATCAGCCCTCTCCCCATTGGCTGCAAAGACCCCACCCTCCGTCATGTCCTTTTGTTCCGCTGGCAGGTGCAGCTTCAACTGTTGCTGGTGGCACGTGATGGAGAGGCCCTCAAGGGGTCCTTCCTGGTCCCCTTTCAAAGGGCCTACTATCGAGTGCATTATTCTATTGAGGAGGCCCAGTGCTATCTCTGCCGGGTGATGGGATACATCCGGAGAGACTGGCCCTTGGCCCGGCATGGAGAACCATCTGGGACCCCTGAGTCCCAGTAGGGTTCCAGCCCTGTCTTCGCTGGCACTCCTGACTGCCCGGCACCCGGAGCCAGCCCTCCTCCTCCTCAGCCCACCACTGCTCCCACTCAGGTCCAAGGGGTACTTTCCCCAGTCCACCCATACAAGCGGGTGAGCCCCGCCTCCGCTGCTTGCAGTCTGGCGGGGCCTGTGGAGGAGGATGCCACAGCGATACCACTGAGTGTGGGAGAGGGCCTGCCCCAGGGGCAATCTTCCATTCCTCATGCCACCCAACCACTACCTCCCTGAGTCCCTTTACTATCACTTCTGTCCCCTGATTCAACCCCTGGTAGCCAGCCCCCAGATGATGCCATAGAGGGCTAGACCCTAGTGCAGGGAAGTGGGGCAAGCAGAAGGCTCGAGCTCCGCTCCTTCCATCCAATGTGGAGGCCCCCCAGAAGACCAGGAAGGGGGGCACCAATGCCGAGCCTTCCACTTTGCCCATGGATGTGTTCCATCCACCAGTGCCAGCTGGAGAAGATGTGGCAGTATTGGAGGGTACCACCACTCCTCCTCTGGAGTCCTTTGCTATGGGGCCCCCCAATGGAGTCTTTCCTGCCCCCTTACCATCCAAAGCCTCTGCAAGCCCCGAGGCGGGTGTCACTTCGGACACTGGCAGGGAGAACCCTAGGGTCAGGGAAGGCAATCTCCCTTCCATCTACTAGGAGATCAAAGCCCTGAGTCTGACCTGGTTACCCAGGGGGATGATGACTTTCTACCAGCGGGCCTCTATCTAAGCAACATCACCCTGCCCCCCTTTCCCTATGCTCCCTCCCCCTAACTGCTGCTTCTGCTCCTGCCTCCAAGGGTCTCCTGGGCTCTTCCATCTGCCTCGCCGCAAGTGGCACCCCGCTAATGGCTGCTGAGCTTACTGAGGCAATGGCTGGAGCCACGCAGCTGGGACCCGATTCCCATGAGATGCCCCACACCTAAAAAGGATAACAGAACTCCTTCCCGGACGAGGACTCCACTGAAGACTGTCCACCTCCCAATTCCATGGCTACCACACTAGCCATAGGGTCTGAGCCTGGCATCATTGAGGGTCTCCTTCCCCCCCCCCCCCGAGATCCCTGAGCTGAACCGAGAGGGGCCACTTCCCAGCAGCTGAGCTACTGGGGCTCAGGATCCTGCCTCTGTCCCTCTCCCTGCCCCTACTCCTGATGCCTGCCCTGCCCCTACTCTTGATCCTTTCTCTGCCCCTGATGCCAACCCCATCCTTCTCCCCTTCTCCTCCCGTGATGCCATTGCCACCCCTGGGGACAACTCCTTCCATTTCTCACAGGATGACCCCCAAGGAGCGGCCTTTTTATTTTCCTGTCCCGACCCACCTCGGGCTGCTATCTTTCCTACCCTGCCCCCATTGAGCCAGGATTTGAGGCAGGCCATGTGACACTGGCCTATGGGCACTACATCAGGGGTCTGCCCCTTGCCTGCCCATCTCAGTGGGCCACGGGGCTGTGCGAGAGGCATCTCCAGAGGATAGCCAGGGGCCAGTGACCCCAGCCCCCCATATTCTGTGAGAAGAGCTGGGGGAGTTCCTTGCAGATGTCCATGGCTCCCATAACAAGGTGCAGCTTGCTTTCTAGTGATGGAGGGATTTCCATGAAATCCTCTGGGCCGCGAGGGCCCTCATGGGGGAGGGTAAGAGGACCGGGACGCAGGCTGCCATGGACTACCAGTGGGTCCACCTCTTCCATGACTCCTTACTCACCTACAGGGTAGGTCACGGTTTGCTGCGTGGCCTGACGGGGGCCATGAGCAACCCTGCTGGTGAGGATCTCCCCCAGCCCTCCTCATGGCACTTATCTTCACAACATTGAACACCCGGGGCTGTAGGATGGGTCTCTAGAGAAGCCAGGTGCTCTCCTTCCTTTGGAAGGGAGGGTATCCTGTGGTTTTCCTGCAGGAGACCCATACGAGTCTGGCTGTTGAAGACAGCTGGTGGCTGGAATAGGGGGGACAGGGTCTACTTTAGCCACCTCACAGGGCGTATGGCTGGAGCGGTGACCTTGTTCTCCCCTGATCTACAACCAGACGTGCTGGGGCTGTGCCGGGCCGCCTACTGCACCTCCGGGTCCATATGTAGGGGCTCATGGTCATCTCATCAACGTTTATGCCCTGACATTGGGCCCAGAGCAGCTGCGTTTCTATCAGCAGGTGTCCACCTTCTTCGGCTCCTTGGATCCTCACGAGTGTCTGGTCCTGGGCAGGGACTTTAATGCCACCCTCAAAGAGCAGGACCATTTGGGGACCGAGCAGTGCCCAGCTGCCACAGATGTCCTCCGGGAGATCATTGACTGTCACTCCCTGGTGGATGTCTGGCACAATCACCACCTGGACAAAGGTGAACATTGAGACGTCATCCAGGTGGAGACCCATCGGTCATGCCACTCCTGGCTGGTCCGCATATATCTGTCACACTTCTACCTTTCACGGGCCCACTCCTCCAACAGCCAGCCAGCCCCATTTTTGGATCACCATCTAGCCACCGTGATAGCCTCTCTCTGTGTGGAGAGGCCAGGGCAGGCCTATTGGCATTTAAACAACAGCTTGTTGGAGGATGTCGGCTTTGTGGCGTCCTTCTGAGAGTTCTGGCTGGCCTGACGAGGGCAGAAGCGCGCCTTTCCCTTGGCGTGGTGGTGGGTCTTGGGGAAGGTGCACGCCCGACTCTTTTGCCATGACTACACCCGGGGCTCCAGCCAACAGAGGGATGTGGCAATACAGCAGTTGGAATAGGAGATCTTAGAGCTGGAGAGGTGTCTAGCTGCCAGCCCTGAGGATCCATCCCTCTGTGGAGCATGCCGGGAGAAGCGGGAAGAGCTCTGGGCCCTCAAGGACCATCGGGCCCAGGGTACCTTTGCTTGATCCTGCATCTGCCTCCTTCGGGAGATGGATCACAGCTCCTGCTTCTTCTATGCCCTGGAGAAAAAGAGAGGGGCCAAGAAGCATGTCACTTGCCTCCTGGCAGAGGACGGCACCCCCCTCATGGATCCGGCGGAGATGTGCAGGAGGAACAGGGCCTTCTACGCAGGCCTTTTCTCCCCAGATCCGACCGATCCTAATGCTTGCAGAGTGCTCTGGAATGGACTCCCGATGGTCAGCATGGGTGACCAAGACCAGCTAGAGCTGCCTCTCACTGTGGCCGAGTTCTTGAAAGCCTGCCACCGCATGCCCACCAATAAATCTCCGGGCATGTATGGGCTGATGGTAGAGTTCTTCTGCGTGTTCTGAGACATCCTCAGCCCAGACCTAGTCACCGTCTGGGCCAAGTCCTTGCAGAGTGGGGTCCTCCCTCTTTCGTGCAGGTGAGCCGTGCTTGCCTTATTGCCAAAGGGGGACCTCCGTGACTTACAGAATTGGCATCCCATCTCACTCCTCAGCATGGACTACAAAATCGTAGCCAAGGCCATCTCGCTGCGACTAGGGTCCATGTTGGCGGATGTGGTCCACCCAGACCAGACCTATACTATCCCAGGCCGCACCATAGTTGATGATCTGTATCTGGTCCAAGACCTCTTGGAGATCAGGTGTAAGGATGATCTGTCATTCATCCTCCTGTCTCTGAATCAGGAGAAGATGTTCGACAGGGTGGACCACGGGTATCTCCTGAGCACTTTGCGAGCATTTAGCTTTGGATCCCAGTTTGTGGGTTTTCTCCAGGTGCTGTACGCTTCCGCAGAGTGTCTGTCTGGTCAGGCTCAACCGGACCCTAACCGAACTGGTCAGCTTTGGGCACGGAGTACGTCAGGGCTGCCCCTTCTTGAGCCAGCCATATGCTCACCAGAGTCAGAGACCTCCTGGACTACAACTGGGGAGACTGGCTGGATCCCCTGATGCTTGCTCAGCATATGGGGCTCTCCAGGCCTCGTACTCCCCAGCGTGTATTTCAGGAGGTGAGGGCCACTTTGCCGCCAACTGCTTGGGCCTACCTTGACCGGGTCCTGTGAGAGGGTATGCCCCTCCCATCTTCCACCCCAGCCCTCTGGACCTTTTCATCAAGCCCCTGCCTCGTGAACCCAACCGACCCCCTCTACCCCTTCACCATGAGCCGGCCGCACGACTTGCAGCTGGTTTGTTCCCAGAACGTGCCACAGAAACATCTATACATGCTCGTGCTCCACACTCTTCACTTTCCCACCCTCGCATCCTGCCCCTACACAAAGTGGCGGGACCTCCTGCGACCTCTAGAGGTTGAGGCGCTCCAGTGGGCCAGCCTATACTCTGCCTTGGTCCCAAGGCCCACCAGGGATATCAGTTGGCAGCTCCTTCAGGGAGCCATGAGCATGGGCGTGTACTTGGCGTGGTTTACCCCCATCCCGGACACCTGCCCCTTCTACGGCATGAGGGAGACCCTGGGACATATTTACTTGGAGTGCACCAGCTTGCAGCACCTATTCTGGCTCCTCACAAATATTTTGTTACACTTCTGGCTGCACTTTTTCCCCCACCTCCTTATCTATGCACTCCCCATCCACAGTCCCACAAAGCCACGGGACCTCCTGGCCCTGGCTAAAATGACCATTTATAAAACTAGGGAGAGGAAGTTGGCCAATGGGGTCTCATGTGACTGTGGGACCCATTTCCAATCCTTCGTCTGCTCACGCACTTAAGCAAAGTTCCTCTGGGCAGCGTCCGATGGCTCCCTTGACACCTTCAAGAAGCAGTAGGCACTGTACAGGATTCTCTGCTCAGTGTCCCCCTCAGGTTCCCTTTGTTTGACCCTCACTCTCGTCCCTGTTATCTCATTAGTTGTCCCCTGGAATTATTTGGTTTCCAGGCCCTGTGGATTCTTCTCTTAGGTGGGGGGGCCTCTAGCAGTGGCCTGGTTCCCAGCACTTCCTGGTTCCCAGTAGAAACACTCTCCTGTAGCCATCTGGCCTGACCCTGTCACAGTTTCCACATACAGTCCTACCAAAAAAACCTCACCCTTATTCTACAGAAACTCTAGAAGGAAGAAGGGGCATTTTCCATATCCCATTCATTTCTCAACCTGTTTGCTAAAACTGCCAAGAAGAATGCCAATTGCAATGTCATTTTTAAGCTAGACACATGTCCACCAACATCATACCAAGAGCATAGCACTGAGCACATTTCAGAGTGCACACTATGCTCTTCATCTGATAATAACTTGATTCTGATGTAGCCTGGTGACTTAGTGTACCCTTACAAATCTCTTGAGCCACTCAGTCTCCATATTACAAATCTTACAACTGTTTGTGTGAACTATTATTAGCACTTAAACATGGGATTATAGCCTATTCCACCTTTAGTTTATCCAGTTGCAATGCTGTCAGAAACCATTCCCTTTAGTGTTGGTTGTTTTTAAAAAAAAAAATCTAAGTTGAACAAGTTTTCTAATCTAATTTTCAAAACAGTTAGTTGATTTAGCCACCTCTCTTCCACAGCACATAATGATGGTTATGTGACTAAATCTTCTGCATTGCTTTGAAAATATCTACCATGTTTTCTGAATTTTGTGTAATAAAGTTGCAATCAACCACAACATTGTGCTGTCATTGGTTATGTCATGACATCTGAATGTCAAAATATTACCACTCTACCCATAAAATTTCAATCTGAAAGGATTATTAATATTTATATTGCAACAAAGGGTAACAGAACATAGTTTTAAAAGATACGATAGAGTTCCAGCCCTATATCACTATGTGAACCTCAAAACATTGCTTCTTAGTTTATCTTAATAAGTGATTGAAGTACTATTTTAATAGACAGTGAAAGTAATGAATTTATATTCCAATTCTAAACAATTCATTGAAAAATGGATCACTGTTTAGAGTCACAAGATAATGGTAAAATGTTTCACCACTGGAATTTCTGAATTATTTCTGTGCTAAACTTCAGATAACATATACATTTTAAGTCAATTTATATACACTTCTACCCCAAAAGAACACTGTCCTTGGGAGCCAAAAAATCTTACTGCCTTATAGGTGAAACCACATTATATCGAACTTGCTTTGATCCGCCATAGCGTGCAGTCCCGCCCCCCCAGAGTGCTGCTATACCGTGTTATAGCCGAATTTGGGTTATATCAGGTTATATCAGGTCGGAAAGGTATAACAAGTGGGGTTCTGCAGGGGTCTGTTTTGGGACCCGCTCTGTTCAATATCTTCATCAACTACTTAGATGTTGGCATAGAAAGTATGCTTATTAAGTTTGCAGATGATACCAAACTGGGAGGGATTGCAACTGCTTTAGAGGACAGGGTCAAAATTCAAAATGATTTGGAGAAATGGTCTGAGGTAAACTGGATGAAGTTCAATAAAGACAAATGCAAAGTGCTCCACTTAAGAAAGAACAATCAGTTTCACACATACAGAATGGGAAGAGACTGTCTAGGAAGGAGTATGGCCAAAAGAGATCTAGGGGTCATAGTGGACCACAAGCTAAATATGAGTCAACAGTGTGATACTGTTGCAAAAAAAGCAAACATGATTCTGGAATGCATTAAGAAGTGTGTTGTAAACAAGACACGAGAAATCATTCTTCCGCTCTACTCTGCGCTGGTTAGACCTAAACTGGAGTATTGTGTCCAGTTCTGGGCACCGCATTTCAAGAAAGATGTGGAGAAATTGGAGAGGGTCCAGAGAAGAGCAACAAGAATGATTAAAGGTCTTGAGAACATGACCTATGGAAGGAAGGCTGAAAAGAATTGGGTTTATTTAGTTTGGAAAAGAGAAGACTGAGAGGGGACATGATAGCAGTTTTCAGGTATCTAAAAGGGTGTCATCAAGAGGAGGGAGAAAACTTGTTCACCTTAGCCTCTAATGATAGAACAAGAAGCAATGGGCTTAAACTGCAGCAAGGGAGATTTAGGTTGGACATTAGGAAAAAGTTCCTAACTGTCAGGGTAGTTAACACTGGAATAGATTGCCTAGGGAGGTGGTGGAATCTCCATCTCTGGAGATATTTAAGAGTAGGTTAGATAAATGTCTATCAGGGATGGTCTAGACAGTATTTGGTCCTGCCATGAGGGCAGAGGACTGGACTCGATGACCTCTTGAGGTCCCTTCCAGGCCTAGAGTCTATGAGTCTATGAGTTATATCGGGGTAGAGGTATAATGACACACACACACACACACACTCCATATATAGAGAAATCATCTGCTATTTGGATAATCACTCAAAACTAGCTACACAGTTGATTTCTAGAGCAGAAAAAGAAACTCTGAACTACTTTGTTTCTATGTATAAGTTGACTGTCTAGGAAAGTTGGTGGCTCTATTCGAGACTGGGTGGAGGAGGGGGAGGAGGGGGCTGGTAAGTGTAAGCCCATGGGAAACATGCTTTTCTTTGCAAATGTTAATACAGTAACTGTGAAAGTCTATAATAGTTTCCAGTCAGCCAAGTGTATCATATGAATTTTAAAAGAACAATTATATCCTTGCTAAGCAAAGACTCAATGGAAATCAGCTTCAGAACCATCTATTAACATTTTTCTCTAGTGCTTACCTCTCAGCCTTCTTTCACATGTATATTGGACAAGGCAAATTAAAATGAAAAGAAAGAAAAGCCAGCAAAATACAAAGGCAGAGCTTTTAAATGGGAGTTAACAAGCAAAGTTAAACAACGATTGTACTCCATACAAAGAGGTCCAGGGTTATCATACTCACTTCACATTGCACTGTATGAGAGAAACCAAAATGAGTAGATAGCACCTATTACTCGCACCTGCACCTGTATTTTTCACTTCATGCATCTGATGAAGTGGGTTCTAGCCCACAAAAGCTTATGCCTAAATAAGTTTGTTAGTCTCTAAGGTGCCACAAGGCCTCATCGTTGTTTTTATTTAATAACAGGCCAATGAGTAGGCCAATATTTCTTGCTCTACCGCCCACCTGTGAATTGCCCACATGGCCTGCACACTTCTCACAGGGCAAGATTGTGACTGGCTTTGAGCAGTAGGACGAGATCATACAGGAAGCTTCTCTCTCCCTTGCACAGCTCACACAAGGGCACTCACAATAACAGCCCCAGCTGAGAAGGGATTGCTTGGCCTTGCCCCCTCTGAGCATCACACCACCCAGAATCAGGGTGGGGAAGAGGTAAAATGGGGCCAAGGCCCCAATCCCCTCTACCTAGATTACAGCTATATCTTGTCATGCTGAAATAAATGATCTGTGAATTCTCCCATGCAGCCAAGTAGCCCCAGAAATGTATGCACCAGAGGCACATCACCCTCGATTACAAACTGCACAGCACAACTCTTATTTTCATGTCAGTCAGATGTAATTCCTTCAAGGTGACTTCAGTCATACTGCTGTAAAAGTGATGTGAAAGACCAATCAGGCTTATTGTGTGTTTCACTTCACTGCCAGCACTTCCCAGAAGTATTGCTTCCTCAGTAACATGACTGCATGTGGGCCAGCAAGAAAAAGGAAGGTACTGTCCCAGCAGAGAGTGAGAGTTTGTTTACCAACATGTTTACTCATGTATGCTACCCCTAATTCCATTACATCAGAAAGAATGGCCAACTCCTGTAATGTTATCTCAAGTCTTGCAATATTTGGTGTTTTTCTTGAAGTCCCAGCTGCTGAAAGCCAGTTATGGCAGAACAATCTCTGCCTTCATTTTTTTTTTTAAAGTAAGTTTTTAACCTTCCTTGTTGCAGGTAAAACATTGAAAATTTGACATGTGCATGCCCTCAGCTATGGAAGGCAATGAAAAAAAACCCTAAAATTTATTATTTTATTAAACCATATGATTTTTAAGCCAATCTCATGAGTATTTGAAACCTGTCTCATGATTTCTGAAGTCTTGGTGTTAACAGTACTGCATCAGAATCTGTGATTCAGTTCCATTCTTTAAGACCTATTTTGATGAATGAGCTAATTGTGAAATATTTGGTACAAAGAGGCTTCCAGTGGTGTGACTGGAAGAAACAATAAAAACCTTAAAAGTTACCTTAACTTGAAAATAAATGTTCCCATATACTGTGTAGAGCTGTGTGACTTAGGCCTACAGAAAAGCTGATAGAATAGTCCAACATGGAGGAAACTGACCTTTGCTGGGGAAATCTTCATCTAGCTTGTCATAAGCTTATGTGATCACTGCTAGTAAAAACCTACTTGTCTTCCAGGAACCATTGTGTGTACAGTGGAGGGAAGAGGGAAGTCAAAATTTAAATAGATCATTTTACATCACGGTTTCAGCTGATTTTTACTGACATGATCAAGTATACTGTAGGAGATGGCACTAGGAGAACATTCAAAGAAACACTAAATCTCCTGTTTTGTAATATTGAATACACATATTAGATGCATTTTAAACATGTACCCTGTATGGGCACTGTTTGGGGGTACTACAGACAGAGTAGCAATGAAGAAGTGCCTTTACGTCCTTATATGTGCAGAAAAGTCTCCATGCTGGTCCCATATAGTCCAGAGAAAGAGACCATGGGGATTTGCAGAGCAGCCCTGAGCCATGATACTTTCTTTATGTGGGTAGGATTGGATTTCATCTCCTCTGCCCCTCCAACACTCTACTTGCACAGAGCCTGATTACTCAAGTTTATGTTGGTGGAGAGAACTTTGCTTAAAAGAGCAAGAAAAATGGTATATAATATGCCAGCTTCTCCTGTTCTCAGTAATCCCACATTTTTGTAGTTCTATCCTTGTTTACTGCCTCTGAGCCAGTAGCAAGCCTTTGATTCATGCCAAAAGAGGGGGGAGGGGAAGCGTTACATGGGATCGTAGAAGTAAAGTACTAGATTCTTTGGTGATACTTCTTTGGAAAGCACTGACCTGATGGTATAGTATCAAACATTAGGCTTGTCACACTCCATACATGGATGATAGCTATATTCCCATTTCTTTCTTGAAATGTACATGTAATAGCATATTGTGCCATCAGTTTTTAAGCAGATCTCCCCAGTGACTTCAATGAGGAGTGCTGGTTAAAAACTGATGGTATTATATGACCCAAAGAGAGGATGGTATGGGACGGATATGAGTAACGGCAAAAGTGAAAGAAAATGGAGAATCTGAATTAGTTGCTGTTCCAAAGGAATTATCCAATTAATTTATGTTGACTGTGGGATGGAGTTAGTGCCAATAGTCAGAGTATAACAGAGAATACAAAAAAATCAGAGTTAAAAAAAAAGTAAAGGTTACAAATAGTAATAAAGGGCTAATGTAAAAGCAAAGTACTGAGGAAGCACATGCCAGGCAGTGCTAATGGTAGGCAGAAGACTAAGGCAAAGACCCACATGCACAATTGCTAAGCTTCTTGAAAAGAAAAGCCAACATCACGGCTGTGGGATTTTCAGACTCTCTAGATCAAAGGGTAGCAGTAAAGCAATCTGCTGTCTGTGTAGAAATAGCATTAGTCAGATGGAGGGGATACATATGGTATCATTTTCTCCAAGATACCACTTGAAAAATTATGAAGCAGTGGTGTAGGAGAAACATTTGTGCATTTTGCAATAGGCCCCCAATAATTTATTTGGTAGGTGGAAAAAAAAAGTAGAGGAAAGGTAGAGACACAAATTAAACTGAGTGTATTATAGATAGTGACCGTTTTCAGCAGCATAACTTCCATTTTCCATTTCCAGTAATTAGGCCAAGCAGGAATTTAATAGAGAAATCACTATGACAGACAGCATTGTGTGCGATCTTTATCTAGGACATTTCTTGACTTCTGATTCTGCAATCTTACTGTTCTTTTTATGCAGCTTTTTAGTTGAAATATGTATATAATATAGAAACAAACATGTATATACTGCATTGGGTCTTAAAAGGACAACAAAGCCTTATAAAACTACACAGCCAAGTGATAAAGAAATTTGTAGTCTTCATTTATAATGAGTTTCCTTGAAATTTGTCAGTTGAACAAGATTACATTCATACAACATTCTGGTTGCAAAGTTAAAATTGGTAGCCCTTAACACTGGCATTTCAGAAATTTTTCTAAAAGTGGAGCATAAGTGGTGAACATGGTCTTGTGTAGGGCCCTTTAAACTGGGTAGAACTTTTGTACCCATTTATCAGTGGCATTGATGTATGGCTTACTCAAGAAATGCAGCAATGATTCCAAACAGTCAATCAGAGAGAACCTTCAAGATCCACTCTCCAAGAGGATAAGGAAAACTAATTCAGGCACCACCTCAGGTGGTGATTTCAGTGGAGCTATGCTGATTTACACCAGTGGAGGACAGGTCCCTTGCATTTCCCTGAATGCATTGACTACCATGGGGGAGGGATCTCTCGATGATTACCTATTCTGTTCATTGCC
The DNA here is from genome assembly GCF_007399415.2 of Gopherus evgoodei. Classification (NCBI taxonomy): domain Eukaryota; kingdom Metazoa; phylum Chordata; order Testudines; family Testudinidae; genus Gopherus; species Gopherus evgoodei. Next base: position 329,370,297 of record NC_044322.1, on the reverse strand, counting down.
TCTGGGGCACCTGGCAATGGACACTGTTGGAAGACAGGATACTGGGCTAGCTGGACCTTTAATCTGACCCAGTATGGTCATTCTTATGTTCTTATCTGGCCAGTGCATAGGATGAGATAGCAGCTAGCTATAAACTAGTCCTGAATCTAGGATAGGAATCAAATTACTCGTGTAAGAGTGACTATGCAAATGATGTGTGATGTCTGAACAGGAGAGACTATGGCTGTGCCTACACTAGCAAAAGGACGTGTCCATGCGTCCATAACCCCCATATTGTCGACATCCTAACCCCAGAAGCACACATCTGAAGGATAGTATCATAGAATCATAGAATATTAGGATTGGAGGAGATGTCAGGAGTAGAGGGCGAGTAGGCACTTGACTGCTGTGCATAGGTCCACACAATGGGCTGTGGCATGGCCTCAAACCCATGTGTGAATGGCGGAATGTAGCATGTCTCAAGTTTCAAAAGTCCTCCATCTTCCACCCCCACAATCCATTAAGCCCTTTTCTTCCTGACCCTTATTCAATCTATAAAGATCCCTGTCCCCCCTCATTTTCACAGATAGTAGCAAGGTACGCTGACCCAGGACTGGCGCTAGGGGTTTGAGCGCCCTAGGCAGACAGCAATTTCGCCACTCCGCGCCCTGGTCCCACGGCTCCGGTGGGGCTGCTGCAGTGGTGCCTGCAGAGGGTCCGGTGCTCCGCGGCTCCGGTGGAGCTGCCACAGTCGTGTCTGCAGGAGGTCCACCAGAGCCCCGCGAGGAGCCGACCGTCCGCAGGCACGACTGCAGTAGCTCCACCGGAGCTGTGGACCAACGGACCCTCTGCAGGCACCACTGCGGCAGCTCCACCGGAGCTGCCTGCTGCCCCCTCCGTCAAAATGCCGCCCACCAATTATTCTGGTGCCCTAGGCGATTGTCTAGGCTGCCTAAATGGTAGCGCCGGCCCTGCGCTAACCACATCAGAACAGCTTTACAGTTGTTGACTAAATTCCATAACAGCTGTCTTTTGTCCCTTGGAAGAGTATATTGTTTCAACGCTTCTACCACACCCCTAATCTTACTGTCCCTTACAATCGGGAGGCATGTGAAACAGGATGGGGAAGAGAACATTTTCATTATCTGAGGAAAATTTAGTCACAACAGTTTGTTCTCCGTTGGAAGATTACAGAATGTTTACTATCCTTATCCCTGGTGTCTGGCCTTTCTGTGCATGAAGCCCTGCTGCACAAGCCCAGGTAACAGGAGTGGGAGAAATATCCAGTCTGGCTGTTGGATAAACACAGTGCAGTGTTCCTTTGCTGTGGAGAGGTGAGGGGCTTGTGGTGCTGACCTGAAACTTCAGAGAATGAAATAATTGTGGTGTTTCTCTTTCTTTCCCTGTCCATCTCACTGTTGTTCCATTTCACTGGTTAGGCAGGCCCAAGGGCAGGATCTTCTGGTGATGCCAGGGAATAGGTGGTTTTCGTGGTTCACATCTCCATTTGCATGGAAACTACATACGTTAGCTGAGAATGTAGTCATTTCCAGTGGAAATGCCTCCAACTCATATAACCGTATTTCCGCAAATTTCTGGTGTAGCAGAAACTCCAGCTGGGTCTTGAGGATCAACAGCAGTGCAAATCAGCTTAGTGCACCATCATAGTTGATCAGTCCTTTCATTCAGCAATATGTAGAATGGTGACCATGAGCAGAAACATCTCTCCAGCATAGATTACTGGATCTCTTCTGCAAGATGGGAAAGCCACCTCTCTTTTCCATTCTGGTACTTTGGAAACCACTATGTTCTCCAACTGTCGGCCATCCTTTAAAAAAGAAACTGCAAACTGTTAACATAGACCCTGGAAGGAACTTCCACCTCACCACACCCACCTTGAGGGACTATGAAAATTATATATTTTTTAAACATTAATACATTTATCTTATTATTAGTAGCCTTTGCTCCTTCCCCATGGGTTGCAAAATTTGTCTGACAACTAAGGTAATCTAACAGGTGCATTCCTGGAATGTGGAAAAGTGTCAAAATTGTGGCCTTCTGCAGCAAAGTTATGTTATGTGGAGTGGGGTGCCATTATCAACTTCCTACAAAGGAAATAAGTATTCAGTGGTACCCATGTCTTTGAACTGGCAGGATATTCATCTCCCGAGAGGGAAACTATTCTGCCAGGAGGGCAGGAGCAGCACTCCATAAGCAGACAGAGAAGAGACTGGAAGAACTATTCATAGAGATAGATAGGAGGAACCAGGAATAATCAGAGTTCCCCAGGACACAAGTGGATCTTGCTCTTCAGCAGGATGAGACACTGATGAACCAGTTCATGGAGCTGGCAGCACCTCTTAGGGAATGGGAGCATTCTTTCATGGAGAGGCTGATTGAAGTAGTAGCCAAACAATTTTGTGTCCACCTGCTGCTGTGGGCACTGTACCTATCTGTGAAGAAACTGCCACTTCCTTCACCTCTTCCAGCTGCCACCTAGGGTACTGTTGAGATGGAGGATCCTACCCTGAACCTGCACAAGAGACATTCCTGGTTGTCCCAAAGAACATTTTTCCCCATCATTCCCCCCTTGTCAGGGGAAGGGCAAGGAAACAGGTACCATTTGGCCATTATTTACAGATTCAGTCTCATTATGTTTTACTGGTTTCCATCTCTTCTGGAAAATATTTTACTTACATGTTCCATCTAGTACTTTTAATAAATGTTATAGTATGATGAATTGAAGATGTTTTCAAGTTTGGGATAGGGCCCCACCATTCACAGCACATGAACTGGAATGGTGTAACTTTCTGGTGCCATCATACTGTAAACACTTTTCTTTCTGTCCCACATCCAGAGCTCATCTCATCCGCACATGTTCAGAAATATCTGAAGACCCAAGGGTACATGGAAGGGACGGGGCAAGTGCAGTTAGTGTTATGTGCTTACAGAAAGTACTGCTAGTTTTAACTGTAGCAGAGCTCACAGCACAGAAAATGGATAGATAAATGTCTTGATGATTTGGTTCAAATGCAGAAAAATGAAACACAATTCAAGTAACAATGCAGATATCTGCCCCTACCCAGTGATTCAATCATAGTGCTTCCTAACAACCAGTAAGTACAATAAGCACTGCTGACAAAGAACAGTTAAAAAACAGAATGGAAGCACGCCCCCAAGTAAATGGTTGATATGGTCATTAAGAGAGACTGAGTGCCCTGATAATAGAGTTCCCCACAACGGTGTGATTGTACCACATTATGCTGGTTCTCCTGCACCAGAAGTAATGGTCCACTACTGGGCATACTGTGGCAATACCAGCATTTATCATATCTGTGAACAGTGAAGACAGAAACATTTCACAATGACTGCATTACAACTCAGCTGCCTCCCTCCACAGCAAAAATGAAACCGAAAGGTGTTAACTCAGTCAAGGTGCCCTGTGTGACAGGTTGGATCACAGAAACCCTCCTGGGAGCTGCCAACTGATGTGCCAAGACTACCTCTGCTCCTGTTTTCCCTGCCAGCTCAGGACTCCAGCATCCTGTCTTGCTGAGCCAGACACTCTCGTCTGCTCCAACAAAGACCCAGGGTCTGAATTACTTGCCCCAAAGCTGCAGGTTTACCTGAAAACAGATCACAGAAGTGTGCTTCTCTTTAGCACTCAGATGCCCAACTCCCAATGGGGTATAAACCTAAATAAATCCATTTTACCTTGTATAAAGCTTATACAGGGTAAACTGATAAATTGTTCTCCCTCTATAACACTGATAGAGAGATATACATGGCTGTTTGCTCCCCCCAGGTATTAATACACACTCTGAGTTAATTAAGAAGTAAAAAGTGATTTTCTTAAATACAGAAAGTAGGATTTAAGTAGTTCCAAGTAGTAAAAGACAGAACAAAGTAAGTCACCAAGCAAAATAAAATGATATGTACAAATCTTTGTCTAATCAAACTGAATACAGGTAATCTCACTCTCAGAGATGCTTCAGTAAGTTTTTTTTCTCAGACTGGACACCTACCAGGCCTGGGCACAATTCTTTCCCCTGGTACAGCTCTTGTTCCAGCTCAGGTGGTAGCTAGGGGATTCTTCATGATGGCTCCTCTCCTCCCTTTGTTCTGTTTCATTCCTTTATATATCTTTTGCATTAGGCAGGAATCCTTTTGTCCCTCTCTGGGTTCCCACCCCCTCCTTCTCAATGGAAAGACACCAGGTTAAAGATGGATTCCAGTTCAAGTGACATGATCACATGTCACTTCAAGACTTCAAGCCTTCATTCCTACCATCCTGACTCACAGGAAGGCTTGCCTGCAAACAGAGCCATCCAGTCAATTGCCCTGGTTAATGGGAGTCATCAAATTCCAAACCACCATTAATGGCCCACACGTTGCATAATTACAATAGGCCCTCAGAGTTATATTTCATATTTCTAGTTTCAGATACAAGAGTGTTACATTTATACAAATAGGATGATCACCCCCAGTAGATGGTAAGCTTTGTAATGGTACCTTACAAGACCTTTTGCATGAAGCATATTCCAGTTACATTATATTCACTCATTATCAATTTTTTATGAAATCATATAGACTGCAACGTCACACCCTGTTATAATTGTAATGTGTAAATTGTCACATGAAGGCACAGCTAATGACCTTCAGCTACATGGAAACAAAATCCTCACAAAGCTTTGTAGCCTCACAAACATGTGCCAATGTTCCCTCTGTGCTTTTCCAGCAGCTGTACAGAGTGTGAAGTTGTCCCTTGGCACAGGCAATTGTCACCCTCTGCCTTCCTACTGTGCCAAGATGTGTACACATATGGCACCCTTGATTTCCCCAGCCTGCTAGGAACTAGGAGCAGTGTGCACATGGGTGAGATTCAGCTTGTACAGAGTTGTCCTGAGTGCACTTAGAACAGCAGCACTTCTCTTTACCCTCCTAAACATTATGACTTATGTAGGAGGTGACGATTATACAAACAGCATTTGCCACATTAACATTCAGATGGATGCAAAGGCAGCAACAACGATATTTCAGCCTACCAAATGCACATTCCATGACCATTCTGAAGCTACTTTATCTAAATTCCTTTTTTCCAGAATAATTAATGTCACAATATGTTTTCATGAACCAAGCTGGGGGTGAGTATGCAGAGTAAATAACAGCTGGCCCAGGCACACCATACAGAACCATATGGGTTCTGGGAATAAAGTCCCTTCTGCCCCCTTCTAATACAATCCTGATCTCCTCAGCTTTGTGGCATCATAAACTTTTCCAGGGATTCCCATATTGATATTCTGCCTCTTTGGTCACTCAGCCTTGCAGAATGAGTGAATAATAACCTTTTTGGTTCACATATATGGTGCTTTTGGTGGGCAAAGCAGTGGGATACGGGTGCCATCTGGAATTCTTCTTACAGCAACCACCCATGGTTAGATCTTAATGTTAATTGTCTCACAAACCTGCACAGCACTACCCTGACAGACGACTTTCCAACCCCAAAGTGGTTTTCAATGGACCTATACCTCTGTGGTATTGGCAGCTTTCCACAAGGCAATAGCCACCTACTTCTGGGATGGCATGCTTCCCTGAATAGAGTATTTTGAAGCTGGAGGTTTTGTGCAAGCTCTTCACACAACTCCATGAAGCTGTGTTTCTTCACTTGGTAGTTCTGAAGCCATTGCTGATCATCCCAGGTTTCCACAGCTATGTGATCATACCACACCATGCTGGTTCTCCTGCACCAGAAGCGATGGTCCACCTATGGGCATACTGTGGCAATACCAGCATTTACCGTATCTATATCATAAAAGCTGAATGAATTGTCATGGACCTTAAGTCAGTTGTCCTCATGTGTCATAAAGTTCTGCCCAAATCCCATCCAGCATATTGCCGATAGCCTACTCCATTGCACAGACATTTGGCCTATGACAAGGAGCAGGAGTGGAACCATATCATCCCTTTGCTCCATATCTTCCATCCAGTTTGGCACGGGGGACACATGAGCAGGAACAGCTATTGGCAAATGTGTACAGGAGAGGGACTGTACTAACACCACACAGCAAAGTGGTTCCTGGAGTGTCTCCCTGTGAAGCACAGAATCCCTGGATACCGCCCCTGAAATGGTAGCACTAATGTCATGTATCAAAAGTGGCAGTGTGGACACAAATATAGCTTTATATCTGTGTTCAATATAACATAAGTGAACACTCAGTACAGGTATAGGGAGCATGTGAGAGCATGTAGAAGGTCAAGTAAACAAGTATGCAAACCAGTGTAGATACAGCTTATTCATAACTTTCCAGAAACCTGAGCAGACTCGAATGGAGATGACCACTTGTAGGTTTAATACAAGTGTTGTGGCTGCTGCCAACCACCCTTATCCCTGAGTGATTACTGAACATTATACAAAGGAATACATTTACAGCCTCTTAATTCTCTGTAAAAATAATTTTAAAGGTAAAACCCTGACCAATTACTGGGATGAAAAACAATAGAATTTATTGATCTCTAGTGTGTGCGTTTCAGGAGATGGTTTGTTTCTGATATTACTTTTATCTCAACAGGTTCATGTTTTAATTAGATAATGTTTCCTAAATGCTTTGAAGATAGATTAAAAGATTTATACACATAATTATTAAGATAAGGAAAGTCTTCATTCATTTCTCAAGCAATATCCTCTTCTTTGTAAATGTTAAATGAGTAGATTTGCAAGAAAATGCATCCTTTGTTTATTGATTGAGGGGTAAATGACAGGCAAGCACTTCATAAACAGAACTTCTTTCTTAGATGCTACCCTTTTCTAGGACCAGAAATAATTCAGTTCATACTGTCACATCTCTCTTTTACTCAGAAACTGTGTCAAACTGTCTAAAATTATGGCTCTTGAATTTATGATTATTAGTGTCGGTGGGAAGTGAGACACCAAATCATTTAATTCTGGATCACAGGGTTGCTTAAATTCTAGCCTTGAAGGTGAAAGGCAAATCCTATTTCGACTAAGACCCAAAGGGTCTGTGGTGTTTTGAAAGTCATAGACATAGGCCAGTGCCTAAATACACTATAGCACTACATAACTGCCCTTGCAGGATCAGTAATATTTTCCACCACATCCAGCCAGCTGCCGACTTAGAAAGTGGAAGGTCTATAAATGAATGGATTTAAATAAAGCTACATTTTGGACATTTGCTTGAAGGACTGATGGAACAAATATTAATGTGGCTGAAATCATGCAGGCTGAAATTATACTCATGTCTAAGCATATTGGCCTTCCGCTGGTTTCTTACAAAGGACAAAAAATCCCTTTTTACTGTTGCTGTTTATTCATTTTTGCTGAACATAAAGAGCAAAAGCTCAAGGCCATTGCTTGCTGCTTGACCTAAAATGAACCTAACCTTACACCGATGATAAACAGCCTTTAGGCAGAGTGGGAAGAGATGAGTCAGACAAAATATTCTAATAGCTGTAGGAATTAGGGTTCAAATCAGCTACATTGTCCAGTATTTTTGCAAATGTATTTAGCTAGGGATTTGGAGGTTTTAGATTTGAAAATATAATGTTTCAAAATCTTTCTTTCCTGAGGAGGAATGGTGAGAGGGTGGAATGAGATGGGCTCACAGAGCTGTGGGGTAGAGGATTGTGACACAGGGTATGTCTACACTAAGAGATTATTCCGATTTTACAGAAACCGGTTTTGTAAAACAGATTGTATAAAGTCAAGTGCAGGCGGCCACACTAAGCACATTAATTTGGTGGTATGCGTCTATGTACTGAGGCTAGCATCGATTTCTGGAGCGTTGCACTGTGGGTAGCTATCCCACAGCTATCCCATAGTTCCCACAGTCTTCCCCGCCCATTGGAATTCTGGGTTGAGATCTCAATGCATGATGGTGCAAAAACAGTGTCGCGGGTGATTCTAGGTAAATGTCGTCACTCAATCCTTCCTCCGTGAAAGCAACAGCAGACAATCATTTCGCGCATTTTTTCCCTGGATTGCCCTGGCAGACGCCATTGCATGGCAACCATGGAGCCTGTTTTCCCTTTTGTCACTGTCACCGTATGTGTACTGGATGCTGCTGACAGAGGCGGTACTGCAGTGCTACACAGCAGCATTCATTTGCCTTTGCAAGGTAGCAGAGATAGTTACCATCCCATCTGCCATTGAAAATTGGTGATGAGATGACGGTTATCAAGCATTTTTTACTGTTTGCAATTAGAAATTGGCAATGATGGTTATCAATCATTTTGTACCGTCTGCTGCTGTCATGGGTGCTCCTGGCTGGCCTCACTGAGGTCGGCCGGGGGCGCATGGACAAAAATGGGAATGACTCCCTGGGTCATTCCCTTCTTTATGTTTTGTCTAAAAATAGAGTCAGTCCTGCCTAGAATATGGGGCAAGTCTACTAGAGAGGCAGAGAGTACAGCTGCTCCGGGTCAGAGCCCCAGAGATCCCACAGAAATGATGAGCTGCATGCCATTCACAGGGGGTGCCCCTGCAACAACCCCACCCGTTGCTTCCCTCCTCCCACACCCCTCGTGGGCTACCGTGGCAGTGTCCCTCCATTTCTGTGATGAAGTAATAAAGAATGCAGGAATAAGAAACACTGACTTTTCAATGAGATAAAATGAGGGGGAGGCAGTCTCCAGCTGCTATGATAGTCCAGGCAGGACATTAAAGGGTAGGGGGGAGAGGAGCGCAGCCTCTCACTGCTATGATAGTCCAGGGAGTACAGAATCTTTTCTTTAGACATGAAATGGGGGCAGGGGGTGCTGCTAGAGCTCAGGCTCCAGCTGCTATGATGAGGACGGTTATCAAGCATTTTGTACCGTCTGCCAGGAATGACAGGGAGTCATTCCCATTTTTACCCAACCGCCCCCGGCCAATCTCACCGAGGCCAGCCAGGAGCACTCACAGGATGATGACGGTTTTCCACTACTTTGTACCATCTGCCATCAGGAAAGGGAAGGGAGGGGATGCTGTTCTTCAGCGCTGCAGCGCAACGTCTACCAGCAGCATGCAGTAGACATACAGTGACATTGAAAAATGGCAAGAAAAGATTTTTTCCCCTTTTCTTTCATGGGGGGGAAGGAGGGGCAAATTGACGAGATATACCCTGAACCACCTGGACAATGTTTTTGACCCTTCAGGCACTGAGAGCTCAGCCAAGAATGCAAATGCTTTTCGGAGACTGCGGGGACTGTGGGACAGCTGGAGTCCTCAGTCCCCCCTCCCTCCCTCCATAAGCGTCCATTTGATTCTTTGACTTTCCGTTACACTTGTCATGCAGCACTGTGCTGAGTCCCTGCTGTGGCCTCTTTCTATCATAGCCTGGAGATTTTTTCAAATGCTTTGGCATTTCATCTTCTGTAACGGAGCTCGGATAGAACAGATTTGTCTCCTCATACAGCAATCAAATCCAGTATCTCCTGTACGGTCCATGCTGGAGCTCTTTTTGGATTTGGGACTGCATCGCCACCCGTGCTGATCAGAGCTCCAAGCTGGGCAAACAGGAAATGAAATTGAAAAGTTCGCGAGGCTTTTCCTGTCTACCTGGCCACTGCATCTGAGTTCAGATTGCTTTCCAGAGCGGTCACAATGGTGCACTGTGGGATACCGCCCGGAGGCCAATACCGTCGATTTGCAGCCACACTATCCCTAATCTGACATGGCAATACCGATTTCAGTGCTACTCCTCTCGTCGGGGAGGAGTTTAGAAACCGGTTTAAAGAAACAGAAACCGGTTTAAAGAGCCCTTTATATCGATATAAAGGGCCTCGCTGTGTGCACGGGTGCAGGGTTAAATTGGTTTAACACTACTAAATTCGGTTTAAACGCGTAGTGTAGACCAAGCCACAGTAGACTAATGTTGATGCCAATAGAAATTATCAAATAAAAAGAGAACTGATGTGACCCTGTGCTTAAATCACAAACCAGACCATGACTTTAAAGCTCAAACCAAACCCAAAGCTTTTCTTAGGCTGTGAAAGAATTTCCTAATTTTCAAGGGCTCTGTACAGGTCCATCCCATCCACAATCCTTCCATGTTTCTGATGAAATAAAAATACCAAAATAACACTGTGATGGGGCCAGGAGGAAGTTGACCAGGAGGTCCTGTGACTTTGTGGGGCCACAAATAGGAAGTGCATAAATAAAAAGGTGAGGGGAAAAGTAAAACCAAAATCTTAACAAAATATTTGTGAGCAGCTGGTATAGGGGCTGCAACCTGGCACACTCCAAGTAAACGTGCTCCAGGGTCTCCATCATGCCACAGAAGGAGCAGGTGTCCATGATGGGGGTAAATTGCGCCAAGTACACACCCGTGCTCATGGCCCCATGAAGGAGCTGCCAACTGATATCCCCAGTGGGCCTCGGGACTAGAGCAGAGTATAAGTTGGTCCACTGGACCACTTTGTGTTGGAGTGGGATGCGAATGTGAGGAAGTGAAGGGTGTGGAGCACGAGCATGTATAGATGCTTCTGTGGCACAGTCTGGAAACAAACTGGCTGCAAGTCATACAGCTAGCTCATGGTGAAGGGGGGGGGGCCAGTTGGGTCCCTGGGGCAGGAGCCCGATGAAAAGGTCCAGAGGGCCTGGGGTGGAGGGTGGGCATGGCGTGCCCTCTTGCAGGACCCAGTTGAGGTAGGCCCGAGCAGCGGACGACAAAGCGGCCCTCACCTCCTGAAGTATTTGTTGGGGAGTACGACACCTGGAGAGCCCCATGCGCTGAGCGAGCTTCAGGGGAACCAGCCAGTCTCCCCAGTCATAGTCCAGGAGGTCTCTGACTCTGGCGACTTCTGCCAGGACCAACCTCTGGCACACCGAGGGAGACTCCGCCACCTGCACACAGAGCTGGGGGTTGTGTAGCAGGGGCTCGGCGAGGAGATCTGCTACCTCGGTGGCCACCATGGACTTGGTCACTGAGACCAACTTCCAGGTCTGAGGAGGTCCTGGTAGAAGATCGGCAGCCCGAAGAGGTCTCGCGGAAGACCTCTTGGATCGAGATAAAGGAGCTGCCGGTCATATTGGAGCCCTCAGAAGCAGTGCAGGAAGGCGTGCGCCAGTACTTTCCATGCCAGACTACCTGCACCATACAGGAGCCTCTGCAGGGCCTGGAGGCAGAAGATATGGACCCGAGTGTGTAGACACTTCAGGCCCTGCCCTCCCTCCTCCAGAGGAAGGTGGAGGAACCCTGAAGAGACTCAGTGCAGTCCTGGCCAAAAGAACTTCAGAATCACCATCCGGAGGTGGGCCAGGAAGCCTGGGGCCGGGACCACGGTGTTGAGTCGGTACCAGAGAATGGACATGACCAGTTGATCAGAGGGAGAGGCACCAGAGTAGTCCTGTCCATTTCCAGAGCCGCTCTGTCACCCTGCCTGTTAAATCATACCAGTTTTCTGGCGGAGACGGATGTGTGGCCGAAAGGTAAATGCTGAGATAGAGTGTTGTCCACTCTGTCGAATGCCTTCTCATGATCCAGGGACTTGAGAGCAAATGACAGACCATACCTACACCTGAGCTTCAAGAGGTCCTGGACCGGATACAGATTAGCGAGTATGGTGCAGCCCAGGATGGTATAGGTCTGTTCTGGGTGGACCCACGTCCACCAGCACAGACCCTACCTGCAGCGAGATGGCCTTGGCTGCGATTTTGTAGTCTGTGCTGAGGACAAGATGGAACACCAATTCCTTAAGTTGCGGATGTCCCCCTTCTTCAGCAATAAGGCAGACATGGCTCACCTGCACGAAAGAAGGAGGGCCATGCTCTGCAAAGTCTCGGCCCAGATGGTGACTAGGTCTGGGCTGAGGAAGTCCCAGTAAACACAGTAGGACTCCATGGTAAGCTCATCTATGCCCAGAGATTTATTGGTGGGAATGTGTTGGAGCGCTTCCGAGAACTCGGCCAGAGTGAGAGGCAGCTCCAGCCAGTCTCGGTCACCCAAGCTGACCATCAGGAGTCTGTCCCAGAGCACTCTGCAAGCATTAGGATTGGTAGGATCCGGGGAGAAAAGGCCTACGTAGAAGGCCCTGGCCCTCCTGCACATCTCCCCTGGATCCGTGAGGGGGATGCCGTCCTCCGCCAGGAGGCAGATGATATGCTTCTCCAGGATGTAGAAGAAGTGGGAGACATGATCCATCTCCCGAAGGAGGTGGATGCTGGATTGAACAGAGGCACTCTGAGTCCGATGGTCCTCCAGGGCCCGATGGTCCTCCAGGGCCCTGGACTCCTCTCGCTTCTCCCGGCATGCTCTGCAGAGGGATGGATCCTTGGGGCTGGCAGACAGATGCCTCTCCAGTTCTAAGACCTCCTGTTCCAACTGCTCTATTGCTGCATCCATCCGTCGGCTGGTGCCCCAGATGCAGTCGCAGCAGAAGAGCCGAGCGTACACCTTCCCCACATCCCACCACCACTGTGCCGAGGAAAAGGAGTGCCTCTGCCCTTGCCAGGACAGCCAGAACTCCCAGAAGGATGCCATGAAGCCCGCATCCTCCAACAATCTGTAGTTGAAATACCGCACAGAGAGAGGTCATCAAAGTGGCTAGATGGTGACCCGAAAACAGGGCCAGACGGATGCTGGAGGAGTGGGTCCGTGTATGGTAGAAGAGTGACAGATATATGCAGTCCAACTAGGAGTGGCGTGACTGGTGGGCCTCCACCCGGACAAAGGTGAACGTCGAGATGTCGTCTGGGTGGTAGTCACACTAGACATCCACCAGGGAGTGACAGTCAACCATCTCCCGTAGGACGTCCGTGGCAAATGGGGAAGGCAGCAAAGGGCAAAGCTGGAGGCCTGCTGAAGAGGGGAGGGGGTCAGTTCAAGGGGCAGGGGGGTATGTGTGCCCACGTGCGCTTGCACAAAAGTCGATGTTTGAGTTGGCTGCTACTGCAGGCCTAAAAGATTTTTCAAGGGCGTGGCAAGCCAGATGAGCAGCTGAGTCCCAGAGGCAGGAGCTGAGGCAGATGGTGAACAGTCAGTGAGGATAGTGGAGGGGGGAGCGATGACAGTGGTGGTGGTGGGGATTGGGGAGGGACACAGATGGACTAGGGGGCAGGGTCCACACTACCCCCTGTATCCCCATAAACACAGTTTAGACCCCCACCACAAGACCACAGTTTGGGAGACCCCTCCATGGTGGTCTGCAGAGTCTCAGTTCCTTCCCCCACTGGTAGATGGTCCTCTTCTTCTCCTCCTCGGGGTTCCAGGAGCTCCCAGGCATCAAATGCAGCAGCTCCAACAGCGCCAAGTGGCAGTCTGGTGGCCGGCAGGAAGGACTACTCTCAGGTGGTGGTGATGGTGATAGTGTCCACAGCAGCAACAGGTGGAGTCCTTCACTCTCCTCCTCTGGGGAGCAGCCCAGAAGCCTCCCCACACAGAAGGGGCTGGAGCAGCAGCAGCAGCAGCAACCAAGGGTGGGGGAGGGGGATCCACCAGCTAGTCAGCAACCGGGTAGCAGAGAAGGGTGGTGGTGTCTGGCCCAGCCAGGGGAACAGCTGGAGCAACAGCAGCAGTAGGAGCAAGAGCCCAGGGCCCAGCAGCAGTACCAGCACCAGGCAGGAGCAGTAGTGCTCTCCTTCCTTCCTCCCTCCAGACCAGAGGGTAGCAGGAGAGTGATCGAGGGGAGAGATCTATCAATCCCAGATGAAGAAGATCCTTTTCCCTGGGTAAGAGGCAGTTCCAGAACAATCAGGATGTTGGAACCAACTAAGGCAGGCAGACTAATTAAGAAGAAACTGCTAGAATCAGTTAGGTCCGGTTGGCTAATCAGGGCACCTGAGTTTAAAAAGGACCTCACTTCAGTTTGTAGTGTGCATGCAAGGAGCTGGGAGCAAGAGGCACTAGGAGCTGAGAGTGAGAAGACATATTGCTGAAAGACTGAGGAGTAGAAGCATTATCAGACAGTAGGAGAAAGGTCCTGTGGTGAGGATAAAGAAGGTGTTGGGAGGAGGCCATGGAGAAGTAGCACAGGGAGTTGTAGCTATCGCGTAGCTGTTCCAGGAGGCACTCTAGATACTGGGCCCTGGGCTGGAACTCAGAGTAGAGGGTGGGCCCAGGTTTCCTCCAACTCCTGATCAGACATAGGAGGAATCGACCTTGACTGCGGCTTCTACCAGATCTCTGGGCTGTTTCCTGACCCACATGTAAATCTCTGAGGCAAGTATATCCACCAATAAGTGCAGGACCCACCAAGATAGAGGAGGAACTCTGTCACAAACACAAAAATGCTATTCATTCACATAGTATTCCTGACTATTTCTGTATGAATAATGGATTTTTCAGTTCACTGTCCATTGTAATTGTTTTTAATTAATAGTATTAGCTTCAGGTTGACCCAAAACAAAAATTTGCTGGTGAACCAAAAATTGAAAAAAAAATTCATTTCTGTTGAACAAAATGATTTGTGTAAAACAAAACATTTCATTTTCATGCTTTGTAAATACATTATTTTTTTTAAAATACAACTGAAGTAAATTTTTTAAACAAAGTAATTTTGAATTGAACCATCAAAACATTTCATTTTTAAGGTATTGAAACAAAACATTGCATTTTTTTCAGATTTTTTTCAAGTTTTTCTGATAATTCAGCATCAATTCATAAAATATTTTGGTCCACACTGTATCCTAATTCTTTTAAATGTCAATAATTATATTAATTGACAATTGATACTAATTTAATGAGCTCAATGCAATAGCATTCTCACCCCCGAATCAGATTCTACAGAATTAAAACTAAGTAGTTCAATAATTTGTAGGGAACTCTAGAGTGTACAGCAAAGACACTCTCACTGAGGGCAAAGTAAAGCCTTAGCCACTGTTAGTAAAACAATCAGTAAAGACAAGAAAGCTCCAAACCACACGAACAAATAGCAGTAAAACAGTACAGTAACTCCCCATTTAACATTGTAGTAATATTCCTGAAAAATGTGACTTTAAGTGAAACAATGCTAAATGAATCCAATTTCCCCATGAAAATTAACATACATGAGGGGGCCTGTGTCCCTGGTCAGTGCAGCCCCAGAATTCAAAAGTTTATCTGCAGAGTTTTAACTCTCAGCCTGGGAGGAAGGGCGCAGAGGTGTTAAGGACTGCCCCGCCTCTCCATGGGGTTCTGCTGCAGCCTTCACCGTAAGCCACTCCACCAGCCACTCTATGAGCCACTCCAGTTGTCCCACAAACTGCTCTGCTCCACTCCACCAGCTGTCCCACGAGCCGCTCCAATCATCCCGCAAACTGCTCTGCTCCACCAGCCGCTCAGCAACACAGCTTCAGCCCACCCCGCAGCACTCAGTGATTTCAGCTCTTTAGTGATTTCAGCTTCTAGTAGGGGAGCCTCAGCACTAGTGCACCATTGGCCCAAAGTGAATTCAGCTCAGCAGCCTGTAACTGGACACGTAATAGAATTAAAATTAGCTCTGATATTCTACAATAGAGAGAGAAGAAGGTGCAATTGGAATTTGAGCCTCAAATAAGGGCCTATACCATCAGCTGCAAATACCTATTCCACAACCTCTCTCTATTCACTGTGTTTTGGATCCCATGTCCCTTGTCTGGCAAGTGCTACTTAGTTGATGGCGAGTCCCTCTGTCATAAAACAGTTTCATTGTCCTTGATTCACTTAATCAGAGTAACAACACTTTATTCTTCCTGTCCTAATAACAGAGAAACTGGGAATTCCACAGCAGCCAAAGTGACCATTTGGGCTGCTGTGGGTTCATGCTAGGTGGGGTGGGTGCACCTATGCAAACAAGATCAGCCCCTGAAGTTCTTTTCCACCACTTCCCACAATTCACCACTAGATGTCAGGGTAGAGCTCATCCTGACTCTGCTTACACTTATGCTAACGTGCTTAAGCCAGTGATTTACAGGATAAAGGCCTGTAGGTTCCTTGCATTACTGCTAAGCAATATAAAAGGCTAAACAAGCTCTATAGGCTACAACCCAAATCTGCATAATCTCATTGACAAAGCCACTTTGTAATATTTCCAGACTCTGTGGTGATGTTCTGGCCATTTAAGGCCACTGAGAAAGTCTTGGGAGTCAGGCTGTCCCATTCTAGAAGTTCTGTTGCAGACAGACAGGGAAAGATAGCAACAGCTGATGAGAAAGAGGTGAAGTGTAATTTTATTGCAGGTTTGTTAATCTGTTAGGCTTTGTCAGTAGCCAAGGGTTGAGCTAATTTAAAGAGTTTACCAAGAGAAGCCTGCTCTGGGCCACAGTGTTAACGGGTTGCTTGACCTATCTCCTAGAACTGGAAGGGACCTCAAAAGGTCATTGAGTCCAGCCCCTTACCTTCACTAGCAGGACCAAGCACTGATTTTTGCCCCAGATTCCTGGGTAGCCCTCTCAAGGATTGAACTCACAATCCTGGATTTAGCAGGCCCATGCTCAAACTGCTGAGCTATCACTAAAGTATAAGCTTTAGCACTGAAGAGACCATACACACAAATTTTACTTGGATATTCACAGTTTTTCCCAAAGGGATGCCTGAAATATCCTCTTATAGAATCATGTAATCAAAGGGTTAGAAGGGACGGCAAGGGTCATTTAGTCTGACCCTCTTCCAAGATGCAGTATTTGTTGTTTCTAAACTATTCAAGACAGATGGCTATCCAACCTCTTTTAGAAAACCTCCAGAGAAGAAGCTTCCAGAGGCGTCTGTTCCACTGTCCTACAGTTCTTATATTTCTGCTTTTTTATGGGTAATGAAACCATAAAAAATCTTGATACAAATGTCTCAATTTTGATTTTCTAAATTATTATCACCTGAGTTATCATGTCTAGGCTGCATGGGTATTCATTCAGATAGCATAGCTCAATCCCCAAATCCTGCCCCAGTTGCACTCAGCTTGTTGGAAAACCTGAGGTTCTCTTGGGACAGTCTTTTCTTTTGTTGTGTAAAAGTCATCATCAAGGCTAGGGAGATTCCAGGGAGGCAGGGAAACTAGTGTTATTAACATCAAGTGCCTCAGCATCCAAAGTGCAAGAAGCCTTATATAATCTCTTATAAGCGAATAAATGAAAAAGGAAACAGAAATAGCATAGGGAAGATTATTGCAAATGGAAAGGAGGATCCTGGTGGATTATTGACTCCAGGAGAGAACTTCAGTGTGACTCTCAAACAGAAATTCTAAGGAGGAGGTAGGTAAAAGAAGAATCAACATTCAGATAATTTGGAGATGAGGCTATATATAAGATGAGCCCTACAGAATTCCACATAATCTTAATGCAGATCTTGCAGAATCCACAACACCGTAAGGAAGCCGGCCTTGATGGGCTTATGGCAGGCATGCAACTGCCTGAGGGGTCGGATGTGGCCTGGGGATGAGGAAAGGAGAGACCCATAAGGAGATGGGGGATGTGGGCTTCGTCCCTGTTCAACTTGAAAGCTCCAGTGGAAGTTTCTGCATAGACTAAAAGCTCTACCTGAATGCTGTCATTGAGTAATTTTAAAATAGTTCATGAAAGCTTAGCAATTTGAAAGCAAAAATCTTCATAAAGCTGGAGTAAATATCTATCACTCAGTGGCATTTAATGGAGAGGTCTGTTGAGAAAATGTTGCCATTTTCTTAGAAAATACAGATGTTAGCTTGAAAAGTAAAAGCAAAGGTTATGCTTAAAAATACTCCCCAGTTTTGTTAGAAGGTATAAAAATACAGTAATGTTCACATGAATAACTAACTCTGCCCTTGTATCTTTGTTCAAAAAATAAGACCTCCAAAACAGTCCTGTCCTTAGACAGCATACATCTCCATCCCATCAGCTCTGAAAATGGAGCAGTGATCTAACTTAGCTGAAAGACTGGTTGTACTCTACCACAGGACTTAAACAAATGCACATCTGTCTTTACATTGCTTCAGCAAAATGCTCCAGTGCCATTTAAGCCCTTTCAGAGTCACTAGAATAAGACAGGCTTTTACATCTCGTCATTGAAAAATTTACTATATCTGGGACAAAACACTCAAGATAATTACCTATGAGTGGGATTTTCAAAAGCACTCAGTACTGGCTCAACTCTGCTCCCACTAAAGTCAATCATAAAACTCCCATTGACTTCAATGGGAACAGAGTTAGGCCAATGCTACTAAGTCACCCCAGGTTTCTAATGTAAATGCTGTCCTACTGTGAGGCTTAACATGGAACCGAGCTACTCTATCAGAGACAATAAACCTCTTCAGTAACAGAACAAAAAATATAAACTAGGGGCACAAAGTGATGGATCAGTCACACTTGTGTATCCTAAGTCTGTATATGCAATAATCAGTTCCTTGAGCCCACAGGCAAACTATACAAATAAAATGGATGTACTGGATTCCAGATGTCTCTCCCTATAGGCTGCTTATTGTATATTTTTCATCCAAATCTCTTTCAAAATAAATTCCTCTTACGTGCAAGGTGTGATGAGAGAAGAGAGACAGGGTAGAAACTGTTTGGGTGAGTTTAACTGGGCATTTACAGAACTTCTAATGCTCATTTTTCTAAAGTGTAACTGAAGTTTTAGGCTTTCTGAAGTTTCTAAGAACATTACAATGTTCTCTTAGAAGATTTGTTTTTCCTTTCAGTAATTGATGGATGCCTTATTTACAGACTTAACTCCAATGTAATGAACTTATTATCTACCTATTGATCTACTATGATGCAGAAAAGCTTATGTTACAAACTACTGATTGCTAGTTTTAATTAGGAAGTAATTGAAATGATTAAATGCCAGGTCTCTGGATTTACAATTTATTTGACAGATTTTCTGAAGCTCTGCAAGAATTTTATTTTTTAAAAGCAATTTGTTTAGTTTTTGTAGTACAGTAAGTGGTTACATTTTAGGCTTCTATTTATATCTAATCTTGTACATTGTATATTCTATTTGCCGTCTTGGTTTATAGCTTTGTCAGCTGTTGTGGCCTGTGGCAAAGAGACCTGAACATTGTCTTATGAATGAGCATTTCGCTGGTGCCAGTGGTAGGATTTTATTCACAGCAAAAAATGACTGCATTATCTATCCTATTTAAATTAAGAGAAGAGTAACATAACTAAAGAGAACATCACAAATTCAATGGCAATTCTTACCAGTTAGAGGTGAATTGATAGTCAGATTCTCAGCTAAACTGTAGGCTGCTCACAAGTACTTATTCTAGGCCAAATCCATTTACCCCATCTTAAATCATGCTGACAGTTTTATTTATGTTGTGTACTAGTTACATGCCTTTCATGCATAACTGGTAGCACAATTTCTGCTATTTCTGTGCAAAAGAAATGCTGTGAACTATATTCTGTCTATAAGAATGTTGCTATGAACATTTTCCTCAATTAGAGTATTTTTCCTTTGTCTATTTCATTTCCCGCAGAAAGGTTTCTTGTCTCTCAGCACATAGCATGTGTACATAGCTCAAATATGCAAATTTTGTGTTGACATAACATTGTCTTACAAGTACTTCAAGCAGCACTCAGTAGTGCTGTTACATTTAATACACTCTCCACATTTCTGCTGTGAACCTCAGGTTTGGGTCACATACAGTAGCTTTAATAACTTGAAAGATATTTATAGAAAAAGGAAAGTAAATTCTAATTAATGATAGATGTGGTGTGGTGTTCAGCCCACACTGGAGACAAAGTGGTTAATAGAGGCCCCATGGGCCTGCCACACCTTGTCTCAGAAAGGAGCAGGGGAGGTGAGTCCTCCAAGCAGCCAATTGGAGGGAGGCGGTACAGAGAAGCCAATCAGGGCCCAATGGGCTCACATAAAAAGAGCAGCAGGGCCAGAGACAGTTGATAGCTCTGGGAAGCCCATGGAGTTGGGTTTGTGTTCCTAGTGGACTGCAGGGAGAGTAGCACCTTTGGAAAGAGCAGTTGCTGATGGGGTCCAGAAAAGCAAGAGGGAGCTCCTAATGGGCTGCTAATATTTTCTGGCTCAAGGTCCTGAGAAGAGGATGAAGAAGGTGCTGGGGTCTTAGGGAAATGGCCCAGGGAACTGCAGCAGTATTGGAGAAATTAAGGAGAGGCAGCAAGATGCCGCTATCTACAGGGTCTCTGGGCCAGGACCTGGAGTAGTGGGTGGGCCCATGTCCCCCCACCACACACACACACACACACCACCACTATTTGCCACTAGGGAAGTGGCTGGACTATTGATGGAGATACTGGACTCCCCCTGGAAAGGGGAAACACAGATGGTGACATGGCCTAGAGGACCGAGTCTTGGAAACGACACTGAGGTTCATGGGCTAAAATGGATCTGCAAGTGGAGAAGGCAGTATGAAAGGCATCACCAGGAGAGGGTGTGCCAGCTGAAAGAGCTAATCTCTGAGACAATCAGCAGGAGGTGCTGGTCTGGTAAGTGAACCCTGTCACAACAGACCAGAGACCTTCAAATTGAATTACAATAAAGTATATGTATTTTTGAATACATTGAAAGATGATCTTAGAGTATCTGATTACTGTAGAAGGTTAATTAGTAAAATAAAAGGCCCTGAAATCAAAGAACAGAGGAGAAAATTTAAACAGAACAAAAAAAAAACAGATGTAGGGATCTAAGAACCTATTATGTGTTCTGACTGTAATTTTGTGTATTTACTGAGACAATAAATACCTTACTTGACCTGCTCAGAGTATGACTTCTGCCTCGCAAAATGGATGTTCATGTATCATGTACCCTGATTTTCAACAGGCTGAACAATGAGAGTTCTCTGTGAAAGCAGTGGGAGTTCTGGATACTCATCAGACGAAGTGGGTATTCATCCATGAAAGCTCATGCTCCTATATGTCTGTTAGTCTATAAAGTGCCACAGGACTCTTTGCTGCTTTCACAGATCCAGACTAACACAGCTACACCTCTGATACTGGTTACTCAGTACCTTTGAAAATCAGGCCAATAGTGTAATACAAACACTTTGAAAATACAACAATACTTGGGATGCATGTTTTCTGACTTGTGGTAACCTAAGCTAGCAAAATGAATTTGGGAAAGAAAAGAGGATGGTCACACTGTCCATTCTGCAGCTTATAAGGCAGCCATTTCAAATTATGTCAGGTTAATCACTTGGCATAGATATATGGAGCCTTAATATTGCTTCCTATAAAAAATGTATGTAAATTGCTTAAGCCTTTTTTCATTGATAGAGAAGCAAATTGAAACAAAATTGATTTTCTGAGCTTCCAGCTGTTGGTTTGCTACACTCCAACCTAACTGAAAAAAAAGACTCAATTTTAAACAAATGGAAAGGTACCAATGTTTATAGTTCCTCTGTGTATTGGATTGTTTATGTTTTAAACATAACGGCTTCAGTATTTACAAGTAAAAATAGCTACTGGGCTGTTTTACACTTTCATTTATATGCAGAATCTGACTATGCTCCTCTGGGGTTTTGTGGGTGGGGTGGCTAGAAGACGACACAGCAGGGGACTATTCATGCTCCAAAGTAACAATCCTGCAAACCTGCAAGATTTTTACTTAGAAATTGGGTTGATTTTTGATACAATTTGGAGCTGAATTAACTCCTGCTGAGTCCTGTCTGTGACTGCTACTCTGCAAGCACTAGGCAATCCAGAAATGAAGTCAGATTTCCAAGTGGCAGAGGATTGTTGCTATGGTGGGGGCTAGCAGGAGCCCTTATGCCTAGCTCATGCATCTACATTACTAAGAAGACCCTACTCCATGATCCCAGCATTGGAAGACCTTGCCTCCTTTAAAGTCACAGCCATTTCCTGCTAAAGAAGATGATTCACTAGGAACTATTCAGTCAGCTTTGTAGAGTTTCCCTGCTTATCTGCGTCTCCCATTCAACCACCCCATTTGCACGCACTTGCTTTCTCCACAGAAATAGCTGATCATTGAAGGTAAAAAAAAACAACACTAGGGAAAAAGTACAGAATGGGCTAAATTCTGCCCTTGGGATACAAGAGACAACTCACTAAGAGCAATGCAAACTGTGATGTGCATCCAAAGGCAGAATCTGAAGCACAGATTTTACTTTGGGTCTTTTACTGTACTATTTTGTGCACTAATAAATGAAATTCACTTCATCTACAAAGCCAGAGCAATTGTGAATGAAGTGCAGAGTGAAAATCCAGCACTACAATCCAACACCAGAGTTTTAGATTGCAGCATAACCTTCCCCACTCTGCTGCTGCTCTAGACAAAATGCTGGAATAGCAGCCGCAACCCATCTGCACCACTTACATATGGTGTTACAACTACAAGATGCAGGTACATGTTTCCTTTGGCCCTCTCCTTTGAACCACGGTACACTGAGAGTGTAGAAATGGCATCGTCTGGCAGCTCCACATCAGGCTTTTTGCAGGGTGAGTGGGAGTGTGAAACTGGTTGGGCAAGGAGACTGGAACTATGAGTGACAGTGGGGAGTCGGGAGGGCTGGGAGTGGCTGAGTAAGGCGACTGGGAGCCGGGGGTGGGGGAGGCTGGGTCTAGTAGCAGGTTGGCAAAGAGGGAAACACAGATTATATGAGGAGCTGAAATCTAGTCCTTTGGACCTTATCAGAAAAATGTGTCTTCTATGCTCATTTCCAATGTGGGCTTGATAAATGAGTGTGTATCATTTGATCTCAGTGAATAATTACTCCTGTTCTCAACTAGCTGACTTGTTGAGCAGTAATTGAGTGAATTTCTTTTCATGCATTTAAATAGATCTTGATTCTGATGCAATTTATGTTTATTCTCAATGTTTAATCATCCAGAACTCTCATACATAACACAGTGATGCATTCAAGAATGGCATTGCAATGTAAACGAATGTGATCTATCATAGAGAACTTTCAATCCCCTGCAGCTGTGATTTAATTTCATTTTGATAAATGACATCCCTATAATCTAATATTGGCACTGTAGTTATAGCTGTGATACTAGCTGTTCTCTGGCAGGCAGGGTAAGATGTGTCATTTTTGAACACAGTCAACCAGGTTTTATATGTATTTAGATTGTGTTTTGAGGCATTGATGTATTTAGCATTTTTATGGACAATTCATTGACACTGTACTTCAATCACAATATATGACCTACATTTTTAAGTGTAAATCCAAAGAAATAAATGATCATCATCCTCCCTACTCTTGGTAACAATCTCTCCTCCATTTCCACACACAAAACTCTGCAACTGAGTAAGAGAAAACTTAGACCTCAATCCAGCAAAACACATGGATAACACTGAGCACTTCAGTGGCACACTCTTTATGTGCTTAGTTACTCATCTGTTTAAATGTATTTCTGAATCAGGGTCTTAGTATGCTGAAACTGTCTGGTTTTCATGGCCTCCCTGGTGTATAAAAAGATATGGCCCTAAAATATTTGTCACTTCAGTTAGCATGTTATTATCGTTAGTGAAACACCAAAGCTTGCTGGCAACATCTGTAAAAAAAACAACTAAAACCAGCAAGAATCCATTAATGGCTATTAAGCAAGTTGATCGAATACAGTATTTAGGTGTCTCTCCCATTAATGTGGGAAGGATTTAGGTACTACTCCGAATGATGGGGGAAACACACAGCACAGGCTGTACAAGCCTACCCAGAACCCTAAGTATCTAGTTATCCCACACCAGGGTCCATGCCACTGTGTCCTCACTGCTACTTTTTAGCTGGGCTAGCTAGATTTAAGCTAGCTCTGGTATGCCTACATGTGCTGCAGTCACAGCTCTGACTGCAGTCTAGACATACACTTAATGTTCTTTATAGCCTAATGGATAGAATAGATATTTCAGGTCAGACATTAGCATACTATATACATTGAAATAGACTATAGCATGTCACATCTCTGACAATCCATGAGGAAAGTGGGAAGGAATGGGATTGAAATACAAGAAGACCAAAATTATATTGTTCTTTGTACACTATTAGTGAAAATTTATCTGGCAGATTTAAAGTATTAAAGAAGAAAGCACTATATATCTCAAACTGTTTACCAAATTCTGTTGAGGAGGGAATATTTACCATGATAAAATTAGCACTGATTATCTCACTTTATAATGGGACCTTTGTGTGTCAGTACTACAATGTCCATTTTAGCAGATCCTCAAGGACAGGTAACAAGTGTCAGAGGTGACTTGACTATGTTGAGAAGAGGTAGGGTTTGTATGGACCAGGGAAGGGCAGGGTCAGCAAGGGAAGGAAAAAGAAGTGTTCAATAAGTGGGTAAGCCTGGGTAGGACTGAGTTGGAACCAGATGCAGGACAGCTTCTGAACGGGAACATAAAAGACCACGATCCACTAAGGAATTTAGGCATTGTAACACTGACTTTTAGGCACCTAGAAAAATCACAGGAACACTGTGATCCACAAAGCCTGAGTTAGGTGCCTGGGCCCCATATAAAATGCATGGAGAGAAATAGGCCCCTTACAATGGGATCCACAAAAGCCAGAATGCTAGCTGGAGATGATCCTAATCTTGCCAATGGGAGATGCTAACGAGAAGGATATATCTGAAGCACCCACCCCCCATACAGTTAGGTGAGTGCTCTAACTACCGTACTAAAAATTAGAAGAAGACTACCTCCTCCGGCGAGGTTTTGAACAGAACCCAATGCAGTAGGCGGTCTCTGAGCATTCCTACAAGATCAGGCCCTGCAGGCGGAACAGGTACTTTTCCATCTATCTTCTTCCAGTTTGTGGATTGCTCTGGGGTTTAGGCCGGAGATAGGCATCCAGATACCTAGAGTGAAACAGCACTGGACATGCCCAGTTCCAGAAACTTCGGTGTCTAGGGAACTTTTACAGCAAAAATGTAGTTGCTGAATGAGTTTAGGTGACTTCAGAGTTAGAGTGGCAGCTGTGAGCAGGTTTTGGGGATCATAGTGGTGCCTAAGTACAGTTGTAGACCTGGGCCAAAGCTTCCCTCATGGATTTTAGATTTAGGTTGAGTCCAAAACCTAGAAGAATCAACTAAAATTCAGGTGTATTTTGATTTGGAGTCTGGATTTGGGATAATCTCTAATATAAAGCTTTAATTCCCTAAAATCCATTACACTGAAGGCAAATTAGTAAAATCCATACATTTAAGGAAGTACAAATGCTTGAGACTGACATTGGCTCCAAGTGGTCAAAAGATTCCCCAAGGCTTCTAAACTCAAACATGCAGAACTCCTACTTTTGCAGTGCCAGAACTAAGCTTCATTCCTTAGTTGCGCTAAACTTTCAGTTTATTAAGTAAATCATTTTCATAATAGAGGTGGAGAAACCTCATTCACTTGCTTTTGAACCCCTGTTCAAACTCATATTTACAGAGATAAACAGCCAGTACTGTCTCCATTCTAAATGCACGGCAAGAGTTGGCTTAAATCAGTGCTGTTCACGAAAGTCAAAGGAGCTACACCAATTTACACCAGCTCACGATTTGGTCTAGTATATAAATACAAATATTTTCACACTTGAGTCTATTGCTATTGAAGGTTTATTACTGTCTGAGTAAAGAACAAATCCAACCAAAGAAAACTACTGTATATACTCATTCATTAGTCCATTCGTTTATAAGTCGACCACCCCAGGAAGGTTAGGTAAAAATATCAAAAACTGTACGGCCCTTTCATAAGCCGACTCTATATTTCAGGGGTTGGCAAACTTTGGCTCCTGGCCCATTAGAGTAAGCCGCAAGTGGGCCTGGATGTTTTGTTTACCAGGAGTGTTCACAGGCACGGAGCCCCTCAGCTCCCATTGTCCGTGGTTTGCCGCTCCCAGGCAATGGTAGCTCGATTTATACTAGCCTGATTTACTTTTCCCATTGTCTGGGAACGGCAAACCATGGACAGAGGGAGCTGAGGGGCTCTATGCCTGCAAACACTCAAGGTAAACAAGACAGCAATGTATTAGATATTCAATTTAATGATTCCGTAGAGTTTAAAATAATCAAATCTTGGTGTAGACCTGTTTATAAGCCAACCTCTGCTCTTTGATGAGTCACTTATTACCAAAAATATTCAGCTTATGAATGAGTATATACGGTAAATTGATTTGGGATTAATTGAGTACATAGAAAGCTAAAACAAACAAGCTCTGATGAACTTCATACTGTCCTCATCGTTTAAAGCTCTCTCACTAAAGATGGTTTTACTTTACTAGTCTAAAAACATGGCTTTTAAAATATTGGTGATTTTTGCAAACTGACACAGAAATTTCCTTGAATCCTTCTGAGAATTTCTAAGTGTACCTAAAGGTAAAAGTGTGGTGTTTTGTCATTTAACACTAATACTGCCATTTCTTTAGTATCTGTCATCCAAGGCTCTGAAACCACTTTACAAAAATTACTCAGTAAGCCTCAAAATATTGCATGCAAGATACAAAGTATAATATTTTTACATGCATTTTACAAAGAGTAGGTACCTGTTTTTGTTTACAGTGAAAATACTAGCCTCAGGTGGAAAACACACTTTTATTAAAAGATACTTGTGTAAATCCCATAAGTGATTTTGATATTTTTCAGAAAATATTCACTACTTAGTGACAAAGAATGGCAGCTTCTTATCTACAAACACTGTCAGTAATTTTTGTTGCGAAGAACAAAATGTTTGAAACAAAACAAGGGGAAAATATGCTTTCACAAAGTACACTCTGGTAGTCCAATATTATTGGGCAATTTCTTTTGCAGGTCTTGGTTGTATTATAATTTTGAAACACACTTTCCTGTAAATTAGATCATCAGAAGAGACCGTTGTTACTTCATAAACGATTGTATTACGAATCATGGTGTATAGAGTAGGACAGGACAAGCAGTTCACTTACAGTCTGCAATACATGTGATATTTGCTTTTTAGAGTGCATTAATAATTTATCATGCTGTTTTCCAAAGAGATCTTAGAATTTGTCTGCTTTCAGAAGCGCATTCCGTAGCTTCTTATACTCATTGGGCCAGATCCTCCACAGATGGAAACGGGTGCAGCTCCATATATTTATACCACAAGGGACTCTGACCCTATGTCTCTCAAGTTTCTCTATTACTCATTGTTTTTTGTGATATTGTACACTAATTTAATATTTTGATTTTTAAATATAGTATTTAAAATCTTTTTTTTAATTGTGAACAAATTTTATGTTCATTAGTGATATTCTGTTCAGACCGGCTTGTTCTAGATTTAGGGTTGGCTGATAAAGTGCATGTGTTCCCATGGAGGTCTGTCCATGCATTTGATTACTGAATTGCATGACTCCTGCTATTTCCATCTGTCAAAGAAGGCAAGCCTTCTGGATTTGACTCATCATTTTGTGCTTGGCATCAATGGAGGGAGACCCGAGAGCATCAAAACAATCTAGGATTTGATCTCTGCTTTTCAGAAGTGCAACACCAGAAAATTGCCTATAACAATACCTACACTCTTGGTCTTTCAATTGGAAATATATGTAATAGATTAAATACTAGCCTGATTTACTTTTCCTTTTCAGACATGAAGCTCTCTATAATGAATGGCTCCCTAAGCAATGAAAGAAAATATACTGCTTCTGCAGCACTCACTGAAGGAATTAACTCAATTTGTCCACTCATCCCAAATTAACTAATGTGCTAAAATACTACATTGCTATCAAAGAAAATTTATTATACTGTACTTTTGGCAACAGCACTTTCTACTTAATGACTGCACACTTATTGCCTGGATGAAGATCACTAGATTTGAACCCAAAAGAGCTGGCATGGCATTCATTTATGCACATCATTCAATAGGAGGGAGAAGTAATTATGAAACTAACAACAGTGTTTGTTGGTGAAAAATTTCCTCCACTATTAAGCCCGAGGCAGGAAATGGTTCTATTTGTCATTCGGGACAATAGTGGGAGTTCTAGGCTGCAACTGTGGACTAAACTGTGATGTGACATGTTTAGAGATTACTTCTCTCAAAAGCCAAGCACATCCTAAGTGACCATGAGTGAAACATTTTTATAAAATGAAATAAAATCTTAGCATGAATCTTTGTACAAACTTGAACCAGATCATTCCTGAGGGTTAAAAATTTTTTTGATAACTTTTGAAAAGTTAATTCGCTTTGTTTTTCTTTCCCCTTCTTCTCTTCCCTCTCCACTAACCCCCTACCACAAGACATACCCCCCTCTGCATTTCCTTATTCTGACTCTAACCAAAAATAGCATAAGAACCATGGCCCAGATCTACAAAGGGGCTTAGGTGTTAATTTAATTGCTCATACAAAGTAGAATGGCTTCAGCAAGAGGGTGACTCAGGCACTCATCTGAGAGATGGAAAATATGTTCATAACCTTTCCCCTCATTAGGAAAGGGAGGGAAATGAACCAGGGGCTCCCACAGCTTAGTTGAGTGCCTAGACTACCAGGCTACAGGGGAGATGGTGGCTGTTGCTGCTGCTGCTGTTGCTGTCTTCTCCCCCTGGTTGTTTTGGGTGGTGGTAGGCATGCATTGGATCAGGTCCTACTGGCAAGATAGGTGGAGTGGAGGGAACTCCCATTCATCGAGTTTGAGGATTGTTCTGGGGATCAACCATTTACATGCCTGTGTGAAGCAGCAGTGTGTGTGCAAAGAGGCATAAACTTAAGCAGCTAGGGGACCTTTACATAAAAAATGTAAGCATCAAGGGATTTTAGGCATCTACAGGGCTAGGAGGCAGCTGAGCAGGGGTTTTGAGGATCTCAGTGGTACCTAAACTTTGGACTTCAGGACCTAACATAGGAGTTATGTGCCCAAGTCCTTTTGTGTATCTGGGCTTATGACAATAACTTTATTTCAGTTTGGGACTTGGATGCTGTGGTGCTTTACTAAAGTAAATCCTGAAATCTTTTAAGGTTCATCTATCATTGATAAAAATGAATATTATTTTAAACATACTCCCATTCTTAAAATTGTATGGTTGTGTCTCTAGACTTGTGCAAAAATTTACACAGGTGCTTAGCATTGCCCTCTGTGAGTGGTATGTTGGAGGTACTCGAAGTGCATAAAGTTTAGAATGTGCCAACCTTCACAGGCTGCATAAATATGTAGCAATGCAGCTCCTATTGCAGAACATGTGACTAAAATGCAGTAATGGAAAAAGTACAATACATAGACACAGACTGAAATTAGTGTCTAGAATCTTTAGGATCTGTACATGCTTATTACATGCTCAAAGAGAAGTAAGCTTAGCTATATTTTGTTTTATTTCTCTGAACCACTGAATGGATATGAACAGTTACAACATCAGTCTGAATTTTATGGTGGGTCCTATGCATGGAACAACCTAAATTCTGGTTCACCAGACCACTGTCCTCTCCTCATTCAGATCCCCCATAAAATCATATTTCTTCTGCAATGCCCATAAGCAGAATCTCCAACTCATGATTATTTTAGAATTTTGACCACAGGGAAGCATATTGAAAAACATCACAGAGCGATCTGAAAAATCAGCTTGCATTTCTTCTCACTGCTTTCCATTCCTTTAGCTTGTGAGTGAAGGATTAGAAGATTCACTAAATGCTGGCAAAAGTATCTGGTCCCTTTTATGATTCTAGTGGTAACAATTTGCTGTTGGACAAAAACCAGGAGGAAAAACGTTGCAAAAGTTTGGACATTTTTTCTCATCAAAATTATAAAATTCAGAAAACTTTGACCAGCTCTACACCAATGAGTTTCAAGCTTCAACTTCTTCTTAGCTACATTATTTTACCTGCCCCATTTTTTTCAGACTGCAATTTACTCATTGAAGTTATCTGAAGAGGGATAGGTGGCACATAATGGAGGCTGAGCCTCCCCAGACCTTGCACCACTGGATGGGGGCGGGGAGACTGTAGCAGATTTGGGGCCCCGGGGAAAAATCTCCTGCTGTCGCAGCCCTGGGGCTGCAGGAGCTCTTGCCTGGGAGCACAGAGCTTTTCCAGTGTGGGGCTGCAGTGGGAGGGGAGGAGGAGTGAGCGGGGGGTCGGGGCCTCAGTGAGGAAGAGGCAGAGTGGGAGTAGGGCTGCTCAGGGGGAAAGGGCAGAATGGGGTGGGGCCATGGGCAGGGCCTTAGGTTCTCAGTCCCCGTCCCCCAGTGGCCCCAACTGAACTCTTAGCTCAGGGGCCATGAGGGGGTGGAGAGCAGCGAAAGAGGGCATGGCCTTGGCCAGAAGAGGCGGGGTAGGGAGCTAGCCTCCCCAAGGGGAAGCTTCACCCACCACCCATGTTAAGAGGTTTGTTTTGTTTTTAGATTAAGACTAATGCTATAATGTTTGTTTCTCACCAATCAGTGACTTTTCCAAATCCAATACAGTTCTGGCAGTTTTTCAAGCAATTTCCTTATTTATAACAAAACATGAAAAAAATAAAGTGAGAATTTTTTAGATGTGCCTATATCCCTGTTCTTGCTACTAAAGTAATTCTTGTAATTTGTAAGTTTAGGCAATGAACATTTTGGTTGATTAGCCATCTCCTGAAGCCAACTAGGAGACATCTTTCATTCATTTTAATAGAAGATATTACAGAATCCCCTACATGATTTTTAAAATTCAAATCTTTATAACTTTTTTATTCCTGAAGTATATTTGTCCAAATATTGACATTTTAATACATGAAAAGGCAGTTGAGAAGTACCAAAATACACACACCATTAAGCCTTTCCAGAGATGAGGCTTGCAGGATGTAAGTAGGTTTCAAGAGCCCTTATGATTATTTGGAGATGAGTTTACTGCATTTGAAGTGACAGGTAACTCCTGTTCCACACTAGATAAACTAATATCAATGAGTAAATATAAATCCAGTGTACTCTGCCTTTAGAAATGAAAGAAAAGAATGAAGAAAAATGAGAAAGCTATCAATTTTTTTTACTGCATAGGATTATGTGTTTAATGTGCAAGGTTAAATACAATTCTGTTAGCAACTATGGGCTTCATCCTGTACCATGAGAACTGGTAGGAATGATGGCATTGACTTGGATGGAAGTAGGATCAGATCCCAAAATTCAGGGATTCAATTTAAGCATATTTCTAGAGATGCTCAAAATGTGTTTATTTTTCAAACGTTGGGGACTTATCATTGCGTATTTCACCTTGATCCATCAGTCCTTCAGCCCTCATTTAGATTGGGCAGATCACAACATGCATATTTGCCAATGGGAATATGCAAAGGCACACTGGATAAATGGGCTTCTACTCTCCCCATAGCCACTCCAAAAAGTCACATGTACAGTCCTTTTTTCTTGTGTCATATGCAGGATTCTATAACAGGACCAGTCCGTAATCTTAATAACTATTATTATTTCCAAATGATCCCCTTTGCTCGTGGTTCCAAGGCTCTGATAATATATTCAATATACATAAAGTTGGACTGCCACAGAAATACGTGCTTTCTGCCGGCATAGTAATGCCTGAGACTTCATTTCTACAAATACTTTACATATGAGGTCTCCCACTTAACCCATGTATGTAAATGTTTGCAGGATGGGGTCCTAAATATGTAATCAAAAGCTACTATGGCTTCTTGGAGCAGTAGTCTAAAGTACTACAGCTTCCAAAGTTGTTACTAATATTTTTGAAATGTTATGATTATTGAATACTCTAATATTTGTGTTTAAAAGCCAGTTCCTTCAGTGGCAGAAAATGGATATTTCACTGGCAGAGCATCTTTACTTGTGTAGCAAGGAAAACAGTCTGATAGACTATACATATTTTCAATAGTATCAGAATTTTAGGACCAAAACTGAGAGCTCTCATCAGGGAATAATAATACTAAGTACTTTTCAGTATATATTAAACTGCAGCATTCTTGCCATTTTCTAACTTGAAATCCAACAAAAATGTTTCATTCCTACGGTTTTGTTGAAATGAAGAAGCTCCTGAAAAAGGAATAAAACATCTTATTTTATGCTAATTTTACCCTTAAAAATTCTTTTTAACAATATTTGTCAAGCTAGCTTCTCTCCCTTCCATTGGCAGTGACAAGTAGAACCTCAGAGTTATGGACACTCATTAATGGAGGATGTCTGTAACTCTGAAATGTCCTGTAAGTCTGAAGAAGGGGTTATGGACTTCAGCCACATGGGGGTTTGGGCTGCAGCTATGGGGGTCATTCAGGGCTCTAGGTGGGGAAGGGAGTTGGGGCATCTAACCCTTGGGGCATGGGGCATGGGGCTCAGGGCTTCCATCCCATAGCAGCACCAGGGCTTAGAGCTTTAGACCTGGGGAACTGCTGGGGCTTGTGATTTGAGCCCCATGGCTCTGCTCCTGGTCTCAGCCTTGCAGGAGGTGCCGGGACTTGGGGCTTCAGCCCCACAACTTTGTTTACAGCTTCAACCCAACAGGCGGTCAGGGTCGGTGCAAGGAAGTTTCGCGCCCTAGGTGAAACTTCCACCTTGTGCCCCCAGCCCTGCAGCAGCTCCCCGCTTGCCCCCTGCCCTGAGGCGCCTCCCTGTCGCAGCAGCTCCCCCCCGCCCAGAGGCCCGCCCACGGCAGCTCCCCACCCCCTGGCCCAGGGAGCAGTGCGGTACCTCCCAACCCCAGCTCACCTCTGCTCCGCGTCCTTCCCGAGCATGCTGGCCCCGCTCTAATTCTCCTCCCATGCTTGCAGCACCAAACAGCTGATTGGCGCCGCAAGCCTGGAAGGCGGGAGAAGCGAAGCAGCGACTGCATGGTGGAACCCCCGGGCTGCTGGCAGCACCCTGACCCAGGGGAACCCCTGGGCTGCCAGTTGCAGCTCAGACTCCCTCTCCCTCCCAGCGCAGCAGCCACTGAAATGCTTTAAAAAAATTTTTAGGGGTGCTGCTTTTTGGTGCCCCCAAATCTTGGCGCCCTAGGCAACCGCCTAGTTGGCCTAAATGGTAGCACCGGCCCTGCAGGCTTGGGGCTCCCCACAGCTCCACTACTGGCTTTAGCTGTGTGTGTGGCGGGGGGGGGGGAGGAGGAGGGGTAGAGCTCAAGGCTTTAGCTATGGGGGAGAGAGGCTGAAATCAGAGCTCCCCTTATAGCTAAAGCCCCGAGCCCCAGCACTCCCTGTGGGGCTGATGCCAAGCACAGAGCCATGGAGCTGAAGCCCTGAGTCTCAGTGCCCCCTGCAAGGCTGACCCTGGAAGTTAAATCTCTGAGTCTGGTGCTTCTGAGAGTCAGAAGCCATGACTACCCTTCCCATGCCTGGAGCCCTGACTCCCCCTCCTCCGCAGCTGCAGTCCCAACCTCCCTGAAGCCCTGAGCCTCAGGGCTAAAGGCAGTAGAGTATTTGCATTTATATTTTTTTATCTGCACTGCTGCCTGATTAAGGACTTCTGGTTCCACAGGGTGTCTGGTTGACCGGCAAGTCCGTAACTCTGGTGTTCGGATCTTTCAGGTTCTATTGTATTGAAAATGCCTGTGCACACTAATGTGTTATATAGAATGTTTTCTAAAATGATTCAGCCTGCTTATTTTATAAAGATTTTCTAGATTCATTCAGCACTGGCCATCCTAGAAGCTAGACAGCCTTCAAGGCTATCCCTTACAGCTATCCAAATTTCATCCAAGCTGTCAAGTATGCATTATCTGAAGAAAAAAAAAATAAGATTGAATGCTGTAAATTTTAAGTGGGTAGGATTTTTTAAAGAGTGCAATAGCACCACAGACAGGGACTGTTTTAAGTGTGTGTGTGTGGCGGGGGGCAATCAAGGCAGTTTCCTTGGGCACCAACTTCCAGGGGTACCAAATCAACATCTGGAGGTGCCACATTGCTCAGCTGGTCTTCAACTACATTTTTTCTCCCTTGGGTGACAAAACCAACTAGGGCCAGCCCTGACCCCAGAGCCTTTTCTCTGCTCTTAGCCAGTACTTATTCATTTTCCTAAGGACTATTGCCTTAGAGGTCTTCTAATGTTTTACAAAAAATAGAAAATGTACATAAAATAACAACACAAGACAAGCACAATTGAATCAAAGACTGTCTACAGGACTATGTCGCCAGAATTAAGGAAGCATAGGGATCCCTCTCTTCCATCATCACAGCTGCAGATTCACAGCTAACAAAGCTCTTCTGAATAGGGAAGTAGATAGTCAACTCAGGCTGCTTTGGCCAAACATGGAGCCCAAGGATCAACCACAGCTAAGAACCTGCCTTCTGATTCACAGCTATCACATAAAACACGAAGTGGCAAAAGGCAGAAATCTCTAACCCAGACCAGATGGCATTTAGTAATGACTCTATCAATCATGACAGAATTGGCTCTTGCATATGTTGGCAGTGGCAGAGAAACTGACCACTACTGTGTGTGATGGCCTTTCAGAAAACTTGCCAGAAACAGACAGGAGTGGAGGAGCTTTGTCCCTGCCCTAAATGTCAGAGGCATAATGGGAACATGAATGGATGGATAAACTGAAGCTCATGAAGCCCTGAGAAACAGTTCAAGCCACTGTCTAAGGAATAACTATGCCCAATGCAAATGATGATTATACTTCCTTCAGAGAAATGAACCTACCATCCTCACCTGAAATTGGTAAATTTGTGGGGGCGGGGTATTTTTTTTTAATATAATCTGACTGACATATGTCACACAGGCTAATGTCTTTGAGTTGGACAGTATCTTTGAAAGTATCCCCAGTCTAATAAACAAAAAGGAAACAGACACCACGATAAATCCTCAATGGATGCACCCTCTCTGCATCCCCTGACATGATTTCCTTGAGCTTGACTACCATGCAGGCCAATAGGGTTGAACAGGAATCAGTAAAAGGCTGTCTTATGCAGTCATGCAAATTGGCTGCTGCAAGGAGAAAGTATCCCTTTGAGAAAGGGAACAGTCACAGGTTCTGATCCAGAAAACATGCATCTGTACACACATGCATAACATTTCATACATGATTAATCCTGTGTAATTAACTGAACTAATTCAAGATAAATACATGCAGAAGTATCCATATGATTTAAGCAATGCCATGTACTTCGGATTGAGTAATAGCCCAATCCTACACCAATTGAAGTGAATGAAAAGATTCCCATTGACTTCAGTGGTGCTGGATTAATCCCCAAGAGTGAGATTGAGATTTTAAAAGTATTTAGGCACATAAAGGGCAGATAGGCAGCTGATGAAATTTTCAAAAGTGCCCAGGTCCCATTCAAGCATGTAATGACCCCTTTTTTGTGTTTTTTTAAGAGTTATCGCTTCCATGTAAGTACTTACAATACGTATTTTCAGTATAAATTTCAGTAAGGAGAAGTATTCACAAACTAGAGTATCTGCAGTATGACTTATCTGGCCACAACAGAAAAAGCATAGGAGAAAAAAAATCATGAAAATATTATATTTTTAATCTATTTTCAAATTAATATTTTCAACTTGATATTTTGTACTCGCACCTTTGTCTGTCTTTTCTTGCACAAAGGAATTTGCCGTATTATAAATCTTCTGTTACTGCTGCTGTTTCTATGTGTAATATTTCTTATCTCCATTATTTTTTTAATGAACAATTGAACAGAGTAACAAATTATCAGTTTTCCACCAAAACCAGTGCTGTTTGACAGTTGCTAATTGAACATAATGATTTTATTAGTGTATTTGACTAGAATTTAATCAGGGCATGTTATTGTTAGAATAATTACCTTTCTTTGATGGTTCTGCCTTTTCTTTCAGCTGTATAGTCTTGAAGGAAGAAAAACAAAGAGAAAAAAGCAGATTTACTTTGTATTTGTTGTTCAGTAGCTTAATTCCTCTACATATTAATTCAGGATCAATTCAATTTGACAGAGGGTCACACACACAGACTTGTAGTACTAAGTAAAAGATGTGAAGAGCTATTAAATATGCATTGCTGATACTTTATCTGGAAGAGCACCTTTTCAAAACAGCATACTAAAAATTTTCAAAGGAATTTGATTCGGAGTTGTTGTTTTTTTAAAAATGAATGTAATAACCCCCCAACTTTTGGTAGATATTAACACTAACAGGCAGTGACACAAAACATAAGACCTTGGGCTATTTTATGAAAACCCTTTTCTAAAGACTCAAAAGTTTACTAAAAGGCTATTTAAATGGTCTTGCCCATAAGAAAAAAGAATGTATGCTAAGAGTGCAGAGGGAATCTCTATCTCTCTCCTTTGCAAGACCACATATGATCTAAAAAACGCAATGCAACTTGATCTGCTCTCTCATTTCACTGAGCGGGGAGAAGCAGTCATGGACATTTATTAAGTGAGACTCCATGACCTCTGCTTGCTGTTCTCCTTAGCATCTATCTCAGGGCTTGTCTACACTGCACATGGTTTGCTAGCATAGCCATAGCAGTACACTCATGCTGGCAAAGTCCCTTGGTGGAGACACAGGTTATACCAACAGGAGATATTTTACTAGCACCAATCCCCAAACAACCTAAGCTATGCAGACAAAAGGACTGTTTTGCTGGTATAACTGCATTGACACTAGGGCTTTTGCCAACAAAGCTATGTCAGTCGGGAGTGTCATTTTTCACACTCGTAGCCAGCATAGCTATGCCAACAAACCATAGTAGCATAGACTAAGCCTCAATAAGAACCTCACAGCAATGAACCACCTGTTCTATTTTGCCTTGTAATATGCTCAGATACAGTAGCATGAGGACAAGAGCATCGTAAATATAAAGTAGGTGGCAGCAGCACAAAGGTGGGTGTCTAGGAGCTTTGGGCGAAGAAGAAGAATGAAGTAGGCCACCATAGCTGCACCCCAGATGCTGAACTAGTGGTACTGAGAAGACTGCATGGGTGTTCCAAAGACTGCAGAAGGATCTATTCCCCCAGGGTATGTCACTATCACAGAGCCTATTTATTGGAAGTTTCACCAGAAGATGACAATTTACCCATTAATCCTTACAGAATTTCTATTAACAGTTTTTATTTCCATTTTATGGCTAATTTTACTATTTATGTGCTTTTAAAATCTATTTAAATTACTATTTAAATATCAACTTTTTCTTTACAGACCCAAAAGTGAGAGCTAACTGATATTGGTAAGTTGCTTATTTTAATAGAGCACACATTCTATTTTCATAATACTTGGAACTTACTTTTGAAAATTATATTTATAAAATGAAATCCAGTATGTAACTCAGTTCCTGAGTCTCATTTTGTTTGATTATTTTTACTTATACACCATACAACAATATAATGGTCACATGTAGCAAGTGCTGTTCATCTGGAATAAATTGCCTAGGGAGGTTGTGGAATCCCCATCATTGGGAATTTTTAAGTGCAGGTTAGACAAACACCTTAGTCCTGCCTTGCGTGCATGGGACTGGACTACATGACCTCTCGAGGTCCCTTCCAATTCTATGATTCTATGATATCACTTGATACACATGCAGGAGGTGCTCAGAGTCTGTGTTGATAAGGGTTGTATAAGAACCCTGAATAGTTTGAATTTTTGTATGGGGTGTGGATTAAAAAAAATATCCTGGGATAGAATTATTCAATACCTAAAAAAAGCAGTTTAAAACTTAAAATTGAACAGACCCTTAATTACCTTTAATTCATGCATCTGCACGCACATTTTATTAGTTATCTGACATAGCAAACACATGTAACAAAGCTAGTTGTGAATGCTGAAGATGCTGCACTGTTCTTGATTATTCTACCACTGTCTAATAATAGCTCCACATAACAGAATTTGTTTTATAATTTTTCTTTTAAAAAATGCCCCTAGGAAATTCCATTGACAAATTATTATATAAGAATGTTAAGATTGCAACACAAAGACAGGAAACGCCAGTTAAAGTTGTCCATGCAACCTTAATTCTGACCCAATATTTAGTTATAACATAACATACTATTTTTCCAGAGGACTTCAGTCTCATTCAGTGTACACAATGGATGGAGAATGCAGGAAGAGTGTCCAACTTACCAAAAGGAAGCTGTGGTCTTGTGAGGAAAACAATATGTAATTATGTAGTTAAAGACTGTATTGTAATGCATATACAGAAAAGGATAGAGTTAAAGGTGTTTGGGAAATTTAACGTTGGCATTCCCTTTGCTTTATGTTGCAGTCTTAACACTCTTAACTTAGATTTGTGAATGGAATATAAATGATTTGTAAGCAAGGTTGCCTTCAGGAGGGAAACCTGAGAGCATGAATAGAAAAGCAGAGTTTTTACCATCCATTTCTTCAAGGTTCGCCATCAAAACAACACAACAGATATTTTCTATGTTCTTAAAGATTATACACACTGTGTTAAGAAAAGAACTGAGCACAGCGTTAAAATTGTTTGAAAGAAACATCTGGTTTCAGTCCAATTCCAGCCTTTATAAAAGACAGTTGCTCAGCATTAATAATGATGCCCATTACTGGCCTGCCATCTGTTGGTTGTCTCTTTGTTTTGAAAGGAAACAGACTATTTTTTCTGTTCTCTGATAATGTGATCCCATCAAAAGAAAACCCACAATACATAGCTACATCCATGTATAGAAATTTCCCACTATGATCATTGTTTTTAAAGAGATGATCCAGATCAGTGGAGACAAACAAAACAAAAACACCAACCTTTCCTTTAATGGTGATAATCTCTTATATATGGAAACATGCAGCAGATGTATAGTTATAAAATAACCATTTTCTGCTTTTGCCTTTGGTTAGCAGAAATACCCATTTCATAGCTGTAATATGACCCAATAATTACCCCCAAAAGTTTCCAGTTATGGTCTAAAACATTCCTGGGTAGCAAGATTTTAAAAAATAAACTTACTGAAAACCACACATTGAAAAAACAAAAGCAACTAAATGTAAACCACCTTTATTAATTTTTTCTGTTGATGTGTTGTTTGTAATATATCCCATCAATTTATGCTGATCATGTTGTATTTTAGGATACTGTACATGAGACAAATTGGAAAATTATGCCATATTATGGAATATCAGCAAAAATAATTAGAATAATCAAGGATCTATATGATAATGTTGAATATGCACCAGGGATGGTAACTGTGACCCTTGCACCCTATTGTAGTAATCTTTGGCCAAAGTATGCCTTGTGGGAGTATCATTTGAAAACTCATAATTTGCTGATTATTATTGTTCTGGTAAAATATGTGTAGCAACATTGTGTATAAAGTCATAAGATTCCACCACTATATAGCGTTACTAGAAAATGTTGCAAGTCTAGAGA
Source organism: Gopherus evgoodei (assembly GCF_007399415.2). Lineage (NCBI taxonomy): Eukaryota > Metazoa > Chordata > Testudines > Testudinidae > Gopherus > Gopherus evgoodei. The sequence continues at coordinate 329,331,337 of NC_044322.1, read as the reverse complement.
GTGACCAAACCAGTTCCTCGGAGACAAAGAGCAAGCTGATGCCTCAGCCAAGTGTAAACAAGGTCAAATGGGCCATCACCTGCTAAGTGGCTACTCACTGACAGGAAAATGGACATGGGTGAAAAATCTACATTTTAGCAAAGAAGCAGCATAGAATTTCTTTCCATGCAGACTACCTGTCACCCTGCTCCCAGCTGGAGAAGCTTTTCAAAGGAGGGAAAGGACTATAAAAAGAAAGGGGAGCCACCCCAAAGGATCCCTCCATTTCTCTCTGACCAGAGCATTCAAGACACCTGAAGAACAAAAGAAGCAATGTTGAACTGAGGAGTGGGATGGGGATTGCTTTGAATGTACCCAACTTGTTTAAGTTAGGCATGAGTTGTGTTTTACTTTTCTTTTTCTTGTAACCAATTTTGACTTTTGTCTCATTACTTCTGTTCACTTAAAATCTCTCTCTTTGTGGTTAATAAACATAGTTTATGTTTTATCTAATCCAGGGTGTTTGAACTGAAGTGTTTGGGAAACTTCATTTGGGAGAACAAGAGTGTGCATATCATTTTTTTGTTAATTAAATGATGTACTTTAGATAAGCCTGTATTATCCTGATAAGGGCTGGGCAGTACATTTCTGGGGGGGGAACTAGGACTGGAAGAATGTTGGGTTCAACCCGCAGTGTAATTCAAGAGTGGCTGACTGCAGTTCTCACACAATATAGCCGGGATCAATTGTTTCCTGGAGGCTGTGTGTGAGCAGACCAGAAACGGTGGCTGCAGCAGCGAATCAATGAAAGGGCATACCGAGTTAGAGGGGAGAGGGACACAACTCCTCAGTCTGGATTGTACCCTGGGTATCTCACAGTGACAACAGTGGCCAGTGGTTTGCAGGGACAAGTGGAGTAAGGTAGGTGTGTATTATATTCCTGTAGCAGGGTGCTGGTGCAAAGGCATCTAATTAGCCCCTGCTCAGCCAGCACCAATCAGGGGAAATAGATTGGGGCTGGGGAGAAGCCTGGTGCCTGGCCTTTAGAGTTGGCTGCACCTGCGGGCCTGAGGATTCAAGGGCTATAAAGGATGGCTGGCAGCCAGAAACAGGGGGAATGGCCAGGGGAAGCTCAGTCTCCAGGGTGACGGAAGACTGTTTAGGAGAGATTATCAGGCCTGCAAGCTATGTACATAGCATAACACCGGTGGTAGGAGAATGTTGTGTAAATAAAGCCACGTGTGCTGCATAACTAGAAGCCTCTCTGAGCTTTATTGGGGCAGCCAGTGGGCCCCGGGAAGCGGGGCGGGCCAAGCACTGGTCACAATCCCCCACTATTGTTTGCACTAATCATGAGAACAGTAAGCACAGAAGGCAGCCAAGAAATGTTATGGACCAAAGGATAAAGCACAATTGGATGACTTTGTTTTTCCTAATGACCTAGTCCCACTTAAACAACACTTAATGGAAGGGAAGACCCAGATTTGGTAGATGCAGCAAAACAAATTGGTTTGTTTATCAACAAGGGGAAGACAAAATATCTGGCTAGCAATGTCCCTAATGGTACTTTCATGGTAGATGGAGAAACACTAGAAGAAGTAAGTCATTTATATATCTATGGAATGAGATATGCAATGATGGTGACACCATGGTGCATGTCAAACAACAAATTTCAAAGGCAGCAAACATTTTCATAACCTTGAAAAGATTTGAGAAAAGTAGGGTAATTGACACTGATATAAAAGTACAACTTTTTAACACCAGCATCATGTCTGTCCTCCTTTGTGGAGTAGAGACAAGGAAATCTACAACAGAAATCGATAAGAAGATATCTTCATTCCAAAGAAATACCTGCAGACAATCTTTAGAATAAATTAGAAAGAGTTTCTTGCAATATCAGAAATTCTAAGTAGAGCAAATCAACCCAAAGCATCAAACATGGTAAGACAATGACGATGGACACATTTACCACACATTTTAAGGATGCCACCGACATGACTTCTACATCAAGTGATAATATGGGCTCCACTTAGTAAGAGGAAAAAAGGGTGACCTAAAGAAACGTGCAGAATAACAGAGAAAAAAAGCCAAATCTATCAACATGACAGACAAGCACAAGGTGAAAATAGTTGGCAGACACTGGGTGATGTCTTATGCATGAGAGGCAGCAGCAGCAGCAGCAGCAGCAGCAAGAGGCATTGCTAGTCAATGTACTTATTTATAATCTTAGTAGGATAATAGTAAATTGCTTTTCTAAAGCTTTTCTTTCCCCCCCCCCGATAGGAAGCGATCCTGATGCTCTTATTCAAGTATATCTGCCATTCATATCAGTGAATTTTTCTTATGTCAGGACTGCAGGATAGTGCACTAGGTCTCATGAGACCTGAGTTCAATTCCTGTTCCACTACCGACTTTCAGTCATTTAGTCTATCTGTAGCTATTATCCCCATTTTACAGAAGGGGGATAGTGCCTCAATTCTCCATCTATAAATAAGAATAATAGTGCTTCCCTACCTCCTTACCTATTGTGAGGATTAAAGATTGTGAGGCTCTCAAACATTACAATAATGGTGGCCACATCAGTATCATAGTTAAATAGGATCTATCAAAGAGAGATATCCTGACTCAGCAAAGCTCTCAAGCAAGTTCTTAATTTTAAGCACATGTTTACATGCTATCAACCACAATACAATTTAAGCACATGCTTAAAATAAGGCACACACATATTTTCAGGATCTTAAATAGCACCTATGGCAACAGTATTTGGGGCCAAAATGTGCATACATGTGTATGCATGCAGACACACACATACACACTATCAGCCCACTCTCTAAATGCAAATTTATGTTCACAGGCCGGGTCTACACTAAAATGTTAAGATGACCTAGCTATGTACCTCAGAGGTGTGAAAAATCTACCCTAAAAAGCCAATCCTACCCTTGGTGTAAACAGTGCAAGGTCAGTGGGAGAATTCTTCCATCAATCTTGTTTACTGCCTCTTGGAGAGGTGGATTAATCCCAGCTATGGGTGAACTCCTCCTGTTGCTGTTGTGAATGGCTACACTTCAATGCTACAGTGGCACAGCTGCAGCGGTTTAAGTGGCCTGATTGACTATTGAAGTAAATCAAAGATTCCCATTGACTTCAATGGGAGCTAGTTCAGGCCTATAGTATCTTAGGTTTCCTCACAAAGGCCCCAGTTCAGCAATACACTTGAGCACATGCAAAAATCCTACTGAAGTGAGCAAGCTGTAAGTATCCAGGTACGATTAGATCAGAGGCAGTATCTGCTTTTTTCATTATATGCCAGATTTACAAACTGGGTGACAGAGATCTGAGGAGGTCATCTGGATGGCCAAAGGGCTCCTATCCCTTTGTTCTAATAATTAGGCTACATGATCTCCACACAGATATCTCAGCTCTTTTTGAAACTTCGTCTGAGAGTACATTTCATAAAACAGCACCTGTGCCATTTTACTGATGTTTGCTGTGCTTCATAGATAACATAGGACCTTTCTGCTCTGCTAAGAGGTGCATAATAGAAAAGTTGGAAGACATGTAAAAGCATTTACTGGAAGATGTATAGTATAAGCATGTCAGTGTATTAATAGACATGGTTAAATGATGATATGTGTGTAGTATTACTTGAGGTATGTCAGTAAAATACCTCCAAAGTAACAGTTCTGCCTTGAGTAGTGGTAAGTACCAGTGATGCATACATATAACAATTTAGCAGATGCCATTTTAAGATGCAACAACTTTGGATTATCAGCTAAACAGCATTCCTAGTGCTACACATTTATTCCTTGGCTTGTTTTGAAGATGTTTTTCTATAGAAATCCAGTAGGGGTACAAATTACCTGTGGACATCCACACACTGATAATAGCTGAAGTATGCAACATTTGTTCACCTCAAACTACTATAACATTCACTAATTTACCAGAAATAAGATGGCTGTCCATATACAATAAGGCTACGCTGATTTACACCAGCAGAGGATTTGGTCTGTGGTGCCTATTTGCTCCTCCTGGACAAGATCTATATGGTGACCTTTACAGCCAGTTATAATACTGATACATAAATGGCTGGATTCCCCATTGGTGTTAATGGGCACAACTCCATTGAAGTCACTTGAATTGCATCCATTTATGATGAGGTTAGGTGTGCCTGTATAGTATATGTACATTATAGGCAGCAGCATAGTACATGAGTGAGGGAAACGAGAGGGGAAGGGTTTTTAGAGAAAAGAGATGATGTGAAAATTACCTGAAAACAAGACTTTTATGGAGATAATAGTGAGATACACAAGAAATAGTTTTAAATTTAGTTCCACATTATATTGCAGCTCAGCTCACTTGCACCTTTAGCAAATAAAACAAAGATAGAACCATATCCATTTATTATTTGCTACTATAGAAGGGGGAAGCAGTCATTCAGATTTGGAATTTGCATATGGATTCCAGATTATCTTCTTAACAGGAAACTACTGAATTAACCAGGGAAAATGCCAACTTACATATTTAGCCACTTGTCTGTGCGCTGATTAACAAGAGACAATTTGTAACCATTTTCACACACTATTTTTAGAAACATTCTTCCACTAATTTGCCATCTGTGATGATTTTTAATTTTTTCCTTTCGTAAACATTTCTGAGAAATAATTAGAGGTGTAAGAGCTTGAGAAAATTTGCCTGGCAAGCAAACTCACCCCTACCCCTTTTAAGCAGACAAGTTTTTCAAGCCCAAACAGATTTCATTAAAATGAATGCAGAATTTAATTGTAAGAAGGGGAAAGAAAAGCAGCTGAGTTAATTGAAACAAACACTAGATCTTTTTTTATATCAGTCTAGGCAAAGTCTGAATCAGTGGATTCAGTTTATAGGGTTTGGGATTTTTTTGGCAGGGAAAATGGGATACTTAGAGGAAGGATGATCTGGGGTTGGCACTAGACTGGGACTTGGAAGATTTCGGTCCAATTCCTGCTGTGACACAGATTTCCTGTAAGTTACTTCGGCTCTCAAATTGCTGTGAGGGACAGACTCTTGAAGTCTGTGGATGAAGGGATTTACATGTGCATAGCATTTGCAGGAGTAGAGGCTTAATCTTTGTGCCTCATTTTCCCATCTGTAGCATGGGAATAATATTTCCTTTGTCATAGAATCATAGAATATCAGGTTGGAAGAGACCTCAGGAGGTCATCTAGTCCAATCCCCTGCTCAAAGCAGGACCAACACCAACTATTGTCTATTTATATGTAATGCCTTGTCTATTTATATTGTATATTCCTCAGGGCAGGGACTTCTTTCTATGGATATATCTACACAGCAAAGAAAAACACATGGCTGGCCCCTACCGGCTGACTCAGGTTCCTGGGGCTTGGGCTGCGAGGCTGTTTCATTGTTCTGTTGACTTCCGGGCTTGGGCTGGAGCCTGAACCCTGGGACCCTTCAACCCTGCAGGATCGTACAACCCAGGCTCCAGCCTGAAGCTAGAAATCTATGCAGCAATGAAACAGCCCCACAGACCAAGCCCCGCAAGTGTGAGTCAGATAGCACAGGCCAGCCATGGGTGTCTAGTTGCTGTGTAGACATACTCTGTGTGTCTATTCAGTGCCTTAAATCTTGGCCAACACTTCTAGACACTACTGGAATATAATTACATTGTAATGTCGAAAGGACATTCCTCAGAACAAGCTCATTTTTATTGTACTGACTTGTGACTGAAAAAAAAGTTTGTTTCTTGTTTTTACTTTTTAAAAAAAAGGAGGTAACTAGAATCTGGAGGACCTTTTCCAACAAGTAATAGTAACTTTAAGGCTTGTCAAAATAAGCTCTAAATGACGATATTTGATAGCACTTTTTAAAGATTGCATTGACATTATTATGGGGTTAATTGTAACTCAGCCACAAAACTTTGATGAAACAAAACATGTCTCAGACCATGTTATCACTAATTTTATTCTGTAAAATTGCATTTGAGAATTTATAAAAGAATGAAATATAGAAAAAACTGGAGGCTCTAAGCTCCCCTCTGCTGTGAGGCATGGAAGAGAACTAAGAAAAGTAATAAAATAACTAACAAAAATTATCATAGTATGATTGGAAAGGGGGATGAACAGTGAGATGGCAAAATTTGCAGATGATACAAAATTACTCAAAATACTTAAATCCAAAGCAGACTGTGAAGAGTTACAAAGAGATCTCACTAAACTGGGTGACTAGGCAACAAAAAGACTAATGAAATTCAGTGTTGCTAAGTGCAAAATAATGCATGATGGACAACATAATCCCAACAATACATATAAAATGATGGTATCAAAGTTAGCTGTTACCAGAGGTAATGCATATGGAAGGTATGTGGAGTCCAGTGGCCCCCAGATTGCAGCAAGTGCCGAGCTGCTCTTACAGGGCTTGCTCTGCTTGGCCTGCCAGCCAGGGAGAAAGGCTCTGTCCTTCTCTTGAGTGCCTCCTCCCAGCATTTCCAGCTGGCTTGTCCCCGCTTCCCCCACAGCACCAGGGCCTGGGCAGGGAGCTGAGAGCATGGGATGGAGAAGATTCTCAGAGGATGGTCGCTCCTCTGTGCAGTGTGGCAGCTGCCTGAGAGACAGTCCGGCTGGGGAGGTGGCAGCAGCCTTCCCCCTCTGCTCTCTGCCCAGGCCCAGCTGCCAGGGACAGTGGCTGAGACAACCAGAAATGTGCTGAAGATCAGGAGGCTCTGGCTCGCTCAGCTGCTATCCCCAGCCACTAGGCCAAAGTGGGCAGCAGAGGGGGTAGGCTGCTGCCACCTCCCTAGCCAGGCTTTCTCTCAGGCAGCCGCCGTGCACCACAGAGGAACAGCTACCCTCATGCATGAGAAGCAGCTCCATCCCACACCATCCGTTCACCACCCAGGACCAGCTGCCAGGGACAGCAGCTGAGCACCCTGGAAATGTGTTGGGCCGGGGAGATGCAGCAGGAGAAGGGCAGAGCCCCACCCCCAGGTAACTCTGGTTGGGTAAGTGTGGCCAGGTGCAGGGGAGCTCATTTTCATCAGATTATCTGCCATAAGCCCCATGTCTTTTTCAGAGTCACTGCTTCAATGACTGGTCCCCCAACTTGTATGTATGGCCTATATTCTTTATTCCTAGATGCATAACTTTACATTTGGCCATATTAAAACCCACATTGTTGCTGGCACAATTTGTTTACATGGTATCCTTCAAACTGTGGAGGTTAGAGCCCTGCAGAAGAGTAAAGCTCTCTCCTCCTGCTAGCTTTTAAGGCGCTGATCCACAGTGCTGATGCAGAAAGAGTCCCACTGACTTCAATACGGCTTCATGTTGACACATGGATCTGTGCAAACAGGGCTTATTGAAGGATCAGGGGCTGAAATGCTGCGGAAGGAATGGGTCTCCATCCTACATGGGTCTCCATCCTACATGGCTCCTAAATGCTGCAAGAGCTAAAGATTTCATTGCAGAATCCATATGGCATTGAAGTATGTTTACATAAACATTTTCTACACTAAAATTGCTACATATAGACTGCAGTTCTGATGTTCTCTAGAAGCAATAGTAGACCAAATTCTACTCAGCTTACTCACATGGATTATTCTGTCATAATTCCTTAATAGCCTCAGTCCTGCAGGAGGATCTGGTAGTATAGTCAACTAGCACTGTACAGAGGATGAGCATATCAAATGGTTACGGTTAGCTATTGCCTTACATGCTAGAACCAGCGGTGCTACTGCACCTTCTGGTTTGAAGTGGTTTCCATTATACACAGGGTTTACAGTTTGGTTCAACGGTTCTCAGCACCCCCTTATATAAGTTGTTCCAGCACCCCCCGGCTATTGCTGAGTTATTTTATGACTAGGGCCCTATCAAATTCACCTTCCATTTTGCTCAATTTCATAATCATAGGATTTTAAAAATTGTAAATTTCATGATTTCTATTTAAATCTGAAATTTCTTGATGTTGTAATTGTAGGGGTCCTGACCCAAAAAGAAGTTGCGGGGGAGATTGTGGTACTGCTACCCTTACTTCTGTGCTGTTGCTGGCGGTTGTGCTGCCTTCAGAACTGGGCAGCTGGAGAGTGGTGGCTGCTAGCTGGGAACCCAGCTCTGAAGCCGGAGCTGCCGCCAGCAGCAGCACAGAAGGAAGAACGGCATGGTATGGCATTGGAACCCTTACTTCTGCGCTGCTGCCTGCAGATCTGGGCCCTCAGTCAGCAATTGCCACTCTCTGGCCACCCAACTCTGAAGGCAGCCCTGAAGTAAGGGTGGCAATAGCACAACCTCCTTGCAATTCCCTTTTGGGTCAGGACCCCCAATTTGAGAAATGCTGTTTTCCCCCATGAAATCTGTATAGTATAGGGTAAAAGCATACAAACGACCAGATTTCATGGGAGGAGACCAGATTTCACGGTCCATGATGTGATTTTCATGGCTGTGAATTTGGTAGGGCCCTAGTTATGGCCTAAAAAAGCACCTTAAAATATTTACTTAGATCCTCATCCTGAAAATACTTATGCATATGATTAACTTTGCAGATGTGAATAGTCCCAGTGAGTTCAAAGCAACAACTCGTGCATAAATATAAACGCATATCTAAGTGTTTGCAGGAGAGTGGCCTTAAATCGGGAACAGTATTTATATATTATTTTCCCCAACACGACTCAGAAATAGCATAAGGGATTCTCTTCAGACTTTCAGAAAGAGGCCTTTGGGCTGAAACTAAACATGAACATTTTCAGCCCAAGCAGTGAAATTCCAAGAAGTTAAGAGCAACTAAAAAAAGGGGCTATTGAGAGCCTTGCTGAGTGCTACTTGGTGCCTTCTGTAATTATAATGACTCCTCTGCCTGTCTCTTTCTTGAATTATAAAGTTCTCTCATGAGCAGTTTGACTGATATTGAAACCACAGACAAGCAGTTCTTGGAACTGCTCTAAACGTAAGCAGTATGGTTTAGTTTCTAGAAATGTTGTAAATATTTTGCCTATGTATAGAGAACATCTTAATTACACAGCTACACGAACGACCAGAACTGCTCAGAAGAGCCATTAAGGCTCATAACAAGGTGTTTAAACATGCACACACACATATGAATGATATAATTACTACGTTAACTCTAATGGTTCTAAAAGAAGTCTCTGAGGAATTCAGGCGCTTCATACTTGCTTTTTGTTTGGGAGGACAAGGGAGAAGATTCAGGTACCATATAATGCTTATTAACTACTGTGACCCAAATACCGCAATGGACTCTGCCGATGCAGTGCAGCACTGGAGCTGACAAAGTTTACAAAAAGCAACTGAACGTGCACACTTTGGTAGGATAACATTGGTCCATCAATATATGACTGGTTTAAGTTTCCCTAGAGTGAGTTTTATCTGAGCATCCCCTGAAGCAGTGATTCTCAACAAGGGGTCTGAGGCCCCTTTGGGGGGTCATGAGCAGTTTTCAGGGGGCCACAAAGCAGGGTCAGCATTAGACTCGCTGGGGCCCAGGCCAGAAAGCCGAAGCCCTGCCGCATGGGGCTAAAGCCCGGGCCCTGAGCTCTGCCACCCAAGGCTGAAGCCAAAGCCTGAACAGTGTAGCTTTGTCGGGAGGGCCCTGTGGCATGAAGGCCCAGGGAATTTCCCTGCTTGCTGCTCCCTAACATTGGGCCTGGCTTTTATATGCAGCAAACCAGTTATTTTGACACAGATGGGCTGTGGAGTTTTGGGGGAGTGGGGGTTTGGGGGAAAGGCTCAGAAAGTAAAAGGTTGAGAACCCCTGCTCTGAAGGACACAACTGGAGCTGTTTCCAGAAGAGCGGGATTCTCTCCTCTTATATGGCCTGCACCTACACAAAGCCCAGAATGCATGATGATAACGGTGAGGTGAAGAGAAGATGGGAGTTGCCATGGAAGTGCTATTATTAAAAAGCTCAATCATTCTCAGTTTATGCACAGAGACAGATCCTTGCCTAAGGAACTAGCCCAGAATTTGCTCGTGTTTGAGGCTGGCAAAATTTATTATTTTGTTTATTTATTTATGGACCATCCATCTAAATATGCTTATAATATCATTTGTGTGACTCTGGGATATGTATATCTTTAACTTCCTCCCCTTTCTATCAAGAAACTATTAAAAGCATCTTGCATTTAAACAGCCTATGAAACTTTCCCAGGCAACACCTTCTTCACTTGACTGCTGAAACACGCCTTTAAAAAACAATCCAATGTGAAGAATGTATGTTTCTGTTACAAACTGATGGCAACATGCAGTTTTTATCTCATGCCATTCTGCATGTCCTCTAGTTCCCTGCTGGGCCAGATGGCCAAAAACAAGAGGCCTAGACAACATCTTTTGAATATCTCACAAAATATATGGAATAATTTGCTGAGGCCAGAATTTTCAGACTTCAGTGCCTAAAGCTATTGGAATAAGCAAGCCAAAATGTCTTAGTTATCAGTAAAACCCAGCAGATGTGAAAGAATGTTAAACAGAGTCTATTACAATGTTTCAGGTGCAACACAATCATTCCCTATTCCTGCTTGTAAGCAAATTATAGTGCACTTTTTAAAATAAGATTTTTCTGAAGTGTTGTTCCAAAATCTACAAGAAAGAGAAAAAAAACTGTAATGAATGAAGAATGTTTTTGCTTATTCAGTGCACAAGTTTCTGCTGTGACCGCATCTCATTTTCAGAGGTGAGGACTATTATTTAGGTGCCTAATGTTAGGCATTTAAGCTTGACAATTTTTGTCTTTGGAAGTATAAAATCAAGGTTTGGTCCCTAGTGACTTCTATTAATTTAACCACATTACCCCTGAGTGTGACTTTTGGGATTTTTTCTTTGTTGCAAAATAAACACAACAAAAGCAGCAAAGGAAATAAAATCACCCTACGCAGAATGCATAGCTCACATAGTTCTGCAGTAATATTTTTTGTCTGTTTGTTTTTTTGCATGTTTAAAAAGCAATTCACCAAAATAAAATCCTACAGAAAGTCTCTGGAGGACTTCGGTTAAAGTGAAAGCACAAAACATTTTTCTGTGTGCGTTTAGAGCAATGGTAGCTTTTGCAAGGGCCCAGGAGACAAGTCATTAGATCAGTGAATCTATTACTGCAGTTGGACGTATTTTCAGACAAGGTAGTATACGGTATCTTTTGAGCTCTTTGGATTTCCTGCCCCAGTGACACAGTATGTCTTTGCCATTACTTCTATACAAGCAATCATATTGCAGTGAGCTAAAAGAAAAAAGGGCGAAAAAAAAAGACAGGTAACTTATATGGAGCTGTATAACAACAGTGTGTTTGACTCAAAGCCTCTGTTATTTCAGTCGTACTTCACAAAAATAATTTTTGGGGGGTAAATTTTCAGAAAGCTTGAGGTCTGGCCTCCATTTTGCATTCAGATTTTGGTTCCCACAAAATGAATGGCAGATGCAAGTCTGGGTACTTGTATCTCTAATCACCTGTAATTCAGCTGCACACATAAAAACACAGGGACAAGTTCTGAGGCTGCTAACAGAGCCTGCCAAAGGGAGACTGGGTCATGCGAGATATCATTGGAAAGGTTATGATTTACTGAATATGTTTACCCTGTTTTTATGCATGTATCATTTCTGTATCTGAAGTTAGGAATATAGACTATGTATCAATTACTAAAGTGTTTGCACCTGGGGAACACCCACCAGACAGGAGTCTATCAGCCTGGATGGGCCATTAGGAAGGACAGTAGGTCTTTGAAGATGCTAACCTGCCTCCTTCCTGAGAAGATTCCTGGGATGCTGCTTTGACACTGCAGGGTCAGATGATCATGTCACCTGGTACTGGACACCATCTTGGACTTCTAGTGTTTTTCCACTAAGAGGAGGGGCGGTTCAAACTGTGAAACAAAGGATTCCCACCATATGCAAATCCTGTTTAAGGCTGGGGAGTGAATTAATCTTGGTTCATTCTTCACTGAATCCCCACCCAGGATGACTGCTGGAAATATCTAAGAAACAAAGACAAAGTGGAAGGGATTGAGGGGGGAGTACTGAACCTGGGCTAGGAATGGTGTCTGGCTCATGAAGAATATACCTGGACTTTTAAACTGCAAGCAAGAGCAGTTTGTCCTCACGAAATTCTGCAATCTGCCTAAAAAAACCCATTTAGGGTGACAAATTACTATTTGTAGCCAATTTCCTTAGTGGATTAAACCCAGTTTGTGTGTTTTTTTAATTTGCTCAGTAATCTGCTTTAATCTGTTTGTTATCCCTTGTAATCACTTAAAATCTGCCTTTTGTAGTTAATAAACTTGGTTTTTGTTTATTCTAAAAACAGTTCATGTAATTCATAATGGGGGGTTGAGGGGGCAAAAAGCTGTACATATCTTTCTCCACATTGAGGGAGGGGGCGGATTTCATGAACTTATGTTGTACAGTTCTCTGTGCAGCGCAAGACAATACAATCTTGGGTTTACACTCCAGAGGGGGTGTGCACTTGAGTGCCAGGCAATTCCCAAGATGAGTCTTCCCCCACAGAGCTGATCTCAGTATCTATGCCCTTTTGCAGCTGGGTGTAGCCCTACCTGTGTGTGTGCTGGAGGAGGCTAGAGGGCCTGACACAGCAGGTCAGGGAGAGGGAGCCCAGGCTGGTGGAACAGATGGGTTCAGTGGGACTCCAGTACATCAGGTGGCACCCCAGAGTGGTGGTAGGGGGGTAACCCGTCAGACCTGGACTTTTTACAACATTACTGAAGACAATGTTCAGTGTTACATTTGATTTGGTTTATGCAAATGAAAATCTTGTATCTATTTTAGCTTGGTAATATATTTGTGCCATAATTATTATTTGGTTCACAGCTTGTTTTGGGCTGAATGTTTGCTTTTCTTGAGGTTTTTATTGACATAGCTAGTTTTGCATGAAACATGAAAATTTAAATTTTGGCAAATTTCTCTGAGAAAATTTATGTTAGACCAAGCTATAATGTGAATGAAATTTCACTAAAAATGGTCCAGCTAAACCCTACCACATTCGCATGTTTTTCACAAATAGACCAATTTTCACAAAACAAAATGAGAAAACCTACAATTTCAATTTATTTTCATTTTATTTTGAATATTTCTCACAGATGTCCTGGTTAGCAGTTTGGTAAAAATATCTTTATGGCATGAAGATTCTTGGGGTCCGATTCTTCTCTGTGATGCTCTGATGTTTGCCAGTGTGTTCAGTAGCTGCTTTTACAAGATATGTTGTAATGCATAGCATGTGTGTCTGAGGCATTTGAAATGAGCAGGTAATCACAGGTGCAGCATATCTAAATTTACATCACTACTGGTTAAAACAGGAATAGGAGACCCTTCCATGAAAAGGGAGCAGTATGGGAAAAGGCACAAGATAAGTATGGAAGAATGAAGCATTTAGTTGGGAGACATGAGCTGAAGAAAGAGAACAAGGAGTATGAAGCTGAGAACAGAGATGCACACAGGGGCAGAGCAGGAGAGGGTCCAGAGAAGAGCAACAAGAATGATTAAAGGTCTTGAGAACATGACCTATGAAGGAAGGCTGAAAGAATTGGGTTTATTTAGTTTGGAAAAGAGAAGACTGAAAGGGACATGATAGCAGTTTTCAGGTATCTAAGAGGGTGTCATCAGGAGGAAGGAGAAAACTTGTTCACCTTAGCCTCTAATGATAGAACAAGAAGCAATGGACTTAAACTGCAGCAAGGGAGATTTAGATTGGACATTAGGAAAAAGTTCCTAACTGTCAGGGTAGTTAAACACTGGAATAAATTGCCTAGAGAGGTTGTGGAATCTCCATCTCTGGAGATATTTAATAGTAGGTTAGATAAATGTCTATCAGGGATGGTCTAGACAGTATTTGGTCCTGCTATGAGGGCAGGGGAGTCTATGAGTCTATGAGGATTTAACCTTGAAGGTGAGGATGAGAAATTTGATTCCAATTAGAGGAAATAAAGGAGCAGCAAAGTTTTTTGGAGAAGGAAAAATGTTAATATGTTTCTCCCCTCTTGTGTATCAAAATGGAAAATACCTATAAGGGCAGAAAATGCAGTCCTCTATCATTTGAGGGTTTAAATGAAATATATTCATGGATATGCTGGGAATGTCGCATGGAAAAGAACGAATCATCTTTGTGGCTTTTACTAAATGTTTATTACAAGGGTTCTAGTGTTTACTAATGAAAAATGGTTTGGTTTTTTGTGTGTGTGTGTGTGGTTTTTTTTTTTTTTCATGAAGCTAAAAAGTTCTCAGACCATCATATACTCCGTGTTATTAGCAGGACTGTGGCTGTGATAATGTACTACCACAGAGCAAGCACCACAGGCACAGAAGTAACGCGCTGGCCAGTGTGCCCTTCTGAATGGATGTGAGGTTGGTGGGCCTTTCCCTTAGTTGCCTCCTCCTGTTGGTCACCATGGCCTACCTCTGTGGCCAGGTCATTTAAATGTTCAGTCTCTTTCTGGGGTACTCAAAGACCCAAAGTAAATGCCACTTTCAACAATAGTCCCAAGTTAACATAAACAAAAGGTCTTTAACCCCGTCTGGGCTCAACTCACAGTTTTTCTCAGTCTCATCAGATCACTGACTCCCCAGGATTTTCCCCTAGTGGAAGTCCAAGTACAACAAACCACAATGGCCTTTCATCCCTTCTGGGCTTCTGGTCAGTTCTTGCAGAACAGCAACCCCAGCACTGCCTCAGCGGAGACTAGCCCCTTATTCCAGGGGCCCACCACAGATACTAGCACCACTCCTGTAGCTCAGCTCTGTAGCCACAATCAGCTCAACTGCCCTCTTCCACAACTTCTGGGCTACTGGGCTTCCTGCACAGGAATGGCAGGACCGGGCTAGGCTAATTAAACAGGGTTAGCCAGCCCCAGGCCTCCTGGTCCTTAAAAGAGTAGGACATCCTGTTACAGTGGGGCAGATCTATCATTGTTTCCATGTCCTGTTAGTCAAAAAGCTCTATAACCCCATTTCTTTCTGTTTTTTAATTATTTATGTAAGTAATCCTCAGTACTGGCATGTGATCTGTGTTAGTCAAAGGTAACATTTCTGAAGATTTATAAATCAAGAGACAGGCACTGAATACTCCATATATCAAAGTGTTATAACAGAGTTAGGTCCCAATCACACAGCTTGTTCCACACTGGTAGATCTCAACAACTCTATGGAGTGCCATTGATTTCAATAGGATTCAACACAGGCTGAAAGGTTCACCCATGCAGAAGAAGCTGAAGGAGTAGGGCCTTGAATATTAATGAGTCCTCTGTAAATAATTTGCACTCTATTTCTGTGCCAGATGAAAATGCACCTTGTAAACAGTCCTAGGAGTAAACACGACTGTGTTCATCCACTGTATTTCTTTTGTGGAATGTCTTGCAGACTTTTTCCTAGATAAATAAGAAGTACACTTTCAACATGGTCCATGGGGAAATTATCTGTGAATTCCCTTTGAAGGTACTTGTGGGAGTTCTGTGATTAATTATTCCTTGTACACCCACTCTATAATGCCCAAGAAAATTAACCAATAGAGTTAGAGCCATATGCAGAAGACGCAGCCATGAATAGATGTAACAAAAAAAACTAGAGGAGAACTCCAGGAATACATTCAGGAAACAATTAGATGGTATCCAGGGGACTGGACTATTAGTTACTTCATATTATGTAAGAATTAGATTAGATAATCTTAAAAGCATGGATATCAATATTCTGTAAATAGAACTAATCAATCAGTGACAGGGTCATACGTAGTATCAGTACAGATGGCTGATGACATTATAGATTTTTTTTTTATGGTTGGGATAATCTATTTCAAAGCATTGCACAGTACCAATTTGTTCAACCCCTCAGTACTAACATTGCTCATCATCACAATATAAATTGTTTTAATGGGTCAGCTACAAAAAGCAACAAGATACTTTCTAGGTGATTAATGTTTTATTAATTTTCAAGAAAAGAAACAATAAAATTACAAAAGGTAAATGTCTTACAGCTTGTACTTGTCACCAAATACCTCACCTTTCATGGGATATACAATAAAGTTAGGCAGTTATGCAACTTTACAACTTGTCAAAGCTGCAAAAGCAGACAATACAAAATCAAACAATATTACATAGACATAACATATTAAGGTGGGAGAAAGAATTAAAAAAAAACACATTCAAATAGGTAAAAAGGGGAAGACAGGACCAGGGGACGGGGTGGCGTGTCAGGTGGAATGGAAGCTTGGCATTATGGGGCTGTCTCAGAATTTTTTATCCAAATTTATCAAGAAATGGAGTCCAGATATCTTTGAGTTCATATAATTGCTCTCTACATTGATAAGCTATTCTTCCTTTTGCTGCTAACTCAGTCAGGTCTGAATACCGTTGCTCTATTCCTCTATTTTGGGCATAGTCTTTCCACTTTGTAAAATCATGTGCTTCATAATCACTGCAGCTCTGAAGAACCCAAATCTTTGTGGTGGAATTAAGCCCAGCACCGTAGGTACATAACCCAGGATATAATTTTTAGCTGAAATATAAGGATACAGTGATATTGTGGATATGAGTGTTCTTATCAAGGATATGAAGGGAAGTTTAATAACAATTTCTTTCAGTAAGTCTTCATCTCGTATCAAAACTGTGGAACTGAAATGCATCAGGTATCTACTCTATATCAAAGTTTATAGAGCATGAGTGTCAAACTCATTCAATATACAAAAACCTGTAAGAGAACACTTCAATCTCCCTGGACACACAATAGCAGATTTAAAGGTAGCCATCCTGCAGCAAAAAAAACTTCAGAACTAGACTTTAAAGAGAAACTGCTGAGCTTCAGTTCATCTGCAAATTTGACACCATCAGCTCAGGATTAAACAAAGACTGTGAATGGCTTGCCAACTACAAAAGAAGTTTCTCCTCCCTGGGTTTTCACACCTCAACTGCTAGAACAGAGCCTCATCCTCCCTGATTGAACTAACCTCGTTATTTCTAACCTGCTTCTTGCTTGCATATATATACCTGCCCCTGAAAATTTCCACTACATGCATCCGACGAAGTGGGTATTCACCCATGAAAGCTCATGCTCCAATACATCTGTTAGTCTATAAGGTGCCAAAGGACTCTTTGCTGCTTTTACAAACTCATTCCAGTTCCCTCCTAAATCTTATATTATTTACATATTTCCAAAGTATGCAGAGGCTTTGTTAATTATTATTTGTGTTGCGGTTGTACTCAGACTTTTCTAGCCATTTGCCAAACACTGTTTATGGCATGTTCCCAGCCCCAGAGGTCTGATAGAATAAAAACATACAAAACAGATGAAGGGGTGGGGAAAAGGAATGTAACATACAAGCAAATGATCATAGTAATAGCAGGCACACACCTTGTTAATTCCATTTCCCCTCACCTCCCTGCAATTGGGTTTATGAATGCAAATGGACATTTTCTGTAAACAGACAGATAACAAAACAAGGTCCCTATTCTAAAAAGCTCCCAATCTAAGTAGCTAAAACAGAGGATGATGGGTGGGATGAAACAAGGACCAAGCGAATAAGCTGTGAAATTCAGCATAGTTTTGTAAGTTCCACAGAGGTTCTTTTTTTTTCCCTCTGTTGTATAAATTCCTTTTTTTGAGGGTAGGCATCCATCATAAAAACCATTCTTAGCAATGAGAGCAGTTGACAGATGGTCACTTATATTCCCAGTAAAACTTACGGTGGCAGATTCTAATCTCAGATATGATGGTGTAAATCAAGAGTAACATCATTGATAACAGTGGTTCTGGATTTGCAAACTGATCTTTCTTGTAGACAGAGCACTACTCCATGACAGGAACCTGAGATGGCCATCCAAGGTGGAGCAAAATATCAGAGAGTTTAGTCTGTTTGTGTTCATGTGTATTCTCTGTAGGTTCTTCTACCACTATCACTATAGTCTCAGAGTGCCTTCCAGTAGTGCATTAAACAATGAGACTACATATCTGTCAGATGTTGTCTGGTCTCTCATCTTCTCGCCAGGGGGAAAAGTGTGTGCATTGGAGGGTTTTGTTTTGGTTGGGTTTTGTTTGTTTTTAAGTATCATGTTGCTATATATTTATGTTAGGAAAGGCAAGGTCAAATAAATGCATCTTGCCATTGCAGCAGAATATGGTGGGGTTTGTGGTTAGTTCCTGGGGCAGTTTATTCTCTGACAAAGCAATGGCCTGTGTGCATCACCTCCCATCCTGATTACTCCTACTAGCAAAAATTTTAGCTGTGGACTGTGCAAGGAACATTAGTTTGATTATAGATGCTTTTGCAGTGCTTGTGTGTGTGTAGATCTCCTGTTTTGCACCACTTTGCAAAATCCAAGCTTTGGCCCATAGTCCTAAAAGTTGATTGGGAAATCATGTAAGTATTAACAAAAAATTAAAAATGAGTCAGTTTGCTTCTTAAATTTACAAATAATATTTTGAAAGTCAGTTTTCCATCGTACAATTATTTTCAAAGAGATGTGTCACACTAATTCTAAAACCATAATTTCATTGCATAAACATAGAGGTTTATTTAAGAATTAGGTTTTTAGACTACTCTTATTAAATAATGTGTCCACTGTGAGGAGCACAGACATTATGACTTAAGATTTGGAACATGAACTCATAATAATAAGTTTGTCTAGACTTGTATCACCAGTTTCAGACATACAACCTGCAGCCAAATTTGACCAATGGTATACTTTAATCTTTCCTGCCGAGCCATTACCAGGTTCTCCTACCATCCCTGCCAAGTGGCCTTTTTCAGCTGAGCTGATTCAGCACTTCTCAGTTCCTGAGCAAAAGCAAGTTTTCAGAAATGATACTAGAAGGAGAACCAACCCTGTAAGAGCAAAGGTCATCAAAGAATCATAAAATACTCATGGATTCTAATCAGGCAGGAGATATGGAGATCCCCTCTGGAGTTGGGTAAAAGCCTGTGTGATACGCTAATTGGAAAACAGCAAGGAGCCTATAATTTGCTTGTCCTGTCTTTCTTGGTACCACTGGATGCCAGAATATTGAGCAATGTCACACCCACTAGAATTTCCTTCCTTCCCAAGTGGCCAGCCTAGAAATAACATCTAATTTTCAGGTATTCTTCTGTAAGCATCACTTTTGATTATCCTCCGATAGAGACTTTTTGTTGTTTTTGGAGGAGACTCACAGGCAGCTGACTTGGTCAAGTTACTCCTTTGCTCCCTCCTCCTTTAGAAATTCCAAGTATGGAGCAGAGAACTCCTCCCAGGTCACTGAAGGGAACTAGGCAGGCAAGGGAGAGATTATTTCCCCAAAACCGCCTTACCTCCTTCCAAGAAGATATATGCCCTCCTCACTATACCCTTGCATATCATGTATCTTAAGAGCATTTATTTATTCTGATCATACATATTAAAAGTTATAAAAGAGTGTCTATGCTGTCTCTAGGCAGCCATTGCACACATTCAAAATACAACTGATAAATCCAAATCAAGATTACTCTTTCAGTAATTTTCCATTCATTTAATTCTCTCTTTTAAGATATCACAACAATCGGACTACCATATTTTCAAAGAATTATTTGAGGATTTAGATGTGTTACTCTCACTGCATTAACACAGAAATCAAGTAGCTAAAACAATACATAGCACTTTTAAAATGTCTTCCTATTAATGTGAGGATATAACAGTATAACTGATATAACAGTATTGGGTACTGGAAGTAAACATTATTAAAAGCCCATAAAGGTTTCCAAAGCACATCTTAGTACTGTTAATTTTATATTATAGTTTTCTGGGATTTTTTTTTTATAATACCTGAAGATATTGTAAGAAAATAAAATACAGAAATGACGTTTTAATGAAAAACAGTAAGTAATGCTTATAGTTGTGTTTTGAATCACAACCCACTTATTACTATCTATGAAATGGTGCTTTTGGCAAGATTTGAAGGACCAAAATATTCTAAAAGCACTTTAGCAAGCTAAAAGGAATCCCACTAATGGTAGTAGTGATTAATTACCAAGATACAGTAGACTACCAAGCTACAGCAAAACTTCTGCACAAATCTTCATAAAGAATTTATAAAATAACATTCTTAAATTTTATAACATTGGTGTGAATACATTGTAAGCAATTAAAGCAAATACAGTAGCATTTGGTTTTATTACTAACCACTTGTAGTGATCACTGAACTATGTAGATGAACATTATGATTTTAAAGATGTATGTATTTATTTCTCATTTAGACTCATTTAAACATTCTAAATGACATCTCATTTGACTTCAAAAGGGCTTTGGACTAGGCACAGGCACCAACTTTCCAATGTGATTAGGGTTGCTCAACCCCCAGCTCTGCCCCACTCCCTACCCCATTCCACTCCTTCCCTGAAATACCCCACCCCACCTCTTCCCTGCCTCTTCCTGCCCCATTCGGCACCCCTTCCCTGAGTGTGCCGCATCCTCACTCCTCCCCACTCCCAGCTCAGAGCCTCCTGCACACTGTGAAAAAGCTGATCATGGCAGGTGGGAGGCATGGAGAGGCACTGATTGGCTGGGCCCACTGGTGGGCAGGAGGCACTTGGGGGAGGGCTGATGGGAGGCTGCTGGTGGGTGCTCAACACCTATGGGACCAGGCCTTCACTGTGTACTGATCAATAAGCATTTGGTTACAAGGATAAAAAAGATAGTAATACATTTGACTTTCTGCGATATTTCCAAAGATAGAAGAGTGTGAAATGCTTTTCTGAGTGCTACTCAGATGAAGTTAAAGACAGGTCTACATTAAACAAGACTCTAAAAATGCCCTATAGGAAACAAAGCCCATATTGGCTAGGTAACGGACTACATGAATAAACAGACCTTTACCATCATCTTTTCTATGCTGGAATCAGAGCTAATCCTAGTAATAAGTGGACAGTGTAGCTGCACTGGTGCAAACTTCCAGTGTAGATAAGAAACAGAGAACTGAGTAGCATATGGTTTTCTCATCTCAAACATATTTTTGATAGTTTTAAAATTTTTACCCTCCTGAATTGTGACAAAAAACTGAAATCTTGAAGAAAAAAAACTGGTTTGGGTCAAATTATATGTTTTGTTTCACTTTTGACCTTTTTCTCCTTTTTAAAAAAAAACTGTTTTCAGTCTAATTATCTTAAATTTTAAAACAAAAAGTTAAACAAAAAACACCTAAATTAAGGCTGCAAAAAAGATACTAGCCCATTACAAATAGCAGTAGTTTTCAGTAATAATAAAGAGAGCAGTGACCAAAAAGTGATTAGAAAACAGGAGAGAGATCATCCATGGTACTAGCATATTTTATATTAACATCCCTCTCTCCCTATAAATAAATTCTCACAAAAAATACACCAAGGATGGGTCCGATTCTCCATTGCCTTGTGCAGTCACTTACCCTTGTTCAAACAGCATGCACACTGGGTATAAAAACACTATCACTTTGAAAGTGAAGTGTATTAACTCCACTTTGCACAAGTCTACGTGGCAACAGAAGCTACAAGAGAGAGGAGAATCAGGACCATCTTACCCTGAATATTTTATCTGGACAGCTTCGAGATAAAGAAGAAAGAGCGTATCAAACTATACAGTAGCTCATTGCTCACACCAGGAGCAACTTAAGTGGAATAATGTGAGAGAGAATATGAAGTTATGACAGGGGAATATCCTTCCGCCTGCAATGACGCTGAGCATCCTTTGTGCCTGTTCTGTGCCAAAATTCTTTTTTTAAAAAACTGAAAAGTAGACAGGGTGCAGGTGGGAGATTCACGGGTGTGTACTTCTGTTGATGCACAGGGAATTCCAGGTGGACAGTAAACCTGTACTGACCAAAATTGAACATACCTTTTACATTTGGTCACAGAACATTCTGGCATTACTATGCACAAAGAATCATGGCCTGGAAGGGTTGTTTCTGAAGGCCTGAAGAATACCAGTCAGAAGCTGGATCAGTGATTGAGAGACTCCCATTGACTTTATTGGAAGTTGGATCAGGCCTCTTTATTATAATCTGGTTTCCCTAGATGAATGACCAAGGTTGGTAGTTTTACCTAATCTATCAATATCTGGCAACCAAATACTTAAGTAGGATAAAGGGGGTAAATTCTCCTCTAAGTTATACTGAAGTCAATAGGGCAGTTAAAATAAAAAACTTCTGTTAGCAGCAATAGATAAGACTGTGTAGTATGATGCATACCAAAAAAACAACATTATTTCTCTGATATCTGTTTGGATGTCTAGGTACTTCCCAGACTTAAAAACACATATTTCCAGTCAGGAGCAGCAGATTTGTAGAAATTTTGGTGGTGCCCAGAACGCCCAGACCCACCCCCAACTCTGCCCCCCAAACTCCACCCCCCCAACTGCCTAAGGCTCTGGGAGGGAGTTTGGGTGCTGGATGCAGGCTCTGGGCTGGGGCAGGGGTTGGGGGGGTAGGCTTTGGGCTGGGGGGTTGAGGACAGGAGGGGTTGCAGAAGGAGGGGTGCAGGCTCTGGGAGGGAGTTTGGGGATATGGGGGTGTGGAAAAGGGGTGGGGGTGCAGGCTCTGGGGAGAGGGTGGGGCAGTGCGGTGCTTACCTGGGGCTCCTAGGCAGGGCGGAACGGGGAACTCCACAGGCTGCTCCCCCAGGCACGGCCCCTGCAGCTTCCCATTGGCTGTAGGGGCGCTTGGGGCAGGACACAGACCCATCCTGCCCAGGGGCCGCAGGGAGCGGCTGGCAGCCACATGGAGCGAGCAGACAGGAAGCCGCATAGCTCTGCTGTGCTACCGCTGGTGGGTAGGGGTCCCAATCCATTTTAAATAGCCCGGGGATGCCCGGGAGCAGAAGACGGAGCTGAGGGAGAGAGCCAGCCTCAAACAGTGCTGGAGCCAGGCCCCAGGACAGGAATATTCCTAGTGCCCAGGCACCACGAGTACATAGAACTCACCACCCATGTTTCCAGTACTTCCCTACTGACCTTGACCACTCAAGAATGTCATAGATGCAACTCAGAGGTTATGGTATGGAGCAGCCTTACTATCTTCAGAATCTCAATGACTTAGGTTCAAACATAAACTGAAGAGCCTCCATTTATCGCCTTAGTTCATCACTTAGTCTCCACAAAACAAGACAGATCTGTCTGAGTGTTCTGATCCTCAGAGTAACTAAAATTATTCACAGTAAGAAAACAGAAACCTGGTCGCAATGCATTACTGCTGAATACATTTTGCATACAGCGGGTTCCTGCAGTGTAGCTTGACTGGATCTTGTTTAACTTTTTTCCAGATTATGCAACAAGCTCAAACTTCGCAGTTAAAAGCATGATTCAATCCAGTCTATGCTAAAGGAAGGAACCACAATTTAATCATGTTGGCCGATACTGTGTTGTAACTCGCTATGGGCTCACAATATAGTAGTTTTCATAGTGTAGAAGGGACCTCCTCAGCTCCTATATTTCTTTCATTTCCATGGACCTCTGGTTTCTCTTGCTCCTCTTGGCTTCTTTTTTTTTTCTTTTGGCCTTTCAATTTCTGTTCCAATTTTTTTTTTTTATATCCAGAAGAGATTGGCATTGGCCTACTGAAGTATATTAAATCTCAGTGTGAGTATTGTTTAGATGATTTGGAAGCTTCAGAGATCATCATTTCTGAATACTTGGTGACCTTTCAAGGTTAATAAATTCTCCATGCTATTAAGAAAGGGAGAACTAAATTAGACTTTTGAGCAAGCTTGCTAGCCCTTAATGTTCCTATGAACACAGTGCAAAGGTAAAAGCTCTTTTCTAATGTTCAGCTTAGGGTGACCAAATAGCAAGTGTGAAAAAATCAGGATGCTGGATGCGGGGGATGAGGGCATAATAGAAGCCTATATAGGAAAAAAGTTGGGGGGAGGAATAGCTCAGTGGTTTGAGCATTAGCCCTGCTTAAACCCAAGGTTGTGAGTTCAGTCCTTGAGGAGGCCACTTAGGGATCCAGGGCAAAAATCAGTACCTGGTCCTGCTAGTGAAGGCAGGGGGCTGGACTTGATGAACTTTCAAGGTCTCTTCCAGAGATAGGTATATCTCCTATTATCATTATAAGGCCCAAATATCAGGACTGTCCCTATAAAATCAGGACAGCTAGTTCAGCTTGTGGTTAAACTGAACAACAAAACCCCACTATCTTGTGTAATTTGATCTTGAAAATCTTTTGATACTGATGCTGTAGGTGAATATATCCTGCATTTACTTATAATACATGATACATAATATTATCTCATGATAAAAAATATCCACAATATAGCTGAAAAGAGAAAAACTTTAAAAACTCTCTAACTTTCAAAAAGTAAGTAATCAAGTTTCAATTATAGTGAATTCAAGTGCTTTTTTTTTGTCCTCCTGTAATTAGTGGTACATAAATTCATGCTTTTGGTGGTTTTTATTAGTGTTATTTGCTCATTCCAAGAAAGTTAAGAGTTTGTCAGCATTTCCACTGCAAACCTCTATTTTGACAATTCTGTAACAGCCACAAAAATGTGTTATGGGATGAAACTTGGCACCCAAGGTCTCTGTCTACAGTAGGAACAATTTTTTTAACCACATTTGCTTTAAGTTGGTTTGGATATTTTTAAGTTATAGGCGAGAGCTAAAAGAGTTGTGTGTGGCTGAAGATGCTCTTTTGCATTTTCATAATTCAAAACAACTTCATTTATTTAAAAAGAAAATATTGCATAATAGAAAATCATATTTTGCCAGTAAAAATAAATTTAAACTCTAAGTTACTTCAATAAATAAAGCAACTACTTTATATGCAAGGTAACTACTTTCCCATTCAAATTTTCATTATGGGGGTATTTATGCTACACAGAGTATGCTCTGCTACAACAACTGTGAAATGTAAGACACCATGACAGAACAGAGGGCAATATTGATCCATGGAAATATAGATCTGAGCAAATGAGCATAGGACTGGGAGCCAGATACTCCTGAATTTTAATCCTGACTCTGAGTCAGATTTAATCTCCGACTGTGTGAGTTAATTTATCTTTCTGCTTCCATGCAGATAACAGCATTTAACTACCTCAGAGGCTTTGAACATGACAAGTATTAATTATCTCTATTGGCAAATCGGTAGTCAATGTTCTATAAAATATAGGCCAATTGAATATGGCACTGGGAAAGAATATATTACAAAAGGCTGACCCTTTGGCCCAAGCAGGTATACCATGAAAGAAAGCACAAAGTGTTAGATTATGGGAACAGAGGAATGGTCAATTGGATCAGACCCATCTAGTTTAGTATCCAGTCTCCAGCAACTACCAGCACCAGATACTTCAGAAGGTGTTACAGGAAATACTACATTAGGATAATATGGGATAAACTACTCTCCTGGAAGGTCTCATCCTAAATCCCTAAATAGTTAGAGATTGATATAAGGCCTGAAGTATAAGGTTTTAAATCCCTTCCAAATTTTTTAGCATTAACTGTTATAAGTTTGGATATTCTTGTTGTGCATAGAAATGTCCAATCCCTCTTTTAATCTTGCCAGATTCCAGGAATGGCCTCAATAGCAATGAGTTCTATGGTCTAATTATCCATTGTGTGTGATAAAAGTATTTCCTTTTAATAGTTTTGAGTTGCCCTTCAATTTCATTGACTCTCCCTTTGTTCTTGGTTCCCCTCCTCACCTGGTGGACTCAAACTCCAGTCTGTATTTAGTCTGAATGCCAAAATAGGGTTGTTGTTTTTTGTTTGTAAACAAAAATAAACTAAATTTCTTAATACAATAATAGTGTCATCCCTCATTGACTTATTTCTTTCTAGCATTAGTAGTAAAATCCAAATCATGTGCACACTCATGTCTTGAGAAAGCACATACAAGGGCAGGGTTTTAAGGCTTGATTTCACTTAGACCAGTGTAAATCATGAACAGTTGCACTAAAGTCAATAGAGCTACACTGTCCTGGTCTACACTTAAAGTTTGGGTTGACATAGCTACAGCACTGAGGAGTGTGAAAAATCAATACATCTGAGCACCATAGCCATGCCAACCTAATTGCCAGCATAGTCTCAGGTTGACCAAAGAATGTTCCTATCAACCTAGCTACCATCGCTCAGGGAGACTGAGTTCCTACGAGACAGTCAAACCCCTTCCATCACTATAGGCTGAATCTACACTATGGGGGTATGCTGGCATAGCAATGGCATTGCCACTATGCCTCTATAGTCTCCATATTGTAGATATGGCCTAGGTGAAATGGAATTTAACACTTAGGGCTTGTCTTCAGTATGGGGGTAAGTTGACCTAAGTTACACTACTCCAGCTATGTGAATAACATAGCTGGAGTTGATGTAGCTAAGGTTGACTTACTCCAGTGTCTTTACTGCGTTGCATTGATGGGAGATGCTCTCCAATCCACTTCCCTTACTCTTCTCAGAGAGCTGGAGTACCGGGGTTGACCAGAGAGCGCTCTGCTGTTGATTTAGCGGGTCTTCACTGGACCCACTAAATCAATCCCTGCTGCATCGCTTGCAGCAGAGTTGATCACTCCGTAGCAAAGACCAGCCCTTAGTGACCTTGCTACTGGAATTTTTCTTGACCCAGTGACTGTTCGCTATCATTGCCATGCATAGTGGCAATTCAGTCATTTGTAATGGGCCACTGGGCCAGGGAATGACAGTGAGAATGACTATATAGCCTGGGAGTTAGGTTAGCACCCTGGAGGTGGGAGACCAAAGTTCAAGTCCCTGCTGTATTTAATTTATAAGAAGTAGTGTAGCTTCAAGAAGAGATTTTGACAAAATATCCATAGCTCAAGGGCAAGGGCTCTTTCCTGCAGTGGGGGAGACTCAAGTTCAAGTCCCTTGTATACAGAGAGGTGAATTGAACCTCATGTCCCAGGTGAATGCCCTAACCATTGAGCTAAATAAAGTGCATAAGGGAATTGTCATTGCAACCATCTCTTCCTCCAGCTGTTTTCTGAAGACTTTGCTTTTGTTAAAATGCCAGAAAGTCAAAACAAAATGTTTAGATCCAAACACTTTTGTTTTGATAACGTAGAAATGTTTCCATTAGTTTCAACTAATTTTTTTTCCAAACCTTCTGATTCGCCAAAAATGTTGGGAAAATGTTTTCAGTTCAACTCAAAACAATTTCCCCCCGATTTTTCAAAATTGGCAGGGAACCAAAACCTCCGCTATTCACCCAGTTCTAATTGTGAGTGCCTAAAAATGTGCTAAGCACTTTATAAAGAAAATTGTAGGCCTTCTAAAAAAGCCAAACCTCAATAACAAAAAACAACACACACACACCCCAGACTAAACTCAGACATAGCAACAGAACAGGCCTTAAAAACAGCTAACATGTTCATAAGCATGTGTGCATGTAGGTTTAAGTATAATGCTTCTTGTCCTACAGTCCAAGAAATATACTTTATTGTATGCCAATAACAATTTCATTGCTTAATTAACTTTGTATTACTCTTCACTGCAGGTTACGTAAGCATTTGTTTAATAGTCCTTGCTCCAGACACAGCTATTGTGTCTTCCTTCTGTTACACAACAGCACTGCCAACTCCACCTTCAAGATTGTCACAAGTCATAAATTACTGGTGAGCAATAGACTACATAGCATTAAAGCTCTTAAGTACTTTGAAAGGGAGTTCTTCCATCATAGGCTTATTGAACTGTTTTTTTGACAGCGTTGCTGTTAGCAGCTGGAGAATAGAAAGTGTGGATTATTGCTGGCAAGCCTACGATCAG
Source organism: Gopherus evgoodei (assembly GCF_007399415.2). NCBI lineage: Eukaryota > Metazoa > Chordata > Testudines > Testudinidae > Gopherus > Gopherus evgoodei. The sequence goes on along the minus strand of NC_044322.1, from coordinate 329,303,685 downwards.
GCATGCCTGACTGCAGCACTGATACATGACAGAAGCAGAAGGGCTGTGACACTGCTGCAGATTAACAGATAGTAGTGGTGGTGTATTGAGAGGGAGGCAGGGGGTGGGAAAGCTCACGAACTGCCAAGAGTGATTCATTCACGGAACCTGAAGAACTGTGAATCACACTGTTCCTCTTGCCCTGTGAGCAAGCCAGAGGCTCCCTGTAAGGAGACCAGCAGCACCCAAACCTTGTTTTCAGAAACCTGCAACTGGCATCACCAATCTGCCACCATTTTTTAAACCCTTGTTTAAAATCTTCACTCTGAGTGAAGCTATTAAAGATGCAGCTCAAAAAAATTTTAGATTCCATGAGGGAAGGGAATAAATATATTATACATACACAGTGATAGAGTCCCTACAACTATATTGTACTGCAGTTCATCACCATTTAGAACCTCAGAAAAGAGTGTTTTATTTGAAGTTCAAATAGTTCTTTTTGATGTAAAACAGATCATCCATCCTTAACTGATACGTATGTACACTATTACAGTATTTGTTACAAAGATATTCCTTATACCATAAGGAGGCTCTCAGGCATCCAAACTACAGAGTTAATGTTTTTCTTTATGAAATTACTGCTTTGCTTAATAAAGATTTTCCCTCTTCTCGATCACTAAATCTTCAAATATAAGCCCTTAATTATTTATCTGAAGTACTAAAAAGATTTGTCCCTTTCAAGCAACCCTAGTACCCTTTTGTGAGCCTTCACCTCAGCCTGCAGCTCTGCTAGGCTGGAGCTCCCCAGCTTGCTCCGCTCCGCTCCCCAGGTCCTCCTTTCTCCAGGTAGCTAGAGAGAGTGTGTCCTGGCTTCTAGCACCAGCCTTCTTATAAGGGCCATCTGGGCCCTCATTAAGCCAGCCATAGCTGTGGCTGCTTTCCAGTCAGCCTAGCCTTTCTCCTTCCAGAGCCTGCTCCCAGGGCTGTTTTAAGCCCTTCAAGGCAGGAGCGGGGTAACAACCCCGCTACAGTATCACTCAGGGAACAATCTAAAGATAGTGGGGTTGCACAGGTGTCCCAACTTCCTGAGGGCCTAATTAGCCCCACAGATTCTCTGTTTCCAGTTATGATGGTATTAAAAACAAATCTTTTGTTTTGAAAACTGAGCAAAGTTGATATGAAAATCAGTGACAATGATGACAGACCCATGTCATAGTTTTTACAGTAACTTTTGAGGGTAGAAATGCACATGACATTTGCTAATGTTCAAACTTCTTCAATGTAATATACATTATAAACCAACATATTGGTGCTAAGTGATGCTTTTCAGAAAGCCTAGTATTTTCAGCAGTATCTCTGCCAAAGTTGTTAGGCCAAAGTCCTTCGATATGTCTGACCCTTAAGCAAACATACAACTGCACTTATGCATGATACAGTTCTTAATATAATGTTTCTTTATTTTCTCCAATAACAATAATTTATATTATGGAGCACTTTAAAGCAACTTTCTGCTCATTCTTTTAGAAATGAACTCTTAGTATTCAAAATGGTAGAGTAGTGCAAGTGTGAGGTCATATGTACAGCCTAGAAGGCCATTCATTTACACATGATTTAAAAGCTAAGTGTAATTACCTTGCCAGTTTTGGGAATTCAGAGAAGCAGCACAAAGGCAGGCACTGGATCTGAGACAGAGTCTTTCTTGCCGAGCTTGAAGTACACTCAGACTGGGAGGGCTGGACCAAGCCTGCACATGGCTAGAACCATTCCTCCCTCGTGACTTCCAGCTCCCAGGCATGTGAGCTGTGCCTGAATATACCCCATATTTGAGAAGAGAGGAAGGAGTTACTGAGACCACACCTGATTGACATGCCTAGCTGACAAAGTGCAGGCCCTGAAGAGCCTACTACATAGCTGGGACATTTGAGCTGAACCTGAGAGGGACAATGTGACCACAAAGAGGTGGGCTGGCTGCAGATGGTTTGGCTGGAGCAGCTGGAGAGCTCCTGAGTTGCGCTCTGCCATACAGGATAGGAAACACTACTTTACCTCTCTCAGCTAGAGAGGACTAACTGCTAACAGCACCTGGTAAGTCTCCTCTGTAACTGGAGCCAGGGCTTCCTCCAGCTGAAAGAGAGAGCTGTTGGCTTTCCAGCAAGGGATCCTAGCCCTTCACATCAACTTTCAAGTTTAGATAAGTCTTAAGGGGAGACTTCAGGCTTTCCCCTTAGATTAATCTAGTTCAGTTTTGTTAGTGTTTGTGGCTGCTGATTGGTTAATTACTCATTTGTTTGACATTCTTGTTTGACGCCCCTTTACCTGTTTCCTTCCCCTTCTTGTAATTAAAGTCTATGCTTAATGGGAATATTTATTGGTCCTTTATTTCCTGTAATTATAAACTGTAATTTACAAAAGGTTGTAGGGGCTGTTAATAGTTTACACACATGGCCACTTGGTAGAGGCACCATGCACAAAGAATCAAGAACTCATTGATCTTTAAGAGACCCTTAGCCCCTGAGGAGGGATGAAGAGGGGCTCTTAGGGATCAGGGGTGCCCCAGAAGGGGGGATATATAAAATAGCGTGGCCATTAACTTACAGTATTTCCATATTGTTTGGCTCCCCTCACACTTGTCACATTAGATAACCATTAGAAATATAATTCTAATAGCCTTGCTATGATGCAAATTAAATAATACATAGCCCTTTGGCTAAACATGCAACTATTCAATATTTAAGGCTATTTACTATTCCGTCTGTGCACATTTCTAAACTGTACTGTTCTTGGAAGACTCAAGAGAAAATCTTTCTTTTAATAATATATTTACCTACTGAAAAAGTATTAAATGAATGAGATCAAATACAAAACGCCTAAATGACATATTCCACAACTTCTCAAATTAAAGGCTCAACTTTCAAATGTGTGTGGTAAACATCACCTTGTGTTCAGCAGACATTGGTTGTAGGAAGATTCCAGAAGAAGTTTCCAGCTGCAAAAACTGTCTGCAGTGAACACAGGCTACTGGAAACAATTACCCATCCATTACAAGTAATAGTCACTAAGAAACCACAAACAATGTTGCTTTACATTTAAAATAACAACACATTATTTTTAACAAAGAGATTTTTTATTCATGCTTTGAAAAAGAAAACTCTCTAATGTTCTTATGGAACTCTAAGTGAACAAAATGGCCTATTAAAAAACAAAAGACAGTTATTAAATGATTAAAAACCAAAAGACAAAGACCAAAATGAAATTGTCATTTTAGTTATTCAGCTAATTTACGGATCCTTGTAAAAGCTAATGAAATATGTGAAGATAAAAAGTGACCAGGAAGGAGGTTTTAGCCTGGGCCTTTGAGCACCATAACTCTCCATAATACATGTTATAAATTGAGGACAGAAAAGAAGCCTCCACTTCTGGCTGAGACACCTGAACTTAGTTCCATTGATTTCAATGGTAGCAGGATGGGGTCCTACATATAACATTTTTTGTCCAGTGATGCTAATCTTTCCAAGTGTGAGATCATGACCCCACTCTGTGGAGAGGTCCTTAAGGTTTGGCTGGCTGGTACTCCATGTGGAAGGAGCTTTCAGGTGCCTCTGTGGCACCATTACTTCACTATCACAGATTCTAGTGAGCACTCCCTGAGAGGAATCCAAGCCTCTACGCTGTAGAACCCCAGGTGTGTATTAAGCTTCTAGTGCAGCAGTTCTCAAACTGCGGGTCGGGACTCCAAAGTGGGTCTTGGCCCCATTTTAATGGGGTCACCAGGGCTGGCATAGACTTGCTGGGTCCCAGGGCTTAAGCCTGAGCCCCACTATGGGCCAAAGCCAAAGCCTGAGGGCTTCTGCCTTGGGTGGCAGAGTTCAAGTTACAGGCCCCCTGCCTGGGGCTGAAGCCCTTGGGCTTTGGCTTTGGCCCACCTGCCCAGGCCATTGAGGCTCGTGCTTTGGCTTTGACCCTCCTCCCACCCCCATTGGGGAAGCAGAGCTTGGGTGGGCTCAGGCTTCAATACCCCCTCCTGAGGTCATGTCATAACGTTCATTGCCAGAAGTACAATGAAGTTTGAGAATCCCTGAAGCCTCAGCAGGGTGCAGCACTGGTTCTTCCCTTGGCATCTCTGGCACATTTCCTGTGCACTGACTATCAGTCTTTTATCACTGCTCAGACAAACTTATGATGCCTCCTTCAAATTATTCCTTCCTTCAACTTGTGTTCCTTCCTCTAAATTCCATGCAGGTTGCTACAGGGCCCACTGACACAATTTAGATCAAAGGAAGCGTACTATCTCCTCGATTCATTCCTTCTGTGAGAAAAATTAGAGCCATCAGTGCACAAGAATCAGGAATTCTGATTAAACAGTTTTCTGAAACTTTGTTTCTCCGGAAGAAAAACTTCCAGCATGATATACCCTACACTGTACAGATATATTGAGCAGTAAGGAGGCAGCTTTTCAGAAACATTGCAAGAACACAAGTGATGCTGTCATTGGAAATTGGTTTTACTCCAAGCCCTGTGTCACCCCACTCTGAACTTTAGGGTACAGATGTGGGGACCTGCATGGACACTTCTAAGCTTAATTACCAGCTTAGATCTGGTCTCGCTGCCACCATCCAGATTTCTGAGTACCTGGAACACTCTCTTTCCCCCCCAAACCTTCCGCTCCCTGGGTAGCCTTGAAAGACTCCTCCACCAATTCCCTGGTGAGTTCAGATCCAATTCCCTTGGATCTAAAAAACAGGGAAAAAATCAATCAGGTTCTTAAAAGAAGGCTTTTAATTAAAGAAAAGAAAGGTAAAAGAAAAAGAAAACCCTGAGAGAGCATATCAGCTAATCTCACAGACAATAGACAGAAAACACAGGACGTTCCCCTGGTAAAACCTTAATACACACAAGAATACCCAATTTGATAATTCCCCTAATTGCACCAAGACAAGTTACAAAGGAAATAAACATAAACCTATTTATCCCTTTTCTAAAACTTACTAGTCTGATAAGAGGCTGGTTCCTTGATCTTTTTCACTCCGGCTGAAACTGAAACTGACTAAACAAAGAAAACTTCCCTCCTTCCTTTTGAAACATCTTGTTTCCCAATTGGTTCCTCTGGTCAGGTGTCAGCTAGGCTAGGTGAACTTCTTAACCCTTTACAGGTAAAAGAGGCATTAACCCTTAACTATCTGTTTATGACACCCTGTTTTAACCTCTTAGTGCAGTGAATTTTGTTACTGACAATATAACAAACAAATGAAGAAAACCCATACTTTCCCTATAGTAGCTTTCTATGGTATATTAGCTGATGTGGTATCCGTGGGAGAAAATTTTGTATAGTGAATATCTGTACTTACACTCCTGAGAAGGATAATTGTTTGTAAATGAACACGGTAAGAAGCATTTGCCAGCCATATAAACTGTGAAACACATTTGAAACTAAAGTGCCTAATTAAAATTCTGAGTCTTTTGCTGGAAGCAGCCATCTTGCTAAACATGCTGTGACACGAGCCATTATGGGAGACCTTTGTAGGAGTTTAAGCAGCTTTCATCTTGGCTTATCATCAGAAAAAGAAAAAAATGTTACTATGCAAAAATTTAAAGGGCAAGACTGCTGCCAACGCCACCCAACCCCGAACACAACCCTCTAGTTGTGAATCTGTGTAGGGACCAGACATTTCTGCAGCTGTGGTTGTCCCTGTTGAGACAATTCAATGCCAGCACTGCCTTTCACAGCCTCTACACTAAACAGAGCAGGAAGGCACAAAGGGAACACGCACCGCAAAACATGCTAAATCACACAAATTCAATATGTGCAGAAAGTATTGAACACTGCATTCGAGTCAGGTGCACAGACTTTTGAAAGTTTGATCCAAAATGCTAATGGATGGTAAAAACTTCTGCTAAAGAGGTGAAGTCTTATACAAAATCAATTTCTATTTAAAAAAAATATGCATTCATTTTACTATGCCATTTTTGTTGCATGACATCACTGAATATTACAAAAGCTGATCGAGAAACTTTGCATTATTTAATGCACAGGAACAAAAGATTACCCCAAATCACTCAAAGTAAAGTTTCAGAGGCATATGTTGCTGGCTTTAAATGGTTGAAAATAATGTGGCCTAGCTATAGAAACCTTTATTTTACTTGAGGTTATGAGTAAAACACCATACATTTATGATTCTATAATGCATGGTGGGCTCCATTGATGCTTCTATATTTTATGCATATGCTCTGTTAAGCCCATCTGTCCTACAGTAGTTGTAGTCTGGCACCAGCAGAATTATCTCTGAAAAGAATATAAATTCCATGACACAGCTTCAAACTCAAAGGCACACAACTACTGTCAGACATAGTGACAAATGTTCATATTTTACATTTCTAATTTCTGCATTGGTAGTTCTTATCTTTCATTTTTGTGGCCTGAAGAATGGGATCATGTCTCTGTTATCACGAACCTTTATGGTTTAGGAGTTTGGAGAGGAGACAAGTTTGTTGACAAGTCTTCAAACTTTTTTTCCAGTGCACTGCACTCCTGGCTTGTAACAATGCCCCTGCTTCTCTGGGGCCCAATCCAATGCCATCAAAGCTGATGGGAGCTTTTCGCATGACTGGATTAGACCCTTCAAAGTTGCCAAATTGCATGATAACTTTGTGGCCAATACACAGGTCCACTAGGAGTGCTGTAGAATGAGACCAAACTGCTTTCGCTTGTGACCTTAAGTTGGATTTTGAACATTAAAGACTAGTGGCATGAGCCTGCTATCCCACTACTTCTCTTCTGTTTATCCTCACATCTCTTCTGTTTTAGAATCTAATAAGCAGACGATTCTGTCACCTATTTTCACTATGAAGGAAGCTGGTGCTTCAGATAGCATGGCCCCACAGTATGCCAACATTTTTATGGCTGACTTAGAACAACGCTTCCTCAGCTCTCATCCCCTAACATCCCTACTCCACTTGCGCTACATTGATGACATCTTCATCATCTGGACCCATGGAGAAGAAGCCCTTGAGGAATTCCACCATGATTTCAACAGTTTCCATCCCACCATCAACCTCAGCCTGGACCAGTCCACGCGAGAGATCCACTTCCTGGACACTACAGTGCTAATAAGCAATGGTCACATAAATACCACCCTATACCGGAAACCTACTACCTCCATACTCACCTACATGCCTCCAGCCTTCATCCAGACCACATCACACAATCCATTGTCTACAGCCAAACTCTAAGATACAATCTCATTTGCTCCAATCCCTCAGTCAGACAAGCACCTACAAGATCTCTATCAAGCATTCTTAAAACTACAATACCCACCTGCTGAAGTGAAGAAACAGATTGACAGAGCCAGAAGAATACCAAGAAGTCACCTACTCCAGGACAGACCCAACAAAGAAAGTAACAGAACGCCACTAGCCGTCACCTTCAGCCCCCAACTAAAACCTCTCCAGCAAATCATCAAGGATCTACAACCTATCCTGAAGGAAGATCCCTCACTCTCCAGATCTTGAGAAACAGGCCAGTCCTCCAGACCCCCAACCTGAAGGAAATACTCACCAGCAACTAGACACCACACAACAAAAACACTAACCCAGGAACCTATCCTTGCAACAAAGCCTGTTGCCAACTGTCCACATATCTATTCAAGGGACACCATCATAGGATCTAATCACATCAGCCACATTATCAGAGGCTTATTCACGTGCACATCTACCAACGTGATATATGCCATTATGTGCCAGCAATGTCACTCTGCCATGAACATTGGCCAAACCGGACAGTCTCTATGCAAAAAAATAAATGGACACAAATCAAACGTCAAGAATTATAATATTCAAAAACCAGTCAGAGAATACTTGAACCTCCTTGGTCACTCAGTTACAGACCTAAAAGTCACAATACTCCAACAAAAAAACTTCAAAAACAGACTCCAATGAGAAACTGCTGAAGTGGAATTAATTTGCAAACTGGACACCATTAAATTAGGCTTGAATAAAGATTGGGAGTGGATGGGTCATTACACAAAGTAAAACTATTTCCCCATGTTAATTTCCCCTCTACTGTTACTCACACCTTCTTGTCAACTGTTGAAAATGGGCCATCCTGATTATTACTACAAAAGTTTTTTTTCTCCTGTTGATAATAGCCCCCTTAATTGATTAGTCTCGTTATAGTTGGTAAGGCAACACCCATCTTTTCATGTTCTCTGTGTATATATATCTTCCTACTGTATTTTCCACTGCAAGCATCCAATGAAGTGGGTTTTAGCCCACGAAAGCTTATGCCCAAATAAATATGTTAGTCTCTAAGGTGCCACAAGTACTCCTCATTCTTTATGTTCCATTAAGCTATGAATCAAATCACAACTGCTTGGAATTGTTTACAGCTGTTGTATGATCCAATTCTAATGCTTGTATTTGTGTTACTCATCAAATTAAGTTCTCCTATGAAAAATTTGAATCATTGCATTATAAATTGACATTTTTCTTCTATAGCTTATGTATTCAATTATATTAAAACACAGATGCCAGTGTTCAAATAATATGCTAGGATGATCTATTAAATTCATGGGGAAGTATCTATATCCTAGAGACTTGACATTTTGTGATTTGACAGTCCACAAGAATATTTTCTCAAATTCTGGGTGCATGATTTACTAAAAAATGTACATGAATGTACTGTCAAGCCAATAGCGCCTACAATGTCTGAGTAGCTTGCTCTTTTATGTTTCAGAGCTTTGGGTTTCACAGTTCATATTATATGCTATTTTTGAATACACAGTTTCATGTTTTGGTCCTGATGATCTAGAGGGAAGCTATTTAATTTTCCTACACTGATGATAACCTGCATTTTAATCCAAAGATCTCCGAAGGGCTTTTTAACTATTCATCAATTTTTAAAAAAAATCTAAGGATAGACAAATAAGTTCAGAAAACAAATAAGAACCAACTCAAATCTTCACCAATCTCTAGAACTGAAATTAATGTTTCTTTCCAAAGTTTTAAAATATTTGATTGAACTCTGGCACTCACTCCTACCTGCTGTGGAAGGTCTTTTTTGGAGGAAGTTCCTGAAGCTTGATACCAGCAGAGATAAGCATGTAAGGTGCTCAGACAGTGAAAAGGGAACAGAAACTTTTTTTCTGAATACCTTACTGCGATACACCCAGTTTGAGGGAAACCACAGCAGGTATAAAGCCAGGAAATCTGGTTCCTTTCACCTCTCTCCAATAAGTCCCAGTGCAGGGGCCTTATAGAAGCAGAGAGTGAGAGTGACTGGAGCAGGATGGGCTTTTCATACCCTCATCTAGATTATGATCTGTAGGGGACCATACCTAAGTGGCACAAGCTGCTCTAAACTGTGCTGTGATTGGATCAGATAATCCCTGACAGTTCCAACCCTATTTTGCTCTGCTGTGTGACACAAAAGCTGGATACAGCAAAGAATCTGCTTTATTTACCTATCTTCTCCCTTGAATCATGAAGATTCAAGTTAAAAGCCCAGATCCTGTAAACTGATCCATGCCAACATTTCCAAAACTATTCAACTGCTGAGCTAAAAGCAAAATAAAACACCTGCCTAATAATTCTAGTTATTATGACTCAGTCTCAACATAAATAATGCTAGCAAATTTCAATATGCATATTCATATATATAAACATTTGTGATTATCAATAGACGTGCCTGTTTAGTTTAGAATTTTAAATAACTGGAAATAACAGATAAACATTTGGAAAAAAATAAATAAATATGAATCCTTCCGTATGATGATTTCAATAGGCTAATAATACACACGGCATATGCACATCTTAAAAGTTACCTACAAGTAATTACATTTCTCTGTGATAGGTTGAATTAAAACTCAAACAACCTCGAAGTGTTCAGAATCTGGATTTGAATGTTTGGTTCAGGCCCATCTCTAATGTCAGCAAAGAGGAAGTTATGTAGGCAGATTTATATACAGAAAATGCCACTCTTCCCTTCTAGTACAACTGTGACATTTTATTAACATTCCTCTAAAAGCAGATAATGTATTATTCCTGCAAAATGATAGTGCACTATTAAAAATATATATATACGTAGGTTAAAACTGCCATATAAAGAGAAAAGAACTCCTGCTATCCTCAGCTGAACCCAGGAGAATGAAAGATGACATAAATATGCTTAATAAAGGAAAACCAACTGCAAACATTGACTCATTTTTCTCCTAAGCAGTTGACTATAAAAGCAGATACATTTTACAATACACTCGAGATTTTTTTTAAACAAAAGACATTTGTTTCTATATGTGAATACAATGCTGGATCATGGTACAGTGAGCAAACTGAAACTGCTAGGCCTAAAGAGTGCATATCCCACAATTGATTAGTGTCTGGAAACAGCCTCATAAATTGCTGATACAGACAAGTAAGCAAATTGCACTTTAGTTTGCACAAGCACAGCTCAGTGATTCTAAATCAGTGTTTAAACAGTTTTCATTGCTCACTAGCTATATGATCTGTATACGTATCACAGTCTATCTGGCAAGACAACAAATCAAAATACAATATGTCTATTATCAATAGGTCATGTCTAACAAACAAAGAAATGAAAAACATCCTCTGTTTATTGAATATATTTTAAAGTTATTTCTTGTAGTAAATCATGTAGTAAAACTCCCATATATTTTAGTTATCGGTTTTGTAATGTATTGAGTATGTTATTATATGGTACTGGTACCAGATTCCTGGTAAAACGCACAGTGTAGCTAGCTGACAGATTTACAGGAGGGATACACTGTATTATTTCTCTTCTGTGCATCAGAGCAGCATTTCCTGTCAGGTTATTCCTGTAAGCTTCCTTGATTAAATGATTATTGCGAGAATGTCATAAGTGAGATCTCCTTACCTTTAACTGCTTTGACATAGATTCTCTGCTCTGCTCAACTATCTTTACACTGCTCAGATGGCAAACAAGGATTACAAGCTTGCTAGAAGACCCTTCTGGAGATTGCCCCGATGTGGGGGAGTTTCTCAGGGAGAACAGAGTCAGCAGAATCAGCTCCTACAACATCAAACCAATAGCCCTGGCATTTTAGGTATGGAGGAGCATGTTGGGGACAGGAACAGGGAGTGGCTAGATTACAATGCCTTCTGGCAATGCCCAGCTTCTGGGTGGTAGCCTGGGGACCATAACCGCCACTGCATGCTAGAGCAGCCTGTGAGGTCTGGCTGGGTAGAGAGTTCAGATTCAAATGGCTATTTTTTCCAGGTATTTTTGGAAATTGATACTGGGCCTATCATAAATATGTGTTGAGAAGTAGTACAAAGGGGTAATATCTTCTTCCTGTTACACCTCACTGCTGTCAGGGAACATATTATGCACTGTTTACAAGGCATGAAGAGAAATTCACATCTCTGCCTCCATGCCTGATTAAGGGGACATATTTCTTTTTTGACTGATAAGAATGGAATGGTACAGAACATAAAACTGTCCGTACTGGGTCAGACCAATGGTCCATCTAAGCCCAGTATCCTGTCAGATACTTCAGAAGGAATGAACAGAACAAGGCAATTTCAAGTGATCCATCCCCTGTTGTCCAGTCCCAACTTCCAGCAGTTGGCATTTTAGGGACACCTGGAGCATAGGATTGCATCCCTGACCATCTTGGCTAATAGCCATTGATGGACCTGTCCTCCATGAATTCACCTAATTTTTTCAACCAGTTATAATTTTGGCCTTAACAACATCCCATGACAACGAGTGCTACAAGCTGACTGTGCATTGTATGAAGAAGTGCTTCTTTATGTTTGTTTAAACCTGCTGCCCATTAATTTCAACAGGTGACCCCTAGTTCTTGTGTTATGTGAAAGAGTAAATAACACTTCCCTATTCACTTTCTCCACATCATTCATGATTTTATAGACCTCTATCATATTCCCCCTCAGATGTCTATTTTCTAAGCTGAGCTGTCCCAGTCTTTTTAATATATCCTAGTATGGAAACTAATCATTGTTGTTGCCATTTTCTATACCTTTTCCAGTTCTAATATATATATATTTTTGAGATGGGGCAACCAGAACTGAACACTGTATTCAAAGTTTGAGTGTACAAGGGATTTATTTAGTGCCATTACAATATTTTCTGTCTTATTATCTATCCCTGTCCTAATGGTTCCTAACATTCTGTTAATATTATTTGGCTGCTGCCACACACTGAACAGATTTTTTCAGAGAACTATCTAAAATGACTCCAAGGTTTCTTTCTTGTATGTATAGCTGTAATTGTTTTTTCTAATGTACATTACTTCACACTTATCACCACTGAATTTCATCTGCCATGTTGTTGTGCAATCACTCAGTTTAGTGAGAACCCTGTTAGTAACTTTTGCAGTCTGCTTTGGACTTAATTATCTTGAGTAATTTTGTATCATCTGCAAATTTTCCCATTTCACTGTTTACCGCCTTCTCCTGATCATTTATGAATATGTTGAACATTAATGGTCCCAGTACAGATCCTTAGGGGACTCCATTATTTACCTCTTCTCATTCCTACCCTTCATTTCCTATCTTTTAATCAGTTATTGATCCATGAGAAGACTTTTCCTCTTATACTATAACTGCTTACTTTGATTAAGAGCCTTTGATGTGAGTGTGACGTTCCCCTGATGTTATCTGGACTGGTAATCTGCTAGGTCACTCCAATCCTTGACTCTGGGAGCCAGCCTTACCCTGCTCTGTTGTGAGAACCCCCACTCCTGGGTTGTTCATTCAAAGCTTCTGGTTTGTAAGCTGCTTGGACTGTGCAGCCAAATGACACTAGCCAATATCTCCTGTCCCAGACACAACCCTAGGAACCTCCGTCTTGCACTGTCCGATTATGCCGACTGGACACTGCAAGCTTATATGAGTTTGTCAATTTAACAAAGAAATTGATAAGTACCAGGCTTGTTATCCCAAGGAGAGTCACTGACACCCTTCAAACCAAACATACTGCTTCTGGTAGAATAAACAAATGTATTAACTACAAAAGATAGATTTTAAGTGATTATAAGTCAAAGCACAACAAGTCAGATTTAGTCCATTAAAATAAAATCAAAACACATTCTAAGCTGATCTTAACACTTTCAGTGTCCTTACAAACGTAGATGCTTCTCACCACAGGCTGGCTGGTTGCCCTTCAGCCAGGCTCTCCCCTTCGATCACTGCTTCAGTCGCTTGGTGGTGATGTCTGTAGATGGAGGTGGAAGAGAGAGCCAGCATGACAAACAACTCACCCTTTTATCACTTCCTTTCTTCCCTCTTGGCTTTGTCTCATCCCCTGCCCCTGCTTCACGGTGAGGTAAACATTATCTTATCGTAATCCCTGACTGACCAAGGGAAGGGGAGTGATTTACTCAAGAGTCCAACAGATCCTTTGTCGTTGCCTAGGCCAGTGTCCTTTGTTCCTGTGAGGCTGGTCTGGGTTTGTCCTATACATGCCCCAATGAGGTGTTAACTGCCCCAGTGTTCCTGGAGAGTTTTGCCTGGACTTGTTTTAAGCCACGAGGACACATTTTCAGCCTCATAACTATGTACATGGAATTACAATCTATAACATTACTATCAACAATGCTCAGTGCATCATAAACCTTCTGAAGACACCCGACATGAGGATAACATAAGGATAAACATGGGGGTGCAGGACATTCCCTTACAGAGTGTCACAGTGGGACTTCGTCAAAGACTTTCTGAAAGTCCAAGTTCACTGTATCAATGGATCACCCATGCCTACATGCCTGTTGACCCCCTCAACAAATTATAATAGATTTTTTAGGCATGATTTCCCTTTGGAAAAGCCATGTTGACTCTTCCCCAACATTTTGTGTTTATGTATGTATCTAATAATTCTGTTTTTACTATAGTTTCAACTAAGTTTCCTGGTACTGAAAATAGGTTTACTTGCCTGTAATTGTAATTAAAAAAATACACATTACATTAGCTGTCCTCCAGTCACCTGGTGCAGAAGTTGATTTAAGTGATGGGTTACATACCACAGTTATTATTTCTGCAATTTCTTATTTGAGTTCCTTCAGAATTCTTGGGTGAATACCGTCTTGTCTTTGTGACTTATTACTGTTTCATTTATCTATTTGTTCCAAAACTTCCTCTATTTGACACCTCAATCTGGGATAGTTCCTAAATTTATCACCTAAAAAGAATAGCTCCAGTGTGGAGATTGCTCCCACATTCTCTACAGTGAAGACTAATGCAAAGAATTAATTTAGCTTCTCCTCAGCTGTCTTGTCTCCCTTGAGTGATCCTTTACCACCTCGAGAGTCCAGTGGCCCCTCTGACTCTTTGGCAGACTTCCTGCTTCTGATGTACTTTAAGAAATTCTGTTAGCTTTGTGTCTTTAGCAAGTTGCTCTTCAAATTCTTTCTTGTCCTGACTTATACTTTTACACTCGATTTGCCAGATTTTATGCTCCCTTCTATTTCTTCAGTAGGATTTGACTTCCAATTTCTAAAGGATGCCTTTCTGCCTCTAACTACCTCTCTTACTGTGCAGTTTAGCCATGGTGGCATTTTGGGGGGTTCTCTTACTGATTTTTTTATTTAGGGTATACATTTAATTTTGAGCCTCTATTATGATGCTATTAAATAGTCTCCATGCAGTTTGCAGGCATTTCACCATTGAGACTGTTCCTTTGACTTTATATTTAACTAGCTTTCTCGTTCTTGGGTAGTTCCCCTTCTTTGAAGTTAAATCTTACTCTAATGGGTTTCTTTGACATTTTTCCCTGTACAAGAATGATAAATTTAATTATATTACAGTTGCTATTACCAAACAGTTAAGCAACAGTCACCTCATGGACCAAATCCTGTACTCCACTGAGGACTATATTAAGACTTACCTCTCCCTTTATGGATTCCAGGACTGGCTGCTCCAAGAAGTCATCACTTATGGTGACCATAAATTTTATCTCTGCATTCCTTCTTGAGTGACATATACCCAGTCAATATAAGGATAATTAAAATCTCCCATTATTATTGCAATTTCTGCTTTTGTAGTATCTCTAATCTCCCTGAACATTTCACAGTCACAATCACCATCCTGGTCAGGTGGTCAGTAGCATACTCCTAGTGCTATAGTTCCAGGCAGGCAGGTAATTCTACATTGCTTGTCTTCCCTTCCTTCAACTGAACTACTTCACTCACAGGAAAAAAAGAAAGTTTTATGTACAAGTTTACACAATTTTTTCTATAGTAGCACCTAAGGTAGGAATTTTAATAATATTTAATAATGTTATTATTTAGATTTAAATAAAAATGTACTTGGAAGTGCATACAAAGTTAGGGAAAAACCCACAAAAATTACACAGCAAAATTTCTTATAGTTAGTTAAAGGACATATTAATGTTCACTTTATCCTCAATCAACCCCAGCCTCACCCTCCAACAAAGAGTCAAAAAATTCCCTAGACGCTTCCTGCGTAAATAACTAAGGGCCTTACATAATAATCTAATGCTCAAATTTTCAAACTGGTGTGCCTAAATGCCAGCAAGTCCCATATAAAGCCATGGGTTTTTATCACTATTACCACTGTCCCTCCTTGCCCATTCCTCTTTCTTTCATCTGTTATACCTACATAACCTGTTTTAAATTAGGTGTAATCCTGCAAATACTTATGCGTGTGAGTGTCTTTCTGCACATGAACTATATGCCAATAGAACTTCACATTCCATCATTGTCCTGTGGTGTTGTAGAGGAAACAAATTCCAGTATGGAGCTAAGTATGTTAACATGCCATGGAATCTATTAGCCCATGTGCCAAAATGGCTTCCAGATGCCATGATTTCCAAAAGTCTTAGAGACAACCAAAACACACACAAAAATAGCCCACCAATAGACCAATTTATTTATCTAATTGGATCAGGAAGTCAGCATTATAGTAAATCAGTGTTGAAAATCCCTGTTTTTTATTAGGCTCAGCAATCTATCTGGCATAGGAATTTATCTTAGGTTGGATCTTTTAACCAGTGTTTGGCTATAATCTCTGTGCATCTGTCAGAAAGTCAGTGCTGCACCTTCCACACAGACTGAGTAGTACTGCTCATTTTCCTGCATCCTGAAGTATATTAACTGACCAGATTCCCCCCACCTCCTTCGGTTGTTACTGTAAATGTGAGTAGATCTATCCATTTTTCTGTGTTGTCTGCCAGTAGATACATTTTCTGTTACTTGTTTATAGAGCAGAATTTTCCAAACGTGTGAAAGCTGAGCCCTGCTTCAGTTAAATGAAACCAATTATTTCCCTTTCAATTTAGAGTGCATGTTGTTGAAGGCTTACCCAAAATGAGCAGTGACTCAGAAAATATTCTGTAGATCATCATAATATGACACTTCCTCTTTTCTTTTATGCTATGATTGGCAGTGAAGAAATTCACAATACTGACATTTAAAGCATCACCATAATCATCTAAGTACCCATTCAGATGAATGGGGTAGTTCATAACTCATAGCTATTGTTTCAGGTTCTCTGCAAATCCAGACAGACATTGCATTAGTTAAACTTGGGTCACAGTTTAAAAGTTTTCTTTACAGCTGTAACACGTAGCAACTTCCTTTTTGGTTTAAAATGGAAGACAAAACTCTGAGGAACAAATAAGGGATCTGTTTGCATCTCACTCCACTCCATCTCCCTTACAGTTAGTCTTTCATGCCTCCTTGGTGTACGGGGTGTCCCACTCTTCTACAGTATAGTAGGCAGAGGTGTCTGGCACCAGCCAGCTGTTCACACTGTGATGGCTCTCCAACAATGCAAGATTTGCATATGGGGCCTGATTCAAATCCCAATGGAGTCAATGGAACCTTTCAATAGGCTTTGGATGTGGTCCATGATGATTACCCACCAACTACCGCTACTTCTGCCCATGATCCCTAAATCATAAAATACAAAAGAAACAATTCATAAGATCCAAAAACCTGGAGATTTTATGCAAATGTCTGTATTCCCTAATTTACATATTTGATGAAGATGCATTGCCCGGCTGGGTGGCTAGCCTTGGCTGGGTGCCCAGCTCTAGTTGTTGTTTGCTCTTTGGCTGAAGTGAAGTTGCTGGGTTGTCCCTGCCTATTCTACAACATTTGGTTTTGCCCACTGATCACAGGCCCCAGTGAAAGGGAGGAGGTGGCTACAGCATGGCCCAGATTTGCTACAGCCACAAGTCTGTGGCTATGGGCAGTTTATGGGACTATATTTCAGGCTATAGTGCTGTGGATAGACTCTAGAGATTCCATCCAAATAGGCTCTAGCTGTACAAAGGCAACCTAGAGCATCACCAGGAGCCTCCTGGCCACATGAGGAGCCGTAACAGGAATATGTTTTTTTTATTTACCATGGCACTGGAAATAGGCTCATAGAGTAGCTAAAAGCTGCTTCATTCCATCTCAGGTTTGCTCCAGTGAGCAGGGCTCATGTGGGATAACATTTTAAAATGTATTACAGTCTCATGCACCAGTGAGCTGCCCTGGTCTCTTCACAGTTGTCTTATGAAGAAAGCTGCCATTTAGACTGTGTATTTCTGAATCTTGTAACCAGGTGAGTTAAGTGTGAAACAGTCTTGTTATAAAAACACATGTGGAATAGATGGGAGCTTTAGACTCAGAATTTCTAAAGCAAATGTGTTCAGAATACCGTAATGCTTCTGTCAAAACCTGAGGCGGTGCTGATATAACTGACCCAGTGGGAGAACACCACCACAAAGAGTGGTTGAGATAGAAAAAATATTATTTATATTAATACAAATTACAAATATACTAATTATCTCAATTTCTTTTTGCAGAAATAGAGAAATATTTAGTGGGACGAAATAGAAACTTAATAAGTCCCAAAAAGCTGCATTTACTTCGATGTTAATATTTCACCAAAAATCTGAAGCAGAATATGAACTTTATTGTACAGTTCCAATAGTTAGTACTTCAACTAGTTTGATTAATTTAACTGAAAGTTATGATTTGAGCTCTGGCCATTACACATCTTTTTTCATGTCTGGAAACTTGTGCTTGATAGCTCCCAATATCAGACTTGTCTCAACCAAGCAAAGAGAAGACCAAGACTGTGGAGTGTAGCTCCCTAGTGATGGAATGGTTTAACATTATTTAACTGAATACCTGGGTCATCCTGATCTAAAATTACGTGGATATTTCAAGAGTACAAGCTGTTTTAAGGGAAGTCTGTTCTGTTGATTTACTGATGCATGTCCAAATAGTCTTTTCAACCCCTAAAGACGTGAATCAAAAGCAATTCAATGGAATCCAGCATGAATAATTTATCTCATTCTCATACTTTTAAAATGGGAGAAAGGACCTTCTACCTTAGCACTTTGCCAGTGCAATGAAAAACACTGCTAAGTGAGATTTGTGTCTTTGGAGGGTTGGTTCCCCCCCGGCCCAATCATACCTCCATTATTATATTATTCAGAGGTATGGCATGTAGCCGGACACAGCTCCCATGCGCCCTACTGCACGTGTCCCTCTTCCCCCCCCCACCATCTACTCCCCCACTTTGGTCTTTTGAAAGCAGTCTGTGTAGGTTTATTGTCCTATCATTACCTTGCTCTTGAAGTGCAGTTTGCAGTTTCCTGTCAAAAGCACAAGCAGCGGGAAATAATCTTCAGTAACATTACCTGCTTGCTTAAAGTTATATTACCAATTGGATTCATACATATGAATATGTAACCAAACCAATTAATGGAAGGAATGAGTGAGACTGGTTTCTTATACTCAAACTATCACAAGGCTTGAACTGAAATACTAGCGTATAAGGATAATCAAGGTTATATGGGGCTGTATATACACCTACGGTAATAGAGGCCAAGGAGAGATGTAACCCACGACAGTAAGAACTCGGGACACGATCAAAAGCGGTGCAGCCCTCCCATAGATCCGAAGGGACTTGGGGGACTCTCGTCATCTAGCAGTTCAATCTCTGGGCAGCTGGAGCCTGATCACCCCCAGTCACCTAAGATCTAAAGCAACATCCATGCCTGCAGTCTGCCAGTAGAATGAATGTGTTGTGTGTGTGAGTATAATTGCGCAGACAAGGGAAGCAAGTAAATCAGTTTTACTTGATTTCAGCCTTTGTCTGTGGTTATTTCCTGGCTGGTTCCAGGAACAGGTAACATGCCAGACAGTCAAAACTCATTCAGTAGGTCAGAAAACATGGGTGCCTGCTGATTTGTGAGTGCCATAGGTAATTTCTTACCTCAACTGCTTTGGAGATGGATCTAATATCTTCAATATAGGTGAAAATGCTCCAAATACCAAGCATATTCATGTTTTGATATGAAGCATTTGGGGTCTCATTAATGTCTTTTGCTTGGTAATTATACTTAACTTGTAAATGTTGGTGGCTAGAACTTATGATGTGTGATATTGTCTAGAGACTCCCTATATTTTCCAGTAATCTCAGAGAGACATCTCCTTGCTTATGCTGCACACAGGTGTACAGAGCTGAGTAATGGGGAAGGGTTGGGGACTGAAGGCCTATTTAAGTTGAGTATACAGTAAACTCCATGGCAACCACATAGACCTTCAGTGTGGGAGAGGGGCAGAGACTTTTGGAACGGCAGAGTGCCACACCAAGTTTTTACACAGTTGGGCTGCAAACCAGGCTAGGACTAGTTTCCCTGCTTTCTTGTTATGTAAAATTGTTTGTAATTTCCCGTGTAGCAATCAATCTACTTTAATCCCTTAGAATTAAGACCTGGAGAAGGAAGAGCTGCTGATTGAAAGAATATTGCTGAAAGAGCTCATTCCCCCAGTTTATAGATTCATAAACTATAAAGCCAAAATGGACCACTGTGATCCTCTACTCTGACCTCTTCTTTAAATAAGGTGGTTGTGATGGATCTAATTGTGATAATGGGTACAATTATCTGTTGCACTGAAGCCCTGTGACAAAACTTCAGAAACACAAAGAGGTTTAAAATGGAGCCAGGAAATAACCCCTGCACAAGATAGAACGTCTATCCTCGGCACACTTACCCTCAGTCCACACCATGGGGGACAGGCCAAGGGCAGACAGGAGGGGAGTCAGAGCACTTTGCATTTTAGCAATTCTCTGTGTACCATGGCTCCTTGAAGCTGTTTTTTCACTGATGCTAGGGACTGTGTCAGTTCCTGAATAGTCCCTGAATAGTCCCAGAATACAGTGAGCACAAAGATGGCATTGCCCTGGCCTAGCTAACTAAAAATTGTGGCCATGGCTTCCATATTTGCACTTCCATCACATGCGTTCACAACCGGGCCATGTTCATGCTTTTTCAACTGGGAGTATATTTGGGAAATTTCTTACAAAGGAAAATCTGGTAATCTCTCTCTATCAGTGGAGCCCCACAAAACCCATACGAGGTAATTGCTTTCCCTGTGTGTAAAGTAGGGATGCCAAGTTTATAATCACACAAAACTGAACATCCCTGCCCTGCCTCTGCCCCACCCCTTCCATAGGCCTGCCCATGCCCGACCCATTCTCCAAAGCCCTGCCCACTATCCCCCTCCCTCTGTCACTTACTCTCCCCACCCAGGGGGTGGGGTATGGGAGGGATGAGGGATCCAGCTGGGGGTGGGTGGGCTCTGAGGTGAGTCCAGAAATGAAGGGTTCAGGGTGCAGAAGGGGCTCCGTGCTGGGGCAAGGGGTAGGGGCACAGACTCCAGCAGGAAGTTTGGGTGCAGGACAAGGCTCAAAGTTGGGGCAGGGATTTGAAGTGCAGGAGGGCATGGAGGGTGTGGGCTCTGGGAGGGAGTTTGGGTGCAGGAGGGCACTCAGAGCTAGAGTAGGGTGTTGGGGTGTGGGAGGGGTGTGGGCTTACATCAGAAGGCTCCCCATAAGTGGCAACATGTCCCTCAGCTCCTAGGTGGAGGCGTGACCTAGTGCTCCTGCATGCTGCCTCCACCGGCAGGCACCATCCCCATAGCTCCCATTGGTCATAGTTCTCGGCCAATGGGAGCTGCAGAGTCGGCAATCGCAGAGGGGCAATGTGTGGAGCCCCTCTGGCCGCGCGTCTGCCTAGAAGCCAAGGAACATGCTGCTTCCGGGGAGCTGCGCGGACCCAGGTAGGGAGCCAGCCAGCCCCGCCAACTGGACTTTTAATGGCCTGGTCAGTGATGCTGATGGGAGCCACCAGGGTCTCTTTTCAACCAGGTGTTCCAGTCGAAAACCGGACACCTGGCAACCCTAGTGTAAATCTCAGTGTTTAATGGAGAAACATATATTGCTGATATTTAATATACCCTGAACTCCTTGCTGCTATGGCCTGCCACGAGCACTGGAGACCTCTTGACTATGTGGAGCGCAACTCTTTGTCACCAATGACACATTGGGATAGGCACATAAATAATGGATCTTGTAATTTGAAAGTTTGAAGGAGTAAATAGTTCCTTCACCCCATCACCCTTTTTGGCATGCCAGAATAAGAGGACCCTGACTGACAATTTCTCTGAAGATGAAGTATCAGAGGGGTAGCCGTGTTAGTCTGGATCTGTAAAAGCAGCAAAGAATCCTGTGGCACCTTATAGACTAACAGACGTTTTGGAACATGAGCTTTCGTGGGTGAATACCCACTTCCTCAGATGCATGTAACATGTATTACATGCATCTGAGGAAGTGGGTATTCACCCACGAAAGCTCATGCTCCAAAACGTCTGTTAGTCTATAAGGTGCCACAGGATTCTTTGCTGCTTCTGAAGATGAAAATGGTGCATGGATACAAAGGCCCTCACCACAGGTCCTTCCAGCCATAATCCTGTGCTAACTCATTCTGCTCCCTGGTTCACAGTTTTGTTAGGTCTAGAGCAGTGTGAATCTCCCAGGATTCGATTTCCAAAAATATTGTGACATCTGGAGAATACAATACTGAAGGAATATTATTGTCAATCTCAAGATAAATTGAAGTTCTATGTTAAATAATATTAAGTCCCAAATGTAAATGCAAAATGATTAAAATTATTGATATATTTCCAACTTTGTATATCTGATTTTTCTTTGGTTATTAAAACACTGGGCAGATTTTGCATTCAGTAGAGCAATACCTATGTACAACAGAATAGTTGAAGTGCTGAATTTCCATGTGTTTATATGTTAAGTCAGCAATCTCCTCAGGCTTTTTGTAAGAACAAGGAGAAAAATCTCTACACTAGCTGGCCCTTTTCAGAGGACAGTGTGTGGGAGATTTTCAGAGATGTGCACAGAGAATGAGAAGCACAACTCCTGTTAGTGTGTAAAGGGAAGGAGTGTATCTAATTCCTCATGCAGCCTGGTGAAAGCATCCCCTTCTCGCTATACTGCATATTAAACACTGTAATATTTATAACCATAATTTTATATTGCTAGCTATAGTCTTTCAACAAAGAATATTAAGCCTTTAATTATTGTTATTATTTAGTGACAACAACATTATTCCCACAGAAGGAATTCTTTCTTTCATCTCTGATACACTGAGGCTAATCATTAGCTCCTTTTTTTGTTCATAGTTTGAGACTCATTGCAAAAATGTGAGACTCTTCACTGAGAATTATTTAAAGCCATAGATCTATGAACCCCTGACTACTGCACACTCTTAGCGCAAGTAAAGTATAGACAAACTGTCTCCTAATGTTGATTAGTAGATCCACAAACCTGCATATTGCTACCTAAACAACCATTCTGTGTCCAATTACTTATTATGATACAAACACACATACAAAATGACATGGTCAAGGAGAATGTATTGTGTGTCATATTTATGTTTTTTAAAAATCAAGCATATAAAAATATATCCAGCAGCGCTGAATGGCTAAAATGCCAATAATCATAACTGTTTCTTAGTGTAATAATTTGACAATAGAACCAGACAGAAAGAGTGAATAAAATTGATGCCAATTTAAAGGCAGCACAATTGTCAGCATAAATGTGACACTGGTGCAATTGACAATAAGTTTGTTGGAAAATCAGCACAATACTACATATCTGCTAATTTCATAACTCAAAAAAGTATGAAACAAAAATTGACTCTTCCCGTGGTAGTGGGGCTTTGATTAGTACCACAGAAGTGATCATAGTCATTCACAGTGGAGATCATTAAGGATAGAATATAATGAAACTTTTTGGCCATTAAAAATTCTTTTATTGTTTGTAGTTTAAAGGGCAAACAGTCAAAAACTTTTTTCTCATTAAAGTATAATAGAAATGACATCTGTTGGAAATACTTCATTTCTTTCAAATGTATAGTCATGATCTGTTTATTATTTCATATATGACATAGAACTGCCAATAGCCTCTAATAATATGGAATTCCTCTAGTTATTGTTTGAGAGTATAGATGGGCCAAACATCTGTGCTTCTGATTCTGAAAAAACAAAACTAGAGATTGTTTAGTTTTATAGTTTATATAAATCCCTAAAGTTCAGAAGTGGAGATTATGATAAAAAGTACTGATTTAAAGTGATCTCTGTGGCCCTCCTCCTGCAAAGGCCTGCGCAGACTCTTAGTTCCACCTGGATTATGATTGCCTTCAGCTGGATTCCAGGGGGATTTAAGGGTCTATGCAGCCAGATCCCTTTGCAGGATCAGGGTTAGACTGTAAAAGAGTACTCACTAAAAACATGGCTTATGAAGTTGATAAATCTGAAGTAAGCAGCTGGTTCAGTTTCAGAATCCCATTGAGAGGAAGAATGAAAAGACGCCTACATGTCCTCTTAGGAAGAGTGCCATGATAAATAGTCTGAACCTTGGTTTTACATTTAATCTAAAATATGGTACTTCTTGCACCACAATGTTCCTTCATGTCATATGCCTATAATAAGATTACAATTCAACTCAGATAGCTGAGCCATCTACTTTATCACCACCACCTCAACGGTATCACCTAGCTGTTTCTTAGAGGTTTGCCTTCAAAGTACTGACACAGACAGATCCTCTTTATTTTTTGAGAGCTGACAGGCTATGGCACAAAGCAATATGATTCCAGGCTTAAGAAAATGTATTGATAGGGAAGAACAACAGAGTGCTCAAATAAGCCATTACATCCTAGGGGGATTTCAAGGCCAGAGGGATTCTATCTTACCTTAACTCTATTGGGGTTGTCTGCTTGAGGGGTGAGCGGAGCCTGGAAGCAAGAACTGTAGGGGAGCTAACAGGGTCTCAGTGCAATGGACCTTGCTCCCTGTAAATCCGCTGGCATCAACATAAATTCCTCATGGCTCAGCAGAGTTTCTGGGCAAGCCTATTCCATTATGAGAGAGAACAAAGTTCATGTCTTCTGTGCAGGAGCCTCCTCCCTCCGATCTTGCCTCCTGTAGGTGATCTGGCCCTTTTATTCGCTTTGTCCTGCTACTGTCACCATGACACTAACAGAAGTTCCATGAAAGTGCGCATTTGTAATTCTGTTAAGTTATAAACTTCAGTGTCAGACACATCATTAATGTAGTATCCCTTTTTCGAAGTACACTTTCCTGACATCTCAGCCATTTTTCCTGCTCTCCTTTATTACTTTTATTGTCCGATTATCCTTCTCTGCTCTTCTGTCTTACTGTTTCTATAGCCCACACTAGTTCTGAGCTCAGCTCTCTGTATTTACTTTAAACCTTGTTTTCTTTCACCTTTCCAAATTTCAGTTCAATAATTAACATTTCTTAATCCTTCCTCTAACACCTGCTTTTTGAATTTTACAAAATGCCAGGGTAATATTTTCTGGCCATGTTAGTTAACAGTGCTTTTAACGTCATGTGAACAAGTGAAAGAATGTCAATCTTTGCTGGTGGGAAAGAATTCCCACCACCACTTATCTACAAGTCATTGGGGGTTTTTGTGTTTTTTTTTTTTTTTTGTATTTGTACACTTAACATCACATAAGGCTAAATCCTCCCCTGGCAAATGCAATGAAGGGTGTATAGACAGTGCCCGGTGCAGCAAGGATCCTGTCAATTAGAACTTGTGCTGGCAGCCAAGGTAATGCAAAATAGAGAGCATTTTTCTGCTGATCTGCACAAGAGCAGCATGCAATCCCAGCTAGTGCTTGCTGCTGACTGCAGCATAAATGCTAGGCAATAGGAAGGCTGGCTGTGATCTCTAAGGAGCAGATTATAGAATCCAGAAATATGTTGAGAGGGTGGTTGTATTAACCTACCCTCTTCTCCTAGTGCTCTCTTGAGTGCTATGGAATTCCCCTGCCCTGCTGCATGAGAAAAGATAAAAAGCCTCTTTACACGCTCTTCCCCATCATTTAAGAACCAATTCAGCTCAGATTGTTTTTGCTGAAAAGCAGTGTTTTTCCAGATGTGATTCATGGACCACCAGTGGCTCACAGAGGTGCTTCTGTCACAGTAATGCAGCATCTGTCAGTAGTAAAGAAACACCCCCTCTTTGGAATACTATTATGGTTTCTTGGGGCTTTGGGAATCAATACAAAAATGAGCACAAGCTTTTCTCTGCACCCTGCAAAGCTGACTTATGTTTTTTCCTTGTTGAGCATTTATTTATTGTAGATTAAACTGTGATCAGTTCTTCAGATGATACCAAAATCAGAGGAATAGCAAATATAAAGGAAAACTGAACCAAATTGCTAAAATACCTCAGAATTAAGAGCACTCAGCTAATCCATTGATGAGCATGGTATAGGACATGCTATGGATGGATAGATAGATTAGACAAAGCAGTAGAAGGAATAAACAGAATAATGTAAAAACAGAAGGCCTAATTTTAGCAATCATGTCCGTTGCACTGAAGGAGGCAGAAGACCTGTAGAAATAGTAGGATGGACTAAGATTGTATCTTCACACACAGGCATAAGAGGATGGAGCTAAGTTTACAGCATTTCCAGACAATTGAATGTTTCACTTTATAACTTAACATCCTAGGTTTTGGGTTTTGTATGTTATTAACAAGAATTTCAATACCTTACAAGAATGGAGCAGGGAGATCAGAGCAACTGACCCTTCCAAAACCAAGGCACCAACCATCTATCCCTACTTCTTTCAAATCCCTCCTCAAAACTAACGTCTTCCATGAAGGCCACAAATACTAACCCATTCATCTATTACATACTTCTTTAAGGAGCACTTGTGGTCTTCTAGTAGAGTGTTGTGTGACCATGTCATCGTCTATGCCTTGTAAAGAACCAAATATGCGGTCTCCACTTGAACAAATAACAACAACATGGGACACGAACACAAATGCAGTTGCAATAATAATGAGTCATCCAGCTGAGGAGGTGAATTTTAACAGTGTAGCTGCTGTTGGGTGAGTCTCAGAACATTCCGAGGTTTAGTTAGAAAAATGTTCATCATTTCAGCTTCAGAACTACACATGCATATTTGAAGCTAGCATAGTATGTGTTATTAGATGTCTTAATTCTTAGCACTAACTGAAGGCTTTGCCTTCTCAGAATACTGCACAAAAATTAACTAAATAACCCTCGCAACACTGAAGTAGGTAAGTAACTATTACTTTACAGCAAGTTTGCAAATATAGGACAGAAACAAAGACACAGGGCCTTATTGCATTCTCACTTACACTGTTATAAATCAGGTGTAACTTTTGTAAAAGGAACTGCTCAATGCAACTAAAATAAGTCTACTCACAGGACTGTAGGCTGGGAATTTTCTACTTTATTTAATTGCATCATGGAGAGAAGGGAGGGAAGGAGAAAGTTAGGAAACCCACTTCCTAAACAGGAAGAAAGGAAAGGGTGGAGTACGGGATACCCAAAGTATTATGATTGGAGCCAATTAACCACTTGATGACCACTTTACTATGGTAACCATTGAATGCAACAGAGTTGTATTGATATAAAAAGGAGTGTGGGGAGTGAATCCAGAAATAGAGAATCAAGCCCATAGAAAAGTTCTACAAACTGTCCCATGCCACTAACTAAATCAGAGTCATAACTAGGAAGGAAACCCCTGACTTGCTGGCTTAACTCTCTATACCGCATCATCTACTGAAATATTTGGTTGGGGGAGGGGGCTTAGACTTACCTAACCTTCCTGAGTTTGGAAAACATGCCTGCAAATCTTACCAAAATAAACAAACTACACTTTTTGGGAGGTTTTCTGGTAATTCTCACTTCCAAATGAGCCTGGAAAAGTACGGAGCAGCTTTTACTCATGACATTTCAGCACTTGCACCTTCAGCCGAAGTCACAAATTGGTGCAGAAGTCACAAAAATCTGAAATTAAAAATAGAAACCTAACTAAATTCTTAAAATCTTAAAATGGGTTTAGTTGCATTCAAGGGTTTGAGCCATGTCTGTATGTTCCATAACTCATTAACCTGTTCTTAATTGAAAACTTCATGCTGGAGGGCAGATAGCCACATAATACTGAAACATCTATTAAATTTTAAAAAGAGACGAAAGGACATAAAATATGAAATGCTAGGTCTGCCAAATGCACAAATGTCCCTGTGATGGAGTGTTCACCCCACACTAGGCTAGAGGGGTTAATGAGGCTAAGAAGAGCCAAGTAAGTGGACAGGCTTCACCTGAAGGGAATTAGGTAGCCTAAATTATCCCAGATTGCTGATTGAACCCAGCTGAGAAGGAACAGATGGGGATAGTATAAAGCCAGGAAGTTGGCAGCAGAAAAAGGCTGTAGTGAGGAAGCTTGCAGCCATTCTCGGGACATTAAAGGGGGAAGGAAAGAAACCTAGGAGCAGAGGGTATAGGGAAAGGCTTATGGAAATAGCAGCAAGGTTTAAGGTGTTGCCGACCTAGGCTGCTGATTGCAGGGTCCCTGAACTGGAACCCAAAGTAAAAGGCAGGACTGGGTTCCCAGGCAAGCCACTGGGGAAGTGACACAGTCTGGGCAGTGAATGGGATGACTGCCTGAGACAGTATATATGGAGAGAATTTAATCCATCCCTCAGAAGGGGACAACACACAGGGTACATCTACTCTGCAATTAAACACCTGTGGCTGGCACATGTCAGCTGACTCCATGAGGAGAGAGATTCCCAGAGCCTTGGTTCCAACCAAAAACCAAATGTCTACACTGCATTTTTGCAGCCTGAGCCCCATATGCCTGAGTCAATGGACATGGGCCAGTCACGGGTGTTTAACTGCAGTGTAGATATACACAGAGTGACCTGGCTGCAGGGCAAAGTCACAAAGAGGGAGCATCCAAGTCATGAAGAAAAAGCACACTGAGTCACAGAGAGAGAGACTGCAAGGTTCATAAATGAGCAACAGAAGGGGGCATCTGACCTGGAAGGAGCTAATTTTCAGATCAGCCAGAAGATGGCACCCTAATGGTGTGTACCCCGTGATAGTCCCTTTAAAGATATTATGTACCTTTAACAAATCACAGGAAATTCTTTTAATTCTCCAGCTTTTTCTTTTTTCCAGATACAAAGGGTAAATGAAGATGTTCAGCCAAAATGTTTAAGAGAACAACAAAACGAACACAAAAATAAAGTCTTTGTGAGAGAGCACAAATAGAGGGGGCGGGTGTCTCCCCCGATAGCATTCACTGAAAAGAAAAATGACCGCCAGCCTCTGCAGACAGCATGGAGATTTAAGGTGCAGTAGACAGTCATGTTACATACAGTACTATGTTGACAGGTTCTCTGAACACTATAATAATGAAGACTTAAAACCCAGAACCAAGTATGACTCAATGCAGATAACTACAGGGATCTACTATTTTCTCAAATTCTTTCAGCAAATTGCTTGGTAATCTAACACAGCTGACTATGGCTGCCAAAGAATATACGAAATGAATTAATGCAATGATTTAATTAATTTTCTAAAGCACTAACTTTGAGTCACTGCTGTAATACTGTAATATGAAAGACATTTTGAGTATTTAAATCATATCAAATTAATATGATTAATGATGTGCAGAGCTGTTACACAGAATTGTAAAAGTTTTGATTTACAATAAGATTGTCTGAAGAAATGATGTCACGTGTGACTTCTTTCTTGTTCTAAAGACTTTATGCTGTGTTATAAACTTTGCTTATCATGGCAAAATGCACCATTCAACGTGAAGGGTATGTCTGCACTACGAGATTATTCTGATTTTACATAAACCGGTTTTGTAAAACAGATTGTATAAAGTCGAGTGCATGCGGCCACACTAAGCACATTGATTCGGCGGTGTGTGTCCATGGTCCGAGGCTAGCATCGATTTCCGGAGCTTTGCACTGTGGTAGCTATTCTGTAGCTATCCCATAATTCCCGCAGTCTCCCTCACCCCTTGGAATTCTGGGTTGAGATCCCAGTGGCTGATGGGGCAAAAATCATTGTCGCAGGTGGTTCTGGGTAAATGTCATCACTCATTCCTTCCTCCAGGAAAACAATGGCAGACAATCATTTTGCGCCCTTTTTCCCTGGATTGTCCTGGCAGATGCCATAGTACAGCAACCATGGAGCCAGTTCAGCTTTTTTTTTTACTGTCACCGTATGTGTACTGGATGCCGCTAACAGAGGCGTTACTGCAGCACTTCACAGCAGCATTTGTTGGCTTTTGCATGATAGCAGAGATGGTTATCAGTCATTCTGTACCGTCTGCTGCCATTGTAAATTGGCAGTAAGATGACGGTTATCTGTCGTTCTGTACTGTCTGCTGCTATCATGGGTGCCCCTGGCTAAGGCGGCCAGGGGCACAAAGGCAAAACTGGGAATGACTCCCCAAGTCAATCCCTCCTTTATGGTTTCTAAAAATAGAGTCTGTCCTGCCTAGAATATGGGGCAAGTGTACTAGAGAACCAGTGTATCAGAGAGCACAGCTGCTCCATGTCAGATCCCGCAGAAATGATGAGCTACGTGCCATTCACAGGGGGTGCCCCTGCAACAACCCCACATGTTGCTTCCTTTCTCCCCCAACCTTCCTGGGCTACCATGGGAGTGTCCCCCCCATTTGTGTCATGAAGTTATAAAGAACGCAGGAATAAGAAACAATGACTTGTTAGTGAGATAAAATGAGGGGGAGGCAGCCTCCCGGTGCTATGACAGTCCAGGCAAGACATTAAGTGGTGTGGAGGAGAGGAGCCCAGCATCCCGCTGCTATGATAGTCCAGGCAGTACAGAATCTTTTCTTTACACAGGAAAGGGAGAGGGCTGATGGAGCTCAGCCCCCAGTTGCTATGATGAGGATGGTTACCAGCCATCCTGTACCATCTACTGGGAATGACCAGGAATCATTCCTATTTTTACCCAGGCACCCCCGGCCAGCCTCACTTGAGGCCAGCCAGGAGCAATCACGGGCTGATGGTGACGACGGATAGTAGTCATATTGTACCGTCTGCCACCAAGGAGGGGAGAGGAGCGGATACTGCTCTTCACTGCTGCAGCATCGCATCTACCAGCAGCATTCAGTAGACATAGGGTGACATTGAAAAAAGTCAAGAAATGATTTCTTTCCCTTTTCTTTCATGTGGTGGAGGGAGGGAGTGAATTGACGAGCTATACCCTGAACCATGCTGGACAATGTGTTTGAACCGACAGGCACTGGGAGCTCAGCCAAGAATGTAAATAGTTTTCGGAGACTGCTGTGAACTGTGGGATAGCTGGAGTCCTCAGTACCCCCTCCCTCCCTCCATGAGCATCTATTTGATTCTTTGGCTTTCTGTTACGCTTGTCACGCAGCACTGTGTAGCCTGGAGATTTTTGTCAAAAGCTTTGGCATTTCGTCTTCTGTAACGGAGCTCTGATAGAACAGATTTGTCTCCCCATACAGCAATCAGATCCAGTATCTCCTGTACTGTCCATGCTGGAGCTCTTTTTGGATTTGGGACTGCATCGCCACCCATGCTGATCAGAGCTCCACACTGGGCAAACAGGAAATGTAATTCAAAAGTTCGCGGGGCTTTTTCTGTTTACCTGGCCACTGCATCCGAATTCAGATTGCTGTCCAGAGTGGTCACAGTGGTGCACTGTGGGATACCGCCCGCAGGCCAATACCGTCGATTTGCGGCCACACTAACCCTAATCCAATATGGTAATACCGATTTTAGCACTACTCCTCTCGTTGGGGAGGAGTACAGAAACCAATTTAAAGAGCCCTTTATATCTATATAAAGGGCCTTGTAGTGTGGATGGGTGCCGCGTTAAATCGGTTTAATGTTGCTAAAATCAGTTTAAACGCGTAGTGTAGACCAGGCCAAAGAATACCTTTTAAACATTAAGACTGGTTCAGAAGCAATCCCACTGATTCACTGGTCACAGGGGGACAAAATAATTAGGCGAGCTAAATATTTCTTGTATTTTTATCAATTGGAGTCATTTTTCCATGTTAGTGTTTACTTTGCTCTTTTGACAGAGCTTTCTAGTGTTATGGGTTCCTTGAATTCCCACTCAGGCAAATGTTTAACTAACTGTTCTTAATCTGCTCTTCACAAAGCTCGTGAATAGATGTGCAAGTACAACATAGATTGTCTGCCAATATCTTCGCTAAAATTCCCTGTGGGCATGAGCGTTCATGGACATATGGTTACTGTCTTAGTTCTGGGTGCAGGCTACCAGATTAAAATTAATCTATTTGTACCAGAATACTGAAATGAACAGTAGGTTACTGTGTTGGCTATTTCTAGAATTGCCCAGTTAACTCTGCCTAGTAGAAATGATTGATAAAGCTCTTTTTTGAAAGACTTGTTAAAAATAAAATAAAAACATTTGGCATTCTACAGCACATGCCAGATAAAACACTTTGAGCATTAATGAATCAAACCATACAGCAACCTCTAGGGTAGTGAACATTGTTCTCACATTTTTGCAGATGAGAAAGCTTAGACACAGTGGGGTTCGGAAGAAGTCCTTTTGAACAGTGCTGTGCAGATCTATATCAACATGGTCAATACTCTTATAAAACAGTGACGGGTACTACAGATAGACAAAGGACAGATGAAGTCTGCAGCCAAGCTAGGGTCAGTATGGCAGAAACTCCTTTTCACTTAAAGTCCAAATGTCTGAATCACTGTATTGCATGTGAGTGTTCATGAGGTGTGAGAAATGTAGGTTCAAAGGATAACTTCTTCCTGAAATGTGTCCGTAAGCCAACCTTTCCGTAAGCTCTGATCCAAGAACACACTTAAGTGCATGCTTAACTTTAAGCAGCTGAATGGTCTCACTGAAGCCAATCAAGTTAATCATGTGTTTAAGTGTGCTGCTGGATTTATTACATTTAAAAGTAGCACGTAATCAATCTTTGAAGTTGCATCTTGCACAGTAAATGAAAACACATGGTAGACAGAAGTATTCCTCACACTTTATAGCCAAACCAAGTATCAAGACCAAAGTCATTAGGATGCCTCAGTATGTTACTTTGGTCTCTTCTGACTTAGCTCTTGTGTTGAGAACATCACAGACTGAAGCAAATAGTCAGGGATTTGAGGTATGGGGAAACAGTGAGTGCCTGATTCACCATTTCCCTGCACTTTGAGCAGTCATTAATACCTGTGCAAAATGGGTGTAAAACACAAGCATTCTAATATGGTATGACTTTCCATGGACCTTGTTCTGGTATAAATGACTACATAAGTAGCAATGGAGCATTGGACCCTTTTCTATTTATTCTGTACACAACTTGCTTTCCTCTCCTCTTCTGTTTTCCCTCAATTTAATATTTGCTGACAATCACTTACCTATACTGAGTCTTTCCCAGTCATGAAGACCACATTATTTAATTCTTGCAAACTATCAGTCAGCATCTGAAGACTATGATAGCTGAAAAATAGTGAACTCTAGTACGTGCATCTTTCAGATTTATTTGGCAGGAAGGCCATCGTAATAATCCACAGACCCTTCTTTCAGTGACCATTTAGAATCAATGTACCACATTCAATGGCTCAGACATAATCAGCCAAAAGGGATTATTTGTGTTTATAATTGAAGGGAAAAATACTAAATTTTGAATAAAGAGATATCTCATTGCCCATAGTATTCCTGAAGGAAAATATACTAAGCTCTCTGGAGGTTAGTGCGGGTTGACATAGTCCTATTTGAAACAGTTTCATATTAATGCACACTAGGAACCTTTTAGAATGCTTCAGCAGGGTCTGCGTGGGTCAGTTAGATTGCAACATTTTAGAGCACTCTACAATTTACATCCCTCTGGTGCACACTGCTGCATGGTGTAGACAAGCCCATACTGCCTCTGACAAAGATCAGCAGCATTCTGCATTAGCATCAACCCTGCCACAATGTCAGAAAGAAAATGGTTCCTATGTGGAATCCCCACTTCAACCCCTTTCTAGGAGCCCTCTGTGATGTCAGAAATCTATGTGAAGATAGAGGGAAAAGAGGTAGTCTTAGGGAACAAAGAGTGCAGGGACTGTGCCATACAGCATTCTTCTTTTCCTCCCTTCCCATATGAACATTGCTGAGAAAAATTAATGAAGACTTAATCTCTCTCCATGATGAGAATGAGTTGGAGCAGCAGGGGATGAAGGAAAGTCCCTGGACAGAGGATGCTCTGTCTAGTGGAACCACATTGCCAGGGAGTGAAGAACAAAACTAGAAAGCCCCAGAACTTACTTCAGGCAGATCTCGGATCCACATGCAAGTCTGGGCATGAGAGGGGTGTAGGAGCAGGTTTCCAAGGTCAGGACCATGGTTCATTCCTCAAGAGAGTAAATACCACCCTTTGTCCTTCACGCAATGGCTTTGGGTAAAGGAGATCATCAGACTTTTCCTTCCTCCCAGATCTCTTAACTCCTATTTCAGGATTCTATCTGTTTCCTTTTAATGTCATCAGTTGTTGATTGCAATTAGAGAAGGACCCAAAACAAAACCTGGGATTCAAATACCCATGATCTTTGTAAAAGGATAAAGCTGGATCTGAAATTTGCACCTCAAGCTCAGCCTTAATTTGAACAAACCTTTCACTCTTATAGTGATTCCCACCATAATTAATTTTTGAGGGACATGCATAGGTCCACATGTTTATGTTTTGACTCCATCTCATTCCATTTTCAGTTCCTGGGAAAGCCTATTTTTTATTCTTTTTAGATTTCCCTTTTCTTCCACTTCTCTGTCTCCATTTGTACATTACCGCTGCCTAAATTACAGTGTAACTGAACAGGTGAGCCAATAAAATTGCAGGGATTAACAAAGTTTTTAGTGATTCATATCCACTGTACCAATAATTATCTATTGTCTAGTTGGGGGAACTAAATGTACAGCTCTACAAATACATTAGCCCTACATTTTAAATTGAGTTAATGACTCCATGCATATTGAACTTCAGCGATGAACCAGGGTCCATGAATGCATCCTTTGTGAGAGCCACAAATCTGATATATAAACAACTTCACAGGGGATAGTTAACCCAAATTATGCACTTAAGTATAGAAATTGTTTGCTGTTTTTCTTTTCCCCCACTCAGTGTTAGTATTATATAGAAAAATGTACAAAATGTAAGTTCGCTATTGTCAAGTGATTACTGCCATCTAGTTTAATTCTATGTGCAGTTAGTTTTAACAAATGAGTCATAGAATTATTGAAATTATTCCTCAGCTGCTGTAATTCTGCACTTAGATGTGAAAAGAACCAGTAAGATCATCTGGTCCTTCCCTTTGCTAACGAAGGATTATTCTCTACAGTTCAGTTGTTTGTGCTTTATCCAACTTAGTTTTAAATGTGGCAAGAGAGCGTTTCCAACAGTTTCCTGCAATACTCCTCCTCCAATTAATAGATTCTTCTGTCTGAGTCTTCCTCGTGTTCATACTGAATTTTCCCTCTTAATTTCACTCTATCAGTCATCACACTATTGATATGGATAAGCAATTAATGCCTCTCCTTAGTATTTACATCCTACAAGTTTTTGTAAATACAGCATCCCTTATGTGTAATTTAATCAAGCCATATACAATCAGCTCTGTTAGGACCATTGCAAGAGGAGGGAAATCTCCCTTGATTGTACATTCTTCACAAGGAACAATCATTATTATAATACCTTGAGAATGATGGCAACCTCAAGCCATCACCAGGGATTGACCCTCGAGACAACCAATGCTAAAAGTATGAGTATCTATAACTTCAGCTGCTAAAAGGGGACTTATAAAATACACTTAAGAATGGGCTTCACCTACCCAGTGCAGATCACAAAGACTGTCTTCTGTGTGCACTGTGCTGAAAATGGGCAGGGAGGAAATAGAACTGATGTTCTGTCCCTACCCACAAGTATAGGGGGTACATTTCATTGTGTTTTGTATACATACCATAACTAGGAAAACACATGATGGTTATAGAAAGGGTCCTTCTGAATGATGTCTCTTTTATTGCATTTTTAAAAAAAGTTTGACTATCTGAATTTCCCTGAAATTGCAAGGCAATCTCACTCATTTACTCTAACCAAATTGCCTATGTACAATCACTTTCACCTTGTCAATCCAGGGAAAGAGAAGAAGCACTCAGAAGGACTGAAGAGAACTCTACATGCTAATTGCCCTTCTGACTGAAGAGAAATGTAGCAAAAAAATGACTGTAAAGGAGGACAATGAAAAATTAGTTGCTTTGTCTAAATATGTCCAGTTGTTGATAAATGCTCACTGTTTAGTCTCACCAATTTTTTTTTCCTGCAGCTGTGGAGACAGTTCTCCTCGTGCCTTGCTGTGACTATCTGACTCCTTGCCAGATAATCACCAATTCCTGCTCTGCTATTTGCTCCAGATTTTTTTTTAAAGCATTTCTCCCATCTGTCTCCCCTCACCCCCCCTCCACCCCGTACTTTTCTTGAACCTGATGATTTCATACCGGAAATTTTGCTTTTCTTCCAAAGAAGGGGGTCTTTTGTGATAATAACAGAGCACCCTTACAATCAGCTGGGAGTTTTACTTACTTAGGAAGGGGGTGGGGTGAGTCAAGAATTGACAGCATTCCAGCAGTGCTCAAACTGTAGCAGCACAAAAAAGCTATTTAAGGAGTAACAAAAACCTAAAGACACATTTACTCTGAGGTAATGGTGACATAATTTTTTGGAGAATAATTCCCAGTTATTTTAACGTTTTTTTCTTACTGCATTCAGCACAAAAATGTGAGTAGGATATAGATGTAAACTTTATATGGAGACACTGTGTCTCAAAAATCACACTGAAGTTCCAGCACAGAAAAGTCTCTTTACCTTGACAATAAAGACTAGTCTGATAGTTTATTTTCTTTATTCCTACAATAAGCCCATTGAAGAACCTTCATCATTTTTATTCGGCTTCAATGCCTTACAGTTTTCTACCTCTTGTAAAGAAAATAAAGTTATTGAAGGCAATTTGGAGGCTCTGAATGAGATCTTGTTTTGAAGTTTCATAATGATTTCATGAATTTATTTTGTGCTGCAAATTACAGTCTCTAGATTGCTAGCATGAGGCCTCCAGATTTTTATTAGCGTCTCTGTGGCCAAAGGATTGGCCAAATTTACTTTAGCCTCTATTCAGCCATCAGTAGTACCCTCACTTTTGAGTAAAAGATCCCTTTGTGATCAGGATATCCTTGCCCTGCTGGTCTTGTTTCTCCAGGCTTCCCTTTCACTTCTCATTTGACCACTCCATGTCCTCTTGTAGATGATAGCGACAACTGTACTGCAGATATTTCTACAGAGGAGCAGCACTTTCTGCTAGTGGCTACTAATCTTCATATATGACATTACAAGGCAGCAAGTCTGCTTCTAGTCACTTAATCTGATTTTTTTAATCTGTCTACCCCAGGTCTTTGACTGTGCCTGCTGACATTTTGCTACAGCGTGATTTTGTCAGTAGTACACTGCTGTAGAACTCTTGAAGATGCCAGATTCTTAAGAGCAGTCCCATTTTGATTTTCTATTAAAGGTCCGGTGTATGGGGAAATTTGCACTTGAACTAATCAAACTGTAGGATGATGTATATATTTTCTGATTTGGGACTTTATTGTTTTGACCTGTAGGAAACTGCTTTCCTTATGATATTTTAATGTTAGTAATTTAGAAAATATCAGCACACCAAATATGTTCAAATCCATTATCCGCTGGAATAAGCCAGTTCCGTAAACAGAAATATATAGTTGCATAATTTTTGCCATAAATGACACAGCAATGATCTTTGTAAATTGAAGCATAGATGACAGTCACATAACATTGATAGGGATAGGGACCTACTTACTCTGATTCTAAAGAGAGGAGTAGGTAGGGAAGTGGGCTATCTCCTGTGCGAAGGCTTCTTTTTTGTTTCTTGGGAGAGTATGCCACAGTTTAGTAAATCTCACAATCCAGACATTGTTCTTGATATTTAACCTAACTGTTCATATTTTAAAAATTTATCTGTTCTTCTAGAACACTGTAACATGTTCTACCAGCCAACATTAAAATAAAACTTGCCTTGTCTGCACTGGAGTTTTACAATGTGTTACTAAAAAAAATTTTGTCTTACACACTTTTAAAATACTCCTTTTATAATAGAATATAGGAATTGGGTAGGATGTATAGAGTAAGCTCAAAAGTTAGTACCTCTACATAGTAGACAGTCACGCCTACATGGGATAGTTGGTCCTGGCAATTCACTCAATTCTCACGAGCAGCTCCAAGTAGCTGCATGTGCACAACAGCACTACATCCCAGGATCTTGCCTTGCATGCTGAAACATAGTTAGAGTAGCTACTGGCAATAACTACTAAGGTAAAGGCATGAAGTGTCCTATGGCGAAGCCAGCAAAACAGCTTTCAGAGTATATCATCAGCAGAAACAGCAATGGAGCAAGCTAGTGGATACACTGGTCAACCACAAAGCAAAGGAGTCATGTTTGAACACTTGGTGAATATTGGATCATAAAAATCAAATGGAAAAAAAAAAAGCATTCCAACTTGTTTGTCACAAGGACACATAAAGACCACATTCACCACTCAGAAACTTAGTGGTGGTGGTGAAAAGTATGCAGTCGGAACAAACACAACAAACAGAACAGGGTATTACATGATGAACTCAAAGGATAGAACATTTATTGGTGTATGGAATGTAAGAACATTACATCAGGCTGGAGCACATGTGGTAACAATGCAAAACTTGAAAAGATATGAATGGGAAATCATCAGTGTATGCAACACACGATGGGCAGGCAAAGGAGAATTCTACCTTGTTGAACATGTGATATTGACATAGGACACCAGAATGGAGTTGTATTGGTGCTAAAGCCAAATGTAAGTGAAGTTTTTACGGCATTTAACTCAATATCAACTCATACACTGAAGGCAAAATTCTGAATAAATCTGGTAAAGTTGCAATAGTAAAAGTTATGTGCTGACCTCAGCAGCATCCAAGGAAGGAATTGATGAACTTTATAATCTACAGATAACAATGCAAGAAGTGTCAAGACAAGATATGTTACTGGAAAATGTAAATGTAAAAGTAGAATCAGACTGGAATTCCTGGGCTGGAGCAATAGGCAGATTTGGACTAGGTGAAGAAAACAAAAGAAGGGGGAAAGGGACAGAAATTTAGTAGCCTAAGCAACAACCTGGTGATAACAAACATGCTCTTTCAACAAAGAATGCTGCAGAGGAAGTGGTTGGGGATTTCACCCCATGGCAAATGAACATAATAGACTTGTTAATCACAGATGAAAATAAAGTGTGTTGTCATGCAGATCGTTTGCAGCTGATATCAAATCAGATCATAAGTTAATGCTAGCATCAATAAGAATAAGTGTGAGTGCAATACAAAAAAAATGCCACGAACTAAGATCTAGGAAATGGACAAATTGAAAGAGCCAGATATCAGGAAAGAATACAAAGATGATGAGCGGTGAAAGAAGAAATGAACATTGAAGGGACATGGAACAGTGTAAAAATTGTATTATGTGTATTATGACAGAGCCTGAACAAGTGTTGGGCTACAAAGCCAAAATGAAGAAACCAAGATGGATAACAGATGTTGTGCTGCAGTTGATTGACAAACATATGAAGCAGAAGAAGAAAAAAAAAAAGGACAAATGTCTGAGCTGGGCACAATAGGCTGACCAGAGAGATAAAACCGAAAGAAACAAGAGACAGAAATAACTAGATAAGTGAACAATGTAAAGAAACAGAAGAATATGCCAAGAGAAATGTGTCAGGTTGTATCACAAAAGAAGAGAATTGAGAGGGACATATGAATTCAAGATGTCAGTGGTGAAAGATAAGGACAGACAAAAAATAAGGATGAACAAGTAAAGAATAAGTGATGGAAAGAATATTTTGAAGAGCTGTACAATGTGCAGAACACAGTAGATGAAATACTCCCAGAGAAGCTTCCCAGCACAAATGGGGAAGAACAGAAGCTGGAATTCTTAGAAGTAGAAGTAACGACCTTGTTGGAAAGTTTGAAATAGAAAAAGGCACCAGGAAGTGATATATAAGTGCAAGCAGGTGAGGAATACATAGTAAAGGCAATGCAGAAGCTAGTCAACAAGATTTACAAACAAGATCAAGTGTAGAGTGAATGGGGGAAAGCAACAACAGTACTGATCTTTAAAAAAAGGAGAGAGGAGTGAGTGCAAGAACTAAAGAGGAATTAGCTTACTGAGCATGCTCGGAAAAGAATTCACTAAGACAATGCCAAGGAGAATGAAGAGATATGTGGAAGTGTCTGCACAAGAAGAAGCCAGATTTTGACCAGGATGATTAATAGATTTCAAAGCCAGAAGGGACTATTGTGATAATCTTGTCTGACCTAGATAAGAACTAGATAAGTTCATGGAGGATAGGTCCATCAATGACTACTCGCCAGATGGTCAGAGATGCAACACCATCCCTTATGTGGCCCTCGTGGTCATTTGAGTTTGAGACCCCTGGGCTAGGGTACATCCACACTGGTGGGTAGCAATTGATCTATTGGGGATCAGTTTATTGCGTCTGTGCTCCCCGTTGACTCTGGAACTCCACCAGGGCAAGATGCGGAAGCGGAGTCGATGGGGAAGCCACGGTCATCGATCCTGCGCTGTGAGGACAGGAGGTAAGTCGAAGTAAGAAGCTGTTCTCGTAGCTGAAGTTGCATATCTTACATCGACCCTCCCCAGTGTAGACCAGGCCTAAGTGTCCCTAGCCCAGGAGTCTCAAATTCAAATGACCATGAGGGCCATATGAGGGCTAGTTCATTGGCCCGAGGGCTGCATCACTGACATATCTCCCCTGCTGGCCCCGGCCCTGCCCCCATTCCACCTCTTCCATGAGGCCCCGCCTCTTCCCACCCCTTCCCTGCTCCCATTCCAACCCCTTCCCTGAAGTCCCCGTCCCAACTCTGCCCCCTCCCTGCCCCCAGAGAGTGCATGAGGGTGTAGTGGGGGCTCAGAGCAAGGGACTGGGGTGCAGCAGGGGGTTGGGATGCAGCAGGGGGTTCAGGGCAGGGGGTTGGAGTGTGGGGTGCAGCAGGGGACTCAGGGCAGGGAGTTGGGGTGCAGAAGTGATGTGGGATGTGGCAGGGTGCTCAGGGCAGGGGGTTGGGGTGCAGCAGGGGGTTGATGTTCAGGCACAGGGCTCAGGGCAGGGAGTTGGGGTGCAGAAGCGATGTGGGATGTGGCAGGGTGCTCAGGACAGGGGGTTGGGGTGCAGCAGGGGGTTGATGTTCAGGCAGAGGGCTCAGGGCAGGGGGTTGGGGTGCAGCAGGGGGTTGGGGTGCAGGCAGGGGGCTCAGGGCAGGGAGTTGAGGTGCAGAAGGGGGCTCAGGGCAGGGGATTGGGGTGCAGAAGGGGTGTGGGATGCAGCAGGAGGCTCAGGGGATAGGGTACAGAGGGGTGGGGGATGCAGCAGGGGGCTCAGGGCACAGCATTGGAGTGTGGGGTGCAGCATGGGGCTCAGGGCAGGGAGTTGTGGGTGCGGTGCAGGAGGGCTTCATGCTCCAGGTGGCAGTGGCGCATACCAGGGCCAGGGAAGGCTGATGGCCCCACTCCACTCCGGGAAGTAGCTGGAACCACTGCTTGCCACAGCTCCAGGTACCTCCCCCCAAAATCCTTTATGCCACAGTTCCCCTTTCCCAGCCAGTGGGAGCTGTGAGGGGGAGATGCCTGGAAGCCAGGGCAACACACAGATGGAGCCCTCTGCTTCTCCCTCCCACCATCCCAGCCACAGGGACGTGATGCCAGCCACTTCAGGGAACGGCACAAGGCTCGAGTGGGGGGCAATCCTGTGGCTGTAGTTTGCCCACCCCTGGCCTGGAGGTAGGCTGGCGGGGGGGGCGCTTGGTGGGCCGCAGGAAATAGCCCTGCAGGCTGCTTTTTTGAGACCCCTTCCCTAGCCTCCATTTGCCAGAAGTTGGGAGTGGATGACCGGTAATGGATCAATTGATAATTGCCTGTTCTATTCATTACTTCAGCAGCACCTGGCATTGCCCACAGTTGAAAGACAGGATACTGGGTTAGATGGACCATTGATCTGACCCATTATGGCTGTTCTTATGACCTTCTGTATAACACAGGATATAAAACTTCCCTGAAATAATATCTGCAGGATAACCTTTAGATATTCATATCTTTTAGATAAGACAGATATCCAAGAAGTACTTTATAGACTTCTAACTGGATTGGATAGCATTGGGTAGAAAGAGTTATGGCACGTTATAAGGTGTATGATTTATGTATGACATCCCCAAAAAACTGATCAAACTTACAGAAAACATATAGAAAGTCAATGAGTGTGGTAAGAGCAGACAAGTAGCTGATGGAAAGGTTCAGGACAACTGTAGGAGTGAGACAAGGATTCACACTATCACCAGATCTGTTCAACTTCGTACTGAAATCAGCAATGGCTGTAGCACTGAGATGAATCAGGAGAGGTCATGTTATGCGGAAGGACACACGTAACCTTAGATTCACAGACTATACTGACCTCACACCATTGACCAAACAGGATATACAGAGAATAACTGACAAGCAAATTGGGAAAGCAGAAAATTCAGATTGAACATCAACACAGAGAAGATTACTTATGGAATTAGATAACAAGAGGTAAAGCTCAAACTCAGATCTTTATCCAAATGCAACTGCATTTGGAAAAGTCTGGAAGATTTGTAAAGCTAAAGACATCTGATTAAAAACAAAAATCACTGTATATGAGACAAATGTCATGGCAATACTACTGTATGGATTAAAATGCTGGAGTACAAGGAAAGAAGAGAAGAAAATGGCGAGGGTAAGAAATAATGTTTGTTACAGAAAATTCAAGAAAGATGACTGTAATGGGTTAAGCATATGTCAAGAATAGACCTGGAGAGGATATCATATGGCAATACATATCAGAGTCCAGGGAACTTGAACTAGAGGAAGAGCGCGGATGCATTGGATAGACATGGTGAAGAACGACGTAGAACAAAAAGGTTTAAAGATGAATGAAGCTGTGAAACTGACTCAGGATAGATGGTGAACAAACATGTGTCCCCATCATCAATGTTGAGTGGGAGCTGAAGATAGGAATTGAGTAGTATCCCTTTTAAATAGTTTGAGCCCTCTAGTGGAGCTCACTGTGTTCTGTTTTTGAAACCAGCAATAGCCAAAATAACATGTTGAGCATTTAGTAAATATGGGTTAAGAACATAGAACTAGAAGAGGCTTCCTGAGTCATTGAGTCCAGTCCCTTGCTATCACATGAAACTCTGATAAACTTATGAATGAGATTAAGTGAAAAACTCCTTCTAAAAATTAGGTTGTTTGTTTCCTCCAGTGTCCCACAAGAGGAGTGAAATTCTTCTGATAGTTAGAAACCTTCTTCTAATTTCCAGCCTAAATTTATTCATGATGACCAATTCATACCCATTTGTTCTTATTTCAATGCTGTCCTTTAGCTTAACTAGCTCTTCCCCCTCCCTGGTGATTATTATCATATGTATTCAGAGAGAGAAGTCATATCCCCTCTCACCACAGGTGCTGAGTTTGTCATTTACCTGGGGGTGCTTGACCCCCATTCTGCCCCAGAGCCTGCTCCCATTCCACCCCTTCCCCCAAGGCTGTACCCCTGTCCTGCCTCTTCCTGCCCCTTCCCAGCTTGTTCCATCACCTTTACTGAGCTCCCTCTCCCCAGCACCTCTTGCATGCCACTGAACAGCTGCTTGCAGTGGGCTGGAGGCACTTGGAGGGAGTGGGAGGAGCTGATTGGCAGGGCAGCTGGTGAGTGCCGAGCACCCACTGTTTTTTTCCGCCATGGTGCTCCAGCCCTGGAGTACTCACAGAGTCGGCACCTATGCCTTTCAGCCTTTGTTTTGTTTGGCTAAATAAACCAAGCTCTTTTAGCCTTCTCTCATGAAACAAACTCTCCATTTCCCCGATCATCCTTGCAAACCCTTCTCTGCTCCTGGTCCAGTTTATCTTTCTTGAACATGAGTGATCAGAATTGTACTTAGCACTCCAGTTATTCAGTTAGTATTGTGCCCCGTATAAGCAACATTCAGTTATTTAGATACCACCGTGCCCATGTGTTTTCTTCATGCTATCATTGTATAAAATGCCAAAGACAACTATTGGCAACAAGGAGGGGATCCTAACGCAGGAATGAACTGTAGAAGCCAAGTGAAAATGAAACTAAAGCAACTACAGATTTAGTCACTGTGATTGTAAGTAAATTGTTGGGGGGGAGGAGGTAGAGGGCAGGAGAGGGAAGAGTGTTAAAAATGACTGGCTGTTTGGGGAAAAAGGTCTTGTGTGATAGTTCAGTAGACAACTGGCCCAACCTTTATCAAGAGACTGGCATAGAACATAATAGCTAATAGTATCAATGATGAGCAAAAGGTGGCAGTTTATTAAATGTAATGGGGATTCAAATTTAGGACCTGATACAATGTAGGTTCTGTTAAACCAGCAAACAAAACATTTGCTGGTATTGTGGAAATACCTATCCCCAAAGCCACTGGTAATTGCAGAGCATACCCGCGTCTATGTAATTAATCAGAAAGAAAATGAAATATCTGAATATGTGGCTGAATTAAGGAAATTAATAGTGCATTGCCAGTTTGGAGAGAGTTTAAATTATGCATCAGGGGACTTGTTACTGTGTGGTATGCAAAATGAAACAGTCCAAACAGTTATTGACTGAGGCTGATTTGACCCCAAAACATGCACTAGAAATTACTGTCTCGGTGGAGACAGCTACTGAAGATGGCAGGGAGCTATTACATCATCATGTTTTTAGGGCAGCAAATAAACTAGAGGTCAAGCAAAGAAAAAACATAACTTGGATAACAGTCAAAGACTGTGTGCTTTAATTGCAGGAAAGAGTCACAATGCAAATGATTGTTGATTCAAGACACAAACTGTAGAAACTGCAAGGAACTTGGGCACGTACCAGAAAGGTACAGGTTAGACACAACACGTCTCATAATCTAAACAAGGCTTATGTGATACAGCATACACGCTGTGTATCAGGAGGTCCTGTTGTATGGCATGGAGATGGGGCAGGACCATGGTCCCATCTCCTCTCCACTCCTTTAGGGGCGTTGTGCAATCCTCACATAATCCCCTGAGCAATAGGATTCCAGTTGGGCCAGGCCTTTCACAGGAGATGCGAGGAGAAGCAATTCTCCTTGCAGCCTCACTCTACTGTGCAACATCATAACAATCTGTC
Organism: Gopherus evgoodei; assembly: GCF_007399415.2. Lineage (NCBI taxonomy): Eukaryota > Metazoa > Chordata > Testudines > Testudinidae > Gopherus > Gopherus evgoodei. The sequence continues at coordinate 329,259,233 of NC_044322.1, read as the reverse complement.
CCTCAGTGTCCCATCCTGGACCTTTCGCTCTTGATATAAATTTTTTAGAAGATTTAATAATTTCAGCTATCTCATCAGACCCAACCAAATGCTCCATCTTTGTACTGACAAACTAATCTTTACTTCTTTTATTTTTCCCAAAGATAGGAGAATGCAGAAACGTTGATCAGAAATCACGAGTTATCCAAACATTGGCCTCTTGCACAAAATGGAATCTGAATTTGAACCACTTCAGCTATTGGTTTGCAAAACTAAAACCACACTGTTCTCCCCAACATATAGGTGGGATAAAACCAAAACTCTTGCTTCAAAACCAACCTGCATTTCAAACCTCAGTCATTTAGATAAAGGAGAAAGAAAGAAAACCTGGTTATAATCACCACCTCTTTGCAATTTTCTTTTCCAAAATCAGAATTCCAACAAATGAGAGTGTGCTAACCAAAAACAAACTAACGGTTGCTCAACTTTGCTGTTTTTCTTTCTAAATCAGTGGGTCCCTTAATCTGTTTGGCTGCATTTCTCTGAATTTGTGTTTCTCAATATCTTTCTGGCACTGAGCAATTATAGGTCAATTTCAAAATGTTCAAAGTTCAGGATTAAGTTGAATAAATGTCTAAAAGTTCCAGTAACTTTCTCTGTGCTCTAATTGGGGCAGAACTACCATTAGAAAAAAATCTTATATTATTTCAGTACTTCTAGTTAGCGCTAGAATTGAAATTCCAAAGCAACTATGTACAGAAAAATGGAAAAACTTCAAAAAAAAATTATCCAAATATCAAAGTTTCATTTTATTTCCTTTTGAGTTCTGGACAAAAGTCTAGGCTGGAGAGGCTGTTTCTTCTTTTTATAAAAAACCGGATAAAATTAGAAATAATGTCACCCCTAAACAAAGTATTAAGACAGTAAGTTCTTAAAGGCAGGGATGTCTCTTTTTATGCATTCAAACATACTGACAAAGTTCTTCAGCAGGTGTAAATTACCACAGCTCTGTTGACTTCAAAGGGGCAATGCCACTTTACACCATCTGAGGATCTGTTTCCCTCAGTACCCCTCAGTCCCTTACCATATCATTCTAGTGTTATCAACTTGGAGTTACTATATCTTAGATAGCTGACAGACAGTGGCTGAGATTTTAAAAGCTGTGCAACTGATTTACATACACAACTTCCACTAAAATTGTAGTTCCACTAAAACTAAACAATGAAGCATTTCTGTTGAAAAAAAAAATTGAAGTGTGTGTTTTGGACCAATTAGTCAATGATAGTCCTCTAAGATATTTAATTATTACTCCAAGAACCTCACTGTTTAAGACTGAACGACCATGGGTCAGATTTTTAAAGGTATTTAAGCACCTAAAGATGTAGCTAGGTGCCTAGTGTGATGTTCTGAAGTGTCTAAGTGCGTAACAGAAAGTCAAGCATTTTTGAAAACACCACAAAGCACCTATCTCCATCTTTAGCTATGTTAAAAAAATCATACCCCAAGTCTATATAACTATTTTTCCCCTCCCTTTAATTTCTTTCTGCATTGCAACCCACAAGCTGCACTCTGATGCCATGCTGCTTTCCTGAACTTAACAGCTGCTTCCTCCACCTCTCACTAATAAAGGAGAAATAAAAACAACAGCCAGACAACAAGTGCCAGACCAGACCAGGCAACATACCTCATTACAGATGCCTGCTACATCTTATTGCCAACAACTGGAGATATTTAGGGCCTGAACTACAGCAGCTGTAAAGGAGCATAGCTCCATTGAGCTCAGTGGAGTTGCACCCATTTACACCAGCTGAGGATCTGACTCTATGACTAAAAGCACATGTTAAAAAGATCCTACAACTTAAAGGTGCAGTTTTTGTTTTGAAATTATTTGACATGCTTGTAAATGGCTCATCATTGATTTGAAATAGTAACACTAATTACTTCAGTTCTTTTCACTGTTGTGGCTACTAGATAATTTGTGTTATTGATCCAAGATTAGTGATACAGTAATTTCTGTAGTGATTTGTTAGATTACATGCTGTGGTGGTTGTCTATACAAGTGATTGTTAGCAAAGCCCTTTTCCCTGCTGTTTGTTTCATATTACAATGATTATGGTTATTATCATTACTATAATTATTCTTATGAGTGTCAGATTGGTTAACAGGTTCTATAAATACAAACATTGTTTTTTATATTTGTCAAATGAACCAATATAAAACCACTCTTCTTTATTAAAATTATTTTTGTTTTATTAGCTGTTCTTATTCATTCTCTTACTGAAAATGCATCCTACACACTTCACTTGATGATGAGAGTATTTAATTAAAGCATTGGCCTTTGGACTTACTAGTAAGGGAAAAGTTGAATTGCTCAATCTCTTAATTAAATATGTTTGCTTTCTGAGAGTAATACAGATGTGTACAGAACAACAGAGATGATGTTAATAATATCAGAAGTTTCACTGAGAGTTTTCATGCTCTATCTTTTTGTGGATTCTGGAATGAATCAAGTCCAAAGCGTGACACGCCTGCTCGTGAGCAGATTGGCCAGACAAAGTCATTGGTGAATGTCTTGGTAGCTATAGCAGTAGTATGATGCTTTTTCCTTGCAGCTAACAATTGATTATTTCTGCCCTCTTCAAAAGCTTGGAAAGCTCTGAGTGTTGTGTGTTGACATGCTGATCTATTTAAAGCAGCCTTCTCAAGATCATTCGGTTATATTGCACCAAAGTGTGGGCCATTCTTGATGCTGTCCTTGTAGTGCTTTCTGGGGTGGACTTGATTCTGGTGTCCTTGTGCCAATTCTCCATAGAAAATTTTTCTGGGGAGTTGATATTCTTTCATCCTAATGATGTGTCCAACCTAGTGCAGTGGGCTTTTATCAGCATGGCCTCAATGCTTATGGCATTTGACTTTTAGAGAACCTCCAGGTTGGCAATTTTGTCCTGCCAGCGGATCCCCATAATGGTGCTCAGAGACCACATATGGAAGACATGCAGCTGTTTGATATGCCATTTGTATGGTGTCCAGGTCTCACAGCCATAGAGGAGAGATGTGAGCACACAAGAATTTATAGTGTGGTGCTACAAAAAGGGTAAAATAACAAAGCTATAGGAAACTTAAGTTTAAAATAGTATAGGCCCAATGTAGGACAGGGTTTCACCTGCCACATACCATTGCTACTTCCATTCATCACAATGCAAAGAGTAATGTATGGAATGAATGCACATGGTTTTACATACTTTAAGGCTTTACATTTTGATTATTTATTTAGATCCATAAAGGCATGTGGGCACCTACAGAATCACCAGAATAACAATATGATCCACACAGCCTGAGTTTGGTGCCTAGGCCACTTTTTTAAAAGTTATTTATGCATCTCAAGATGCACTCAAGCACATACTGGGATTTTCAAAAATTCTAGGCACCCCACTCCCATTTATTACAATGGTAGCTAGATGCCTAGGCAACTCTGAAAATCAGACAAGACATCAGTGTGAATCTTTGGACACCTAAATACCTTTAAAAACCTGGACGCTAGGCTCCATATATAATGACTGGAGAGAGACAGGCAACTTCACAAAAGCCAGCATGCTAGGCAGGGACATGCCTAACCTAGCTAATGGGAGATGGCAATGAGAGGTGTGTGTCTTAAGTGCCACTCCTCTCTCAAACTCAGGTCCAGGTTACATGGAAATGCTAGTCTCTGCTTGCAATCCACAGCCAGAACTGTTCTAGTGGAGTCAGGTGGCTTAGACACCTAAGTTGTTTCTTGTGAGAATGAGTGAAGTACCTACCTCACTTCATACAAAATGGGTAGGGGTGCATGGGTTAGAACACTGATATGGAGAACCCAGGTTCAATTCCCCCTTCTGCCTTAAAAAGTCATTGGGCCAAAAAGAGAATGACTCTATGGCTTAGTAGTTAGTGTTTCTTTTGCACTGAGTGAAGCTGAATGCAGATTAAGTTGAACAAGTACAACTTTAGTAAATCCTGTGCACTGCTCTGTCCATGTGGCTTGAGTTGCTTCCATTCCATGTCCCATCAATAACAGTCCCTTTAGGGAACACTGGCCCTTTGACTCCAGTTCTACTACACATGATATAGTTAGAACACCCACCCGGGAGGTGGGAGACTCATGATCCAGTCCCCCTGCTACAATAACTCTTTAATTATACAAAAGGGAACAGAGTCAACAAAAATAGATTGAGGGATCCCCATGTCAGAATATTCCATAGGTAAGTGGTTAGAGCAACCACCAAAGAGATGGATTTGAACAGGGGTCTCCCTTTCTCCCCATCAGGTAGAACCTGATTGAATCTGGGTCTTCCACATTCTGGGGAAGTGCTCTAATGACTGGACTAAAAGTTAAAAGGTTGGCAGCACCATCACCTCTTCCTCCAGCCAGATTTTGAATGGGGTCCCAATCCAGAAAGCAGCCTTTGAGCATTCCTACTCAGTAGGTGCTCCTCTGCCTATCTCATGCTCAGGGCCCAGTCTTCCCCTGGTTTGTGAAGCAGACTTGGACTTAGACAAGAGAATGAGACAGCAGTGCTCATGCTCAGAGGTATAAACTTAGGTGCAGAGGGAACTTATACAGTGGAAATTTAGGTGCTGAGGCAGTTTAGGTCCCTACAGAACCAGGCAGCAGCCAAGATAGAGTTTTGTGAATCACAGTGGTACCTAAAAAATGGAATTAGGCACCTAAACCTCAGATTTAGGTGCCTAAGAACCTTTGTGGATTTACGCACTTACTGATGTATCTGTACCTGCTTCAAATTCAGTACTGTTGTAAAATGCTGGATTAATTAATGAGTGGTCTTTCCTATACACAAGTCAGCTAGCACTATTCTATGTATGCATTGTAATTGTAGTCGTGTTGGTCCCATGAATAAAGACCACAGTCCAGGCCACACCAACTCAAAACAGCACCAGACCCTACCAGAGCAACAGATGCAAAACCTGCAGACATATCTCCACTGCTACAATGATCAACACCCCCCCACCACACCACACCTTTCAAGATCCATAGCTCCTACACAGGCCTATCACAGCATGTGGTGTACCTCATCCAAGGCACTAAATGTCCCAATAAAAACTCTTTCGATAAAACCAGACAATCACTGTGCTCTCAAATGAACTCACACAGGAAAGTGATAAAAGACAGACAGAAAAACCTCATGTCATCTGTTGGTGAATACTTATCATGATCACTCTGTATCTGACCTATCAGTCCTCATCCTCAAAGGAAACCTGCACACTTTCAAAAGATAAGCCTGGGAGCGTAAATTCATAACTTTGTGAGATACTAAAAATCATGAATTGAACAGAGACACTAGATTTATGGTGTATTACAACAACCTGTAACCTACTAAACCCCTCTTTTTGTATTCTATGACTGCAAAGGTGTCAACGGGCCACTCTACCTTGAATGGTCCCTTACAATATGTGCTAACTACTTATACTAAATAATCTGTTCCACTTTGTATTGTGCTGTGACTCTGGAAGTATCTTTCCCAGACATGAATAAGAACAGTTTGAGACACAATAGCTTGTCTCACCTCACTAGCCAGCACTATTCTATGTGAGACTGTCACTAGTGCCAGGAAAACAGAATCAGAGGACTGAAAAGGACCTCAAGAGGTCTTGAGTGCAGGGAACCGGACTAGAAAACAGGACTAAGTATTGTCTGGACCATCCCTGACAGGTGTTTGTCTAACCTGCTCTTAAAAATCTTCAGTGACCAAGATGCCACAACCTCCCTAGGCAATTTATTCCAGTGCTTAACCACCCTGACAATTGGGAAGTTTTTCCTAATGTCTAACCTAAACCGCCCTTACTGCAATTTCTGTCCATTGCTTCTTGTCCTATCCTCAGAGGTTAAAGAGAAAAAATGTCTCTGTCCTCTTTGTAACAACCTTTCATGTTCTTGAAAACTGTTATCACTCTCCTTCTCCTGGGTGCCCCAGTCTTCTCTTCTCCAGACTAAACAAACCCAATTTTTTTTTCAATCTTCCCTCACAGGTAATGTTTTCTAGACCTTTAACCTTCCCCCACCACCCCCTTCTCTGGCCTTTCTCCAATCTGTCCACATCTTTCCTGAAAGGTGGTGCCCAGAACTGGACACAATACTCCAGTTGAGGCCTAACCAGCGTGGAGTAGAGTGGTAGAATTATTTTTTGTGTCTTACTTGCAACAATGCTGCTAATACATCCCAGAATGAAGTTTGCTTTTTTTGCAACAGTGTTATACTGTTGATTCATATTTAGTTTGTGATCTACTATGACCCCCAGATCCCTTTCTGCAGTACTCCTTCCCAGGCAGTCATTTCCCATTTTGTATGTATGTAACTGATTGGTCCTTCCTAAGTAGAGTACTTTACATTTGTCCTTATTGACATTTGTCCAGATCATTTTGAATTTTAATCCTATCCTGCAAAGCACTTGCAACCCTTCCTAGCTTGGTGTCATCTGCAAACTTTATACATGTAGTCTCTGCCTTTATCTAAATTATTAAGACATTGTACAGAACCAGACTCAAAACTGATCCCTGTGGAACTCCACTTGACATGCCCATCCAGCTTGACTATTCTCTGGTAATGGTCTTCCAACCAGTTATGCACCCACCTTATAGTAGTTCCATCTAGGTTGTATTTCCCTACTTTTTTTCTGAGAAGATCATGTGAGACAGTATCAAAAGTCTTACTAAAGTCAAGATATACCACGTCTACCTCTTCCTCCCTATCTACAAGGCTTGTTTTCCTGTCAAAGAAAGCTATTAGGTTGATTTGACATGCTTTGTTCTTGAGAAATCTATGCTGACTGTTACTTATCACCTTATTATCTTCTAGGTATTTGCAAATTGATTGCTTAATTTATTTGCTCCATTATCTTTCCGGGTACTGAAGTTAAGCTGACTGGTCTGTAATTACCCAGGTTGTCCTTATTTCCCTTTTTATAGTTCTATAACATCAAGGTCTATCTGTCCATCCAGATTTTTATAAAAGCACTTATCATCATAGTACCTGAGCACCATGCAAAGAGTTAAAAAACTATAGGCAATATTTTTCCAAGCGAAGTGCTCCAAAGTAGAATACTAAACCCTATATTTTGAAAACCTGCAGCTTCCACTGACTTCTGTGACAGTTATGGAAATCATTTGGAGTTCTGAATATCAGGCTACTTATATTTAGGTGCCTAAATATTAACTTAGGAGCTTAATTTAAGTAACCAGGTTTGAAAATGATGGCCAAATTCCACAGCAAGCCCCCAGCCTACCATTCCTCCCTCATAACCTTGGTGATTTCTTTAATTGTATTTCCTTCTCCATCTCTCACCTTTCTCATCTTTCTTGCCTTCATCTTTTCCTGCTCCTTGTCTACCTTTGCTAATAGTTGTGGTTGTGGAAAAGCTGCATTGAAAAAGTGACTTCAGATGGTAATGAAATTAGTGGTCATTCTAATGTCTTCCAATAACAAATACCAAGTTTAGCCCCTCTTGCTGAAAAAAGACTTTATCCTCATTCTCATTTGAAATTGACAGCTTCAACTTCATAGCTTATTCTGAGGAATGTAGATGCCCAGGGAAATCCACGTCACTGAGAGTGAGGTGTCCTCTGAATACCTGGAACTAATTTCATGGAAGGCCTTGAATACTGAAACCATGATTTTAAACTTGACCCTACAGAGAGTCAGAGTAGTGAATGGAACACTACGATAATGTTTTCTCAGTGCCTAAATAGGCTGTTCTATTCTGGACAAATGGAACACTTTTTGTTTTGTTTTTCTTTCTTTGTTTTAAGGACTATGGCCCCAGTGCCACAAAGCACATGCTAAAGTCGATTTCTATTCGAGAAAGCACTTAAGAATGTGCTTAAATCTCACTGATGTCCATAAAAGTTATATGCATTCTAAAGGACTTTGCAAGATGCCTACTAAGTTGCTGTTATCCAGTCTTGGAGTTCAATGTGATCATCTGATAGGTTCCATTCTAGTTTAGTTTGGGATTTGGGTGAGTGTGCAGGTCAGTTTATTCACCCATCCATCCCTATTTAAAATACAATTTCAGTAATACAGCATGGGCCCTTTACAGATCAAGGACATTCAGAAGAGAGACAGAGAACTTGGGGGAATGAGGAATGGGAAGTACAAGAAAGAATGAACTCTTCTTGCTGATGAACTTAAATAAAATACAGTTGTTGAACCATTTAATGGGTCTCACTTCCTTTCATGACAACCAGAACTATAAATAATTCAAAGAGAAAGAGTAATGTAGTTTACAGTGCATGCACAATGCTGTGTGCTCTTTTTAAAATGGCATGCACAAGAACCAAGTCCTCATCGGTGAGTAAATATTTGGTGTGATCTTATGTTCATGCACAGGGAGTAAGAAACATACAGAGAGAGAGAGAGAGCGTAATAGAAATAATTATAAAGATTTTTCTTGATTTCTTCCAGTCAAAAGAGGGGAAATTGTTTTACTTGTGTGAAAAAATGAACCAAAGCACACCATTTAAACATGCCACTAACCTGAGCTAGAGATTTTTACGTGAGGACAAAAGTTGGGTTAGTATTCGGTATATACAGAGAGCTGTCACCTGCACATATTAAATATACAAAATATTTTCTATGCTATTCAGCTCTAATCCTTCCTGTATTATTTGTAAAAACAGTAAGTACAAAATTCAGACAAGTATGTGAATTTTTCAGTCAGCCATATCCCTTGTATATGAGACCAAACTGTGCAGCCTAGGCCTCAAACATCCTACAGCAATCTACCGATCTATCTTAATCTTAGCTCATTTTGTTTACAGTGGTTGCTTGACCCTTTTACACCATACGGAATGGCAGGTTCCTGTACGTTTATGCTGAAATGCTGCTACAGAGAAGCGGCCAGTATTGGTTGCCTGATGTTTAACTCATTCTTTTCAAATATATATTTTGAAAATATTCTTCTGACCCTAAATAATAAAATAATAAAAACAAAGATGCAAATAATAAAACAAAGATGCAAATACGTTAACATTGCAGCGGCTCTCAGGATGACCACTCCCTCACCCCTGCTCTGCCCTTCACAACCCCTTGCTATTTCTCCTTTCTCTGTTCTTTTTATCAGACAAAGTAATTATTGTATATTTAAGTGCCTTGCCTGCCCATGAATGATAGTGTTAGGCAAACAAGAATGTTCTGTGCTTTCCCACACACTCAGGAAAAAAAAGATGAGTTTATATCCATTTTATTTCCAACAGGGATCATTGTTAGAAGGGACTTGAGGTGACACTAAGCTAAAGTGAAGCTCATGAAAAATAAGTTCTGCCAACTGCTGAATTGAAGTGGAAGGTCCTAATCCTACAACTCATGTGCAGGATTTAGAAAAGGGAAAAGATTGTTAAGAATCTGTATTTTGGGGAAATTATAAATAATTTGGTACAGACACAGAAACAAATTCTGAGGTGTGTCGGAATCTAGAAGAAATGCAGGTGGATGTAACTTGCACCTTTTTCTGTCCCCTCAGTGTGCATGTTACTCCAACAAAGTCTTCCTCTAAACACCTTTTGACTCACTTCAGTAGACTCATAGACTCATAGACTCCAGGACTGGAAGGGACCTCGAGAGGTCATCGAGTCCAGTCCCCTGCCCTCATGGCAGGACCAAATATTGTCTAGACCATCCCTAATAGACATTTATCTAACCTACTCTTAAATATCTCCAGAGATGGAGATTCCACAACTTCCCTAGGCAATCTATTCCAGTGTTTAACTACCCTGACAGTTACGAACTTTTTCCTAATGTCCAACCTAAATCTCCCTTGCTGCAATTTAAGCCCATTGCTTCTTGTTCTATTATTGGAGGCTAAGGGGAACAAGTTTTCTCCCTCCTCCTGATGACACCCTTTTAGATACCTGAAAAATGCTATCATGTCCCCTCTCAGTCTTCTCTTTTCCAAACTAAACAAACCCAATTCCTTCAGCCTTCCTTCATAGGTCATGTTCTCAAGACCTTTAATCATTCTTGTTGCTCTTCTCTGGACCCTCTCCAATTTCTCCACATCTTTCTTGAAATGCGGTGCCCAGAACTGGACACAATACTCCAGCTGAGGCCTGACCAGCGCAGAGTAAAGCAGAAGAATGACTTCTCGTGTCTTGTTTACAACACACCTGTTAATGCATCCCAGAATCACGTTTGCTTTTTTTGCAACAGTATCACACTGTTGACTCATATTAAGCTTGTGGTGTACTATGACCCCTAGATCTCTTTCTGCCATACTCCTTTCTAGACAGTCTCTTCCCATTCTGTATGTGTGAAACTGATTGTTCCTTCCTAAGTGGAGCACTTTGCATTTATCTTTATTGAACTTCATCCTGTTTACCTCAGACCATTTCTCCAATTTGTCCAGATAATTTTGAATTTTGACCCTGTCTTCCAAAGCAGTTGCAATCCCTCCCAGTTTGGTATCATCCGCAGTACTTATAATGTATTCTCTTTCCACACTATAAGGGGTTGTTGCTTTTTTCTCTGTTTGGTTTCTGTAGTGTGAAAGGCAAAGAATGGTAAAGAGTGAAGCAACAATAAGGCAGCCAGTTTCTACTAACATTTCTTTGAAAGCGCAGACAGTTAATTCTGAGAACTGCTAATGCCGTAAATTAGAGACAAGAAGAAAACAGCACTGGAGGTTATAAATGGTGACATTGCAAAAGGAGGAAAAGCGGACTGATAGCTGATTCTGACATGACATGCCTGACCAGACCCAAGAAGGAAGCAAGGCGAGATGGTACACCAGACCAGATGTGAAGTAAGGCAGAGCACCACTGAGAGGCCAGGGAGAGAAGAGTCTAACTAGCTGACCACATTCTCTACCACAGAATCATGCTCAGCAACTTACAAAATCAGAACCCAGGAACAAGCTAATTCTGACATAATCACAGCCAGAAACCCATCCCCACAAACATCTAAAAACAAACATCCACCCAAAGCTTTTATTCAACTAAGACCTAAAGCAATAACACTGTTGTTATAATTAGATTCCCGACTGTGAGAAAAGTCTGTCTGCACACTGCACATTAAGATACTTTTATAGCCAGTTTAGAAGTTTACTGCTTATTTTAAATTAAACTAAGATTAATATTTGACTAATTGTTTCCTTTAAGTATATTTACATGTGATTAGTTATGTGTTATTTTAATTGTTTGTTAAATGTTTTATAGTTTGTGATAAAACCTATGAAAAGTTATGTGCTTGGTTATCTTAGTATGTAATCTATTAAGCTGAGCTGTGATCACCGAATAGCAGAAAGCTCAGATTTTAAGTCCAAAAGAAACCACTCTGATCACGTAGTCTGACCTGCATAACACAGCCCATAGAATTTTACTCTGTAATTGAGGGAATTATTCTTCTCTATTATTTAAATGAACACTATTGAGAACAACTGATTATGGTTTGTCTTTTACAGTTTAGCTAGCAGTACTTAAATAAACTTGGTCTACCTGTGTACACAGTCAAGTCCTTTACTTTGAAAGAACACACATGAAAATGGGCTTTTCATGTAGAGAAACAGCCCCCTAAAAAGCGCCTTAAATTTTTTTAAATCTGAATTAAAGTCATTTTAGCCCTTACAATATGAAAGCACATCAAAGATGTAGACAAAATAACAGCTCTGTAAAGGGGAGGGGACTTGTATCTGACCTTTGAACAACCTTTCCACTTTCACAGGTAAACATTACAACTACCTTTTATTACTTGACAGGCTACATTCTTGGCTCCCAGGTGTAAATTCTTTGGAAATCAGATACAAAGCTTTCAACTACATAGTGAAAACTGTAAATATCAGGCAAAATTTCCCTTTATTTTAATGAGTTTGCTGTCGTAGCAATTTTACAGTGGACCTTGGGCTTCATGCTTAAAACTCTTGAGGTTTCTGGCAGTTCTCTGATGAGTCCTGTCAACTGCTCTTTTCAAAGGAAGTAATCATAACAATTCACTTTCCTGCTCAGTGAACCTTGAATGATTTGAAGGACAACAACCTCAAATCCACTTGTTTCCTCTCACTCCAAATTTTATATGCATGGTTGACCACACAAAACTTAACCCTTTCAATAATCTTGTTTGTAAACAACTGAGATCAGTAACAGAGACAAAACCTATATTATGACTAGTCTTCCTGATGCAGTAGACTTTTAAACAATAGGCTTAAAAAACAATCTTTTCACAGATTTTAAACCCAAGTTGGATAGTTTTAAAAGCAAGGTTTTGGGGGAGAGAGGTCGTTTGTTTTTTCCTTTCCTTTTTCCTGATTGTTCAGTTTGATTTCCTGATATTTAAAATGTTTCAAAGTAATGCTTTTGTTTTTTTAAAAAAATATATTCTTCTATAAAGGTAATACATAAGTATGGCACATAGGTGAGAAAGAGATGATAAAAGAAGCCAACATATTGTTATTAGAAACCAGTTCTGAATATTCTATTCAGGTCAATAATTAGGATTCTCTCATCCAGGGATATATATGGCAGAAAGGTCAGATGCTGTATCATAATTCTTTGTTATAAATTTGATTTATGGGCATTGTATTTTAAGGCCATTATCCCTTCTGCTGAGGGAGCTTCCCAGAATCCTTTTCTGAACACTTACTGGTAAAGATAAACAGTGAAACAACTTTATAGGAGGGGAGTAACAGCTCAGCAGTTGGCGCATTGGCTTGCTAAACCCAAACTTATGAGTTCAATTCTTGAGAGGGCCATTTAGGGATCTGAGGCAAAAATCTGTCTGGGATTGGTCCTACTTTAATCAGGGGTATGAACTAGATGGCCTCCTAAGGTCTCTTCTAATCCTGGCATTCTATAAACATGGACACCAAGACATGTGACTCACTGAGAGGCTGCTCATATTACTGCTCGTTTGTAACAAATCAAGTTTTGGATTATTTGCCACATTTGTTTATCCTGAATCCAAACTGTATCTATTAAAATGAACTGTGCTGATCTATAACTGTCTTAGAGCAATGCAAAAAATAATAATAATAATTAAAAAAACAACAACACCCATAGCAGTGAGTCTCAGAGCCCAGATTAACTGACTACAGCCTTGGGCTGGAACCTGGGCTCTGAGACACTCCCCTCTCATCAGGTTTCAGAGCGCAGGCTCCAGCCCAATCCCAAATGTCTACACTCTATTTTCAGCCCAACAGTGCAAGCCCTTCTCAGTTGATTCAGGTTTTGAGACTTAATTGCAGAACATTTTTTTTTGCTACATAGATGTATCCTTAGTCTCGTCTCCCCTTAACATTAGATTCACTGATGGGACATGAAGAGAATAAAGTCTTTAGTTATCTGTACAACAACATTAGGAGCCTGGGTTATGAACAAAAGGAGCAGGAATTGTTCATTTATGAGCATAAATTGAACCTACTTGGTAACACTGAAACTTGATGGGAAGATTCACATGATTGTAATGTTAAAAATCACTTACTTAAGAAGAATTCCGTGGGTAACAGGGAAGAGGGATTAGTACTTTGTCAAAAATGGCATTACCTTTTTCCAAGCCACCAACAACTCCAAGAAATTATCTTGAATGCATATGGATCAATATTCTAACAGATAAAGCACAAACCTTACAATGTGCTCTCTTGTCCTCCAGAGACCTCACACACCAATCCTCAAAAGTGGACATGGCTTTATGGCACAGACCTCTCCATCTATGTCTGTCCAGTGCAATGGGTTCCCAGGTTTTAATATCTATCTGGCATGCTTTGAGCTTGGCCTCCAAGGTACCTTTATATCTGAGGGTGGGTCAATGCTTACAATGGTTTCCCATGCTCAGTTGGCTGTAGAACACCATTTTTGAACAAAAAACCTCCATTCAGACCATGTGTCAAATCCAATGAAGTTACTCCCTGATGAGCATGCTCTTTATGACAGGGATTTGGCACCTCCCAAGGACTTTTAATGTTGGGGATCCTGTTCTGCAACTCGATGTTGCAGATGGATCTTTGGCAGAGAAAGTGGAAGCTCTCCACCTGTTAGATGTGGCATCGGTAGAGCATCCATGTCTTGCAGCAGTAGAGTGAGATAAGAACAACAGTGCAGTAGATTTTTATGTTGGTTCTGAGGCAAACTGCAGACTCCTCCAGAGCCTGTGGGTGATCCTGCCAAATGTCAAGATGGTCTTTGCCAGGCACTGAATGATCACATCATTGAACATGGTGCTGCTGGAAATTATGCTACCTAGGAAGCAGAATTTCCTGAGTTGAGGGGTGTGTTGTTGATTATGATGATGGGATCATGGTGCTGGTCTGGTGATGGCTGGTTCATGATCACCATCTTTTTCAGACTGATTGTGAAACCAAAGTATTTTGAGGCACAGGCAAAGCAGTCCATGATAAGCTGAATGTCCTTGAGAATGTGTGCAATGAGGACATGGTCATCAGCAAACAGGAGCTCTCTTAATAGCTGTTACCTTGGTGAACACTCTGAGTCACTGTAGATTGAATAACCCCTTCTCCAATCTAAGCCAGAAGTGTACATCTCTGTCAAAGTCCTGGAATGCGAACAAGAGCATGGCTGAAAAGACAATGGTAAAGGGGACTGGAGCCAATAGGCATCCTTCTTTGGTGCTGCTGGCAACAGGGCAGACTTCTGATGAGTCACCACATTCCATCAACCCTAGCCATCATGCCAATCATGAAATGAGTGGATGACAGCAACCATCTCATCTGGCTAACCAAATTTATGAAGGAGTTTCCATAGGCCCTCACGATTCAATGTGTCAAAGACACTGGTCAGGTCAAACAAACACCATGTACAGGTCCTTGTTCTTGTCAAAGCCTTCTCTTGTGTTTTTCAGGCTGCAAAATCATGTCCATTTGGAGAATGGAGAGGATGAGGGTTCAGAGAAGAGCAACAAACATAACTAAAGGATTGCAAAATATGCCTTATAATGACAGACTCAAAGAGCTCAGTCTCTTTAGCTTATTTACCTATACAGGGATCAGAAATTCAATACTAAAGGGCTTTCCATCTAGCAGAAAAAGGTATAATAAGATCCATTTCTTGAGGATGAGGCTAGACAAACTCAAACTAGAAATAAGGCACATTTTTTATCAGTGAGGGTAATCAATCAGTGGAACACCTTACCGGGGTAATGGTCGATTCTTCATTACTGGAAATTTTTAAATCAAGATTGGACATATTTTTAAAAGATATGCTTAGGTTTCAAATATTGTCTTTTCCAAGCCTCTATATTCCTAACAATTGTATCTCACGCCTGCTCATGCAGTCTCTTCTTCGTGCCAAATTGCTATTGATTGCAATGGGGCTTTGGGCTGAATAAGAACTGAAGGATTAGACTCTTACTATATTAGGCCCCAATCCTACTAAGATTTATGCACCTGTTCCACTTCATACCCTGTGAGTAGTTCCACTGAATTCAAGTAGTTCTGAAGTAAGTGGAACTATCCCAGTGTGTAAGTTAAGCACATGCAGAAGTCTTCACAGGTTCAAGGCCTTATACAGCAACCATCTAACTACTTATGCAAAAGAATTCAGCCATTTACTTACTGCACTTTAGAACTCAGAGATCCCCTATTGTCAAACAGAACTCTGAAGTAGGGTGGGAAGTTAAGCTATTAACTATAGTGTTAGACCCATCAATTAAATTCAGCTGGCTTTCCCTTTTAATGGACAGCAGCTTAATGAAGTTATTGCTAAAATTGAAGTCAGTTGAAAAAGCAGATACAGTAGATCAAATAAGTAGAATAAAATCAACATAATTCAGGAAGACTGTCCTTATCTACCTCTGAGCATGCAAACTAATGTACATCTACAACATTTATCCTTCAAATTATTTATGTGGTACATTTATAATCTCATCATAATTTTGTTTAGTTACAGATAAATAACAAAACAAGTACTTTGGCAATATGCTGTGATGTGCTCGAAGTTATTGATAGTGTTTCACAGAGGCTGGCAAACAGTAGGGGAAAATGTATGTCAATTTACTTAAATTGAATTAAAAACTGAACACATAATAAGAAAAATTACATTCCTGAAAGTTCACTTGATGTTGGACCTTTTCTGGCAGTTATTTAACTGTGCATAAAAAGAAGTGGTATAAACCTGCTTATAAGCAACATTTCAAACTACAACAGAATTTTCTGAATGCAAAAAGAAAAAAAAAAAGCCGATAAGGTGACGGAATCCGCCCACTGTAGGTTCTCAGATGTTATAGTACTGGAATACTATAAAAACCTAGATAAACAGAAGGCTAGTTAAAATAAACATGTCTGGCATCATTGTTAAATCAAAGTAGGTGAATTATAGAAATATATAGCTGGAAGTGGCCTCAAAAGGTCGTGTAGTTGTCCCCCCCAACCTCCCCGGCACTGAGACAAGGCTGAAGTATACCTCAGACCAACGGTACACGGCCCATCAGAGTAATCCACTGGTAGGCCACAAGACATTTTGTTTACATTGACTGTCCACAGGTACGGCCCCCCACAGCTCCCAGTGGCCGCGGTTCACCATTCCCGGCCAATGGGAGCTGCGGACAGCGGTGGCCAGCACGCCTCTGTGCAGAAGGGAGGGAGGGCAAGTGGCAATGTGAGCTGTGCATGGGAGGGAGGTTTTGAGAGAGCAGCCCCACGCGGGCGGGTGACAGGGGGTCTTGGGTTGGCCCCGCATGCAGGAGGTAGAAGTAGGCCTTGGGCCAACTCCGGGCAGGCAGGCGACGGGGGGAGGGGCTCGGGCCGGTCCCATGGATAGGAGGTAGAGGGGGGCCTTGGGCTGGCCCATGCAGTGTCTCGTTTTCTTTGTGACAACCTTTTACATATTTGAAGACTTGTGTCCCCTCCCCTTCTCTTCTCTAGATTAAACATGCCCGAGTCTTTCAACCTTTATTCACAGGCAATGTTTTCCAAAACATCTTTTTTTGTTGCTTTCCTCTGGGCTCACTCCAATTTGTTCACATCTTTCTCCAAGTGTGGTGCCAAAACTGGATACAGAACTCCAGATGTACCAGTAACCAGTAGAGAACTCTAGTAGTACCCAGCAGAGCAAAACAATAATCTCCCATGTCTTACATACAACACTCCTATTACCACATTCCCAGCATGACATTTGCATTTTTCTCAACAGCATCACACTCTTGACATATATGCAATTTGTGATCACTAAATCCTCCAGATTCTTTCCTGGAGTACTACTGCCTAGCCAGGCCTTTCCATTTTATAGTTATGCATTTGATTTTTCCTTCTTAAGAGCGGTACTTT